>NC_056054.1:193311908-193936908 GCF_016772045.2 Ovis aries | reverse complement strand
AAAATTACTTATAAAGTCACATGACATCTTTATACCCACTAGACAAATGTTGGCAATGATGTGGAACAAAAGCTCTCATACCGTGGTACAAACACTCTGAAAAACAACTGGGACTTTAGAAAGCTGAAGAAGGCATGCTCAAAATTATACTAGAACACACTAGAAGAAAGAAACACAGTCAGTTTAGTCTCTTCCCCCAGTAACATAAGAGCAACGGAGGGGGATAAATCTTAAGCCCTAGCAATCACCCAGCACTCTCATCTGCTGTGTAATAACAATGTGTCATCTTCCCCTACTATCTTACTAACCACTGCTACCCCAGATCCTATCATTTTTCAGACAACCAGTAATAACTGATGTGCTTAAGCCTTACCTGAAGAACCTGGTCAATAGAGTCAACTGGATGCAACATGATGAATAACATGAAAGCATACAACATAATCACAGATACAACAAAAAAATCTGGAAAAGAAAGTAAAACAATTAAACCAGGGAGTAAAAAGGCATTTATTAACAACTGGGATAGCGTCAACCCTAAACTTGACTTGAATACATCTATTTAGATGGATGAAGCATATAAAACGTGTGCTATATGATGTCTTCTACAATATGATGGCTCATACAGGCCCGAAGGATGTATTTCTGTAATGTGAAAATAATCAGCATTTATTAAAAAAAATAAGGGATGGACCTTTATGGACATGTATCTGTACTAATCACAGACAGCCACTTTATAAGATAATCAAGCCAATCTATAATTCACAAACAGGAGACCAGACTGTTTACGGCAAAATGAGATTATCATTTAAAACTATATGCAAAGACAATTATTGTTGATTGTAAAAATGCTGATAACATTTATCATCAGTATTAGTTATAATCCTAAATAGAGGCATTCTAAGTTGAATGTAAGTATATTTCTATATCTATACTTACATTTCTATACTCTATACTTAAGTGAATCCCACTTTCTCATTAATCTCCTCCATGAAAATATTTCCACAGAAAACACTAGCCAAAACCCAGGAATTGCTTGACCTGCTACTTTAAGTGTGGGCTAACCCTGTGGCTTGCTGTTGTAGGCAGAAATGGTAAATTCCATCCATCAGCACTCTGTATCTCTTTCCTAACTCAAAAACAAAAAACTCCCTGCTCATGACAGTTTTGTTAACTGTACATACACATGCACATAAAAGCACACCCTTATGTAACAAGCTATGAGGGGGTCTCAGAGATAATCTCAATTTATATTGACAGATTCCAACTTTTTCCTCCGTTTTCCCTTGGTCTGGAATATTTATTTCTAAGTTCCTATTTGAGGTCAGCTTCAAACTCAAACTTTACTATGACCACATATAATCAAAACCTTATTGTGAATCCTTCAGATTGAGTAAAGAAGTTTTATATCCTATTTACAGACTGTAAATGGTGTGGGGGGGGTTTCAATATTTTTAAATGTGGGAGACATTTGTAAATATGAAATTTGTTACTATGTCAGTTAAAAACTATAGGCCAACTGTTATTATTCTATAGAAACAATACTGTTTTATATATATATTTGTTGCTGTATATATACTATAGATATTTATTGTTCTAGCAGCTTAGGCTGAAAGTTGTGTTACCAATCATGCCATAAGTGAGAAATCTTTTCACTACGAGCCTCTGACCAACAGGGTGAAAAATTTGGAACCCATTTAAGATAAAAGAAGGAATGTTTTTCTAGATTTTCTTTTTTTTTTTACCAAATTTCTACTAAACTGCAAATAGGAAATACAACATTCTATTCAATAAATGTAGCAACAAAAGTAATACATGCTACACAGCCATTCAAATATTTATATAGTCAGTTAAAGAAAAAGTGTTTGGAAAGTTGCGAGCTGGAAGTACATGAACATACACAAAAAACACACAAAGACTAAATCAGAAAGGGGAAAAAAGTGTCAGAGAGAGAAACAGACAGAAATGTTTTGTTTCAATGAAGTAATAGCCTATATTGAATGTTTTCCAAATCCTACTGCATTTTTACAATGATAAGCAAAAACAGATTTTCAATCTAGTTCTCACACATTACCAGAAGAAAAGAAATTTTTTTTTACTCAAGCTGAAACACTTCTTACATTTACCTCAACAATATTCTCAAATTCTCATCTGTCTTTCTCCTATAACCACTACCTTTGATCACACCTCTAAAAATCTGCCAAGATTTCCATCTGAAGGAAAAAATAAATAATTGAATCCTTCCTTGGTTTAGCCAGGGGAGAAAAAGAGGCACTGTTCAAAGGAATTTGACAAGGGTGGTAGATGGCTGGCAGATCTATATAATAACAAAAATGGAAAAATGAATAAGAATTTCAACCAAGAATGAAAAAATCAGATGTTCATTTTGTAGAGGTATGAGTTTCTAGGAGACTGTGCTCTCAGCTCCTGGAATCTCCTGGCACAGTCAGTGATTCCTTAGTAAATCCTATGAAGTGCAATGAATACTCTTCACCAGAAGACAGCTATCAAACTCTGTATTGGTGGTGATCGGTGGCTGAGAGAATATTCCACAAGTTAAAGGTTTAGATTCTGTTTCAGATACTGCCACAAGGCTATGTGAACATCAGCAAGTCATTCATAGTTAAATTTTTAGCTATAAAATGGGGATATGGTGAGGCTCCTATAGGAAAGAGAAGATTTATTATTCATATGTCCCAGCCTTAGCGTCACAAAATTGTTCTTAATACCGGTTCCTTTTGATGGAATATGGCATCAAAATAAGGCACCATAAAGGATTTCCTTCATATTTACGTAAGTAACTCAGAAACAAAAACCTATATGGAGTAAATAGATCCAAAATACTTGTCTATGGCTCTGACATATACCTCTTGCTCCTTCTTCAAAAATACCAACCAGGATCGTCTGACCTATAACCACAAATTTCAAGTCTTTTTATTCCTAATCCTTCCTTCCTTACCCAGTTACTTGTCTTTAAAAGGTCACCTTATCCTTCAGAGCCTCTAGGTATCTGCTCCAACCAATTCAGGCAAGGAAAAATCACACAGGCCTGAACAGGAAAGACACTGGCAAGTCAGTAATAATGCCTTCAAAAACTGAAAAATAACCTGGATTTCACAAGCAGTAAATTATAGGGATCAAAATTTTTAAAGTGTAGCAAAAACTGAAGCCAGATCCCAAGAAATCACATCTAGTTAAGAGAGAGTGTTAGAACTACATCCATGTGATCATGGTCCTTGAAATGACAGCACAGTCAAGCACGAAAATATAACTTGGCTGAACTAACATCAAAAATAGGTAACCAGACTGAAATTAGGCTTTTACTTAGAATCAAACTGAACCACTAGAAGTGAGCAAAAAACTCTATAAAGCCTTACATGCCTAAGATTAAGGTTAATGCTTGAAAAAAACCACCTCAAGATAGACTGAATATATTATACTGTTTAGATACCGAGAACAGCCAAGTAGCAGGCTCCAGTGAAGACCTGTTTTCTGTATTCTAGAAAAGGAAAGGCTAATGTCCATTCTAGGAAAGCCTTAACCTTTCCCCTACTCTTCTGCATCTATATTTACACTTTACATTGTATATCACTTTATACAGTAATACTTATTTCTGTCATCTCTTACTTTCTTCTCTACTTTTCTTTCTTTACTTACCAGTATCAACTACATTCCAAGATCAGGGGACTTCAATCACAGACAGACAGACAAGATGTGAAAATCAGCAAAGTATGTATTAATATATGTTGACTTTCCTGTTTCTATTACATTTTCCAGGAGGCATGTTTTATGACAGTATGCACTTCCATAACTACTGACAGAATGCACAAGCTGCTAACAGTAAGGACAAAGGTTTTGTGTCTACATTTCTACTAAAATATTATTTTTAACATACATTTTAAAAAAGAAGTATGGCCATCAACAATTGAGTTTATTTAAATCAATTTGAAGTTAAACGAGGAATACAAAATATTTAAGCCTTTAATTTTTTTTGGAATTTCCCATAATAATATAACAGATGCATCTGAAAATAGGCATCTAATATCTAATAGAGTGGACTTACTTAAATCTCTAAAATGAACTTTCCTGGTGTGACTGTCTTGCTTATTACCAACTAGTTTTGCTCTTTGATAGATGTTTTAGCTGCCCTTGGGCATGCTCAGTATTTCCTTGCAATTTTAAGATACCCAACTAAAGATAAAATATATCAACCTTAAGTTTGACAAGTTCATCTTATAATAACGTAACTTAAGTTATGAAGTTCTCTTAAAAAGTACAATGATAAACCTTCTATGCAAGGCCTTTTGTACCCAATGGTTTTAATATGATTTTCAGTAATACAGTCTTCATTTGTTAAATAAGAAATATCAGCTAATTTTTTAAGGAAAAAAGTAGAAAACAAATTTCGATTATTGACATTTAAATTTTTGAACTCTCACCTGCTTAAAATATAAAGTAATAAAACCTGCCCTACGAACCAAAGGGTAGAAGTAAAGACTAAATAAGACAATGTATGTGAACATGCTTTGTAAACGCTACATGAGACAGAGATGTGCACAGTAATCCCTCCTATGAGACACCAAAAGCTGCGACCCAACACTGTGCCAATCAGAACACTGAGACTTCCTTACAGCAAGAGAATAATCACTATTCACCCCAAGATACTGCAAAAGTCTAAAGTCCTATGTGAAAAAAAAAAAAAATTAACATTGTTTGATATATTTATTACTGCAGTTTCAATTTCTTAAAACCAGCAACTTACATAAGGTGATGATTTCTTTTCCCCCCAAAACCCTAACTGTGATCAATCAAAATGCTCTCTCTTACAGCCACGGGCAAACAAGTTTTCATAGGCACAAGCCTCCATTCTACTGGCCCCTTCTGCGGCAGATGCAACGCTGACAGAAATGGAGAACTCCAGGTGAATACTGGCTGAAACGGTGTCAAAAATGAGGAAAGAGCTGGTACTGTGCAGACCACCCAGAAGGAAAGTATAATACCCACTGTCCCAAGTGAGGAGCCTCTGTTCTTGCTTCTAATTCTAACTTTCCAATGGGCTATAAAAATAAAAGCTGGAGTCAGAGGAATAGGATGTGAAAACCAGGAATGTTTAGAAGTACTGACTTTAATTTTAAACCTAGGGTGGCAGCTATCATGAGAATAAAACAAGACCGTAAACATCTAAATCACTAGGTTCATTCTATTTGCGAAGATCTATTTATTTTGAAAGGACAGTTTTAACTCTACTCCTGCATTACTTTTGAAGAAGGGAATCAAGATGGAAATCACAGTAAATGCCAGACTTACAATTTTTGTAGCAAGGTTGCCTGAAGGGTTTTCCTTTTGAAAAGGCAATTGCCACTATGAGGTACTGAAAACTGGAGATAAAAAATACTGTGGTATTTTCATAATTTTCTATGTTATGTTTATCAGGATTGGTTTCATCATTCAAATGTGAAGAATTCCCGTCTGGGCTTCCTGTAGTATTAAAAGCACTACAACACACACAAAAAAACCCCTGTATTAGTAAACACAGGATCTATGTCCCAAAGGAAACCAATTTTTCTTTCTAGTCACATTTCAGTCAATTTTAAAAAATTAGAGGAAAGAAACTTCATTATATAATAAGACATTATTTTTAATAAACCCTTTCCCCACTCTTTGCATTCGCAGAGTACTTCTAGCATGGGGCTTCTCCAGTGGCGATAGTGGTGAAGAATCCGCCAGCCAATGCAGAAGCAGGTTTGATCCCTGGGTTAGGAAGATCCTCTTGAGGATCAAGTGGCAACCCACTCTAATATTCTTGCCTGGAGAATCCCATGGACAGAGAGCTTGGCAGGCTACAGTCCACAGGGTCCCAAAGAGCTGGACACAACTGAGTGACTGAGCATGCACTTTTAGCACAGTAAAGGTAAAGAGACTTTATGTTTACCTATGTGTAATTAATTTTAAAAATGTTATAATTTGTGAACTGGAAAACATTCAGCTCGTAAACAAATGAAAGATCCACTTAATACTTTTACTCAAATTTTTTAAGTTTCAAAATACCATTTCCCAAAGTGAGGACAGAGAAGTTAGACACATAAATATTCTGAGTTTAGAAGAGACCCTAGTAATTAATTTCACTTTTCTCATTTTATACATAAGGAAAGCAAGGCTCAGTAGCAACTTAAGAAACTGGTCCGTCTGGGTCATGATTATTAGGACCTGGCTTGACCATCTTCCTACAGATAAAGTCAAATGCAGGTCAAATTATTTAAATGTATAATCAAGCTGCATGCAATTTTTACATAAATTTAAACATATTTTTACATGCATATACATTGCTGTTGTTGTTCAGTTGTTCTAAGTCATGTCTGACTCTTTGCAACCCCATACACTCTACACATTTTTTTTTAATGGATTGACCAACTTACTATGAATATGGATGTGATTCTTTATACCAAGTCTGTTGCTTGACCCAAAAGAAACCCAAAGACTGAAATCCAATGGAAATGATAATCTGAGACAAAACGGAGAAGAGAAGGGCTCCAGATATAAGACCTGAAGGTGGTCTTTGTGCCACAAGCTCCTTCCAGGCAGGATTTAAACTCACTACATTGAAGAGAAAGAGAGGAAAGGTTTGTAACTAAATTAATTTGTCATTATAAAATACATAATCAGATTCATTTAGGAACTTAGAAAAACTATTTTTCTCTAACAAATCTGTAACATGAAAAACCTCCAAAAACCAAGCCAGATGCCATATATGTTTAAGTAATCTGTAAAAGTGAACAATTTAAGCTTTTTCAAGAAATGGCTCAGGAGTACTTTTTAGTCTACCAAAATTCAAAGGAAACACTAGTACAAGTAAAAAGCATACTAAGTATAAGCACATATCATCACCACCCTTATATGTTTAACTAAGAATTTATTTCTGAATCTTTAATTGTAAAGCTACAGTTAAAAAATACACATTTCTTCCTCCTAAGAAGACATTAACAAAGGTTTGAAACTATATAAACATAACAGTAACATTAAAAACAGACTTTGATCACTTATTAAGGTGGTGGCTACCAAGTTTCTCCACCGTAATATTTCTATTTTTCTCTTTGCAATTAATAAGTAATTTGTAGAAAGATACTAAGACTGTGTAAAAAATCCTGTTTCTTATTGACTTCCATTCACTTAGTTTTAGCATTCACTAAAGACTGACAAATTCAGTGGTTCACAACCAAAGTATGACCCCTAGAGAACATTTCACAATGTCTGGAGATATTTTGGGGTGTCACAAATGGGAGAGTGCTACTGGCATCGAGGCAGAAGAGGTCAGAGATACTGTAACCTGAAACACAGGATAGCATCCCCACAACGAAAAGTTCTTCTAAAATGTCAGGAAGACCAGGGTCTTTCCACTGGATAAGCCAATCGTTCCTTCTATATTGTTAGTTAGCACTTTACTATAAGGAAGAGCTTTCCCTTCTCTCCCAATTACTTATTTAAGCAGATCATATCTCATTACCATCATTATTTATTTTGATGTTAACATCACCAATACTGAAACAAACCAACACCTTGTCTCCTTATATGATGTACTCAGGAGGACACAGCATCACTTCTTTGATATTCCTGCCAAGAATGCATAGCCTGAGTCTAGTGAGAATACATCAGACAAACCCATATAACTGATTATCTTCTTTCATAAATGTCAACATCAAGAAGTCCCCCGCAAAAGGCTGAACGTAGTATTCTGAATTAAAGATGACAAAATAGATATAACTAAATGAAGTTTGTGAGCTTGGACTAGATCCTGGGCCAAGAGACTAGGGGGAAAAATGGGTTTAAGGGTTATTTTTGGGACACATGACAAGACTTGAATACAGGTATGGATTAGGTAATATTGTATCAATGTTAAATTTCTTAGTCTTTTTAACTGTGTTTAGCTGGACAAGAGAATGACTTTGGGGCAATATATACTAAAACATTCAAAGGCAAAGGGGCATGATAATGTTAACATATTCTCAAATATTTCAGAAAAAAATAGCGAAAGGAAAAAAAATGGGACAAAATATAAACAATCAGAAATAAAAGAACCTTACATAGAAAATGAAAAGATGTGCACTGTGTTATAATTGTTCATGTAAATTTACCAAAGTTTAATAAGCCACATCAGAATTTCCTATGCTTTAAAAACAGTAACAAAACAAAATACTTACTTGTAAAAACTACTACCAAAATGATTGCCAGATCAATGAAGAGAAACTGGAAGTCTCCCAGGTTACTTAAGATCTAGAGAAGGAATTTTTTTTTTTTAATAGTTACAGTTCAGGAACTATTCTTATAGTACCACTTTTATACTATTTTCCCCCTGCTTTTATTAGCTTTTTCCTCCTTGGTTTTAATTTTTCCCCCCAATAACGACAACTTCAAAATGACACTTGGCCTGCTTAAAAATTAAACACATTTGCTTTTAAATTAGTGAAACAGGACATATTTACAATTTAATATATTAGTATAAAAGGTAGCTTCTAAAAATCCATTCAATAAAAACCTTTAAAAGTTTTTTGGCAAAAAGAAAGCACAGACTTCTACCCACAATATTCAACATTCTTGAAAATTAATATTTTGAAGCTTTCTTAATATCCAACACCATCCCTCCTGATATTTTCCACATATGGTAAAAAGGGATAGTTTCACAAAGACTCCTTGGCATCTCACCAATGTTCACTCAGAGAAAAATCTAAAGTGAGATCACTTCAACCACAAAATCCATGGCATACCTAGGGACATCACTTGTTTATACAAGTCCTAAAAGTACATCTGAAACATCTTCTCTCATTCTGGCCTTTCCTTATAAATGTATAGCAAAGTTAACTGCAATTCTAAAATATGTCACAGCTTGACATTTTGAAGAGTTCTGAAAAAAAAAAAATGTCCAATCTGTGCTAAAGGCAAAAAAAGAATACAGTTATCTTTTATTCACAAGGCTGAAGCCACAGCTGTTGGCCTTAAAGAAAATGTTATTCCAGATTAACGAGATTTTCAATTTGCTACTCAAAATTCAGCAAACTAAAGGAAAATTTATAGGTGCTAGTTATTTAAGTTTCACAATTAATGAATATATTCAAACTGAAACATATATGCCCAATATTTTTAATTTAAATGTCTTAACACTAAGTACCATCTCTGTTGGCAATGTCAGTACTCACAGAATACAGCAGAGTAACACTGAAGTACTGTATAATGCTGTACAAAGCCATGAATTTAAATACACAGAAGGAAGTCATTAAAGCTGCACGGCCTTCCCTGTGAAAACAAATGTTGGCATGTGAATAGAAGTATTCTAAATGCCTCCTCCAAACCACAATTATATCTTGACAGATGAACATCAACATTCAAGTTACAACAATGCACTTTTTTGCCAAAAAGAACTAAGCCAAAGCAGAACTGGAAGAAATGAGGAGTAGCAATCAATCTGTTGCTAAAGCATTACAGATCAAGTGCACTAACACACCATTAAAACAAATTCATATTACTTCCTATGACCTTTTTTTCTGGATTAATAGAGCAAGATTTCTAATGTATACTACCTGATCAGGTTTGGCACACAGGAAATACTAGGAGTTTTGGAGGTAAAGGGAGATGCCACTGAAGCCTCAAGCTCTGATAAGGAAATGCCTCCATGTGCCCTCTTCAGAGCCTAATGGATTAAAGAAGAAAATTCTTTTGAGTCTTGGGTACTTGACTTAGCCAGAGAAAGAACTGTAAATCACAAAGTCTATACTTACACCACAATCATTTGCACCATCACCGCACATCCCAACATAGTAACTAAGAAACAAAAATTATGTTACGATTTTTATTAATTTCTTAAAATATACAACTTTTACTTTAAGATTTCCTCCAGTATAGTACTAGGAAGAGTTAACAAACTAAGATTCCCCTAGTGCTAACTAATGAATCTTTTCATTATAATGACCACGGGCATGTTACTCTGCAAATAGCACCAGCCTACAACTCAAATGACTTGGGTCACTGTTCTATTTCTATCACATGGACATCTCAACTGCCTAATCTTTAGCACAAAGGACTCAGGCCAGCCTAGTCTTTGGTATTTACTTTTAAGGCTATCAGTAAAGATTTCTCCTTTAAAAACTTGAAAACATCATTATTTACTAAAACTGTAACATTACTTCTATCAAGCTGAGTGAATTAACTCTACCTCATGGATATCACCTAGAAGAGGAATGGTGGATATGTACTTTAAATAAATAAGCACTTGTTGGTTGCCTAATCACTAAGTCATGTCCAACTCTTCTGGGACCCCATGGACTATAGCCCACCAGGCTCCTCTGTCCATGGAATTGTCCAAGCAAGAATACTAGAGTGGGTTGCCATTTCCTCCTCCAGGGGATCTTCCCGACCCAGGAAGAGAACCCCGGTCTTCTGCTTTGGAGGCAGATTCTTTACCACTGAGCCACCAGGAAGTCTCTTTTAAAGAGGCTTAGCTGTCTTAGAGTTGACACATTTATATACATGAAATATTAGTTACTTTTCTGGTTTTGAAAACAGAACTGCAATTCATAAGTATTAAACAAAAACAGGAAAACCCCTGGAAGTTCTGTGATTAGGATTCAGAGCTTCCACTGCAGGGAACACGGGTTGGATCCCCAGTCGGGGAACTAAGATCTTGCATACCATGCGGTGTGGCCACCAAAACAAAACAAAACCAAGACCCACCAATACTTACTCTACATTTTGCAATGCTTCTACTAACTGGGTCTTCTGATCAGGTGCCATACGAGCAAACACAGTGCCATGCAGCATCAACTGGAAAAAACATGAATTTCTTTAAAATACTGTTTGCCATATGTTCATATAAAAACATACATAACCCAAATCACTAACCTTAGGAACAAGTTCTTGAAAATGCTCCAAAATCACTGAAAATGATTTTCCATTCATTGCAAAGTGATAACGAGTCACCTGAAGATCCTCTAAGTTATCATGGACCAATTTAATTGGAATAGCCTGTGTATAAGACATTCAGAACAGTATTTAGGCAGCCAGATCAAGTAAAAGAATCCTATTTTGAATATATTTGACCCAAAACTAAATTTTTTCATTTGATGTTTCATATAAAATGCTGTGTTAAACATTTATTGAATGTTAAAGAAAATTCAATTTTAAGATAATCCATCCATATTATTATTTAGAGAGTAACACTTAAGGAAGTCTAAATATCAGCTTCAATTTGAAATGGTCCATGAGCCAAATATTATGGACCATCTGCACCATTTATCACTACTTTTAAAATAAGATAAATACTTGGGATTCTTATAGTATAAAACTGTGCTTCTCAACTTTGGCTAAAAACATCAAAATTGAAACACTGAGATACTGCATCTGGCCTCATTCTAGTGAATCCAAGTCTCTGAGGAGAGGGCTCAGGCTTTTGTTTTGTTAACTTTTTGTTTTGTTGAGTTTTAATGCACCACTTTTTATTATTTCAGAATAAATTAAAATAAGCAAGCTTCAAAAAAGAAAACTCTACTTGACATTACCTCCGGGTCAATTGCTGATGAATCATTACTCTGTGTTATGGTGTCTGCATAATGCCAGTTTATCTTGGCAACTTTCCCATCCTTTGGAGGTAATGCTTCAGCAATAATAACTTTATCCTGAGGTAGTATCATTCCACAGTCTCTGGCTACAGAGACGGCAGTCAACATGTTGTCACCTAATTTTCAAAACATTGAAAATACATTAACGTTAAAATGAAAACATAAATGTATTACACAACAAGTATTTACTGAGAATCTACTACAGTCCCCATAAGTGGGCTGGGCAAAATGAAGTTAATGTATAGTCCTTACTCTTGGAATTTAAAAGTTATCCTGGAGCTAAAAGTTAATCAGGACATATATATCAAAGGAAGCCTCAAATCAAAAGAAGATAGATACTAAATAGTCAGAACATTCTCACCCACAACTGTTAAAGTCAAATACATTCTCAACCCTTGTGAGTCATGCACTAGGGGTACCCATTGAACGCTTGGCACCGCTGCTGCTGCTAAATCGCTTCAGTCGTGTCCGACTCTGTGCGACCCCATAGACAGCAGCCCACTAGGCTTCTCTGTCCCTGGGATTCTCCAGGCAAGAATACTGGAGTGGGTTGCCATTTCCTTCTCCAATGCATGAAAGTGAAAAGTGAAAGTGAAGTCGCTCAGTCGTGCCCGACTCTTAGCGACCCCATGGACTGCAGCCTACCAGGCTCCTCCGTCCACGGGATTTTCCAGGCAAGAGTACTGGAGTGGGGTGCCATTGCCTTCTCCGAATGCTTGGCACAGTGCTCAATAAATATTGTTGAAATAACCAAGGAGTGACTGGTAATCTATACAAGAATATGAGCACAACATAGAGAAAAAAGTGAATTACAAAGGCAAGATTACACACACACACAAACAACAACAACAAAAAAAGCAAAGTAACAAGTATACAATCTTTATAAAACATAAAGAGAAGCAAGACAGACAACTTCTCAGTCATGAGAGGAAAGTATTAAAGACACTGTTAAAGACAAGATCAAGGCGGAAAATACAAATGTACAGGAGAAGCAGGCAAGGTTTGGGGAGCCCACTGCTACCAGAACAGAGGTACTATTGTCTCCTATTCCCTTAATCCTGCCCACTGTTTCCAAGCATGTCTTCCTGTGACCTGACAGATCCTCTTGGGACACACCATATTCTGTCATGGCAGGACAACAAGCACAAGCAATACAGACAGAAAGAGCTTTGAAGCAAAGTCACTAGAACCAAGAATTGCTGGGACGCTAATAAATTTGGTTACTTAAGCTATCTGGAATCAGATGGACCTCAGAGTTCCTAAAAATAAAAACATACACAGATCTTCTCTATAAGTCTCTTACTGAACACATAAATGTTATAAAGTAAATGCCTTAAATCTGATTTTTTGCTAAGAAAACTTTAGAGCTGCCACAATTTCATACAGCTAAGAAATGGTATTATCTAATATTATCAACAGTGTTAACACCAAGAGAATCCTTTGAATGCAGTAGTCAAGAAAGAAACCAAAAAATGGCTCTTTTCACTATTACACATTCAAACAATAATAAACGTACTATTCTATACATAAAAATATAATTTAACCAATCACTTCCGATGTATCTGGTGGCACAGTTCTAAAAATTATAGACAATCCCAAAATACGTCAATCATATTCTTCATCCTCAAAAATCTTATATTCTAGTAGAGAAAACAAATCTACAAATAACTAACACAAGCAAAGGAAAATAACTGCTATAAGAAACATGATTAGAGAGAGATAACAAAAAAGAGCACAGCTAAATATTTATAGTATGTCCTTCACTAGTTTATTATACTTATTATAAACAGATCTAAAGGATTTCCAAAGTGTATTGTGAAGTTGTCCCCTGTCTTAGAAAAGTATTCAGAGCTGAAAACAGGGCAACGTAGGATGGAGCTACTCTATGACAAATTTAATTACTTGACTGATACTAATGCAGTATTAGATGGAATTACATAGTGGTAAGTAGGCTTTTGTAATGCACTGATCATTCCTTGATGCTGGATAACGTGAGCTCTAAGAGCCACACTCAGCTTTTCCGTGCGTCCTTTACAAAGTCTAACCTGTGACCATGACAGTGCGAATGCTGGCTCTATGCAAATCTTCAAGTACTGCGGGGGTTTCTCGCTTTAATTTGTTCTGCATTATTATTAATCCCATAAAATCCATGTTGTTCTCAATGGCATCTCTGCAGAAAAAGAAATTTTAACATAATGATTTAGTCAACAGAACAAGCATTTGTTCACTTTGTTGATAAGGCAATTTAAAATAGCCATCAATTATAAATTAAAAACATTTTATATGCTGAATAAATGTATAAGTTTATGAGTTCAACCTCAAAAAGTTTAAATCTGAAAAAGTAATTCCCAAGAAATACATTTTGAAATTAAGTTTTACCCTTTGAAACATGGGTTTATAAAGATTCTTAGGAAATGTATATCTTTGTAATAAGACACAGAACTCTTCTAGTACTAACGAATATTCATCTTGTATCCTACCTACAAACTGAAAAAACATAAAATACATCTATTCCTTACTGTCCTCCCACACAACATACTCTAATTTAAATGTTAAGAGAAAAGGAAAAAACTGTACCACAGGCACATTCAACAGTTATACTGAATTCGCTATCAAGTCTTTGGGGAATTTTATAAAACTCTTGATCAAAATCTTGATCTTGGAAGTGCGATGCAAAAAGTATTAGCAGTCCAACAATGAGATCTATTCAGGACTCAGAGATGGGTTTTCTACAATGTTCATTTTCAGTAGTTAACAAGATGCTGTTCCTTCAAAGAGGTGATTATCTACTATGCACCAAGTACCACACAAGTCACTGGAAGGTCAAAGATGAAAAGCCATGATCTCTAAACTTCCCTGTAGCTCAGACAGTAAAGAATCCTGCAATGCAGACCTGGTTTCAATCCCTGAGTCGGGAGGATCCTCTAGAGAAGGCAATGACAACCCACTCCAGTATTCTTGCTTGGAGAATCCCATGGACAAAGGAGCCTGGCAGGCTACAGTCCATGGGGTCACAAAGAGTCAGCCACAACTGAGTTACTAACACTACTCCTCCTCCTCCTCTCAAGACCCTTTTGTGGGGAAACAGACATGCAAGCAAAGAGACCACACAAAAATAATATGTGCTTCAGTACTGTAACGGAGAAGTCTGTTCAGCGATAGCAGCATTCTTAAGCTAAAGCTATCGAAATCCTATTACATTGAAGAGAAATACTCTCTTCAATGGAGAAAGCAGGGCTTGAAATTAGGGACCAAAATTTCAGACTTGTATTAACCAAGTGGTTTTTCTACACAAAATTAAACTATAAGAGTGCTTAAGTAAACAGCAACTAGGTCTAAACACCTTTAAAATTATATATTTATACAATGGGTGGTAAAGATATTAGAGAATAATTAGAAAACTTTATACAAATGATACTGCTGGAGGTAAGAGGAGAAGTCAGTCTTGAAAATGCATTTCAAAGCACAAAGCTGTGCCAGTGTAAAACTACTGGGTCAAAGTTCTGTAACCATTTTCCTGTACTGGTTTCTGCCTGCAGCCAGTTTCCTAACTCTCCTATGAGTGATGCCGGTCATAGAAATCTTGCCCTCTAATTAATGAAGAGTATAATAATCAATTCAAGATACACAGGTTCAAGCTATAAGAGAAATGCCAAAACCTGTTCCCACAGGTAGAATGGTAACACAGAGAAGATCTTAATTGAAAGATGAGGAAGGGAAGCAGAGAGAGAGAAGAGTTGACAGGGAGGGTAGTGTATCCTTGGCAGATGGAACAGTTGGTCCAAGGCTGGAAGGTTGCCTGAAAGACAGGCTCAAGAACCAGAGGCAACTCAATTCTCAGTTTTCAAGGTCTGGGAGGAGGAGTGGCAAAAGGCAAAGCTATAAAAAAGGCAACTCTAATGTACCCTTCGTAGGAATTAGGATACAGTATTTTACATGTGTGGCTCCTAATCACAAATATGCCTCAAACCATTTGATTACTGCTGCGTTTTTTATGTCCCTTCTTAGGCCAAATCCCCCCCAATATTCTGTTTTAATGGGTAGAATTCCTAAAGTTCCTTTTCCTTTCAGTTATTATTTAGCTAACCACTCCACTCCCTTAATTTTCATCCAGAAAAATGGGATTGCACTATAAACACTGCACTTCACTTTTCATTTAATGAGCTCAGAATAATTAAAAGAAGTATTGATACTTCATAATTTAACCACTATCATATTTATGATATTTACCCTATTTTAACTTGAATCTTATCTCACATAGATATATTTCTCTCAGCTGAATTCCCTGGACTGTACATGGTGGGTCAAATTGCATAAGTAAACAGATTTTAATAGGTATTATGCAAATTCTTTATGAACTTACAATTGTTCAGCAGCAGTATTTTTTTTCAGCTTTTAATTTAAATTTATTTATTTTAATTAGAGGCTAATTACTTTACAATATTGTATTGGTTTTGCCATACATCAACATGAATCCACCACAGGTATACACGTGTTCCCCATCCTGAACCCCCTCTCCCACCTCCCTCCCCATACCATCGCTCTGCGTCATCCCAATGCACCAGCCCAGAGCATCCTGTATCCTGCATAGAACCTAGCTAGCGATTTGTTTCTTACATGATATTATACATGTTTCAATGCCATTCTCCCAAATCATCCCACCCTCTCCCTCTCCCACAGAGTCCAAAAGACTGTTCTATACATCTGTGTCTCTTTTGCTGTCTCTCATACAGGGTTATCGTTACCATCTTTCTAAATTCCATATATATGCGTTAGTATACTGTATTGGTGTTTTTCTTTCTGATTTACTTCACTCTGTATAATCGGCTCCAGTTTCATCCACCTCATTAGAACTGATTCAAATGTATTCTTTTTAATGGCTGAGTAATACTCCATTGTGTATATGTACCATAGCTTTCTTATCCATTCATCTGCTGATGGACATCTAGGTTGCTTCCATGTCCTGGCTATTACAAACAGTGCTGTGATGAACATTGGGGTACACGTGTCTCTTTCAATTCTGATTTCCTCAGTGTGTATGCCCAGCAGTGGGATTGCTGGGTCATAAGGCAGTTCTATTTCCAGTTTTTTAAGGAATCTCCACACTGTTCTCCATAGTGGCTGTACTAGTTTGCATTCCCACCAACAGTGTAGGAGGGTTCCCTTTCTCCACACCCTCTCCAGCATTTATTGCTTATAGACTTTTGGATCGCAGCCATTCTGACTGGCGTGAAATGGTACCTCATTGTGGTTTTGATTTGCATTTCTCTGATAATGAGTGATGTTGAGCATCTTTTAATGTGTTTGTTAGCCATCTGTATGTCTTCTTTGGAGAATTTTTGTTAAAATTTTCTCAAGCCTTTGCTAACATTTGATATCATCAATCTTTTGAATTTTGTAAACTTTAAGAAAAAACCCTGGTTATGGTTTAATTCTGCAGCTCCCCCAAAACTGAAGTGTCTCATCATTTTCATGTGTTCAGTGGCCACTTATACGTCCTTTTCTGATAATTATCTGTTATCATTTACCCTTCTAAAAAAATTAAGTATGTGTTTCATTATTTCTTTCCTGAGTTATATTCCTCTGAAAGGTGATGGGGAGCCACTTATTATAAGAATTCCAGGTAGAAGACTGGTATTAGATTTGAATGTTAAAGACTTCTCAGTGGACAGAGTGTGGTACACAGATTAGACAAAGGGAAAAGTGGAGAAAAGAGCTAAGTCCCTGAATGAGAGACAATGACAGTGGGGATGTGAAAAGAAAAGTCTATTTGATAGGCAGAATTAGCAGGAGAGCCAATAAATCTTACTTTCTGCTTTGAAACGCTAGGTCCACCATGAAATATTCCTAACCAAACGTGTTATTTTCAAAAGGTCAGGCTAGATCAGTCTTACTATAACAGGACAATCCTTGAATGTGACACATAGCTGTAATTGGAGGTAAATGTGATGTTGGTAATGGCCATCTAACCTTTGGCGGTGAGGGTGGAAGGTGTATTTATTGTGACTCATGATACTCTGATCAAATGAGCACTTGGTTTCAACTACTAGGCAAAAGCAAGTATGGGTGACCCTTGAATAATATGAGTTTGAACTGTGTGAGTCCACTTACACATGGATGTTTTTCAATAAATACTATTAGTACTACAAGATCCACAGTTGAATCTGCATGGCAGGTCCAGGAGCCAATCCCCTATAGATACCAAGGAATAACTGTAGATCACTGGAAAATAAACTTCCGTAGAATGTTTACCAAAAACATAATTATGTTCCTCGAACATGCCCAACACATAGCAGGCACTCAATAAACATTTAAAAAATTAATTAAAAATGGTTCCAGGGAGTTGTACTTTTATCTCAATTGCCTAAAACATTGAATTATGCTATACATTTGCACATATCCAATAATCATTTACTTAATAAATAATAAATTGAATATAAATGATTGCACAAGACTTTCATAAACATAAATGATGCCTTATTGGAAACTGTAGGCAAAACCATTCATCATCATGTACCTGCCAACATTCTGCACTTTGTGCCATGTCAGTTTTGACTCCAATTTTCTGTGTGCAAGAGCAATCACACGGAAGCCCTGTTTGGTGTAATCTTCCAAAACTTTTTCAAAATCACCAGGAACTTTTAAAAAAGAGAAAATGAAGGTCATTGTTACAACTGTGATTACCAGCTTACACAAATATCAGAATTTCACTCAAAGCCTTGCTGCTTCCTTACCAGTTTCAGGCTTACAAAGACCAGCGATGACTTCTGGTGCCCCTTTCATGTAGGCATCCATCTTTCTGTCCCCGAGCACCCTGGCCACCACACACATACGTTGCAAAGCAGAGGAAAATGGGAACTGGCGGACAATTCCTATCTCATAAACAGCCTACAGAATTTCAAAAGATGCACAAACCATTATTTTTCAAAGAATTAAAACAGATATACCAATATATTTCAGTTCAGTTCAGTTCAGTCGCTCAGTTGTGTCCAACTCTTTGAGACCCCATGAATTGCAGCACGCCAGGCCTCCCTGTCCATCACCAACACCTGGAGTTCACTCAAAGTCACGTCCATCGAGTCGGTGATGCCATCCAGCCATCTCATCCTCTGTATCCTCCAATCCCTCCCAGAATCATTACTATACCTCAATTAAAAAAAAAAATTTTTTTTAAGATATACTTAGGTAATGAGTAAACATTCTTCACTTACTGGAAGTTCAAACAGCTCCTAAAAAGAAAAGAAGACAAAAAGAATAAAGTAAAAGTACAGATTAAGTCAATTACCACACTCAAGTGAAAAAAAAAATTTAACTGCATATCCACAAATTTATTTGGAAAATAACACAGAATTTTTAATATTTCAAAGTCAGGTTTTAAGATTGCTTCTCTACCAGCTCCCATTTCTTAAAAAAGAAAAGTTTATTCTTGAGTATTTCAAAATACTCTGCTATCCTAGGAATATTAACGTATTAAGTTCTTAAACGAACTAAGAGGTATATATTTAAAAATTAACCTAAAAATAAAGGCTTCCACATATTCTTTTTATTAAATCCTAGGAATACGATGCAAACTAAAAGTCTTAACCACCATGCATCTAAATCACAAGGCTCCAAGCTGCTTGGTAAGTAGGAAAGAAAGGAACAGCACTGAGAATTAAATCTCAATGTTTTCCATGGAATGCCTCCAACACACCAGGCATAGTTCCTGATAAATGCAGTAAAGATATTCATATCTGCATTAGAGTTTTTAAAAGGACATGTGATTCCATCTTCAAGCAATATTTTAATATGAAGAGAAAATGTAAGCACCAAAAGAATTATCAGGCAGTTCCATACCATTTCTTGGTTTCCTGCAGGTACAGATTCAGGAAGCAGCTGTTTTGGAGGACGAACCACAGTTGGCATAATTCGATTATGAAGTGCTGTTTCTTCTTCAGTTGCTTCTTCCAGAATCTGAAAGGAAAATAATCAACACACTGATTCATGAAACTCATAAATTCAACTCACTGGTTCCATTTTAAAATAAAACGTTATGGCTATCCTCAGTTAAGGTTTTTTTTTTTTTTAAGTAAAACAAAGTATAAATAAAGCTAGTTTTAAAGTTCTAGTAACCTGTGGGAGAGGGGAGGCAGAGGTTAGTAAAGAAATAGAGAAAAACTTCTAATATTGTGCCTATAACCAAGTTCTGTAAAATACAGAACGTCCCTGCAGTTTCAAAAATTTTTAGTCTATCATCCAGAGATTCCCTGCTGCTAACAGAAGAGGATTCAAACTATGCAGAGCTCAGATATGTTTAGTAGAACCACTGGGTCAGGAGCTCACTGAGGCAGGAATTGTAAATTTAGCTTTCCAGCTTGTTGTTGTTATTGCTTAGTCACTAAGTCATGTCCGACTCTTTTGCAACCTGATGGACTGTAGGCCCGCCAGGCTCCTGCATTTCCCAGGCAAGAATATTGGAGTGGGTGCCATTTCCTTCTCCAGGGGACCTTCCTGACCCAGAGACTGAACCTGCGTCTCCTGCATTGGCAGGTGAGTTCTTTATCACTGAGCCACCAGGGAAGCCCAGTTTTCCCAGTCTGAACACATCTAATTAAAGCACTATTATGCTAGCTCCTTGAAATTTAATATTAAACTATTTTGGTGGAAAATTCAATTTAAAAACTTATATTGAATACACATATATGAATAAGAAACTAATTTCACTCTGTAAGTGAAGGAATCAT
This sequence comes from Ovis aries, assembly GCF_016772045.2. Taxonomy (NCBI): domain Eukaryota; kingdom Metazoa; phylum Chordata; class Mammalia; order Artiodactyla; family Bovidae; genus Ovis; species Ovis aries. Next base: position 193,916,585 of record NC_056054.1, on the reverse strand, counting down.
GAGTGGGAAAATGATGGGGAAGAGAGCTATGCTGAATTAGCCAATTTTACACAATTCTTAAGAAACATTTTAACACCTCTGAAATTGGCATGCATCTTACATGGTATTAATCACTTTAAATAACAGCAGTGCCTAGTTATGTAAAAACATTCCGTAGATACTCTGTGGTAAGATCAGATATCAAAGCATCTGAGTCGAAAAAGCACGCTATTTACTATACAAACTGACTTATTTAGCCCACTTTTTAAGGGTCACATACAGAGCAATAAATCTACCGAAATCAGCTGGAGAAAAGCTTTAGTAAATATCACAGAGATGAATCAACTATACTTTGTTTTACTCTTTATAAAAGAAGTGGGCCTCTTTTAAGGAATTAAAGTTGATGAGCATTTACTCTGGGCTTTCAGAAGACGGCAGAGAACTTTGTCACTCATCCCCCCTAACCCCACCTTTCAAAATATTAACCAAACACACAGGAAAAGAAATAACACTGTAAAAGTAAACAGAGTAGAACTGAAATACAATGATGGATACTGCAATAAGGAAACAGTAGCCCAGGATAAACACTAAAGGACACAGAGGAGAGGTGGGATCAAACTTATCAATCAGAATAGCTTATCAAAGCAAAAGAAAAAAAAGTCACAGAGGTCATACTCTATATAAACTACATCCCTGAGAGGAGGAAGGGCTGCTAAAATGAGGGGCAGTATTCCTGGGTACTGCTTGTGCAAGCACTGTGGGAGAGAGTGGGAAAGCAACCAGAAGACTACCTCTCTCCTGAACTCAAGGCCTGCTGATGGGGCCCCACTACAACAGGCTCCCCCAGGCAGCCTTCCCATTCAGGGAAGACCCTTCCCAGGAAAACCAATATACCAACATACTTCTCAGCACCAACATACATATGGGCAAGGATAAAAACCTTGTTGCAGCACCTACCCAGAGTATCAAATCAAACCTTCACGCTCTTAAATATGAAAGTAGGATGAAGAAATATACTGATAATCAACAGGAAGATGTCCATGACACCTCAATTTTTTAAAAAAGTATAAAGGAGAAGATTAAGTATAGGAAGGGAGAAAAAACTGAACCCAGAGAAAATGAAAAATTCAGAAGCAAGAAGGGAACTTTAAAAACAAACTAATACCTGTAAAACAAGAACTGGATGCTGGAAAATACTAACAACCAGAGCAAGCACTCGGAAATTAAAATAATCGATGACAAAACAAAGAAGTGAACAAACAGAAACCTCTCTGAGCATGTGTGTGTGCACATGTGTGTGTTGAGAAGGAGACAGAGAAAGGACACAGGAAGTAGAATGTGGGGCCTGAAGACACAAGACCACTCTATACTTTTTCCCTATGGCCAACAAACTGAGTCACTGAGATCACCTTACTGCTTAGACCTACTGCCTCAAGATATGATCCTACTTTCTCCCGTAAACATACAACAGGGCCCTGAGCCGGTCCAGGTCTTCCTCTATTAAAGGCTGTTTGAATGAGTCAATTAAACTAAAACAGAATTTCTACACAACTGTAAATATTTCTCCGGTGACATATCTTTAGAAATTACATAGTTCTTTATATGAGACAGACCAAAATCAAAACAAGTTGAAGAAATAATTCTTCTGCAAGTTAATTTTTACTATTTTCCTGAAGTTAACTGTACTTTAAAACATTGAACTTACCCATCCGATGGCTTCAAACATTTTCAAATCAAGTGGATCTCCAGAAAGCACTCCTTCAATTTTTGTAAGTGAATGACAAGTAGCCATACAAGCAACAAACTGAGACTTTACCAACATCTCACTGCAAACCTTTTCTTCTGGCAAAAGAAAACTATATAGAAAACGCACTGAATTAGATTCATAAACCCCAAGACTGAAGAGAGTAGTTTAACAGAACTTCTCAGGTTTTACTATTTTTAAAAGTAGAAATTTAATGTTCTCATTTATGTACATATTGCATGTATTCATTTCATTATATATTCTGACATTCAAAAACATTTTCTTCCATGAAAATTATTATACATGAGTAAAATATAGTATTCTCTTAGATTCTAAATAACTAGACCAGATGTACTGGTACAGAAAATACTACTTACTAAATAATAATTAAAACACTTGCCTATGGACATATGGGAAATTAGAACACACAAAAAAATCTCTTGCAAAAACATAAAATGACTGTGTAACACACTACCTTTCAAATACAAACCTGAGCTTGTAAGAAAGAAAGGGAAATTTTTAAGTGCCAAAAACAGGGAAAGGACAACCAAAGGGGTGTGACCTTAAACAGATGCTGTGACTACGGGGGAGAAGGAAGAAGGGAGGGGAGCCCTCTCAGTACCCTTAAGACTTTGGGTTTTAATAACCACACAAGAACAAGAGACAAAGCCCTGGGCACATGCAAAGTAGGAAGTTGGAACTGAGAGAATCCCTCTCACCAAGACGCTCTTGAAGAACTACAACGCTGGAAAAAGAAAAGATTCACCCACAGACTCAAATGCGTAAGTAAGAATAAGCTTATCCCTTTCCCCTCACCCAAAGTTCAAGAAAATAATTAATATCTATGTAATATTTACTATGTATTGGGCACTATTCAAAGAACTTTAAATTTACTTGCCTCATCTCAACCTATACCATAGAAAGGTGTTTTATTATCACCATTTTATAGATGAGGAAACTGAAGCAGGAGGGTTTAAGCCACTTGCCAAGCCACAGCACACAGGTGGCAAAGCAAGGGTTCAAACACAAGAGGTCTGGTGTCAGGGCCTGAACTCTAAACCATTAAGCTACTCAGGATGGCATCTGGGTTTGAATATATATGCTACTGTCCAGTCCAGAAATCCCCAAGTTATAAAAGTAACATTAAAGTTTGCCTGGTACCACTGACACTACTTTTGGCCAAAAAAGGTCAAAACTCTCAGGAGAGGCACTCCCACAACACAGCTACAAAGGAGTCTCACAAAAAAACTCCGCTAAGGATGAATCCATAATTTTAAAATGAACCAGGAAATAATTCTCATGCCTCAATAGACACAACAAAGACAGAATTAGAATCCCATAAACGAGATAATAGAATGGCGATCTGAAAGAATGCAAAGAAGGCATTTTAAAATTATAGACTTTGAAAAAGAACACGACACCATGGTGGGGAAAGGAGAGCGCCAGATTTGAAAAAAAAAAAACAAATGAAATTTATTATCCAGGATATGGTTAGGATTTCCAGATGGAGAGAAAGAATGGGGGGAAAGCCACAATGGGAATAAAAAGAAGCTGCACACTTTCCAGAATTTATGAAAAGAATGAATCTTTGGAATCAAGAAGCAGAATTAGTCCCACACAAACAAACAAAAATATCATGGTGAAACTGCAGAAGTCAAGCATAAAGAAGTATTTTTTAAACAACAAAGGAGAAAAAAAAAATTACTAAAGAAGACTAAGACATCTACGAACATGGCAATTTAATCCACAGGAATGGGATATAAGAAACAATGGTTACCAAACCCATCCATCCACCTAGGAACATCTTAGCATGTAGACTGTATACAAAACCAAAATCATAAAAATCATAAAATGCTATATAACAAATGCATACAAAAAGGGAGGTAAAAGTAAAAGTAGTGTACAGTCTATAGGTTTTATGGAGTTAGAAACTAATAAATACACCCATAGCATCTTCCCTGGTAGTCGAGGGTTAAGATTTCACTTTTCAATGCAGGAGGTATAGGTTCGATCCCTGTTCAGGAAGCTAAGAGCCAACATGCCTTGAGGCCAAAAACCACAACTTAGAACAGAAGCAATAAAATCTTAAAAAAAGAAAAAAAACGACATTCATAGACTTTAGACTCTAAATATGAATATTAGTAACTTGCGGACAAGTAATAAAGATTAGGATGTATAAATTCTGAAAAAATTAGAGAAATGTGAAAACTGTGTGTGGGAACTGGGTAAGAGAGTCGGTGGTAGAAATAATTTCAAATAATCCGAAATCACAATAAATGTGAACACAATGGCAGAGAAAGAGTGAAAAGAGATGGAAAAAAAGATATATATATATATATATGTGTATATATATATGTATCAGGCAAGAGCAAGCTGGTATGTAAGCACACAAATATTTGATGAAACAGAATTAAAAGCAATAGGCATCATTAGGAATAAGTAAGTTCACAATGTGATATGCTATTTACCAAGATGTGCCAACTCTGACATTACATGAACCAAATAACAGTCTCTCAAACTGTATACACCAAAATCCCATACTTTCAAGAGAGCAAAAAAAAAAAACCCAGCAAAAACACAACTATAGTAGTAAAACTTCTAGGCATCAAAAGATAGCAATAAAGTAAAAAATATAAAACAAGAGACTGGAGAAATATTTTCATAACGCATAGCACTGAAAAAGATTATCACCCAGAAAATACAAAGGACTTCTAATAAATGAATAAGATAGAGACACACAACACCATTTAAAAAAAAAATCAGGATATAAACTGACAATACACAGAATGCCAAATAATCCTCCTTCAAAAAATCTGAAAAAATGTTCAGCTTTATAAGTTATGAAGAAACTCCGAACAAAGCCACAATGAAATAACATTTCGTAGCTATTCATTTGGGAAAATTAGAAGTCTGGCAATACCAAGTTTGGCAAGGATGCGGGGCAACAGGATCACCCAAACATGGAGGGAGAGTGAGTCTGCACCATCACTTAGAGAGTAAGCAGATGGTACCTACTAGAGCTGTGGCCATACATGTGCTGTACGATCCAGTACTGAAACTGTGAAGAAGCTGGTTTACTCAAACTCAACCACATACTCACAGGAGTTGTAACCCTAAGAACTTTAATTGCAACACTGTTTATGAGTATGGAAGGAAAAATGGAGAAAAACTGAAACTGCCCTTGGGATGAAGAACAAATATTACGGTTTAGTCACACAATGGCATACTAAACAATAGTTAAGATTCATAATTTGGATCTATACATATCAACATGGAGGAATCTTGGAAACAATGTTATGAGGGCAAAAGGCGGCAAAAACACATACAGTGCGTATTAGCCGTATATACTTATTTATGGACAGATCTCGTTTATGGGTAGAGACACAGGAAGTTAACTATAAAAACATGCAAGGATAACACCACCACTTCAGAACAGCAGCAAGGATAGACAAAGGGATAGGTAAGACGTCAGCAGTATCTGTAATGTTTTAAATCTTTTTGCTTCAGAGACCTGAAACAAATATGGCAAAATGTCAACTGTTTAATCTCAGTAGTGGGTACAGAGCTGTCTGTCGTATTATTTTCTATGAGTCTGAATGTTTCATATATTAATATATTTATTAAAAATAAACTAATAAAAGACCCTGATGCTGGAAAAGATTGAGGGGAGGAGGAAAAGGGGACCACAGAAGATGAAATGGTTGGATGGCATCATTAACTCAATGCACATGAGTTTGAGCAAACCCCGGGAGACAGTAAAGGACAGGGGAATCTGGCATGCTGCAGTTCATGGGGTCAAAAATAGTCAGACATGACTGAGTGACTGACAACAACAACAATAAATGGTCAAGTCTAGCTAATAATTACCGTGCATTCTCCACTCGTTGAATCCCCCAAAGATCTAAACCATCTTCAGTAAGGGTTCCAGTCTTAAAAAAAAAAAGCACATATTTACAAAATCATGAAAAACTATGCCATGTCTACATAATAGAGTGCTATACAGACACAAAATGGGGAAGGAGATGAGTAAGATCTGTGTGTGTGTGCTAACAGAGAATAACTTTCAAGACAAAATTGAGGAAAAGGGTGCAGAACATTCCCTTGGTACAGTTCCTCTGTGTGGGTGGGGTGGGGGGAGATATGTATAGAAATGTATACTTATGTGCTTGTGTTATTAAACAGTGGAACAATGCGCCACTCAACCTATCACAATAGATGCCAACACAGGAGGGAGAGATTAGGGCATATGGAGCCAAAACAGGGAAGAAGAACAAAGTTAAATGATATCAAGAGGTGTAATCAGCCAAATTCAGGAAATAAATAACCTGGGTTCTCCAATAAGATGACTGGAAAAGAAGGGCAAGAAAAATAATGGTTACCGATTAACTGCAATTGTTGCAATCTGTATTTGGATTACAACTGAAAACACAGACTGTAAAGCAGGGAAACCTGAATATGTACTGGATATTAGGTAATACAGAGGCTGCTAATTCTGTTAAGTGTAGTAGTAAGCAGTGATAATGGTAATGTGTTTTTAAAACATTATTTTATCTTCTAGAGCTACATACTGAAATATACAGATAAAGTAATATAATGTCTAATGCTGCCACCTTCAAAATGAGGGGACAATAAAGTTAAGACTGACAAAATGCTGGTTAACTGTTTAAGTAGGATAATGGGTAAATGAGTTTATTTCACTTACATCTTTTTTTCCACTTCTGGGTCTGCTTAAAAACTTTTTAAACATTTCCAAAAAAGATCAAACATAAAAAAAATTTTCTGAACAGACTAATTTAATATGAAACAGTCATTCAGTTATGACTTTCTTTTTTCTTAACAAAATACACCTCACTTTTTTTTTCTTGATAATAAAGATGATACACAAAAATCAAATGTGTATCATATCAGTTACCCAAAAGAACCTGGTCAAGATTTAGTTCTCTGAACTTTCAGAAAAACTGATCCCACGTGAGGAAAGGAGAACCCTCTGTATTTCAAATAAGTAAAAAAAAATCTGTCATTTTCACATGAAATTATACAATCAGTGTCCTTTGTAATTTTATAACACAGTCAATAAAATCATAGAGCAAACACTAAATGTATATACTTCATAGCAATAACATTCCAGAAAACATATCTGTATGAAGTCTATTCTGTTAAAAACATGAAAGAGCAAATAAATTTAACTACTACTACAAGGTATAATTCTAGAAGGACTGGTTAATTGCAGATGTGGGCAAATAAGCAATATCCAAAGTAATAAAAATTTTAAAAAATGAAAAAATAATATAAAAATGATACAGATGCCAAATAAGTTTAAGAAAAAGGAAAATTAGAAAAACATTTCTTTTAAAATGCGTGCAAATTAGTTGATAAAGAACACAGAAACCATTAATCTAAATACTTTAGCTTTACAAAACTACAGAGGGACCTTTAAGAATGATTATGAAACTGAACCAACCTTGTCAAAGCAAATAAGATTCAGCTGTCCACAGATGTTGATCCTCTGGGGACTGATGCAGAAAATCCCCACTTTCTTCAGTCTTCTTTGGGCATACACAATGCCAGCGGTCATTGCAGCAGGAAGTGCAGGCGGCACAGTGATTGTAATGATATCGAGAGACTCGATGATTATATCCCCAACTTCAACCTACAGTTAACATAAAAATAAATGTCAGACCCCGCTACTATTAAATATTTATTAATCCAATGAGTATTTCTTTAATTTTATATATATATTAAGCACATATATATTCATCTATTAATTATTTATAATTTTTTTCCCCTTTAGAGATGCTGCAAAATAGAAAGCTCAATGAATCGTCAGTGGGCTATGAAATGAGAGCTATTATTTTTTTTAATTCCTACTTTAATAGCCCCATATACTTCATACACTACATACTTCAAAGTAAACATTTTTAGATACTGACTCTTACTACTATCAGAGTCTTTACAAGGAACAGAAAAAAGAAATTTAACAAGGTCCCTTAGAAATATCTTCAATTCAGTAATCACCAATAATTTTAATGCTGTATATACCAGAGATTAAAAAAAGAAAAAAGAATAAAGCTTTTGGTGAGTATGTGATCACTTCTCCCTTAAGTCACAAGAAAGCAAATAAAAGACCATCTAAACCTGATAAAAACTTTCTGCTATGATGGTGATGTACATCTGTACTTTCTAACATAACAGCTACAAGTCTCATATGGCTCCAAGTTAAATTAAGATTTCAATTTTCCAGTCTCGCTAGACACATCTCAAATCCTCAATAGCCATGTGATAATTAAGAATCAAACTCTATTAAGGGTTTCCCACATACATACCTCATTTAAAATGTTATTGATAATAGTGTAGATAAACCCAATTGCAGCCACACCCACTAGACACAGTAGGAATAAGTAGGCATCTCTGTAGAGTTTAAAATCAGTTGGTTTGGGATACAATATGGAGCGAACAAGCTGTCCTTTGGAAGTACTAAATCCTTTTTTAAAAAAAAAAAAGGAAAGAAGAAAATGGTTCTATAGTAACTCTATAAGAAAATGATAATTATCTCTAAAAACAGAATCTCTCTTTAAACATGCTATAAGCATCAAATGTGCTAAACCATGCAAGAAAAGATTAAATATTTTCTACCTGTTCTAACTACTATGGCTTTGACAAGTTCTCCAGTGTAGAAACGAGTCTGGATAACAGTTGTCCCACAAAACAAAGTATGTCGTCTATGTGTTTCTGGACTATATAATTCATCTCTCGTTCCTTTCATGTCCACCGAAGGATTTGGCAAATTAGTTTTTGTCACTGGAACACTTTCTCCTTTAAAAAAATAATTCATAAATTAAAGCATAGAAATCAGTATCAAACACACAAATCTTGAGTTGTTACATTTACTAAATGTTAAATACTGTTGACAACAGTTATTAAATGTTCTCAAATGTGAACAATACAGCTTAATCAATCAGCCTTTTGTCTTCCAATTTCCTTACCCAGAAATAGCAAATCTTGTCTTCCACAGTATTTCTCGAAAGTCATCTGTGACGCAAAGGTAATCACTTGGAAATAATTACATCAAGTTTCATAAGAAGACAAGGTTGTTGTCATTACCACAGCACCTGTTCTGTGATCACCACAGCACCCCTGAGAACTAACCTGGGAAGCACTCTGCAACCCCAAGAACACACAGCATGTGAAGATCCAGTCCTAACCTCCCTCACCTTTCAGGGATGTTTATGTGCATGAATGTGTTTTAAGAAAGACTCTCAATAGTTCAAAAATGTATTATATAAGAATCACTTTCTTGCCAGATTGACTATGACAATTAAAAGAGTCAAATGATAAAAAGGTATACAGCTCCACCTCTAGATTCTGAATTTCCAAAGGGAAGTTATTTTGAAGTCTATTTCTCCCCCAATTTAACAAAAATATCAACTCTCTTATTCCTACACTTTGCACATCAAAGTGAACAGCAATAAATATGCTGTGGGGAAAGAACTTTTTTCCTAGTCCCTTCCCATAAAGCATTTCCTCCTGTCAGAAGAATGCACAGAAGCTGGACAAGAGATGTGAGCACCAGCATTATACTTCAGTATTACAGCTGAGTATAATGCAGGATTTGGTTCCCTCAAAAATAGAAAACTTCAATATCTATTACATGACGTTTGTGAGTAAAGGATACAAACTGCATAGTTAATGCTGATACAAGCTTAATCAGTAACTACTTAGTCCTAATATCATTATAAGCAACTCAGCTGGTTTTTACTCATTTAATTTAGTTTACCTGTTAACATGCTTTCATTTACAATGCAAGTACCATTAATAAGCACTGCATCACAAGGCATGACTGTCCCATTCAATGGAATGACCATGACATCTCCCGGCACAAGGTCTGTAGAAAAGATCTCTTCTATTTCTGAATTTAAGGAAAGAGAAAGAAAGAAAGGTCTGAAAAGAGTATTCTTTAACTTGTAATAAAAATGCAACAAACTAAAGATCTATCCAAAGGTCACCTGATCTCAGTAAGACATTAAAAATATAATGGAGTTAAATAAGAAAATTCCAATAGATGAGGAATACTGACAAATAAAATTATTATTCCTTAAGCTAACAGAGCACAGTGTCTATAATGTGTCAGCTAGTTTGTCCCAGGATAGTATGCCAAGTGCACACAGTTAATGCCAAGCCCCCTCTAAGCTAACAGATGGGTGGATTTCAATAGTGGATGGTCAACCTTAACTATCAGCCCTGTGAGCTAAACAGGCAGTAAGTCCATCCAGGACACCCCCCTACAACAGGTACACAATCTCAGATTTCTAGAATCCCTTGGAAACAGAGAAAAGCACTGAAATTTTAACACTTTCTTTTCTAACAGCATTCTTTTCCTTATGGCTACTATTTATAATCTATATTGTTTGTCTTCTCAATATTCCTAAAATAGTTTCAAAATATCTTAGATATTATTTCAAATAAATGTATAAAATAAAACTATCATATATAGTCCATTATTTCCTTAGAAATTTATGTATTATATTCAAGTTAGTTAAACACTTCTTTCAAGATCTTCTCAAGTAAAAGGTGGCCTTATATTGGGGCATTCTTTTTTCCCCTACCCCTAGATTTTATTAAACTATGCTTAGAAGAGACTTACACTAGTTTCTAAGCAAAGATGGATGAAGAGAAAACTACTGTTTGTGATACTGGCCCTTAGGACAAATATTCTTTTCTTTCTTAAAAAAAAAAAAAAAGGTATAAGTAGTTTACTAAGCTAAAAGCAAAGAATTCTAAAGTTATTTAGCATGTATTAAATATAATACTCTTCATTTCTTAATATGATCCTTTATTTTAAAAACCTGACTCAATACCCTCATGCCACTTGAAATTCTAACCCTTAAGTATATGGGGAATCTAAGTATCAATGATCTGTTGGACTATTGAGGGGGTAAGGAAGAAATACATTGAGAGATGCCCAGCATCTTTGGCAATGGCAGAGTGGGAAGGGGAGGAACACCAATAAACCACACATCTTAAGACTGCAGCTAGGAAAGGTGATATTATCAGCTAAAGTAGCAAGTGACCAAGAAGCGCAAAGAAGAAAACAACCTGCTGGCTAACTTGGGTTCACACTTGGACGTGGGATACCAAGTCGAAGAGAATGCACACTGATTTGGTTTTCCTGATAAATCAAAGAGGCTGCTGTCTCCAAGACCCATGATGCTGAGCTGCCTCCCCTGTATCCTTAACCTCTTCCATATCTCACCGGACAAACCAATGTGTCCAAAACATTATCCTTCCCTACAATTCTGCTTCTTCTCCAGTGTTCCCTATTTAATTAAATGACACCAACATCCATCCCGCGCCAGCCTGACACCACTCTATTATCAAATCTTGTTCAATGCCCACATTTCAGTATCTTTCAAAGCCATCTCTCCACCCTCCATCTCCACAACCCTCACACTGATTCATTTCATGCCTTCAATATTACTTCCTTCTAAATAAGTTTGAACATGCAATCAGAAGGATTTTTTCAAATAGGCAAATATGCTCATATCACTCTCCTGCTTAAAACCCTTCAATGTCTTTCCACTGCCTTTTGGGAGAGTCCAAATTCCTTCACAAGCCTTAAAAGACTATCTACCCTCTAACTGCTGCATCTGCCACACTGAATTTCTTCCAGTTATTGCAATGAACAAATGAACTCTCTTTAATTTCCAGGTCTTTGGGCACTAGAACCCTCTTATTTCCCTCTCTCAGTTGAATTCAGTCGCTCAGTCGTGTCTGACTCTTTGTGACCCCATGAATTGCAGCACGCCAGGCCTCCCTGTCCATCACCAACTCCCGAAATCCACTTAAACTCATGTCCATTGAGTCAGTGATGCCATCCAGCCATCTCATCCTCTGTCATCCCCTTCTCCTCCTGCCCCCAATCCTTCCCAGCATCAAAGTCTTTTCCAATGAGTCAACTCTTCGCATGAGGTGGCGAAAGTACTGGAGTTTCAGCTTTAGCATCATTCCTTCCAAAGAACACCCAGGGCTGATCTCCTTCAGAATGGACTGGTTGGATCTCCTTGCAGTCCAAGGGACTCTCAAGAGTCTTCTCCAACACCACAGTTCAAAAGCATCAATTCTTCGGCAGTCAGCTTTCTTCACAGTCCATCTCTCACATCACCCCTGCCCTAATCACTTTCTCACCTATACTTTACCTGGCTAATCCAATCATTTAAAATATACCTGTTCAAAGCAGCCATCCTATATTAGAAAGATGTCTATATAGAAGACACCTGTATTAAATGAACCCTAAGTTCCCTGAACTCTCCCTATCATTTATCACACTTCATTGTTCTGTTTATCATCTGTCTTTCCAACTGGACTGAAGTTCAATGATGGCAAGGACTATGTCCATCCTGAGAGCCTAGTACAGTGGCTGACACATTACAGAAAAAAAAAATTTCACATAAATGAATGAACCTGATACAGAGACATGACTATAAATCCAAACACACATTTCTGTTTCTTATGGAACTACGTGTATATGCATAATATACTGGGCTTGCTTCACACATTAGTGCACAGTGGATATCTTTTTCTATTTACTTTTCTAAGAGTAAACTGAAGTACTTACCTTCATTTACTCTGCAAACTGAAACTCTCACAGTACTGTGAGCCGCCACCATGTCATGTAACATAATATATTGCTGAATCAGAGGAAAAAAATGTTGAACTCATTAATATAAACTCACTCTTCAATCTACCAGAAAGCAAGGGTAATATAAACTAAGATAAGCTAATATATAGTGGTAAAGAACCCGCCTGCAATGCAGGAGATCCAAGACTCGGGTTCGATACCTGGGTCAGGAACACCCCCTAGAGGAGGAAATGGCAATCCATTCCAGTAGTCTTGCCTAGATGATCCCATGGACAGGAGTCTGGTGGGCTACAGTCCATGGGGGCGCAAAGAGTCAGACATGACTGAAGTGACTTAGCACACAAGCTAATATAATAAACACATATTACTCTACCTTTAAAAAAGTCAAGACCAGAAGATTCAAAGATCAGTGTTTCAGCCCCAAACAAAATAAGAAGCACTTTAACAAGACAGCCCTAAAAACAGGAGATTCAGCCCTCCAGTATTCCAGTCTAAGATAAGCAACTAGAAACCCCTACAGTCCCAAAGCAATCAAGTGATACTCTGACTTTAAAAAGCATCTGCCTTCCCCCACCTCAAAAAGAGGGCAAAGGAGTACATATTCACATAACTAAAAGAAAAACTGTATCAAGAACGTGCTTTATACCAAATATCATTCTGCACACCTTATGTGTTATTACAAAGTACAAATACAGTTGTGAAAACCCTAATAAATTGGACTCACCTTTCTAATGGCATACAGGGAGCTTATAATTGATACTACAGACATAATCACAATGGCTATAGCATAGTAATAGTATTCATCTGTGCACCAGAGTATAACACTGAACAACTGGAAAATGTAAAATGGGTTGAGAACCTAAAAAACAAAATTTTCAAGTCAAATTGAATGAGATATTTAAAACCATACAGATTTAAGAAATAACTAACAAGATATTACCCTATAGTACCCTAGGGCAACATGTAACTAACTACCCAAAGAGTAGAGCAAGATACTACCTTTTTAGAAAAGAATCATCAAACTACTAAAATCTGACTAAATAAGCTTAACTGAAATTGAGAGCATCCAGTTAGATTGATACCAAACCCAAATACAGATTCAGCTAGAAACAGCTAAAATGTATAAATTTAGCTGTTCTTCATTTTGCCTTAGCAATAAAACACATTTACTTTCAATAATTACCGTGCTGCCAAAGAGTACAAAACGTTTAACCAAATGGAACAAACATTTACTTATTATGAACCTGGAACATCAATTTACTTATAAGTCAAAAGTTCACTGAGTCCAAAGAGAAGGCAAATATGAGATAAGTTACAATGCTTTGCTTTCTCTAAGGAAATAAATGAGGATTAAAACCTGAATGGAAAAAAAAAGATAAGGAGTCCTGCTAAACACAAGAAGCAGAAAAGAGCTACAAAAATAAAACCCAAAACAATTAGTGACAGAATCACCAACAGTGATAATTACCTTAAATATAAATGGATTAAATGCACCAACCAAAAAACGTAGGCTGGCTGGGTGGATGAAAACATGTGCATGTGTGCACTTCCACACTTATTATTTTAGTGACTTAAAAAAAAAAATTGAATGAGGTTTGAATTTTCTAATCCAATTCTGAGAACATAAATACTAAAAAAAAAAAAAAAAAACCAGGAAATTAACATGTGATACAGTATTATTAACAAAAGCACAGATTTTGTTCAAATTTCACAAAATTTTATGTTACTGTCCATTCTTCTGTTTTCATACCTTATTGAAGACTCCATATTGTATTTAGTTGCACTAAGCAGCTTCAGTTGCATGCAACGAATTCTGATAAATTCTCTTTTTGTTTTTATTCTATTAGAAATATTTTCTAATTTTCCTTGTTATGGCTTCTTACATACACCCATCATTTAAAAATGGATGTTCAATTTCCAAATACATGAGACCTTTAAAGTATCTTTGATATTAATTTCTCATTTAAATCCTTTCTTCTCTGCAATCACCTTCTGAGTTTTTTCAGTCTTTCAACTTTATTGAGGCTTTTAATTTGGTCAAAGATCTCTAACGGTAAATGTCACATAGCAATTGAAACTATGTGTGTTATTTTCAAGTATATTTTGATACTGATTTCTAACATAATTCCACAGTGATAAAGAGAACAGACTGTGTGATTTCAATACCTTTAGACCATGAAATTTTTCCACCTGTTTTATGTCCCTGGATATGTTCCAGTGTCTTCTGGCTTATAGTCTGTGGGAACTCATATAGAATTTGTATTCTGCTGTTATGTGAGAATTATATAAATCTTAATTATTACTATGTTGAATTGGTTCATACTGCCTTTTAGGTCTACTACATCTTTCTACTTTTCTGTCTATTTATTCTATTAATTTTTGAGAGTTTGATATTGAAACTCCACTTAAAAACCTTAATTTACTTAAAAAAAGAATTATAATGTATAGTGGAACTATATCTAACCTTCTTCTACATTTTCCAAGTCTCCTATAAATGTGTTACCATTCTTTCATAATCTAAAAAAATTTAAAAGATGTTTGCATTTGATTTGGCCAATAAAAAACCAATTGGCGGGTTTACTTCAAAAAAAAAAGAGTCCTGCTAAAGACTCTGACTACCCAAATTTTATAGTATTTTTATCAATTTCATTAATAATCTCCAATATCTTAAAATTGATGTTTCTGTACTTTTCAAAACACTTTTACATACATAATCCTATTTTACTTCAAAATCAAATGAGGCCATTAAAGGATTTACGACAATTTTACCAGCACAAGAGCAGCAGAGAGAAAGGTCTTCTAATGATCAGAGCTAGTTACTGATGGAGTCATGTTACAAGCCAGTCTTTCTAATTCCGACTCCTTACATGCTGTGCTCTTAAGCTCCATTACATAGCTACTCTCAAGAAATGATGGAAGGCAATCTAACTTCTACTCAACATACTGACCCACTAGCTAATTCTGATCTTTAGCCCAAAATCAGAAAGAAGCCTGGAAAGCCTAACCCTCCTAGGCAAAGCCACTTTCTTTCTTTACAGGCCGCAACACCTTACTTATGCCTCCTCTATGGCTCTTACAAACTGACGTCACTACAGTAACTACTGACATGTATTCCCCCTAGGCTAAAGTGCGAATTCTTCACTGTCACTCATCATGTTATGTTTTTACTGCAAACATCTGGCATGATGCCTAGTCACTAAGAGTGTACCACATGAAGAAAACATGATGAATTATTTTTAAAATCGGGGGGTAGGGGGGAAGACAGAGGTACACATCTGCAAAATAGGCCAAGGTTTAGATGCACAACTTCATGAGAAGAAGAAGAAAATCTACAGACAAGAAAAGCAAAAAAATCAGACAAAATTAAAAAGTAATCATGCAAAAAAAAAAAAAAAAAAGTAATCATGCCCCCCAAATTACTAATCTACTGGAGAAAGATCTTTCTGACCTTCCAAGGAAAATAATAAGCAAAGACAAGTTAGGAAACAAACAAGAATATCTTATTACTTAAATCCTGGCTCTTTTCAATTGACAAACCTATTGATCACAAATGTTAAGACAGGTACAACTGTCTTACCTCTTTAACCAGGAGCTTAAAAACTGAAGGCACTTTCACAGCAATTTCATTTACTCCATAAAGCAATTTTCTATAACAGGAAAATATAATAACAATAATATTACATTATACTGTATTATAACAGTACAATTTACGGAAGGCACTGCATTAGATAAGGCTCAAAACACCAACTGCTCCTAAATTCAGGAACTTAAACATTCGTTTTTCTAAACAGCTGTCTTCTACAATTTAAATTCTCTATCTACAGTATTTAAATCAATATAGTCAATATTGGATAACTACACTGTTATTATTTTATCTTTTGTGTGACAAGTACCTCTCCCACTAATCTACAATAAACTGTATCAGCAAAAGATTTTCTTTTCCACCCATAAACACAATACAGCTCAACAATTCTGAAATGCAATTAATTTTTTCAAGAGACTATATAAGTAATTTGAGGTGTCCTATACTATTTTTCTAATAAGAATATTGCACTAAAAACGTTTATTTCAAAACAGTATACATTTTGCGCCTTTTTTTTAATGCTTAAGAAAGGTTGCTTAAAACCTTCCACTTAAATTCCTCATAATAGCACTTTCTAGATGATAAATTAATTCTCGTGTTCTATGAAGCATAAGTCTGATTGAATGAATTTATACTGCAACCCTTTAAAAGAACATGCTACAGGAGTACAAGAAAATTCCTAATTTAATTTGAAAATGGCATTATCTTTACAATACATAATACACTAGTATACTTTTATACCTCAGCAAAGAATAACACTATAAAAAAGATACTGTCTCCCAATTTACAAATTTTCATTTTAGTAAATCTGAGCTCATGCTTACAATTCCCAATATTTCAGTAAATCGAAGATGCTATCAATTGTAAGACATTCCATGATTTTATGCACTATCAAGAAAGATTAAAATGCTGTCAAGTAAAGGGTGACACTTCACCCACTGTATGACACACCCTCCTTATAGAGATGTTGAAACGTAGGAAAGTGTGCACCTTAGAAATGATGAAATACAGTATATTTTCAGGGATATTCATTTCAAAATCGGCTTAAACACTTTTATAATTCTTAAACTGAAGAGTCTCACCCAAATAAAATATCAATAAGCTGTCAAATACTATGTTATAATATTTAAATAACTGTTAACATTAAAACTATATGGTAAAAGGGTAAACTATATATACTACTTTATTTCGGAATTTTGATAATAGATCTAACTTTAGTTGGATAAAGATTACCTGTAGGCATGCATCCCCTTTGTCAGTCCTGCACTATGCTTTTCATAAATTGACGTACAAGAAACACCTTCATCCAGTCCCCTAAATAAATCCAAAGTTTTTACTTTAAACAAAGTTTAAAATATCCAAATTTCTTAATGCCTTAATCAGAAATTTTTCTCTATTTCTGATTTTAAAGTGTGATTTCCTTAAAAATAGAAACCCCTAACAAAAACTGAGACAACGGATGATAATTTTTAAATCTTTACTTCCTAAGATAAACAGTAATAAAAGGCCTAAATCTCAAATGTGGCAACTTCTAAGCTATACAATGTATCTATCATGGGATAAGATTATATAACAATATTATTATCCTTTTAAGTCTGTGCCAAAGCTGTAACAGTTAATAACCAAAAATATTAAAGGTAAAGTACGACTAACTTGAGTGTTTCAAACTTTACTTTTTATCGAGTTTCCCTTCTTAAATGTTGAAGCTTCACACTACTAAGCCCTACTCAGTTATTTTTCTTTCTACAAAAAGCATCAATCTGAATTCTTCTCTCATCTAAGGAGAAGTGAAAAATCCGTCTAAGTCACAGGCAATGTCTAAACTCTGTAATGATTAAAACTGGGATTCGACTAACATACCTGCTTTCCTCTCAAGGCTTATTTTAACTGAGATACTATTCCCAAAAACTCTGTAGAGAATCTAACACATCATTTAACTCCAATCTTTTTCTACTTTTTCCATAAGAAAAAACTAAGCTCCCTAATTAACTGCTATCATTGGAATAAGTTTAAATCCTACAAGTTGCTATGGTTGGAAAAGGCTACACAGCAAACATGTTTGCTATTTTCCACCAGGGCACTCCAAGTCAAAAATTTTTTAAGAACAAAATGACAGTTCACTGGCAGTATTCTCTAAAAAACAAGCAATGGTTCTTAACTAGAAATGGTCTTCACAACTAGGCAGGTGGAACTCCTCTGCTCCATTCCATAATATTCCAATTCTTCAGGAATATTAGCAACATTCTTTAGAATTATCTAATTCTTTAGGAAATGTCTTAGGGAAAAAGTCCAAGCATGAATATTTTAAATGTTCATAAGGTGATTCTCTTTTTACTGCTAATATTAAGAATTCCTTTGCCACTCTCAAGCAAGGATACTTAATGGGTATTTACGATAATCACTTTAACAGCAATAAAAATAGAATCCTAAAGGAGTTGCCTAGTGGCCTAATGGTTAGGGTTTTGGGCTTTCACTGCTATGACCCAGGTTCAATCCTTGGTGAGGGAAGTGAGACCCCACAAGTTGTATGGTGCAACCAAAAATAAATAAATAAAATCCTAGTAAATTCAGTCCTGATGTAACTTGAAGTCTCCATAAAAATCAAATTTTAAGGAATTATTCCAATTTGTCCTACCCAAGGCTTAACACATTTGACCATGTCCCATCTTTATCCACATATGAAAGTTAAATTTAATGTTTGTCTATCACTCCATCCCTCAAGTACTGAATACAAATGGTTTCATAAACCATCAGCAAATTGAGAGGTGATAATTCAGATACTCTGGCAGGCTAAGAGGTATACTCAAAATTTACTCTGAGATGAATCCTCCAAAAGAAAAAGACTCGGACAAGATTTTGGGAGCATGGTGCTTCTAACTTTTGTGTCAGTTTTGCCAGGATACAACTTGCAGATGGGGTTTATTCTAAACTGGTTACTGAATATTACTGAGTATTCAAACACCACCAGGGAGTTAATAAGTGAAGGGAAATCGTCCATCTTATATAACACTAAAATGAATTATTTTCTATCTAAAACATAATCAAGACACTCATACAATCCAAACAAAAGAAAAATACTTACTTTAAGAAATCAAAATTGTGAAGGGTATCATTCCAGAAGTATTTCATACTATGGTGGGTGAAATAGCGAATCTGTAGAACATATAAAAAGGTTACATCAAAAAGCATTATCATCACTTGTTAATAATTAAGTTTACTAACACAAATTTAGCATATAACTATTAAAATTAAAGCAATCACAGGTGACATAATCCATTTCTTCTAGTAAATATTTAAACTGTTTACATATAGTGATAAACAGGTATTTTATATGCATACAGTTTTATCTTAAAAATAAGTACGAAATTATAGACCATCTACCGTAGCATAAAATGTAACAATTCCAGTTTTTAAAGAAACATTGAGAATAAGATCATAATACCTGTTGTGATTGAGGCTGTGAGTATTTATTCATCTCAAGCCTATTCTCTTCAGCCAGATTTTCAGTTAAGTGAACTGCATGGCCATTTGAAACTTTATTAACCAGAGATTTTGAACTTGAAAATGGGGGAGTTTCTAGAGAAAGGAAGCGAATTTTTGCACAAAACCACGTTCTGAATTCATCCTTCAAAGAGAAAGGAATAAGGGTAAAGAGTCAATTATATATTATATAACCATATATACAGTTTCCATTTTTTACATGATATATTATTAATACTAATCTTTAAATGAGAAAGTGTCACTTTCTACTCACTAAATGTTAAACCATTTCATGAAGATGCATAAATTCAAACATAAAGTGTTCTTGATCGCTTACCATTTTACATACGTCATTCTTTACTGATAGAGGATCTCATTAAAGATTATGAGTAATTTCTTGATTTAATCCATCTACATACTGAGACTAGGCATTAAAGCCTCTTATAAAATGCTTCCAAGTAGGATTACAAAACAAAACCTGGGGAGCAGCAGCACTGCATAGTAGAAGGGATCTGGGATACAGTCGTTTCGGGTAACCTTGACAGATCAACCATCTATCTAATCTCTCAGTGCATCAAGAGCTATAAAAAAGGGTAGGTTTGAGTGGCTCAGACAGTAATGAATCTGCCTGCAATGCAGGAGAGCTAGGTTCCATTCCTGGGTCAGGAAGATCTCCTGGAGAAGGGAATGGCTACCCACCCAGTATCCTTGCCTGAAGAAGCCCACGGGCAGAGGAGAGCCTAGTGGACCACAGTTCATGGATTCACGAGGGGTCAGACATGACTGAGTGACTAACACTGTCACTTTTTTTTTTTTTCACTTTCAAGATTCCTTTGAACTCAGATCACTGGGATATTAGTCACTTGGAACACAGATGCTTTAGAAATACCAGGATTAGTATTTCTCATTGTATCCTAGCAATGATGTTCTCATCATATTTTATTTTGAACAGAATACACACAAACACATCATTTTACCCCACAAATAATCCACTACAAGTAATCATGTGGACTTACAGTAGTCCTCAGCAGCACCACTTCACAGTCTTTGACTGCAGCTCTCACACAGGTCACCTTCACCCGCCACTCGGGCATCCAATAGAGGAGCAGGAGAAGAAAGCCGCCGGTACACACCACTCCAAGAGAAACGATGGCAAGCTTCCAGCGACACAAATTATAGCCATAAATCTCCTGCATGGACACAGTGATTAATAATCACATATCAAATGTTATGAGAGTTCAATGTAACAACCCTATCTTTCCCCTACATACACCACCAAGAAAGAGTTGGAGTTTTACTAAGCTGATTTTAAACTTTCTTATAAAGGAAAAATTAGAAATTTTGCATTTAGGACTATATATAAGCATTAGCTAACATAACTTCTTAAGTTATATCAAATGAAAAAACATTTTCCTCTGAGTTTTAACAGCTCACAAGTGAAACAGGAAGCACACCAGAACCATACAAGAACCATACTAATACCAGAGGTACTACATAATCCCAATTCAAAAACACAGCCAGAAGGGAAAAAACCACATTGACTTAGCTGCTGTTTTATTATATTTTATTTTAGTGTTTTTTTAAATGTACTTTTCTACTTCCCTAGAAAAATAAACTCACACTTCACAAGTAAATTGCAAAAGCTGGTTACCATTTCATCTTCCTGACCCTGGTTGATAATCTTTCTTTCTTCTTTGTCCATATCTACAGTGGTTAGAAAGGTCGTGTGCTTCAGAACAATTAAAGATAACTGAGGAAAAGAGGAACAAACATCTTAGTAGATTATAGTATCTTATAGTAACTGCATACTATCAGACTTCTTGTTTGGATAAAAGTTTAACTGATATTTAAGTAATCACTAAAGTGCTAACTGATTCTCGTAACATTTTCAATGGTGTGCCAATTCTTGAAACTGAATGACTTACTACTATCATAAAACTTGATATATTTCACTAATTAATTTATACTAGCACTAGCCTTGCTGCAAAGTCATTTAAATTCTAAGACAAATTACAGAATTTTCCTTTTTCACTCTCCAGACTCATCTACTGAGCACCTACCACATGTATGGCGATCCCTGGCCAAGGGTCAATCTCTAATGCACATGGACCCCTACTGGAGACCACCCTGATTCCAGGTCCACTGAGTAATCTTATTGTTCCTGACTACCCATGATGCTCATTTCTAGGAGAAACTTTATTGAGCTCATTGACAAAAAAATATCTCCTGTATTAAGAAACAGATTAAATTCAAACATTAAAGAGAGCTGCAAAATGTAAAAACAATGCAGGTTTTCTTGCCTTTTTTTTTTGGATTCTGGAAAATATATATATATTTATTTGGGAAAATGTACTTATCTATTACTGCTTTAGTAAGTTAATATTTTTAAAGCTCTATGTGGCAATAACAGATAAAACCCACATAAACAAAATCTTCTTAGAGTTCACAGTAATTTTCAAGAATGTAAAAAAGTCTGAGCCCTGAGGTGGATGAATTTGAGAGCCACTGCTTTAGACGTGGTTGACCTCTGCAGAACACAATGCAAATGTTACCTCCCTCATTCCAGATGCCATGCCTCCACTCATCTACCTGGTGGACAGCACAATCCTGACACGTGGCTGGTACTCAAAAAATACTTCCTGAGTGGCCTGATAAAGAATTTAGCTATATAATGTTTATCTGATATGAATTAATAGCAAAGTAAACCAACTGCAGAATTTCAACTTAATCCCCCATATCAGACTACTGAAATCTCCTGATTTATGTCATCAAGAAAATGACCAATAAAAAACACTGATGTGTCCTGAATGGGCACTCAAAGTTTCTCTACCTTGTGGTAGCCCTGAAGACAGGGCCAGAGGTTAAGTAGAGTCAGGGTTTTCCACAGAAATAAAATGCAAGAATTTGATGACAAACACATACACAGACACACACACATATACATTGGACTTGGTGCCATCTTGGAAAAGAAGCCTCAGAGTTATCCTGTTTTTCAGAGGAAAACAAGTCACATTATCATACAAAACCTTTTAGGTAATTTAGTGACAATTTCTTCTCACACTAGGGTGTGTTGCAGCCCTAAAAAAGTACAGTACTAGAGTCATCCCACCAATGTAAGCTTGTCCCATCAAATCACTATGACCTGAGGTAGCAGTTGTTCTCAAGGGCTATACACCTGATGCCACAGATGACATGCAGAATGAGCAAACCCAACCTCTTTCCATGCAGAAAGGTCAGCTGTTGCTGCCTGAGCCTGTAAGGTTTAGTCCAATCCTGCAAGGTTTCAAATGTACACATGCCTACCTTCAAAGCATAAGGCAAAGGAACTCTGCTCTGACACTGTCCCCACTAAAGAATCCAATCTGGGGTTCTTACCCTTTAATCTGTACTCCTTCCTTAAATCCTGGCCTGAATCTCAGGATCATCACTCAGGATTTCCCAGAGTCATTTTTAACAACCAAAACATATAATTCTGACCCCCATTTCCCATCACCACCTGAAATATGCTTCTTGAGGGGAAGAACTTATTCAAATACTTAAATGGAAGAGAGTTCTGTTTCCAACCAAGATGTAAAAACGCAGACCAGACTAGCCATCCTAACTACTGGGTTGGCCAGAAAGTTCATTTGGGTTTTCCCGTAAGATATTATGGAAAAGCCAAATGAACTTTTTCGCCAACCCAATAAAATAACAAAATTAATAAAAGATCTAAAACTATATAGTTTTCAAGGAACTGGACGTCAACCAAAGCTGTTTAGGCATTCAGACATGTCCAAGTCTTTGTGAACCCATGAACTGCAACACGCCAGACTTCCCTGTCCTTCACCATCTCCCAGACCTTGCTCAAACTCATGTCCATCAAATCGGTGATACCATCCAACCATCTCAACCTCTGTCATTTCCTTCTCCTCCCGCTTTCAATCTTTCCCAGCATCAGGGTCTTTTCAAATGAGTCAGCTCTTTTCATCAGGTGGCCAAAGTACTGGAGCTTCAGTTTCAGCATCAGTCCTTCCAATGAATACTCAGGGTTGATTTCCTTTAGGATGGACTGGTTGTATCTCCTTGCAGTCCAAGGGACTCTCAAGAGTCTTCTCCATCACCACAGTTCAAAAGCATCAATTCTTCAGAGTTCAGCTTTCTTCATGGTCCAACTGTCACATCCATACATGACCACTGGAAAAACCATAGCTCTGACTAGGCAGACCTTTGTCAGCAAAGTAATGTCTTTGCTTTTTCATACGCTGTCTAGGTTGGTCATAGCTTTTCTTCCAAGGAGCAAACGTCTTTTATTTCATGGCTGCAGTCACTGTCTGCAGTGATTTTGGAGCCAAGAAAAAACCGCTGTCACTTTCAACTGTGTCACCGTTTCTTTCAACTGTTGACAACTGTTTCACTCAACGGAAGAAACTGATATAAAAATGGGAAGTATCTAGGTGAGCTCTATAATTGTCCCAGTTTACATACTGAGTAATTACAGGATGCCACACACAAAAAAAGGTAGGACAGGGAACCTAGGGGGAGCCCAGCAATCAACCAAGTTGAAGAGATGAAGCTGCGAGTCTAATGACGTGCCAAAGTGACTGGGTTTGCAAGGCAGATTACCAGAGAAGAGGTGTGTACAGAGAATGAACACTAAAAATTTGCAAAGTGGGGATTCTTCTCAAGTCTTCAACTGAATACTGACCAGCATTTCTGTGTGAGGAAACTACCAAGACTAGGAGAAAGCCACTCAAAAGGTTTTAGGGGAAGAATGCATCAGGTTCACACATGGGAGAGTACCTGTTCCCACCAACCACAGTGGGAAACCTCATTAGTTGCATGGAACCAGGAGGACCCAGAGGATTTTGCTTCAGCGGGCTTCCCTGGTAGCTCAGTTGGTAAAGAATCCGCCTGCAATGCGGGAGACCTGGCTGGGAAGATCCCCTGGAGAATGGAAACGCTACCCACTCCAGTTTTCTCGCCTGGAGAATTCCATGGGGTCACAAAGAGTCAGATTGAGAGTATGACTTTTCTCAGAAAGTCGCGACTGAGCGACTTTCACTTTGCTTCAGTAGTAGGTTCAAATTAGCCCCAAACTAAAAGCTACTCTGGTCCTGCCAAACAAAACTTCTAGAACTTGAAAGAATAAAATTGTTGCCAAGTAAATGCTTCACAGAACACAGTCCAAGGAGATTTACAGGAATGCAAACTATCTAGTACCATGTGTGCTATCCAACTGAAACCTAACAAAGAACCAAAGAGAGACAAAGAACCAAAGAACCAAAAACAGACATCCCATAATGAGAAAAATCAATGGACCAAAGAGGACCTAGATCTGAGAGACAACAGAATTGGTAGACAAGGCCATTAAAACAACTGCTGTAACTGTAGTCCACATGTTCAAAACACAAGAGGAAAGACTAACCATGCGAAACAGACACATGAAAGATATAAAAAATAACCAAACTGAACACAAAATAAAAAGTATAATGTCTGAGATGAAAAATATACTAGATAGAATTAATAGCAAATTAGATATTACAGGGGAAAAAAAAAAATCAATGAACTTGAAGACAAGTAACAGAAATATCCAAAATTTAAAACTGAGAGGAAAAACCAGACTAAGGAGGGGGGAAAAAGCTAGCATAACAGCATCAGTAAGCTGTGAAACAACCTCAAGTACTCTGATATGCACATAAGGTAGAAAGGAACAAAAAATATGTAATTCTATAATGGCCCCAAAATTTCCAGATTATATGAAAAGCTATAAACCCACAGATCCAGGAAGTTCAACCAACACTAAGCAAAAACATTAAATTACATCAAGGCATATCATCATCAAACTGCTCAAAATTGTGATGAAAATAAATTTAAAATGACATTAAATTTCTTGCTAAAAACAATGCAGGTAAAAAGACAGAGCAAGATCTTTGAAGTATTAAGAAAAAGAAACTACGAAGAGAATTCTATACCCAGCAAAAAAATATCTTCCAAAATCAAAGCTGAACTAAGTCTTTCTCAGATATAAAAGCTGGTAAAAATTCACCAACAGCAAACCTACACTATAAAAAGTTAAAGGAAGTCCTCAGACACAGGGGGTAAAAAAGATAACTGATGGTAATACAGATCTCTACAAAGGACTGAAGAACACCAGAAATGGTAACTATGTGGGTAATTATATACAACAACGGCACAAACAACACTGAGAAATGAAAGCACTCTCTTATAAGGTTCTTAAGAAAGCAGGAAAAGAATGGCAAGGAATACCCAGTGTAAGCAATTAAGAGAAAGACTAAAATTTAGAGAAGAAATAAATGAAATTAAAGAAAAAGAGCTGGTTCTTTGACATCAGTAAAATTATCATTTCTAGTTGCATGTGGGGGCGAGGGGGTACAAATTATCAATATTAAGACTATGGCAGGAGACACTACTTCAGATTATGCAGATGTCAGAAGGAGAATCAAGGAACCAACAGCCAACTTTATACAAACATACCAACTTTTTTGCAGGTCTGAACTTACTTCCAAAAAACTTTTTTTTCTTTTAAATTATTATGGACCAGGGAATGGCCATGAGTTGATAACTGCTAAAGCTCACTTAAAAGCTGAGTGATGGTCCATTAGAGTTCATTATACTAATTATTCTACTCTTTAATAATGATACTATTCTGTTCTTTCTACTTTTTAATACGTATAAAAGATGGATTGGGAGTTTGGGATTAGAAGATACAAACTATCAGATATACAATGGATAAACAACAAAGACCTACTGTATAACACAGAGAACTATATTCAATATCTTGTGATAAACCATAATGGAAAAGAATGTGAAAAAGAATGTGTGTGTGTGTGTGTGTGAATAACTGAATCACTTTGCTATACAGCAGAAATTAACACAACATTGTAAATCAACCATACTTGAATAAAATAATTTTTTTTAAAAAGCTGCCCATCTGAGGTGAAAATAGAAGAAAAATTTCAGAGAACAGTCATTCCTGGCACCAAGGGATAAGATCCTGAGGACTCTGCCTTTGAGTCCCAAATCTACTGATTCAACATATTATGTATCAGGTATTATCCATAAACTCTTACTCCTGGGTTTTGACTCTAATCCTTCTTCACTCTCGTCTTTTATCCATTTCCTACAAACATAGATGCACTTCCTCACTTACATAAGTTCTAATTTTTCAACATAGAATATATTTGTAGATAAATAAGCATGCTTTTATAATTTTAGAAAAAGAATTGCCATTAAAAATCAATGTTTTCATTAATTTCATATACTCATAACTATTTAAAATATCTCTTGAAAGAGTATACATTAGTCTAAGATAACTACATTTTCATCTCATATGACCACAGCAAAAATACTTAAATGAGCTATTATATGATGCACTGCTTAGAACAATCTGAATTCCCACTCGTTTAAACATAATTCTTGACCATATTACCTCATTACTCATCTTACAAGTGTTATTTCTCCAAAATTTAACTTACTTTTTAAGGCAAAGTTCTTATGTCTTACCAAGTTTTACCAAAGTTGAAATAGTAAAAATAATTTAAGTAATTCAAATTAAAAGTTTCTCTAAAAGTCACCAATTACTATTCTCTCTAGATATATTATACTTCAAAGGAAATTACCAACATTTCACTTTTCACATAAACTTTTAGTAAAACCCAGTGAGACAACTGCAACAGCTTACATTTGAACATAAACATGCTGAAAATATATATTTAAAATTTAAAAACATGTACATAAATGGAAATCCCTTAACATTTCTATGACATATCTATGAAGATAAAAATCTACATAAGCATTTCAAAATATATTACTTATAAAGGTGAAAATACATGTTAAGCACTAGTCTACTAATTCTCCAATTAAATATTTAAAGCTTTAAGATCAAACTTCTAAAATCCACTGACTTACAGAAGTATAACTTCTGGTGGTTTGAGTGTATGTGTTTTTTAATCAAGTCAATTTCTAGATTATAAAAAGCAAAGAAATTTTTCTTACCAATAGCACTATATCATCATTCCTTCCAACTGTGATATTAGCAGAACTTTCAAAAGCCAGCTCTTAACAAAAACAATAAAACTACGCATAAAAATTCATTCAGATGAGAATTTTCTGCCACGTACTTGAGTTCTTTTTGAACTGTTTTCAAAATGACTAAGACACTAAAATTCAGAATTTTTTAGTGTACCAATTTTAAGCGGATTTTCAGAAGACACACCTTCTGCCATCTGACTGCCACTGAAGAGCTCCTAGTATTTGAATAAATTGCATCTAGCTAGTGTACTGAAGTCCCACTTTCACAGTGCATGACGAGCCTTGATGTTATCTAAACAGCAAGCAGCTTATAGGCTATTGTGCTTAACCAAACCCTTCCTTGCATTTACAATGAACCTGATTTTTTTGTGTTGAGTAAGAACAGAAGCACAGGACAAAATGAAGCTATCAGGAATAAAACTCACTAAATCTAATTTTTGTGAAAGTTAACTTTTTTCTACTAATGTACAGTATTAAATCTAGAATAAGAGTCAGATCTCACTTCCTAAGACAGGATGAGTTGGCCTCAACAAGAACAGAAATCCCAAAACTTAAGGTATCTTTGCCTCAAACCTGAATTTCACATGAGCTGTAACAATATTATAAGCGTATGTGTGGAGGGTTTTCTTTGAGGATATGTATGTGCCTAGAGAGTATATATGTAACAATATTATAACAGTATGTGTGGCGGGTTTTCTTTGAGGATATGTACCTGCCTAAAATTCCAAAGTAGATAATTTTACAAGGTGATTTCATTAATGATCTGCCACTCAAGTAAAACCTCAAGCAAACTATATTCTGAATAAATATTTTTAATTTTTTACTTCAGGTGGTATTTGCCAACTTCAGGGAGACTGGAGTTAAAAGAAATAAAAACATACTATTTAATGTTCACAAAATTAAGAGTTTAAAAGTTCTCAAATGATGCGCTTCGTAAGTTTGTAAACACGTACTTTTGAAGTCTTAAAATTAAAACTGCACTAAACTTTTGGGCTGCCTTGTATTGTTGAAAAACAAAATGAATCATCCTACTTTATTCTGTGGTTCTAGACTCTTTTTCCTGAGAATTAAACATACCTACTCATGTTAAATAAAGATCTGATAAATACATCTTTCAAGACCACAAAGCAAAAGGGGTCATAAAAATCCTAGAGAATAAACAGCACAGCCAGCATTCTGAGTATTATTTCATTGTCAAATGTGTAGCATCCTCAGCAATTAAGATGACCTTCTGCAATTCAAAAACAGTTCTACTGAAATAAAATGTGCAGTAGTCAACTGAAATAAAATGTGCCCTAACAAACATGAAATCTTTACTCACTGCACAACCTTAATTTTAATATCTATACAAATATTTGTGTAAAAAGAATAAAAAAGTCTCAATCTCCCAACTGCAGTAACAAAATTGTGAAAAAGGTAAAACTTAACACTCAAGTCATCTCCTAACAATAAGAATGACATAATATAATTTAGTGAATACATGGAAATTTTACAAGGATACCAGCTAAATTTTAACAAAGCTCTACTCAATACCCATTTTATCACTTCCCATCTTGAACTTTCTCTTATAATACATGCTTTTGTTTCTGTGTTTAGGCTTAAGGAAGACCATTGTATCCAATATACACCAAACCAAAACTGTATTTACATTTGCAAAGTGCAGTCTTTGTATAATTTATTTTTTGTAAGTTATAAAACAATGTGATAGCTTAACAAAATAAGTTATAATTAGGAAAGGTAATGCAATTTTCTGTCTTAGGGTCAATTTAAGAACATTAAGAGTTCTAACTTAACCTGCACTATAGCATATGTGCATACATTTTAATCATTTTCTATTATATACACTATTTAAAGAAAGAAAGAAACCCATTTATTCAGAGAAACTCCATCTGGTAAGACTATCATTACACAACATAATGGCTTTGAGTATTACAGTAACTGTATAGCATTTAATCAGTACAAACTGGGAGAAGGCACCTTTGAACTGACAAATGGCATCTATGCTCTCATTCTTTTAATTTAAAAAGGAAATGAGTAAAATTAACCATTTACATACATCATAACTAAGTTTGCATAATTAAATAGTTAAGTTTGTCTACTTAATATGAGATTTTTTTCATTTATTTAAGTTACTCTGATCTTAACACTTTTATACTTCCCCTTAAATCTTCCTCATGTATTCAACTTTCTAAAACTCCCTACTCAAGGAGAGTTTTGAAAGTACTTTAATTGCTAGATTTATTTCAAAACCTTACTAGAAGAAAGGCTCACTGTGGTTAAGACCAGTCCGAAAGAGTGAATATTCAAAACTGGCAGAACCAAAAAGGCCTCAAAAGAAAACTGGCACCCACCTCTAAAACAAAAGGCTGAACAGATCTGTAAACGGGTGACGTAGCTAGTGTGTCAGGATGGGAAGGGAGGAGACTTCAGTACTCTTTGAATGCTCCTACTATCTATGTGCAATAATATTTTTAAATAGATAAGGAGAGAAAGAAGAAAGACTGAGCATATGTACGGAATTCTAAATCTAACACACATGGCCACCTGTAGGCCTGAACCTATGGGAACCGCCAATGGTCTCTGTTAAAGCATTCCACCCTGTGCCTGAGCAGCACTCTCTCTCACTCTTATTTTACCCCAGACATGGTAAAGTAGCCATTTGAAGCCTCCCTTAACAAATATATTTCAAAAGGCTACAGCTGGCTCTTTTTATTTTTTTATTATTTTATTTTTCTATTTCCTCCATATTTTGGCTCCACTGAGGAAAAGTACTAACCAAAGATACAGCATAAGCAACAGCAAATTCTAAATTATTTTATCAAACTAATTCATCTATAAATCTTAAGTGAGCATATATGCCATGTTCGTTACTATATTAGGAACAGTAAGAGATATACAACATTATCCCAAAATACAAAAAAAAAAAAAACAACAGAAAGAAGAGTACAGAACTCAAGTCAGCTTTAACTTGTTCTTAAATGTTGACTAACTCCACATGAACTATTTCGCAAGTTCCTTCACCCATCTTGGTTTCCATTTCTCCACTAAAATGAGACGGTTGTAATAAATCACGACTCATTCCAACCATGAGTTCTTGACCTCCTGAAGTATTGCCGGTGTATATAGTCCGCTGTTGCACTCTTTCACCACGAGGTGGTGCTCCAACATTGGTAAGAAAGACTGACAGCTTTCACAACTTTGACAAGGCAATCACTGATTAAGTATGAGTAAAGGTAAGAAACTTTATACGCTTTTTCTTAGTACCAATGCAAATACTAATATGACAAAGTAGGAGCTGCTCATAATAGAACTTCTGTTTCATGTGTCTCAATGGAAAATAAGACATCACAATAAACATAAAACACATGATAATGGGGAGGGGAAGGCAGATATTATTCCCTTCATACAGACTCCCAAACTCACACTTGTCTGAAACTAGAATTTAGGGTACAATGTTGTAGAACCAGGGAGGAGGGAAAACAGTAACAGTTAAAGAGCTCATGATCCTACTGGAGAACAAGATAAGGTAAAGTATGAAGTTATGTGATAAAATTATCTATTAAACTGGCAACAACAACAACAACAAAAAGCACCTTTATACATTGCTAACAGTGAATCTGTACTAGCTTTCTGGAAAATCAACTGACTATATACAAAAACTTAAACCTTCTACATACTCTGATCCAACAATCCCAATTAGAAATCACACATGTACCTATACGTGTATGTTACCACAAACCCTTTCTTCAAATTCCTCTCTGCATTGTTAGACTTCTGAAACAGAATATTAAAATTTTGGACCTTTTTTTTCCTTTGGGAGTGAGAATGAGTACTTACAAACAAAAAACCTAGTTGAAACTAATGAGAGTATTTTAAACACTCACAGAAGAAACTGTAGAGCATGGGCATTTGATACAACAGGAACTGACCAATCAGGAGTTCTAACAACAACTATGTAAATAAATCAAACTGTTTGAGTCTAATTCCCCAAACTAAAAGTTAGACCTTTAGGGTTAAGGGATTGAATGGTACAAACTATTATGTATAGAGTGAGTTACAAGGATATATTGTACAAAATAGGGAATACAACCAATATTTTATGATAACTATAAATGAAGCCTAATCTTTAAAATTGTGAATCACTATTATTTTACATGTGTAACTTACATAATATTGTACATCAACTATACTTCAATTTTAAAAAGTCACTTTATAGAGGTGCGGTAAAGGTTTTCATTAAGCAATATATACATGAATGTTTCTTCTATTTTAAGGCAAATTAGTAACTATTTCTTCTAAACTGTAATGCTGTTAATCCAAATCCCTAATAGCTTATTTGACATTGCAATCAGCAGTTTAAAAGGTAGCCTTTGAAATCTAGACACATTAATTCTAAGACTGATCTTTCACATTATAGCATAGTTACAACTGGGATATGGCTTAGATGTCACTGTTGCAGTTGACAGTTAACCCCAGTGATGCAGCCATCAATGCATGCTCCTAGGACAGTGTTTATCAGTTCAGTTCAGTCGCTCAGTCGTGTCTGACTCTGCAACCCCACGAGTTCCAGCACGCCAGGCCTCCCTGTCCATCACCAACTCCCGGAGTTCACCCAAACCCACGGCCATCGAGTCAGTGATGCCATCCAGCCTTCTCATCTTCTGTTGTCCCCTTCTCCTCCTGCCCCCAATCCCTCCCAGCAGAGACTTTTCCAATGAGTCAACTCTTCGCATGAGGTGGCCAAAGTACTGGAGTTTCAGCTTTAGCATCATTCCCTCCAAAGAACAGCCAGGGCTGTAGTGTTTATAGCATTGTCATTTCAGCTGAGTGAAGTGCATTGTTGGCACTACAACGCTCAGTTTAAGTTGATGATTAAAAGTATTCCGAAAGACTACATTGTAGTTTAATATTAAAACATAAAGTGATCATTTGCACAGAAAAGTATCAAAATAGGGCAGCAGAGTGGAAAGGAAGAACTAGGATTAGAAACGGGCGGGGGCAGAGAAGAGTAGAGAAGAAAAAAAAAGAGGGGTGAACAGGAGAACTTTCCAGAGAATTATACTTTTAAATCTTCAGTATGTTAAGGAGTCACACGTGGACTACAGATTTGTTCATTTTTCTTATAACAACAAACTCCAAATAATTTTTCTTCATTAACTCAGCAGTTCACTTCAGGATTACTGTATTATGCTTGTAAGAAAATATAATTTACTCATGATCTATACTACAGTATGGCTCACATTTCATTCTTCCAAACATTATAAAGACTCAACCACAAAGAAGCACAAAATCACCAGAAAATCATTCTGTACAAAAAGTCCAATCCTGCACATTTACAGCTACAACTGATAGGCACTTGGATCAGCTTTTCTCAATTATGTGAATGTGGGAAAACCCACTTTACTCTTTTTTCTCCAATTTGAAACCTACCCAAGTTGACTCAGCACAGAAAGCAAGTATAAAGCCCTTATCTCTGCATTCAACGAATACTTCAATAATATGGAACTTTAAATTTCTGTTGGAGAGGATAATGGCCTTACTCAAGGCACAACTATCACAGAAATCTAAACTTCCTCATTTCCTATGGTCATTCTGTAATCCACTATTCAGGATTAAAGAAAAAAAATCAATGTGTTTGGGTACTACTGACTGACATTTGTAGAAGGATTTTTAGTTTACAAAATATTTTTAACTGGCATTATCTACTTTATTTACCAGTTTTCAATCAATATTGTCTTTTAAAAACTGAAGGAAAATAATCTTCACTTAACTAAGATTAGCATTTTGCATTTTCCCTAGAAGGCCAAGCATGGAATGACTTTATATCGAAAAGCCTTATCAACAAATTAAGGGATGTCATGCAGATAGCACCATCCATTTTCCAAAAATTCATCTGGAAGCAACACATACTTGAAATACACGCTTTCATACGGAAAACAGTGACCAAGTTCCCGAGACAGAGCACAAGTGACCTTGTTACCTGCCACAATGCAGCTGGATTCTACTTCCTGTCACACTAGCCTGGGCCATGGGGCAGGTAGCCAGGTGACCAAGCCTCTACTTCCTCTGCCCACTTCTTAATTATTAAGATTCCCCAAGCCTCCACTTCCTCTGCCCACTTCTTAGCCATTACTATCCTCTATACTTCTGTCAGGGGCAAAGGGTGATACCACTGTCCCATCGACCGTGGCAACCACCAATCAGTATTGTCAGCACTGCTCTCTCCCAGACCCACAGAGTCAAACATCCACTGACCACATTTTGCTAACACCCAAAAGGCTTGTTTCGTCTTCCAAAAACCTACTCTCCCACTTACTGCCACCACTACTAGCTCCCCTCCACTCCTTTAATATAAGATAGCCCCTGCCTCAAAAGCCATGCCAGGAATTTGGAAGTCATCCTAGACTCCTACCTATCCCACACCTATATCCATCTGGGCTCTGCCTTATCATCTCTGCTTGTCTCATACCCACCTCCCCTATCTGCACGGGCATGCCTCAGCTCGGGTCCAGAGCCCTCTCCAGTCTCCCTCATTCAAATCAATAGAAGAACCAGATAGGATCATTTCTCTGTTTAAAATTTCCAGAGCTTCCTACTGTCTGCAGCAGCATTTCCCAATTGATAAAAAGTCCCTCCAAAATTTCACAGGCATTGCCTGCTCATATAAATTGAAAAGTACTGAACTAAACAAAGTACAGCAGCCTTTTTATTAGCAAGTCTTTGGAAAGTTTACAACACACAACACTACTATGTGTTTGCCCTCCATGGGAAACTGGGGCAGAAGAGGCCCGACAGGGCTCCAAGACAAAGTCACAACTAATTCGAAGACAATAATCCTTCGGAACCTGGCCCTGCCTAGCTGTCAACATCATCCTCCAGTCAACAATGGCTATTATTCACCTCCTACAAACCTTAATCCAGCCTATACAGAACACAGCTTGCAGTTCCTCTAAGAGCCCTACTGATTCCTCATTCCATTCCTTTATATATGTTGTTCCTTCTGCAAAGAATGCCCCCCCCACCTAACAGTCTGGCTGAAGACCTCCTGCTAGTCCTTCCAGACCATGGTCAACTGCCTTCTCTCGGAAGCTTTGATGATCTCTAAGTAATGAAATTTTCCTTTTTTAAATTATGGAGCTCGCATTGTGGTTCTAGCACGCAGAGAGGCTGGCTCCTATAAGAGTCGAGAGTACTTCTGACTGAGTTTCCCTGAGGGTCTCCCCATAGTCATTTCATCCACTCCAGCCCAGAAGCAGCAGGGGTGCTGCTGGCGGCGGCAGATGGAGCTGGCGCTGTGGCAACCCCATGGATCAACCATTCTTCTTGGACTGAAAAGCTCTGTTTCTGTTTTAGAGACCACTGATGGTCAGTTTTTCATTATTATGGACAGAAAGTCTCCCAACATGTTCATCAATGAACTTAAAACAGGGCCTTTATCCTAACCAAGTATTAGTATCTTGAAATCTAACCCCAGACCAATTGTTTGATTTAGGGAAAGGCAAATTGAAAACACCAAGATTTTGCCAAAGTACTCTAATATTTCTAAATAAATCTAATAATATTACATTAGCATTCCAGCAAGAATCACTATGGTTGATCACTATTTCTTATTTCCTAAAAAATCATTTGTTGGAATGTCATGTCCACACATGCCAAGTACGTGCTACATTCTGGAGATTACAAAGATTACATTTCTAACCTCAAGAAGCCAAATCTAGGTTAGACAAGTAAGTAAGCAAACAAACGTATCACATCAAGTGGTTGCACACTGCAGTAAAGTATGCATCCCGGGAGCACTGAGAGCAGGGAGGGGCACGGGGAGGGAGGAAGAGGTGTGAAGGGGACGGAGAAGCCTGCAGAGAAGAGTCAGCTCTCCCTTATCTAAGACCTGGTGACCTGGTGAAGTTCATCAGGCAAACAAGCCGTACAAAGACGGGAAACGAGAGAGGGATGGAATCCAAATAGAGGAATTACCACATGCAGAAGTGCTAAGGTGAGAACTCTGAGAAAATGTCAGGGAATACACGTTGCCTGAACTAGCTGGAGCAGAGGATGGCCTCTGAGGAATGGTTGGAAATGGAGCTTTAAAAGATGGCACAGAATCAAATTATGATGAAAGACCTTGTTTGATAAAGTTATGGATTAACTTGTATGTAATGAAGCTTCTGAACTTCCCTCAACTGAAAGAGACCCAAGGCCATGAGGAGGGGTCCACGTTCCCAAAGAAGACAATGTGAATGGGGTGCAACACAGCAGTTCTGAGTTTCCTTGCTAGACTGTGTACCTCTAAGAAGGCAGAACTCACTTATCAGTGTATACCCAACATTCAGTCCTGTGCTGGCACCGACAGGATCTAACAAAGTATCCAACAGTCAGATATGCTAACACAATCTCAGGGCTCAACCAAGAAGCCCTAACCTAGCCTCCTTCCTTACTGCCTATAAAATCACAACTCTTATGCACTACAGTAAGCGGTAATTGCCACAACTTTTAAAAGAACATGCAGAAAGGTCATTCACTATGGGATGCAGAGAAAGGATTTGGGGAAAAAACACATTAAGATGCTTTGAACCTGATAAAATTAAGCAGTTTTTCTATTCGTCTCACTAAAAACTGAACAGAAAATACCTGTGGATTATAACAAGTATATTTTCACATCAAAAGAACTCAGATAAAAATAGATTAAATAAATAAAATAAACAACAAATAAATAAAAATAAGTAAATAACAAATAGATAAAATAAAAATCTATTTTAACTGAGAATTTGCTAGATTAGTCTTTCAAGTAATTAAGTGCTACTTAAGCCACCTGCCTGTAGTACTTTACATTTTACTTAGTAAACTGAATTATACTATGATAATTAGCAGGCAAGTAAGAACTCTGGTGCTTGGGGATATAATAAAAATAGTAAGGAAAAAATATTTGGTCCAAGAAGAACCAGTGACTCACATTTTAACAAAATCAATCCAAAGGCCACAGAAGTGAAACAAATGTCAAGCCCTCTTTTTAAAGAAAAGACGCAGACATATTTCACTAATCAGAATTTCTAAATAAGGGAACATAAAATCCTACTAAGAAAACATAATTAAACATATTTTTTAATTTTATAATGTAGCCAGGGAGAGGAAAAAAAAGGTAACAGTAATACAGAGGATGGGGGGGCAAGAGTCTGAAGACATACCCAATAACATCAAGATAAAAATATACATCAAATGTATAAGAAACACATGAAATTAACACTTTTTAGGATGTTGCTACCAAAGACGCAAAATCATGGTATTTTTCCTATGAAAAGCCTGAATTAAACAGTGTATCATTATGGCCTGCTACTCTAGCTGAAAAAAGCAATCCTCAATCACAGTCCACACACTCTCTCATCACACACACAGAAAGACACACACAGTGTGGCCTGTTTTGACTATGTTAAGTATTATTAAACTAACAATAGTAATTTACCAATTACTGGGCCTCTTACCCTCGGAACTCTCTAGGTTTTATTATCTCCATTCAGCAAATGAAGAAACTAAAAACTACTTAACGACAGAGGTAGTTAAGCAATGAGGCTGGAATTCAAAATCTCTTATATGTATAAGGCTCTGAGGTCACATTTTAACCAATATACCATGCCCTCTACTGGGGCATATGACTGTTAAATCTTTAACACCATGACATTTCTTTAAAGAATGGGGTCTTCTTCCTGTGCTACCCCCAGAGTGACACTAAGTTCAAATACTTTAAGCTTCATGGAAAATATTAACAGCTTATAGTTGTTTCAAGATAATGCAAATCTTGCAAATCCCAGTAAGGTGACATTCACTCTTAAAAACACTGAAAGTAGCTGAATATCCACCTAAAATTACAAACAGTACCAACAGTGCCCTAATAATCCCAACTTTATTCCTTAGCCCTTAATTATGCTAGGATGTGGTATAAAACACCCAGTATGACCCTAGGGAAACAGATTTTCTAAAACACCTAATTTCTTTCTCTATTATTCACACTGTAGAATCACATCACACATGGATTCAATTACATCAATCCAATTATCCGTGCTGCAAGGAAAAAAAAAAAAAACACACTCTAAATAACGGTGGTAGGATGCTTGCCCTCACATCCTCGTCCCAGAGTGAGCAGGTAATGGAGACTGACTCTGCTGTTCCTCAGTCGATCCAAAGTCCAGTCACCCTTCGAGATTACGACTCCAGAGAAAAAAAGTCACCTGTACTAACAGCTGGGAAAACACTAGCTTGTGAGAACTGAAAAACAGTAGGTAGGTTAACCAGTTTTCAAACTGGTGCCTTCCTAAACCACTTTTTCACAGGTAATTTTGACTACACAGGATTTTACCTTAAATGAGAATTTAAGTCCAAAGCCCCTACATAAACCTGGATTTCACTTTACTCAGGTCTTTAGATCAGAAAGAATTAGGATCCAAAACACTTGTCTTTTATATAGCAGAGTAAGCTTCTAACATGTTTCCTATCCTACTTCACAAGTGGGAAAAAGAGAGCATAGGATGCTGTGAAGAAGCCACACTAAACACATGTGAGAGCTGTTCCAGACTTACTTTAAAATAAACTGAAAATGTAATAGAAGTCTGTCAACTGATCAAAAGCAATCCTTTAAAGCTGGTTCTCAACAGAGGAAAAAAACAAACCCACAAACATCCACCAAGCTTTGAGATGTGCCATTACTACACAGTTCAAACTAAAGACAGGGTGAAAAGAATACCCAACCAACCGAAAGCTTCTCCTTTACCAACATGCGGTCACTTACCTTTCCAGACATCAGTTTCCTTTTCTATAAAAAGAGGGGACTAATCTAAATAACCTTTGACTGTTCAACATTATTATTTTCCAATCTCATACCTCCTATTTCAATATCCAACTCATAAATCTTTTGTGAAAAAAATAAGAAAAACTAAGTAAGAGTCAATTAATCAACTGTGCTAAGGTAGAACAGTTCTTCACTTCAATATCAACAACAGTCAGAAATATTTTTATTTAAAATTTTTGAAAAAGATTATATAAACATCAGCAAGTTTCACATCATGTACTCAGGAAATTCTACTCCAACTCACTGTTCCTGGAAATTTTATTTCTAACCTAACTAGTATCTGACTGTCAATGGCTTTTTTTTTTTTCTGGGGGAAGTGGGGGGTTGTGAGGGGCGTGGCTTGTGAGATCTTAGTTCCCCAACCAGGGACTGAACCCAGGCCCCTGGCAGTGGAAGCAGAGTTCTAACCACTGGACTGCCAGGGAATTCCCTCAACAGATTATTTAAAAGCAAGATCCACAGCAAGTAAGTGAAAGGCTTAACTAGACAGAAATTCTGATTAAGAGACTGATTACAACTTACTTCACTCATCTCAGGTCACATGCAAAAAAGAGACTTCAGAGTACTACTCCTTCCTGCATTCTCAGCTCATACTGGTTTTAGTGGCCTTTGGTGACAGAAGGGGTGAAAGATGCATTTTCACCTGTAACTTCAAAGACACACGCCTCTGGGCAGCTCCATTTTCATAGATCTGTGAGAACTCTTCCCTTGGGGAAACACCTTATGGTACATAAGTGCTTTTTAAATTTGGACAGTCTCTAAGTTTGTTATTTGAGTTAATGACTTACTATCTCACCTAGCAAAGGCCCCAGTACAAGCCTTTGGGTTTAAGTATCATGAGGTCTGGTATTAGGAAAGTCCTCTCTAAGTTGGTCTATGGAAACTCTTCAGCATTCCTCATCCTCAACTTTCCTCACTCTCAGACATTTGACACCTGGCCAACTCTCCTTTTCCTTCATTCCACTTTTTTCCTTTCTTATTGAAGATCAAAAAATAATTCCAACTCACCATTGTAACAGTGATCGTTTCTTCCAATTACCATTTATTCATGACATTTCACATTATCTCTATGTTTAATCTTACTAATACAAATGTTTTTATCTCAATTTTATAATTACTAGTTACCATTAATTTTCCTTGTGGCTTCCCTTGTGGCTCAGCTGGTAAAGAATCTGCCTGCGATGTGGGAGACCTGGGTTCGATCCCTGGGTTGGGAAGACCCCCCTGGAGAAAGGAAAGGCTACCCACTGCAGTATTCTGGCCTAGAAAATTCCACAGATTGTACAGTCCATGGGGTCGCAAAGAGTCAGACATGACTGAACGACTTTCACGTCACCATTAATTCAACATATTCTACCTTATAAATGATACTGACTTTTCTCCAGATTAAAAAGCCTAGAATCTTTTATTTTTTAACCAGAATGTTAAAATATGTGGCCCAATTCTGATCCTCTCTTATTCCTCTACTGTCAACAAATGAAGACGCTAACTATCATTTCCTTGCACATTACCTGGACTAGTTAAATGGGTCAATCAGAATACAGTTTGATAACTACAGATTTACTCTCTCCAACAAACCAGTGGTCTTCATTTCACACAGAAAAACTATGTTCCAAAACCAAAGACTAAATCTCATCAGCTAACTCTCAGATCCAGATTGAACCAGATGAGCTATATAGCACATTCAGAACACATTCCATCACTGGATCAAACCTTCTGAATATGTATCAAGTAGATCTCAGATATCAGACTGTGTTCCTTTAGCATACCACTGACAGTTGTTTTAAGAATGTTGTTTTCAGTAAGTGATAAGCTGCTGCTGCTGCTACTGCTAAGTCACTTCAGTCATCTGCGACTCTGTGTGACCCCACAGATGGCAGCCCACCAGGCTCCTCTGTCCCTGGGATTCTCCAGGCAAGAACACTGGAGTGGGTTGCCATTTCCTTCTCCAATGCATGAAAGTGAAAAGTGAAAGTGAAGTCGCTCAATCGTGTCCGACCCTCAGCGACCCCATGGACTGCAGCCTTCCAGGCTTCTCCGTCCATGGGATTTTCCAGGCAAGAGTACTGGAGTGGGGTGCCACTGCTTTCTCCGAGTGATAAGCTGCTAACTCCTATTCAACTTAAGATCCATTCACAAGGTCTCCCGCTTAGATTACCCCGTATACCAGTGAACAGAAACCAGCTTTAAATGAACCAAGTAATCAATATCATTAAGAAATTCTATTTCTGTCTCCTAAGATTTTAGAAATTACAACCCTCATTGTCATTCACAGGCATGAAGTTCCCATTTCCACCATCACCTAGACCAGTGGGAAAAGTTACAAAAGAAAGACAAAATTCCACAGGATGCCCCATATCACTCATCACTGCCCATTTCCTAGGACTGCCATCAATTTTAGCAATAAAGTATATTCACATCTTGAAACTCTATATTCACAGTGGTTACAAAACCACCATACTAAACAAGCACAGCCAGATTCAGTATATGGAATGGAAGGGGATAAAAAAACTATTTACTACGTGCCAGGAAGAGTGCTCTTTCCTTTACATATGCTCTCAGCTAGTCCTCAAAACTCTGTGATGTAAGTACTAGTATTCTCCTTTGTTCATAAAAAAAGAAAGAAAAAGAAGAACAGAGAAGTTAAGCAAAATAACAGATAATTTTAATAACCAGAGCTACTCCAAATAAAGCTTCCAAGACAAAGAACTCAGCCCTCTTACTACATAATTTGAACATGGAGTCAAAGTAACGACTGTCAACTTTATTTTCAAAAGAGACTGCTACTTAATATTTTTATTACAACTGCACTACTTAGGATTTAAAGCAACCAAGATCAACATTTTTCCTACTCAATTCTCTGATCAAAAACAGGCTTTGTTGTTCTAATGTTCAAAAATCTCACTTAGCTGTCTCACCCTCACCTGATCTAATGGTGGGTAATGCAAAAACAAGGACAGTAGCAAAAGTACTTGCGTGACAGTGATTAATAATAGGCCTGCTATTTCAAGCAACTGCCTTGAAAAGGGGTTGCTAAACCATAATGGGATGCTCACAAACTTTTACTTTGGCAACTATAGCCTATTCTGCAAAGCAACAAACCTAAGAATACCACATATATTCCAGTGAAACAAAATTAATAAACGAGTGCTGAATTCTAAGCAAAGGCAGCATTTTTAACTAGGTAATCACCCTTCAAAAGACAATCAAATCAGATTAGCAGCAGTCTTCAGAAAACTGTTCATTTTGCAATAATCTTAAACATCCCTGCATTTCTCAAAGATTTAAAAAAATTCTAACTTCCTGACTCAGAGATCCAAAATAGCCATTACATACACAAATGTTCTACTCATTTAGTTTGGAATCATGTGCAGGAAACCTAGGTTTCTGTTTCTAGGTTTACAACTCCATGCC
This sequence comes from Ovis aries, assembly GCF_016772045.2. Classification (NCBI taxonomy): domain Eukaryota; kingdom Metazoa; phylum Chordata; class Mammalia; order Artiodactyla; family Bovidae; genus Ovis; species Ovis aries. The sequence goes on along the minus strand of NC_056054.1, from coordinate 193,874,881 downwards.
CATTCGTTTTCCACTAATATAACCACTAAGTATAGCTCTAAAACACTGATGATTAAAAGTAGTTAATTATGTGAGTGATTCATACCTCCTATGTCCAGACACCAAGATCCAAGGATGTTTCTGTCAGATCTATGGGAAAAGGAATAATAAACACCTGTTACAAAAGCTTTCCAAATTCGGAAGCTCCGAATTTTTGTCAGTCCCCAATCACTGGTGGTGCTGGAGAAGACTCTTGAAAATCCCTTGGACAACAAGGAGATCAAACCAGTCAATCATAAAAGAAATCAACCCTGAATACTCATTGGCAAGGGCCGATGCCGAAAAAGCTCCAATAGTTTGATCACCTGACGCGAAGAGCCGACTCACTGGGAAAGATCCTGACGCTGGGATAGAAGGCAGAAGAAGAGGGCGACAGAGGATGAGATGGTTGGAAGGCATCACCCATTCAATGGACATGAATTTGGGCAAACTCCGAGATAGTGAGGGACACGCAGGCCTGGAGTGCCGCAGTCCAGGGGGTCGCAAAGAGTCGGACACGACTAGGTGACTAAACAACAAAATCAGATTCCCTCGGCTCCCCACGGCCGCAAAAGAAAAAGAAAAAACCCAGGTCACACATCCACCAAAACCTAACTTTTCCGAAGACGTGGGGAGAAGGAGAAGCTATAGAGAGAGCGGTCACGGAAGTACTGGAGGAAAGGGCCCTAGGTGTTTCCAGAGCCGAAGTGAGAGGCCTTTGGCAAGTTGTTAAGTCACTTTTCCTCTCTGGGCCTCACTCGGCTTAATGCGGTGACTGGCAAAGCTACTACTCCGTGATTCCTCAGTAAGCACCCAAGCAAACCCATCAAGCTCCCTGCCAATACCGCTACCTTCGATCTCACCATCTCCAGGACTTTCTAAAAACGCTGGACCACCTCACCATCTCACTCCCAAACCCCAACGCACTTGCCTCCCCAACTAGCGGCGTGTCCATCCAGGCCTTCACACCCACAACGTGGAGCCCTTCTTCTCGCCGCACCTGTCCCAGACAATCAGCAGTCTTAGCGCTCCCCTCCTCACCCCACACACACCTTCCCCGAAAAATGATGCCCAATTTCGGCCCGAGGAGGCCGACCCCGAGCTCACCTGGTGCCCGCCACCCCCAACAATACCACTCACCTCTTCCAACCTCCCACATCACCACCACCACCCGCTCCACGCTCCGTTCACCCTGCCCTCCGCCGTCACGGGGAAGCTGGAGCCACTCACCTGGCGCCCCCGCGCCGTCTCCCGGGCGGCCTCCCGTCCGGAGCTGCCAAAGGGCCGTGTGGGGCCGGGGCCGGGCTCGCCGCTGTAGCCGCCGCCGCCGCTTCACCTCAGCCCAGCCCCATCGCCCTCAGCCGGCGCCGGCGGCCGCGGGTCGCTCGAGCTCGAGGAGCCGCCGCCGCCGCGCGCTGCGGCTCCGGGTGAGGGGAGTGAGGCGCCGCGGCGGGGCCCGGGCCGAGCCGGGCGCTGGGGCGTCCGCGCTCTCCTCCTCTGCGCCCGCGGCGGCTGCGTGCAGCCGGAGCAGGGCGAGAACAAGGGCGGGCGACAGAGGGAGGTAGGCAGGGGAGGGGGGCGTTCTGCACTCCGAAACTGCCTCTCGCCGCCAGCGACGAAGCGAACCCCCCTCCCCTCAGCGGTGGCGCCTGGATCACGCTGCGGGGAGAGCCAGCGGGCGGACAGGAGAGCGCGCGCGCTGCTAGCTCGGGACTCCCGCGCCGGATGTGAGGTCACGTGCTTGCCTCATCCAGCGCGGAGGGCGGAGGGGCGCAGAGGGTACGCCGGGAGGGGCGGGCCCGGAGTGGGCGGGGGCGATGACCAGGCCCCGCCCACATCTTCCCCTTTAGCCCCCCTTCCCGAGGCTGGAGCAGAAAAGAAAGAGGGAGGAAGAGCGCTGCAGAGGAGCTGTCTGTTGGGTAGGTGTTTCTAACGCAGGACAGCATTTTTTTTTGGCGGGAGGAGGTGATATTTGCCATCTTGGCCGCCGTGCAAACACCAGATTACAGTCCAAATCCTCATTTTATGAACAGGGAAACCGAGTTGTATTGAGGGGCCTAGCCTGACTTGCCCAGAGTCAAGGTCACAGAGGTAGCTTGTACAAGAATGATGGAGAGAAGGTCAGATCCTGGCTCGGCTCGCAGTTCCTTAACATTACACTCCCCCTTGCAGAAACCAAAAACTATAGATCGCATTTAACAACCGACTCAGCGGTGCCCAGCCTTGGGAGGAGGATTGGAAGGCGTTCCCAAGAGAAAGCTCCCACGCTCCCACTACATCTCCAGCGGTAGGGATTTTCTTCCGACAGCGCTGGATGCAAGTTAAATACTTCCCCTAGCAAAAGATTTATCTCGGGGCACAGAGATGAACAAATCTTCCGGCCGGGTGAACAAATAGCGAGTTCGGTTTTCGCGGTGTCCCTTGGGCGACTCGCACAAGGAGCGCACTCAGCCACCTGCTGCCTCGGGCTCCGGCCATCTTTTCGCCCTGAGACTCCCGCCCGCGCCCTTTAGGCCCCGCCATCACTGTTAGTGTCATTCACCTCGCGGCCAACAGAACTCCCATCTGAAGGGGCGGGAGTAAGGAAGAGACTCCCGACCTCTGGTGTACCGGCCTTGGGAGCTTTCAGGCTCTGGTTCCTGGCACATGATACTACAAGTCAGAGGTTGCTACCCTTGATCCACAACACGCGGTGACACCTCATCTGACACAGCACATACCCGTAGCATCGATGTCGCCTAACCGGGAGCCAAGAACACACTGCTCCTGGGCACCTACGTCACATGGAGCGGGACAGTTTACGCGTACTTTCTCGTACCGCGTGGTGTGGGCGGACATTGTACCCAGATGGATCTATAGCCCTGTCTCCAGCCCATGGGGTCAGTCTCACCGTCTGTTTCCTCCCTCAAATGAGTAAATGAGAGAAGGAGTGTGGTATTTGTTGGGCAAAGTATAAGAAGCTGTCTTGGTGGGGTTGAGCCCATAAAGCTTCCTTCCTCACCTCTCATTGCTTCTTGGATCCTTGCTGTTTTCTCTTGGTCTTTAAACAAACTTAGCTCCTAAAAACAAAACTATGGTGCCCAACCTTCACTCCAAGTGCCCTCTCCAGTTAGCTTCCAAGGGCTCCTCTCCCTCTCATGACCTCTTAAAACAGTGGTCTCTCTGCTGTCTCCACTTCCTTATTTCTTGACACTGGGCATTCCAGCTTCCCCTCTTCTCCCCAACACACACCCTTCCTCACCCTCCTTGGGTAAGAGAACCCCTGACTCTCCCAAATCTTAGTGGCATTCTGCAGGCATTCTCTTTCTGGGTCTCTCTGCTACATTTGACAATTCAGATGACTCCCACCTTCTGGAATCTCAACATTCTCTTGGTTTGCAGAAGAGTATATTCTTCCAGTTCTAACATCTCAGTAAATAAGGCCTCTGCCTCCTTGGGTGGCATACTTAAGTGCCACTAATTCTGAGTCTCCACCTTATATGCAAGACTCCGAACCCACAGTTCTTCTCATTCCACTCTTAGGAGATCACCTCTAACCTCAAGGTTGCAATTACCCAATCAGCCATTGCAGCCCAGACCTCTTCCACAAGAGTTAGACCCAAATATCCAACTGCCTGCCAGGAAGCTCTATCTAGATATCATAGGGGCACCTCAAACTCAGCTTGTCCAAAACTATACTTGTCCTCTGCCTTCAAAGCAGCCCTTCCCTCAGCTGTTGGCACCAGCATCCACAGCCATCAGAACTGGAAAGTTGAGAATGAATGTGAGTGTTTTTATTTTATTTTGGCCTTGCAGCAGGGCATGTGGGATCTTAGTTCCCTGACCAGGGATGGAACCTGCCCACCCATCCCGCTTCTTCCCCCTGCAGTGGAAAGCAAAGTCTTACCCACTGAACCATTAGAAAAGTCCAAGTGTGAGTCATTATTGATTCAGCTCCTTGTCTTATCCAATCATCTAGTCATTTCTATTTCACCTCCTTAATAAGCCTCAAATCTCTACCTCCATTTCCCCTGGCAAACATTCCAGTCATCCTTTCCAACCTGAACTATTACAGTAGCCTCCTAACAATCTCTTCTGACAAATTCATCCTCCACTCAGCCTCCAGAGTGAACTATCTAAAACACAAACGTATCTAAAATCCTGCAGGAGTTTCCCCTGGTGTCTTGCTGTTACATGTATCTCCAAGGAACCCAACAGGAGCTTGTCGATGCACTCATGCCTTTAAAAGACCACAGAGAGGTCCAGACTTCAAGAAACAGCCAACATCCCCAAAGTAAGGCAACACACAACCAAACAAGAAAAAGCTATAGGAAGGAAAAGGGCAATTGAATATTTCAAACAGTTTTCTGTTACAGATGTTCTGGGTATGGAAAAAAGAGAAATTGGACACTGATGGGAGGAGCTCCTGAGTCACTGGGAAAAGCTTGAGCATGTTTATAGGTTAAGGGGAAAGATAAGCTAGAAAAGGAGAAGCCAAAGATGAAGAGAAAGGGAGTGGAGCAAACCTTGAAAAGTTCTGGAAGGCTCACTGGTTCTTGGCCCAAGATAATTCTGGGCCTGGACCTCTGTTCATGCTGAGCCCAGCCCTTCCCTCCTCTAATCCTACTCATTCCTTAAGGCCCAACCTCCAATTACAACTCCAAATAGGTAACAGTCCTCCACGTGTGCCTGTGCTTAGTCGCTCAGTCATTTGGTAAGCGCTCACTTCACTTTCCACCCTTATTCTTGATTGTCTTCTCTTACTATCATCTTACCTTTCTAGTTCATTGGGGGGAAAAAAATTGTAGACAGTCAAGAGGAAACACCCACAAATCTATTCATTAACCCACACCTGCATGGAGTATCTCCCTCACTCACCTTTTTGCAGAGGGGCAGACAGGGCCTCCTTCCAAGAGCTCTAACCCTTTGTAAGTATAGTCCTGGGCCTCCCGAAGGTCACTGCTATTGCCAACTCCAGTGGATACTTTTCAGTCTTTATCTCTCAGCCCTCTCAGCAACTTTATCTCCCATTCCGGAAACACTTTTCTCTGTTTCGATGTCTCTTTTCTATTTCCTCCTCTCTCCTTGTGTGTATCATTTCAGACTCTTGTGGCCACTACCTCTGTCTCACCTCTAAATGGTGCTGCTCCCCAAGGCTCAATCCAGGGCCCGTTTTTCTGTTTGTACAGTCTGTTTGGATTTGTTGTTGGATTTTGGTCTTTGTTTTGGTTTGCTTTGGTTTTGTCATCTATGGACCTTACAAAACTTGTGGATGGGCTTCAGGAGATCTATAAATTCCTTAAACTGGAATGAAAACAATACTTTTAAAGGAAGAAGTATAGCTTCTATCAGCTTTTCAAAGTCATCTGGAACCCACCCCCCCATCCCCCCACCCCCCCACCCCGCCAAAAGGATAAGAGCACTTATCTATATTTGCTCCCCCAAATGATATCAAACACCATGGTGATAGCTATCATCTGTGTGTACATTTATAACATAATGATATATATATATATATATATCTGTAGCCCAGGTCTCACTTCAGAATCCCTGGGCCATAGGTCCATGAGCCATATGTCACATAATGCCTCAGTAGTACCTCATCAATTCACTCATCCAAAACTCAACTCTTGCCCTTCTTCCCCAAACCAGACATTCACCTAAGAGTTCTGATCTGGTGGCACAGTTACCTACGCAGCTCCACAAACCAGAAACCTAGGGGTCATTCTTTCCAATTCATTATCAAATCCACTACAAATCCTTTCATATCTCACCATCTCTACTTCCACTAGAAGAATTCAAGCCACTTCCATCTCTCACCTGGAACTACTGCCTTACCCTCCAACTAATTTTTCGAATTTCATCCTTGTTGTTCAGTCGCCAAGGTGTGTCTGACTCTTTGTGACTCCATGGACTGCAGCGTGCCAAGCTTCCCTATCTTCCACTATCTCCCACAGTTTGCTCAAATTTATGTCCATGAGGTCCATGATGCTATCTAACCATCTCATCTTCTGTCATTCTCTTTTGCCTTCAGTCTTTCCCAGTGTCAGGGTCTTTTCCAATGAGTTGGCTTGTCACATCAGGAAGGCCTGCCTTCCCAGAAACCATTTCATCCTTACCCATTTCCAATCCCATTCTTACACAACAGCAAAGTGAATTACTATGTGTGACTTGGAGCATAGCTTCTGATAAACATTTTCAATTGCTCCTTATTTTACTGAAAATAATGTGTGAACTTGTTTGACCTACAAAGTCCAGTGTTGGATGTGGCCTGCCCAACATCACGCCTTTACTGGCGCTCCTATCCTTCACCTTCCTCCCATCCTAGGTCTTTCCCTACTTTACCTCATTCCAATCACAAGCCTTCTTTCAGTTCCTCAAACACATTGCACTTCCCTGCCCTCAGGGGCTTTGCACAACCATTTCTTTCTCTTTTTCCCTTGTTTCCTTGCTTGGCTAACCCTCGCAAATTCAGCTCTTGGCTTAAATATGTGTACATCAGTTCTTGATAAAGGCCTTCCCTAGCTATTCATTCTTTCCTTTATTTTCTGATGCCCTCCATTTATTTTCTTTATAACCATCATCCCAATTTTAATTACCTGTGAGTTTATGTATGTATTTAACACTATCTCCCCCACCAGATTTCAACTTTGTAAAGATGAGGACACTACAGTGCCAGAATTTTTCTAGAAGGGGCTTAAAAATGGTAGTCTTTGTGAGAGAGCAAGTCACCACATAGTGGTGAGTCTTTTTGAGAGTCTTTTGAAATGGTTTGTCTTGAGGCTATGTTTGCATGGCACTTTACATAAGACTGAAAAAGTATCAGTTTTCCATGTTTGTAAAGGGCAAAGGAGTTTTGGAATTAAGGGGAAGGGACACAGAAAGCATTTCCCCTGCCCTCCCAAGAAGCCACCTCTTCATGCTGCTGAGTCGGTTTGGTTTATCACTACAGGTCTAGCACTAGATGAAGCCTTGCATGGCCTTCCCAGGTGGCACTCGTGCTGCTGCTAAGTCGCTTCAATGGTGTCTGACTTTGGCAACCCTGTGGACCATAGCCCGCCAGGGTCCTCTGTCCATCTTCCCAACCCAGGGATTGATTACCACCAGACACTAGTGGTAAAGAACCTGCCTGCCAATGCCAGAGATATATAGAGACAGGTTCAATCCCTGAGTTGGGAAGATCCCTTGGAGGAGGCCATGGCAACCCACTCCAGTATTCTTGCCTGGAGAATCCATGGACAGAGGTGCCTGGCGGGCTGTGGTCCATAGGCTTGCAGAGAGTCGGACACGACTGAAGCGACTGAGCCCACTCATGAAGCCTGACATATGGTAGACTGTCAGATGTTTGTTGTCAAATGTGAATGAATGAATTTACAGTCTCAAACACCGTCTCTGTTAAATGCCTTTCCTGACTGTCAGGCTAAGAATTCCTATTCTGTTCATCTTTTCCACTGCATTTACAATCTTGAGTAAGTACCTTGTTTAGTGTCTGTCTTCCATTAGTCTATGTTGCATTCATGTTTTTGCTTTTACAAGTCTAAGTCCTTTCATATGGTATTTGATCATTACAGCAATACCAACACTAAAAGCTGTAGCTACTATTTATCTATATTTTTTATAAATGAAGAAACGGAGGAAGCTTTATATGTATTATTTCATTTAATCATTGGAATAATTCAGGAAGTAGGTACTATCATCATCTCAGTGTTTACAGATGAAACTGAGGAAAGCTTAAAATTTCATTTTACAGAGTAGGAAAAGATACTATTAATAAATAACTCTCTTAAAGTCACAGAGCTAATAAACAGCACACAGCCTGGAGTCAACACAGGAAGCTTGGCTCCAGGGTCAAACTCTTGATCAGCACAACCAAATGAAGCTGTAGGGATCCAGCCTCTGGGGTCCAAACCCTTTGGATTATCTGTTTAAGCACCCAGACTCTGACTTTTCATGAGCAGGTACCCGACTCTTCCATCCTTAGCACCTATGTAGGACCCAGTTCATGATGGTACTCAGTAATAAATATGGTGAGTAAATGAATAACAAATTTTCAATGATTTTCACAATCACAATGCAAAACTAACAATGAAATGACTAAGCTTCCCAGTTTTATAGAGAAAAAAATTGAGGTTCACAACTTCATAAGAGGAAGCGATTTGGCTTACTGGCCTTCTGGCTGACTGCAGCCTCTTTGGGATTTCTTCTGCTGCTTCCGCAAAAGGCTAGAGGACGGTTTTGAGGAAGGGCTACACCTTAGGAAAAACTAAAAAAGAAAAAACAATTGCAAAAATGCCATAGCACTCACTGCCTTTCCTATGAAAAGTGGCCATTAAAGTACTTTATGGTGTTCACCTAACAAGCTCTCTATTTCCTTTAGTTCCTCCTAAGTCATTTTGTCCCTATTTAGCTTGAACCACACATGCCTCTGTGTTTGTGTGTGTGCGTTGGAACAAGAAGAGGAGGAGAGCTGTGAGTCAGATGTCTAGAAATCAGGGTCCAGAGGCCACCACAGACTCGTTTCTGTTGCTAAGCAAAGCATGTAATCTTTTCTGTCTCTGCCACAAGACAGAAAGCCAGGGATCTGCGTTCTTCTCAGGCCACAGTGCCCTAGGATATGGTGGGTCACGTGCCACTGAATGTAGTTTACAAACTCACTGTTCAGACCATAGTATCCATGCTTGGAGGAGTGCTTACTGCTGGCATGTAGCCCAACACGTGCTAGTGACCCAGTACCCCTGGAGGAAAAAAGCCCTGATTTGTGGCACCTGCCAATTTCATGGTGTCAGTATTCCCACCACAGCCATATTCCAGCTACCAACAGTAAACACAGCTCACAAAATTCCTGAAAATGTAGGAATCTGCTCTAATGAGCCAACACAAATCAGTGCCAGCACACTACTGCTTATAGTACCTCCTTACATGGATAGTTCAGTTCAGTTCAGTCGCTCAGTTGAGTCCGCCTCTTTGCGACCCCATGAATTGCAGCATGCCAGGCCTCCCTGTCCATCACCAACTCCCAGAGTTCACTCAGACTGACGTCCATCGAGTCCGTGATGCCATCCAGCCATCTCATCCTCTGTCATTCCCTTCTCCTCCTGCCCCCAATCCCTCCCAGCATCAGAGTCTTTTCCAATGAGTCAACTCTTCACATGAGGTGGCCAGAGTACTGGAGTTTCAGCTTTAGCATCATTCCTTCAAAAGAAATCCCAGGGCTGATCTCCTTTAGAATGGACTGGTTGGATCTCCTTGCAGTCCAGGGGACTCTCAAGAGTTTTCTCCAACACCACAGTTCAAAAGCATCAATTCTTCAGCGCTCAGCCTTCTTCACAGTCCAACTCTCAAGTCCATACATGACCACAGGAAAAACCATAGCCTTGACTAGACGGACCTTAGTCGGCAAAGTAATGTCTCTGCTTTTGAATATACCATCTAGATTGGTCATAACTTTTCTTCCAAGGAGTAAGCATCTTTTAATAAGGAGAGGAGAAATACAAGCTAAGCTGTTCCTGGGAATTTCCCTATGTTTAGATATAATGATTTCATCTCTGATGACAAAAAAGAGCAATTGTACTGGAGATGGGAAAACCAGGTTCTAATATTAACCTTCTTAGAAGTAACATTTATTTCTTAAAATTTCAATTTTAATAGGAATATTATTACCTACTTCACAGGATGTTTGGTTATCTAACAAACACTTATATAGCACTTGGTTATCTAATGAACACCTATAAAGCACTTACTATCAGCTAAGCACTATTTAATCCTTTACACATTTACTTATTTAATCTTCATAACAACAGTTTATAATCAAAGCTATGGTTTTTTCAGTAGTCATGTATGGATGTGAGAATTGGACCATACAGAAGGCTGAGCAACGAAGAACTGATGCTTTCACATTGTGGTGCTGGAGAAAGACTCTTGAGAGTCCCTTGGACAGCAAGGAGATCAATCAATCCTAAAGGAAATCAACCCTGAATATTCACTGAAAGGACTGATATTGAAGCTGAAGCTCCAATACTTTGGCCACTTGTTGCAAAGAGCTGACTCATTGGAAAAGACCCTGAGGCTGGGAAAGATAGAAGACAAAAGGAGAAGAGGGCAACAGAAGATAAGATGATTAGATAGCACCACCAACTCAGTGGACATGAATTTGAGCAAACTCTGGGAGATAGTGAAGGACAGGAAACCCTGGCCTGCTGCAGTCCATGGGGGTCACAAAGAGGCGAACACAACTTAGCAACTGAACAAAAACAGCTATTATCAACTGAGAGAGGTAAAAGACCAAAGCACAGAGAAGTTAACTAAGTTCTCTAAGGTCACACAACTAGCAGTAGTGCCAGGATTTGAACCTGGCTCCAAAGTCTGTGCTCTTACACTTTAGGGCCCCAAGTCAAAGCAGCTGCCTGATTTTATAAATAGAGTTTTATTGGAACACAACAACCATGTCTGTTTATTTACATAAATAAACATTTTTGTTTATGTAAAATTTACATAAATAAACACAAATCTGCTTTTGTGTTACAACAGCAGAATTGAGCAGTTGTGACAGAGACCATATGACCACAAAACCCCAAATATTGATCATATCTGGCCCTTTACTGAAAAGGTTGGCTGCTCTATGGTATCCTGCCTATTTGTATGGGGAGAGACAATGATTTTCATTAAGAACCTAGTAACTCCTAAGACCAAACTGGTTCTGAAATTGTTTTCTGAGCCAGTAAGACAAGTGAAAAATAATGTCAGGTTTGTAATTGTACCCTGTCATTTGTACCATAACAATTTTGCCACTGTCCCCTGACATTTGTACTGTAACAGTAAGGTGTAAACTTCAGTAACAAATGATCCATGATAACAATTATTAGTAGAAACATATACCTGATGTCATGGGATCCCAACCTCACAGAACTGGAATTAATTCAGAAATTGTTCATTGCAACCTTGACTCTCCACCTGAAACTATTGTATTGGGTTTCTGAAGCTAATGCCTTAAATCCTCCATGATCATCCTTCCAGCCCTACGTGTAGTCATGGCTTCTTTTACAACAGAGCAAAGTCGCCTCCTTTATGGGGCTCAGGCGCCAGGCTCACACCTGTCATTCTGTCCCCAAGGCAACTCCTCCATGTGGCGGTTTCAGATGCCAAGCAGAGAAACTCCTGAACGCCTGTCATTCACTGGCCTCTTGGACAGTCATTAAAAACTTTCCCGGCCTTTGCAACTACTTCCTGTGAGCCTCTCAGGGACTACTAGTCACTCGTGACCTGTTTTCAGAGCTGATAGTTCTGGCTTCCAAAGCGAACTCGGAATAAGCGCAGCTACAGGTGATTGTTTCCTTTACGCTCCAGGCAGCAGAAAAGAATTGCTCAGTGAAGGTGAAAGGACCAGCATAGGTCAGCTGGGTAGGAATGATTGCCTCTTTCAAGTCGATAGATTTTCATCCTGCTATAAACTATGGGTTCATAACTCAAGATCACTAGAAGGCTATTTATTATCGTCTGTTTGCTGAAGACAGTTGCTTCTTTATAGTTATAAAGAAAAAGAACCCTTTTTGTTTTGTTTGCTTTTCTGGTTTTTCTTCTTTTCTCAAAAGAAAAAATACCTCTACCAAATTAGCAAATTAAGACAATACTGTAGTGATTGAGCTACTGTATGGAAGTCCCATTACCAAAGAATTTCTTTCAGGAACATTTCAAAAGTAAGTTGATCCAAAAGACAACTCCACCATGAGGTTACCTGGAACCTAATCCAGGCTAGAAAGCAGAGTCCAAACAGCTCAAGGTTTTGCAAATTCCACAGCTGCTTCAGGCACAAAATGAAATAAAATAAGGTGTTAAGGTGGAGAACACCAGCAACATCTCACTATTTCCTTATTGTTTTTTGACACTGGGCTCTTTAAATATAAATTGTTTACATTGCCCACAAAGAACACCAAAGTGAAACCTCTTGAGAGTTTTACTAACAATTCCGTTTATAATTTTTTAACCTTACATGATTTCTTTAGGATACCTTTAAATACATTTATGAACTTAGTTTCATTTTTAAAATATAAATGAAGTTGAAGTCTCAGGATCTTAAAGATCTCAAATATTCCTTCAAGGGAATATTCCTTTGGGTGTCTGAAACACTTGATTTTATCTCTCCATTAGAAGTCGTGTGTTCCTACAATTAAAATTCATGCTTAGTCTCACTCTCCTTCATACCAATTAAATATTCACAGACTTATTGCAAGCTCCAAAAGACAAGGTACAGTCATATTCACCTTTTATCCCCCACATGTGACTATAGTAGCAGGTAGTCAATATTGTTATTGTTGCTATGTAACCTCCATGAAGACAAACTTTCTCTATTTTGTTCATTCCTATAACCCCAGCAACTAGAACAATAAACATTAGGTCGTAGCCTCTCAATAGAGTTTGAATAGATTAGCCTACAGCCTTAATAAATGTAATAGAAGGAGTTTTAGAATTTTTAACTTTTTAGAAGTTTTATTAAATCCGGCCCTCCTTGTAAAAGTCAGTGATCAATCAGAGAAGTAGAATCAGTAGAAGATATCTGTTTAGAGATTTAGTGCAAAGAATTAGCCTACACAATCATGGGGACTGACTAGACAAGGCTGAAATCCATAGGGCAGACCATCAGTAAAGGTAGGCTGGAACACTCAGGTGGATTTCTTCTTCTCTAGACAAGAGTCAGCCCTGCTCTTAGGACCTTTCAGCTGATTCAACCAGTTGATCATCTTCGATAACCTCCCTACTGAAAGTTAACAAAGGACTTTAATCATATCTACAAAATACCTTTGTAGCAATACCTTGATCTATGCTTGACTGAGTATCTGGGAACTCTAGTCAAATTGACACATTAAAAAAGACCATATCCCTCGAATACCTATTTTGGAACTTTGAAAGTGACTCCTTCCATTTATGTGTTTATTTCTTTATCTTATTTTGGGTAAGAAGGAATAATCCTGTATGTATCAATCCTATATGTACATTTCTTTAGAAATGTTCACATCATCTGCTCAAGATGTTTCAATAATAGAAACCTAATAACAAATTAGCTGGGTAAATTAAAGGACTAGCGTGCCCTTGCAAAGACATTTCTCCTCTATTAACTCATATAAGAGTTTGAAACAGAAAATGCTTACATAGAGACGGTCACTCAGACATCATTCATAATGGAGAATAATGGTGGAAGGGAAAACCTAAAGATAGTAAAATTGGAATGTAATTTATAGCACGTCCACATGATGGAATATTATGTAAACATTTAATAGTATACTTACAAAATAAAATAATAAAGGTTAAAATGATAGTAAATTGAATAGAGAATAAGAAATCATTACAGAAAACTGTTGTCCCAAAACTTAATTCTTGGAAAAATTTGACAACATTGACAAATCTTTATCTAGATAATTAAGAATATTTTTGAATATTTTGATAATTTGGGATTCAAGAATATCAAGAATTACCAAAATCAAGAATAAAAAAGAATATCATCACCTATATTATAAAAACTAAAAGATTTGTAAAGGAACACTATGAATAATTATAGTATTCAACAAATTAGATACCTAAACAAAATGGGTTCATTTCTAGAAAGATGCAAACTATCAAAACTGACTCAAGCAGAAGTGAAAATCTGAGTAGAACTGTAACAAAGAGATTTAATTCGTTATTTTATAAAGTTTCCACAAAGAAAATCCTAAGACCAGATGACCTCACCAACAAAGTACATAAACATTTAAATAAAGAAGAATATCAATTCTTCACATACTGTTCCAAAAGAGAAAATAGAAGCGAACATTTCCTAACTCAGTCTATGAGACCAGCGTTAACCTAATAAGCAAAACCAGACAGAGACATTGCAAGAAACTACAGACCAACATTCCTTATAAATATGGACACAAGTGTCTTTAAACTACTAGAAAAACAAGTCCAAAAACATGCGAAAAGGATTTCATACCATCATCAACTAATATTTATCCCAGGAATATAAAGGTTGATCATACATATGAAAATCAATAAATATAATACACCATGTTGAAGGGAAAAGGAGAAAGGGGCAGCAGAGGGCCAGAAGGTTAAATAGCATCACAAACTCAATATGGACATGAATTTAAGCAAACTCTGGGAGATTGTAGAGGATAGAGGAGGCTGGTATTCTAGGCTAGGGCAGTTCATGGGGTCGCAGAGTTGGCCATGACTTAGTGACCGAATAACAACAATAGCAATACACCATGTTAGATATAAAGAACAAAAACCACATGATCTTCCCCATAGATGCAGAAATTTTGGACAAAGTTCAATACCCCTTCATGATAAAAATTTGCCAGAGTTCACAGCATCGTTCATAACAATCATAAAGTGGAAACAATCCGAATGCCCATCAATTGATGAATGAGCATTCCATATAATGGAATATTGTTTGGCAATAAAAAGACTGAATAAGCAAATCCACAGAGACAGGAATGTAGACTAATGTTTGCCAGGGGTGACAGAAGGAGGTTCAGGGGTATGAAGAAGTAACTGCTAATGAGTACAGGGTTTCCTTTTGGAGTAATGAAGATATTCTGAAATTAGATGATGATGACAGTTGTAGAGTTCTATGAATATACCACAAGCCACTGACTTGCGTGCTTTAAAACTGATTTTTATGGTATGTGAAAAGTAGTATATTTACAAAAAGTTTTTAAAAACATAATAAGGGCTCCAGGCCATGGTTTAGTTGTGCCTTTACTTAGACCTTATATCCCTCCAGGTATCATAATCGAATTCAGTAATCAAATTAGAGCAACAGAAGGCTCCAAATGGAATGATATTAATCCAGTGCCTCTCAGAATTACCCTGAAGACATTTCATCTGAATATTTTCTGCATAGCTTTTATCTAAGTTCCTGTTATAAATAGCCATATGGAACTAACTTTTGCATTTTTTGCATGAATACTGAAAACATTGCCCATCCTATTATCAGGTCATTTATTGCTACCACATTATAAAATACTTTATGAAAATAACATTTTACAATTTATATTCAGAAAAGCAATGTCCTTTAGGAATTATTCTTTTTACTTACCAAAATTATACAACTGATTGTGATTTCTTTTTAGCCTTGGAGAAAGCCCAGTTGAACTGTAGCAATTATGTTGATTGAAATAATTAACATATTTGTATCTCCATTTTTTTCTTTGTTTTTCTTTTTCTATTCATAATTTGCTACGTTATGGCATGCAATTTAAGTTATTTCAGATCCCAATATTTGAAGAATTGGTGCAGGACTTTGGACTAAGTTTCAATATTTAATTGTACCTTACATTAAATCAGGATTTCTCTGTATTGATAGTATTGCTATTCTGAGCAAGGTAATTCTCTGGTGAGGGCAGGCTGTCCTGTGCATTGTAGTATATTCAACAGCATCTTGGTCTCCACCCACGAGATGCCAGTAACAAGTCTTCAGTTAGACAACCAAAAATGTATTCGGACATTGCCAAATGTCCCCTGGAGGGCAAAATTGCCCATGATTAAGAATCACTTTCTTAAGTCATCATTGAAAAACTGACCCCCATTACTCTTTCCAGGCAGTCTTAAGGTGACAAAAATTCATTACTCTAGATGGATAGGTAGGTAGGTAGATAGATAATAGAGAGACAGATAGTTTCATACTTTGCTCACTTATTTGAGATGAATCAAGGATGTCTCTGAACTGGATGTCAGTCCCTGAAGCAGAGCTATTTCCACACAGATCTTTAAAAAAAGAATTTTCTAATCTTTCATTTGAATCCAACAATCCATTAAAAAGAAAATTAAATTTAGGTGAGGAAACAGATAAAGGGATATGATCAATTTCAGGGCTAAACTCCAAATTCAGTGCTGCTCCTCTTCCTGCCAGGAAAACCTTCCTCTCTGTCTGCATATAGCATCCCTCCCCAGGTGGGTCAAGGATGGGAGTGAAGTCCTATGAGCCTAAAGATAATCTTCTAAAGTGATCTTCCAAGTATTCCAGTCAATACCTAGAAAATGGACTACCTCTTCCCAGAGTACACTGTATTCCAATCTAACTAAAACTCACAAATTTCCATTAGCTCTAACTTCCTGTTTACAGGGAATGAAAGGGATAGAAGAATGAGTTAGACACTAGTGGGAAACAATCAATCAGATCCTAAAGTAGGGGCATTCCATCAGACAACTGGTCTGAACTATTCCAAAATGTCAGTATCTTGAAAATAAACAATCAGAAAACAAAATCATGGATAGACTATTTTGGAATAAAATAGACCAGCCATCATAGTAATTAAATGCAACATGTGGACCTAGATTGGAATCCTGGTAGTATCTAAAAGGATTCTTAGGATAAAGAGAATTTTGAATTTAGATTTCATCAGTCTTATTTTTCTTCTATGTGATAATGGTGGTGTGGTATAATAGGAGATTGTTCTAATTCTTAAGAGATACTTGGGGAAACTATTTTGGGATAAAGTGCCATGATATCTGCAACTTTCTAATTGGTCGACAATAATAAAACAACAAAGGTAGATAGACACATATAGTAAAATATTAACATTTTTTGAAGTTTAAATGGAAGATGTGAAGTTTGATGTACTATTCTTTCAGTTTCTCAAAACTTATGGAATATTTTCATTTTTCATAGAAAGTTCAGGGGAAATTAACAACACTCCTTAAATGCACTGGTTCTTAAAGAGTAACCCACAGGTCACTTTTGGTTGGGGAAGGTCCATGGTTATGCTTCAAGGACTCCACAAGCTCCTTACAGTTGTGAGCTGATGCAGCTCTACCTTTCTCTATAGTCCTCATTCAAATGTTCAAGGGGGTCGGTCCCACGCCTTCAGAAGGGCTGAGGCCTATAGGCTTGTCTGAAGATTTTAGGTCTAATGCCTGCCAACGTGGGAGATTTTTGAGTTGCAATTGAATTGCAATTGCTGCTCCAATAACATGTAGGCCACAAGACCTTAGAACTGAAAGGAAGGAAAGTTAGGAATGATTTAATTCAACCCTAGAGACAGCAGCTCTGAAATAGACCTTGTCCAGGATCAGGCAATTAGCTCACTCTCTGTTCAAAGAACTATCTGGTTCAGTCACTTGACCTCTTCCAACTTCTATGTGGACTTGAAAAGCCGAAAACATCCTGTCCCTGCCTACTCTCCTCCCCAGGATCATTCCTAACCTGCTACAGGGTGTCCTTGGGGTTCTTCTGACATGAGCAGCACACACAACCTTAGAGCATTTGCTCTCCTGGTCCTCCTTGCCATGCTCTTCCTCCAAACATTTGCATGGCCAACTGCTCACCCCCCCTCAACCCCTCCCACTCTTTTACGCCTGCTCTGGTCTACCGATGAGGCTGAACACCTGTTTAATACTGCAGCTTCCTTCACCACCAGCCCCAAAAGTATGTGGTCCCACTATCCATTATTTTCCATATCAGCTATGACCTTCGAACATTCTAGACATTTTTCCCGTCTAGTATCAGTTCAGTTCAGTTCAGTTGCTCAGTCATGTCCAACTCTTTGCAATCTCATAGACTGCAGCATGCCAGGCTTCTCTATCTATCACCAACTCCCAGAACATACTCAAACTCATGTCCATCGAGTCGGTGATGCCATCCAACCATCTCTTCCTCTGTCATTCCTTTCTCCTTCCACCTTCAGTCTTTCCCAGCATCAGGGTCTTTTCAAATGAGTCAGTTCTTAGCATCAGGTGGCCAAAGAATTGGAGTTTAAGCTTCAGCATCAGTCCTTCCAATGAATATTCAGGACTGATTCCTTTAGGATTTACTGATTCGATCTCCTTGCTGTCCAAGGGACTCGAGTCTTCTCCAACACCACAGTTCAAAAGCATCAATTATTTGGCACTCAGCTTTTTTTATAGTCCAACTCTCACATCTATACGTGACTACTGGAAAAATCATAGCTTTGACTAGATCAACCTTTGTTGGCAAAGTAATGTCTCTGCTTTTTAATATGCTGTCTAGGTTGGGTCATAACTTTTCTTCCAAGGAGCAAGTGTCTTTTAATTTCATGGCTGCAGTCACCATCTGCAGTGATTTTGGAGCCCCCCAAAATAAAGTCTGCCACTGTTTCCATTGCTTCCCCATCTATTTGCCATGAAGTGATGGGCCCAGATGTCATGATCTTCGTTTTCTGAGTTTTAAGCCAACTTTTTCACTCTCCTCTTTCACTTTCATCAAGAGGCTCTTTAGTTCTTCGCTTTCTGCCATAAGGATGGTGTCATCTGCATGTCTGAGGTTATTGATATTTCTCCCAGCAATCTTGATTCCAGTTTGTGCTTCATCCAGCCCAGTATTTCTCATGATGTACTCTGCATAGAAGTTAAATAAGCAGGGTGACAATATACAGCCTTGACATACTCCTTTCCGAATTTGGAACCAGTTTGTTGTTCTATGTCCAGTTCTAACTGTTGCTTCTTGACCTGCATACAGATTTCTCAGGAGGCAGGTCAGGTGATCTGGTATTCCCATCTCTTAAAGAATTTTCCAAGGTTTGTGGTGATCCACACAGTCAAAGGCTTTGGCATAGTCAATAAAACAGAAGTAGATGTTTTTCTGAAACTCTCTTGCTTTTTCAACGATCTGACAGATGTTGGCAATTTGATCTCTGGTTCCTCTGCCTTTTCTAAATCCAACTTGAACATCTGGAAGTTCATGGTTTGTGTACTGTTGAAGCCTGGCTTGGAGAATTTTGAGCATTACTTTACTAGTGTGTGAGATGAGTGCAGTAGTTGAGCATTACCACAATTGTGCAATTACCACAATTGTGTGGTAGTTTGAGCATTCTTTGGCATTGCCTTTCTTTTGGATTGGAATGAAAACTGATTTTTTCCAGTCCTGTGGCCATTGCTGAGTTTTCCAAATTTGCTGGCATACTGAGTGCAGCACTTTCACAGTATCACCTTTTAGGATGTCAAATAGCTCAACTGGAATTCCATCACTTCCACCAACTTTGTTCGTAGTGATGCTTCCTAAGGCCCAGTTGACTTTGGATTCCAGGATGTCTGGCTCTAGGTGAGTGATCACACCATCGTGATTATCTGGGTCATGAAGATCTTTTTTGTATAGTTCTTCTGTGTATTCTTGCTGCCTCTTCTTAATATCTTCTGCTTCTGTTAGGCCCACACTATTTCTGCCCTTTATTGTGCCCATCTTTGCATGAAATATTCCCTTTGTATCTCTAATTATCTTGACGAGATCTCTAGTTTTTCCCGTTCTATTGTTTTCCCCTATTTCTTTGCATTGATCACTGAGGGAGGCTTTCTTATCTCTCCTTGCTATTCTTTGGAACTCTGCATTCAAATGGGTATATTTTTCCTTTTCTCTTTTGCCTTTAGCTTCTCTTTTCTCAGCTATTTTTAAGGCCTTCTCGGACAACCATTTTGCCTTTTTGCATTTCTTTTTCTTGAGGATGGTCTTGATCACTGCCTCCTGTACAATGTCACGAACCTCTATCCATAGTTCTTCAGACACTCTAGCAGATCTAATCCCTTGAATCTATTTGTTACTTCCAGTGTATCATCATAAGGGATTTGATTTAGGTCATACCTGAATGGCCTAGTGGTCTTCCCTACTTTCTTCAATTTAAGTCTGAATTTGGCAATAAGGAGTTCATGATCTGAGCCACAGTCAGCTCCCAGTCTTGTTTTTGCTGACTATATAGAGCTTCTCCATCTTTGGCTGCAAAGAATATAATCAATCTGATTTCTGTATTGACCATCTGGTGATGTCCATGTTAGAGTCTTCTCTTGTGTTGTTGGAAGAGGGTGTTTGCTAGTATCCTTATTGTTTATTGTCAGTTTTCCCCATTGGAATACATGCTCCTTATATGCTCCAAATATAGAGATCTTTATTTTATTTATTGGTTTGTCCCAAGTGCCTAGAGCAATGCCTGGCACAGAGAAGATACTCAATCCTGGAAATTTTTGCTGTATTAATGAATATTTTCTCTTTGCAAACTAAGACGTAATTTCAACTTAAAGGGGACCAAAGAGAAGAAGAAAATTAATAATAAGTAGTAGAAGGAGGGTTTCCCTCGTGGCTCAGTGATAAAGAATCCACTTGCCAACGCAGGAGACAAGGGTTTGGTCCCTAGTTTGGGAAGATCCCGCGTGCCTTGGAGCAATTAACCTTGTGTGACACAACTATTGAGCCCAAGTCCTGCAACTACTGAAGCCCATGTGTCCTAGAGCCCACAGAGTAGCCGCCGCAGTGATATGCCTATGCACCTCAATTATAGAGCAGCCTCTGCTCACCAAAATTAAAGAGCCCGTGTAGCAGTGAGGACCCAGCACAGCAAAAAGAAAAAATAAATAAAATAAAAATAAGTAGTGGGACCTCCCTGGTGATCCAGTGGTTGGAATTCCATGGATCCCACTGCAGAGGGGGCAGGTTCAACCCCTGCTCGAGGAACTAAGATCCTGTATGCCACACAGCATGGTCCAAAAAAAAAAAAAAGTAACCATAATAATAAGTAGGAAAAGTGAAGGAGAAAGGTTATGCTGGATTTTTTCCTTATTTAAAAGGTAGGATTTGATGAAATGGATGTATGACCAGCAGCCTGTCCTGTCAGCTAGCACTGCTTCATACATGGAACAGATTAGCAACATCTTTTCCTGCCTGAGGGCTTACGTGTTGCAATTCTCTTGTAATAAGTTCCTAAATATTTAATACCTGAATGACTTTCTAATAGGGTGTTAATTTACTACATCCCAGGCATAATTAAGAAGCATCCATTCAGGTCGGTTGAGATTAAAGGCCAGAAGTTTAGCTTGCAGAGCCAAGTAAATAAGAAAGATGCACAGGCGTTATGTGGAGGAGCACTTACACAGAGGAGCATGTGCATGCACACGCTCACCCTGGCAGCTGTGTTTTTCTAAGATTCATCCTCTGCTTCAGGCCCAGTAAGCTCCCTTCTGTTTTGAGTGTGAAGTTGAGGTGAACCCAGAGGGCCCAGCTCTCAGTGGGGCTCTGCGGTGGCTCCCCCAGTAGTCACTCTTCAGAAGACCTTAACCTGGTGTTTATGGAGACATCCCATCTACAGGTGTGGCCGTGGGTATCTGCTAGTAAACTTCACCAGAAACAGGCTAAAGTCAGAGAGCAAAAAGTGATGGCTGTGGAAACCAAACATTCCATATGTTTTGATAGTAACTTTTCGTTGTAAACACTCATGTATTATCTTACCATGACCTCAAGTTTTAGAGGAACAAATAGACCGACTGGTACTCTGAAGGGATTCTGAGGAAATCTGACAAAATATAGTTAGATTTTTCTTTCTCCACCCCCAGCATGTTGCATGCTGGTGGAGAGACCCAGGGCCTTTTAGGAAGTTTTCCCATATTGCATAACATTTCTCATCACTGTGGGCCTATCTCATTCTTTTTTTTTTTTTTTTTTTTTTTGACACAAGGTTACTTGAATCATTACTGGCTTCCATTCATAGTGACAAGCCATCCTCTCTCCTCACATATTTCCAGATTGCCAGACATAAGGAAAGGAGAAGGCAATGGCACCACACTCCAGTACTCTTGCCTGGAAAATCCCATGGGTGGAGGAGCCTGGTGGCCTGCAGTCCATGGGGTCGCTAAGAGTCAGACACAACTGAGCAACTTCACTTTCACTTTTCACTTTCATGCATTGGAGAAGGAAATGGCAACCCACTCCAGTGTTCTTGCCTGGAGAATCCCAGGGACGGGGAAGCCTGGTGGGCTGCCGTCTATGGGGTCACACAGAGTTGGACACAACTGAAGTGACTTAGCAGCAGCAGCAGCAGACATAAGGAAAAGAAGTTTAATAAGAGTTTCCTTAAAAAAAAATTTCATTTTTGTGGTTGCTATTGCCATTATTCATTGAAGAATTATTTAGTGAATGACTAAATGTTTAGTGTTTAATAGAGTGTGCCAAGCACCAGAGAAATATTAGTACAAAAACACTGCTCCTTTTCCAAGGAGTTTATAGTCTTGACTCATAAAACAGAGAAATAAGAAACCAGAAAGTTGAAATACAGAAAGAGAGAGGCAACAAAGGAGGTAAGTACAGATTGATTCTCAATAGGAAATGCTACGGGTGAAAATTTCCAAAACAGGAGGCAAGAACTAAGACAAACATGCCACTACCTGGAGAAGGCACTGAGAGCATTTTATATATTTCCTTTGAATTGTTTTAATATAGTTGTGCACATCCTGAGGGTAGAATCTGCTATTCCACCTTTTTTTTAAATTTAATATAAGAACATAAGCATTTCCCCTGCATTATTCGAAACTAGTCATAAGCATGTTTTAGCCCTATAAAGATGCTATAATTTGCTTATCCTATTCCTCATTGTTCATCAGTTACAAGGCACATTGTTTTCATTCAGATTAAGTCATTCATCCTGCGTTTATTGAACCCTTGGCTATCAGGGGTCAGACACTGGGCTGGGTTTGAAGATGTAAACTGAGTTAGTCTAGAGAGACCTCAAGGAACTCAAAAGGTGACAGAAGACCTGGGAAGCAGGCATCTAATATGAAAATAAGGTGCCAAGAGGAGGCACAAGGGATTACAAGAACCCAAAGAGGAAGGGACCTACAGGGACCACACATTGGGTGGCTTAAACAACAGAAATATACTTTCTCATAGTTCTGGAGACGAAACATCCAAGATGAAGGTGTTTGGTTTGATTTGGTTTCTTATACAGTCTTTCTCCTTGCCTTGCATTTGGTGGCCTTTCACTGTGTCTTCATGTGGTCTTTCCTCTGCCTATGTGCACCCCTGGTGTCTGTACGTTCAAATTTCCTCTTCTTGTAAGGACATTGGTCAGATTGAGTTATCATATCCTAAGGGCCTCATTTTAACTGAATCACCTCTTTAAAGGCCCTATCTCCAAAGACAGTCTCAGTTTGAGGCTTTGGGTGGGGTCAGGGCCTTAACACAAGAATTTTAAGGAGACGTAATTTAGCCCAAAATGTTTAGTGACAAGAAAATGCTTCTGGAAGGAGGTGAAAATTTGCTCATTGTAGAAGGAGGAATAAAACTGAAAAGTGGAAGGAAATAGAAATAGTAGGTATAATATAACACGTATGATATTTGGGGTTGACCAAATGACCGAAAAGTTCAATCAGGTTTTCCTGCAAGGTGTAAGAGAAAAACATAAATGACTTTCTGGCCAAGTAAATGTATATATTAAGGTCTTGTTACTGTTGTTTAGTTGCTAAATCATGTCCAACTCTTTTTGTGACCCCATGGACTACAGCCCACCAGGCTCTTCTGTCCAAGGGATTTCCCAGGCGAGAATATTAGAATGGGTTGTCATTTCCTTCTCCAGGGATCATCCCAACCCAGGGATTGAACCTGCATCTCCTGCATGAGCAGGTGGATTCTTTACCACTGAGCCACCAGAGAAGCCCTATATTAAGGCCTTGGGACATGAACAAAGATAACATCATGCACAGAGGAACTACAAGAATTTCAGCATGACTAGTGCAAAGGGTACAAAGAAAAATGAGGAGTGCAGAGGCAAGTATAAGTAATTCTGAAAAATATAAAGTTTTGTCCATATTTCTGATTGTTTCACTGAGAATGACTCTGTTGGAATGACAGAGCCAAAGATGGGCTCTGCCCAGGCCACACTGCCCTCTTCCCCATGTTTTCTGTGTTGATACTTAACCAGTCATTGAAGTTTCCCAGGCTTTTCGCTAGAGATTGAACAATTGCTTCAGGGCAGTCACCAGCAGCCTTCAGCAACCTGCCATCCCTCCAGAGAGTCCTGGATACACATCTGGTCACTTCTGTGCCCTCTTTTCTGCTAGGTTTCACTACTCTCTCTCCGTCTAGTCAAGGCTATGGTTTTTCCTGTGGTCATGTATGGATGTGAGAGTTGGACTGTGAAGAAGGCTGAGTGTCGAAGAATTGATGCTTTTGAACTGTGGTGTTGAAGAAGACTCTTGAGAGTCCCTTGGACTGCAAGGAGCTCCAACCAGTCCATTCTGAAGGAGATCAGCCCTGGGATTTCTTTGGAAGGAATGATGCTAAAGCTGAAACTCCAGTACTTTGGCCATCTCATGCGAAGAGTTGACTCATTGGAAAAGACTGTGATGCTGGGAGGAATTGGGGGCAGAAGGAGAAAGGGACGACCCAGGATGAGATGGCTGGATGGCATCACGGACTCGATGGATGTGAGTCTGAGTGAACTCCGGGAGTTGGTGATGGACAGGGAGGCCTGGCGTGCTGCGATTCATGGGGTCGCAAAGAGTCGGACATGACTGAGCGACTAAACTGAACTGAACTGAACTGAACTCTCTCTCCAAACTTACATGGAAGACTCAGGCTCCTAGGTCTCCAGTTCACCCTCAGAAACATCAGTCATGCTGTTTGAATGGGACACAATCAAGGAATTAAACACCATGACTGGGACCTCCCTGATGGTCCAGTGGTTAAGAATCAGCCTGCCAATGCAGAAGACACAGGTTCAATTCCTGGTCCAGGAAGATCCCACATGCCTCAGGGCAACTAGGCCCATGTGCTACAACTGCTGAGCATGCCCACCCTAGAGCTCATGTTCCAAAACAAGAGAAACCTCCACAATGAAAAGCCTGGGCACAGCAACTAGAGAGTAGCCCTCCAGTTACTGCAACAAGAGAAAGCCCATGTGCAGCAACGAAGACTCAGGGCAGCCAAAAATAAACAATTTTTTAAAAACACCATGGTTTCCATTTCTCAATATCCTCTCTTTTGAACTAGACTATCAGTTACTTGGCATGTCTCATCTCCTTGAATGATCACAACCTGGCACTCTAGTGAAACTAGGGAAAGATCATTGGTGAGTCTGTTTGCTCCCCAGAACCTCAGTTTCTCTACCTATAAAATGTGGAACATGAAATTTTTGGAATCTATGCTTCCACCAAGCACACTAACATTTTTGCACAGTGCTTTAAAGTGTTTAAAATACTTTTGATAAATAGGACCTTACTTAATACAAAAATACCCAATAAATATTTGCTGACACAAATGACAGTGAGGACTCTGTGTTAACTGAAAGGAATCTGTTTTTGTTCAGTTGCTAAGTCATGTCTGATTTTTTGCAACCCGTGGACTGTAGTCCGCCAGGCTCCTCTGCCCATGGAATTTCCCAGGCAAGAAAACTGGAATGGGTTGCCATTTCCTTCTCCAGGGGATCTTCTGGACCCAGGGACTGAACCCACATCTCCTGCATTGGCAGGCAGATTTTTTTTTTTTTTTTTTTTTTCAGTATCCATATAATTTATTTCTCACAGTTCTGACAAATGAACATTATTCAAGAACACGCTGTAAACACAGATAAGAAGAAACATACAAAATGTTTTAAATGATGCCCAACAAAATCCAGCAGTTTAAAGAATGCATGTGAACTCTTGGCTCACTGCAAAGAGTAAATTTAATCACTCATTTGAATAGTAATAAAAATATAATCTTTTATGGATCTTGGCAGGCAGATTCTTTACCACCGAGCCACCAGGGAAGCCTGAAAGGAGGCTACTTAATGACAGTTTCCTCCAAGCATTAAACCTGAGAACCAGTTAAGATTTTTAAATGACTATCAGCCAGCATATGTAGGAATTAATTTTATTTCCTAAGTTTAATTCCTAAATATTGTCCAACCTGAGGGAAATGGTCTAAGCACAGTTGTCAGCTTAAAAAAAAAGGGAGGGAGGAAAGAGCACCTCCTTTGTGTAGTACTGTCCTGCTGTGTTGTGAAAGTAGTGCTTTATTTTTAACAAACGTTTCTCCCAGTGTGTTTCTCAGTTGATTGGTATGCATTCAATATCTTCCTTATTAAGCCTTGGCTTTGTTATTCTATTTTACTTGATGTAAAACTCTATTTTGAAATGCAGCTCTTCTCAAAAAAGTGCCTACCCGTTCTGCATTAGCTCTTCTGAATAGTGAGCTTGCTGTACACACCTGTTGGAGGCTAGCTCCAGGGGTGTCCCAGGCAAGGGTGCTCCACCCCCTCAGGCATGCCCTCTAGGTAAGCATAAGCTGTGTTGGGCTGCTGCCACCACCAAGGGTTCTGGTTTCACGTGCTATGTCTCTCATGCTGAGGACAGTGAACTTTTAAAAACAACCTTCCCTTTCTTCTCTAATCTGGTAGAAAAACAAAGCCTGAGGCAGGAACCAATCAAGGGGGAGAGAGAGCATCTAAATCAAATAAACACTGAACTTGACTTTCTCTGACACTTCTCCCCCAGGGATGCATGCGACAAGCTATCTTCAAAGCCTGGCTAAGGAGCAACATTTAAGGAGGAATGAAGAAAAATAAGGGGGGACCACCTCACACCTGTCAGAATGGACAGCTGTTCTCAGAAAGACAACAAATCACAAGTGTTGGCGAGAATGGGGAGAAATGGGAACATTTACACATTGTTGGTAAGATTGTAAGTTGGTGCAGCTACTATGGAGTAGTGGAGTATGGAGGTACTTCAAAAAATTAGAACTATGTGTGGCAAAACCAATACAATATTGCAAAGTAAAATAAATAAAACTGAGATTTAAAAAAAATTAGAACTACCATATGATTCAACAATTCTACTTTTGGATATTTTTCCAAAGAAAACAAAAATACTAATTCAGAAAGGTATATGTACCTCTATATTCTTTGCAGCATTATTTACAGTTGGCAAGATATGGAAGGGCCTAAGTACTCACTGGTATATGGCTGGATAAAGAAGATGTGATGTGTGTGTGTGTGTGTGTATATATATATATATACACACACACATATATATGCAATGAAATATTAGCCATAAAAAGCATGAAACTTTGCCATTATGACGTGGATGGATGTAGAGGGTATTATGCTCAGTGAAATAACTCAGAGAAAAACAAATACTGTACAATTTCATTTATATGTGGAATTGCGCAGAGTCGGACACGACTGAAGTGACTTAGCAGCCAAAAAAACAAAACATAAGCAGACTCATAGATTCGGAGAACAAACATGTAGTTGCCAGGGGGAAGGAGTGAAATAGGTGATGGGGATTAAGAGGTACAAACTTCCAGTTACAAAATAAATGAGTCACAGGGACGAAAGGTAATGTACGACAGGGAATATGCTAGGAATAGTCAATAATATTGTCATAAGTTAGGTAACAGATGATAACTATACTTGTAGTGATCATTTTATATCGAAATATCAAATTGCTATACTGTATATCTGAAACTAATACAGTGTTATATGTCAATTATAATTCAATTTAAAATAGAAAAAGGGGAGAAGTCCCGTTTTATTATTGCCTTCCTCTTGTCATCTACCCTCGAACCTCAAAAAGGCTGAACCATTCTGACAACATCATTTCCCCTTTAGGGTACTCTCAGGTGAAGTTGGAAAATATCTGATTTTGAGCTCTCAGGTGTGAAAGCTTCATTTTGCTAATGAGAAAGCCCAGAGGAAGAAGGAGGCTTCTGCCAAACTGGTAGCAAGAACACAGAGTTCCCTTGACATGCTACCCATGCCTTCCCTGAATGGCCTTGCCCCCCACAAACTAGCTCTCTCCTAGTGTTCCTGTTGCTGTCAGGCACCCCTTTCCTCCCAGTTAATGAGACCAGGAATCTGAGAGTCATTATTAACTTTTCTTCTTTATCTCATTTTCCAGTTAATGAAGCTGATTGAATCTTACTTTAAAATGTCTTACCCTTTTGTTCCAGTTGCCATCACCCTAGGCAGTACTGCTTCAGTCCTTGCCTCCTGCTGGACCCCTGCTCTGCCCTCTCTCCAGTTCATCTAGCAGATAGCTAACATATGGATAATAGTTAAGAGCTGCCATCACATACGTGCCAACGCTGTTTTGAAGTGCTCTACATTTATTATCTCATGTGAAGTAATGAAAGTGTTAGTCGATCTGTCGTGTCTGACTCTTTTGTGACCCCACAGACTGTAGCCCTTCATGCTCCTCTGTCCATGGAATTCTCTACGCAAGAGTACCAGAGTGGGTAGCCATTCCCCTCTCCAGGGGATCTTCCCAACCCAGGGACCGAACTGAGATCTCCCTGAATCGAAGGCAGATTCTTTTACCATCTGAGCCACCAGGGAATATTCCTCATAAAGCCCTAAAAACTAGATGCTTTTATTACCCCCATTTTATAGATGAGGAAACTGAGGCATAGAGGAGTTAAATAATACATCTAAGATAGCCCAGCTGCCAAGTGGCAGAAATGAGTCTCCTAACTACTGCACTGTATTGCTTTTTTTTTTTTTCCTGCAGCAGCCATATTACCATACCACTTCTCTGTCCAAGAACCTTCAGCAACTCTCCTTTGCCACTGTGGGAGTCCAAGGGCATAGTTTGGCATTCAAATCACTGCCTGGTTTGGTCTGATGGTGAAGGACAGGGAAGTCTGGCTTGCTGTAGTCCGTGGGGTTGCAAAGAGTCGGGTACAACTGAGCGACTGAACAACAAAGACTTCAGGTAAGTTAATTAAGTTCTCTGTCTCAATTTCCTGATGATTATAACAGTAATCACCTCATGGGGCTGTTGTGAGGATTCAAGGAGGCCATCCACGTAAAGCACACAGCTTAGTGCCCAGCACAAAGCAACTCTTGATCAAAGTTGGCTATCTTGAGTTACCTTTCCACACAACTTCCTTATAGAACTCCTCTGACCACCAGGATGTGGCTGCATATAAATAGTGCTTGTTGCTGAACCGCATGCTGGTGCAGTTTTTCCCTTCTAGAAATATTCCCCACTGCCAATCTCATTCCCATATGCCAACATAGCCAAATTCTCCCACTCTCCAGTCTCCCTTACTCAGTGGCCTCTCCCCCTACACTAATCTGAATTCCTGGAACATTTATTCATCATTTGTTTAATTATTTCGCAAGCACTTATCAAGTGTTTACTCTAATAATAACAGTAATTGTATTTGACACTATAATTTAAAGGGCTTCAAGTGACAGCTATGCCTCTGTAAATCTTTATGAAAACGGTGGATGGCGGTTCCCAATTTAGAGCTGCTCTGGCTCCCCCAGGGGCCACAGGGAGCAGGGTGGTGATAAAACCAAGTCTCACTAAAATTGAGTTCCCCTGCTGAGTTGATAATTAACCTCTCTATCCAAAACTGTATTCCCTTTCTTGTCCTGCTTCTGTTCCCCTCAAGACTGATGAGTATTTTTAAAAAGGAGGGCCTCCAGGATACAAAAGTTCCTCCATGGCCCCTGCTTCTTGTTTGGCCTTCCTTGAGTTTCCAAAGAACAGACTCAAGCAGTTAATGATTAAAACGATAGAGTCCCAGGACTCCTGCAGCTACTGCTACTGCTGCTGCTGCCGCTGCTGCTGCTGCTAAGTCGCTTCAGTCTTTTCCAACTCTGTGTGACCCCATAGACGGCAGCCCACCAGGTTCTCCCATCCCTGGGATTCTCCAGGCAAGAACACTGGAGTGGGGTACCATTGCCTTCTCCGCCCAAGACTCCTAGTTCCTCCCAAAGATAGATTACAGTTGGATGCATAATTTTGTATTGTTCTACATAAACTAAGACCCCCCCACCTAGAGTCACCATCACTAGTAAGGTGATTACATACTGACCACAAGCATCAAGACCCCAGACTGATTGGAACCAGAAGGTTAATGATTAAGATCCTGAAATACTACCCTGTTACCTCATCACCAACCAATCAGAAGAATGTCTACGAGCTGATCATGAACTCCGTGACCCTCATCCTTAGAGGTTACCTTAAAGACTCTTCCCTGAAGTCATCAGGGAGTTTGTGGCTTTTGAGCATGAGCTGCCTATTCTTCTTGCTTGTCCCTTTGCAAAAAAAAGCTGTACTTTCCTTGGTGAAGGAGACTGGCTTTGCTGCATATCAGGTGAGCAGACCCGAGTTCCTTTTGGTAACATTGATGCAGTCAGGAAGCTTATAGCCTTTGTAGGCAAAGCAAGTCCTCTTCACATGTGGTGAAATCCGGGGCATGCAGTGGCAAAGTCTGACAGAACAATTGAGAGGTAGTTCCGTGAATTTTCAGGCACAAGCATGGCTTCTGGCTGGGTAGACATATACTTCTTCAGACTGCCTGTAGCAGAGGCTGGCACACCCTGCTGGGGTGAGTCCCTCTGGACCCCAGGGTCTGACAGCTGGTATGGCAATAGTTAGTTAGATAAATTCATTCTGCAGGATGCAAAGACAGGCTTCCTGGGAACTGCCTCTACAGGAAAGTTTAGTCTTTTGTTCTTTTCCTCAGGTATCCATTTATTCATACAAATATCAAATATCCACATGCACATATGTGCATGTGCTTAAGTGTACCACACAACATCATAAGGCCCCTTAACATGGGCCTAAAGCAACCAAGCGGAGAAGGCAATGGCACCCCACTCCAGTACTCTTGCCTGGAAAATCCCATGGATGGAGGAGCCTGGTGGGCTGCAGTCCATGGGGTCACTAAGAGTCGGACACGACTGAAGCGACTTAGCAGCAGCAGCAAAGCAACCAAGTGGGGTAGAGGAAAAAGACAGTCCTGTCTCAGCCACTTTCTAACTGTATGACCATGAGAAGTCCTAACTCAGAACCAAGTTTCCTCAGAAAAAATGGGGCTAACACTTCCCTCCATTTTGTTGTCATCAGAATTCGAGAGAACAGCTAGAAACTGCCTGGCAGTGTTCCTGACACACAGTAGCTACTTCAGTCATTACTGAAGAGGGGGTTGCATGTACTTGGCCATTTCTCTTTTTGGAATAGCAGGAACAGAGTCCAAGTGACAAGTCCAGGGTAGAAGCGTCCTGGAATTCTCTCTTCCTATGGCTAAAAGGGGAAGAAAAAAAAAAAAAAAAGAACAAACTTGGCCTGAACATTCTTCCCAATTCTGCAGGGCTCCTTTCAAATTCACTTTCAGGCAAAATTAATACTGCCTCTTTCCCTGCTGCTTTTCCACAAGTCCATTTCAGCACATCATTGATTTCTTTTATTAGTGTGTTTTTTTTTTTAATATACACCTGTTCTTCTCCCCAGGGCTATAAACCTCCCTAGAAGACAAGAGTCTTCACAATCTTTCTTTTTCCCATCACCTGTGGCCCAGCATAGCCTCTGCCACATTACAAATCCTTGAACACAAGTCCAGTAAGGGCCAACTGTATGGGACGGGGGGGAGGGGAAATGAGGAAGCCTCTCTTCCGCTTTAAGCTCTGCACCATATGGTATATACAAGTGGAAACTGAATCCCTTAAATTTATTAGCATTTTATGGTGTGTACTTGCAAAGCTTTTTGTTATTATGAATCTTACCATTTAAACCTTTCAAAAATCTAATAAAATTTATCATTGAGATACATTTCATATCTTCTCTTCCTTTTACTTAATACTGTAGAGGTAATAGAATTTTGTTTCAATTCTCTGTGGCCTTCAGACAGCATTTGTCCCCTGGACACACAGGGACAGGGATTCTTAACCTGGAGGCTACAAGTTGCAGCTGTCTCAGATTGCAGGCAAAATTGTATATGTGTGTGTGGATGTGTGTGTGTGAGTGTGAACATGGTGTGTTTTGGGATGGGGTGCTGCTCCATGGTTTTTAAGCGGGTTCTCATGAAGTTGCGTGATTTTACAAAGGAGGGCCAAATAATGAAAAAACACTAAGTGTTCACTGGAAACTCTTTAAAAAGATGGCACATTTTTAATACAGATTGTGATGGGTGATGAAAACTAGATACTGGGTGATAATGTGGAATGGAAGAGATTGTGGGGCAAGCAAAATAAACCGCTACCAGCCACACACCAAAGGCTGGTCTTCATCCAGAGAAGGTGATGCTGTGTATATAGTGGAATTGGAAGGGAGTCCTCCATTATGAGCTTCTTCCAGAAAACCAAACAATAAATTTCAACAAGTAATGCTCCCAATTAGACCAACTGAAAGCAGCTACTTGATGAAAGGCATCCAGAATTAGGCAATAGAAAACACATAATCTTTCATCAGGATAATGCAAGACTGCATGCTTCTTTGATGATCAAGCAAAAATTGTTACAAGCTGGCTACAAAGTTCTGATTCATCCACTATATTCATCAGACATTGCTTTCTCCGATGTCCATTTATCTTGGTCTTTATAAAATTATCTCAACGAAAAGATTTTAATTCGTTGAAAGACTGTAAAAACACCTGAAACAGTCTTTTGCTCCAAAAGATAAACAGTTTTGGGAAGACGGAATTCTGAAGTTGACTGAAAAAAACAGCAGAAGGTAGGGGAACAAAACAGTAAATACATTGTTCAATAAAGTTCTTGGTGAAAATGAAAAGCATATCTTTTATTTTTGCTTAAAAATCAAAGGAGGACTTCCCTGGGGGTCCAGTGGTTAAGAATCTGCCTGCCAATGCAGGGGACATGGGTTTGATCCCTGGTCCAGAAAGATTCTACATGCCTTGGAGCAACTAGGCCCATGCACCACAACTATTGAGCCTGCGCTCTAGAGCCCAGGAGCTGTAGCTACTGAGCCCCCGTGTCTCAACTACTGAAGCTGGCACACTCTAGAGCCCATGCTCTGCAACAAGAGAAACCACCATAGCGAGAAGCCCATGCACTGCAACCAAGAGTACCCCCACTCAGCAATGAAGACACAGAGCAGCCGAAATAAATAATTAACTAATTCTTTTTAAACCAAAGGAAATTTTTGGCCAACCCAATACCTTCATATTTGGTCTTCATCTCCAGTTCCTTGGTACAAGAACTAAAACCCTTGAAACTTCCTGAGTGATAGAAGTGAAAAGAAGTGTTCTTGGTATCTTATTCATAATAAGCCCCTTTCCACCTTACCTGACTTTATGCTAATGAGGTTCTAGTGGGTCTCTAAGTAACATCTTTTGTGGGGTTGGTTGCCATGGGAACCAACCCTGTGATTTGAGGGTTGGAACTTTCAGACCTCCAAGATCTGGGCTGGGAGAAGTACTGGAGATTGAGTTAATCACCGATGGCCAGTGATTTACTCAATCACACATATGTGGTGAAACCTCCATAAAAACCTGGATCAGGAAGAGCTTCCATGTGGGCACACACATCTCTGTTCTGGGAAGGTGGCTCACCCCATCTCCATAGGGACAGAAGCTCCTGGGCTCAGGACCCTTCTGGACCACACCCTGTATACCTCTTCACATGGCTCTTCATTTGCACCCTCTATAATAAACCACTGGTAGACAGTAAAGTATTTTCCTGAATTCTGTGAGCCATTCTAGGAAATGATCAAACCTGAAGCTGGTGGGGGGAGTTTGGGAACCCCTGATTCTGTATCCAAATTGGACAGAAGTGTGGGTACCCAAGGGACCCAGTGCTTTCAACTGGCATCTGAAAATACTGGGTTCCTTATAAGTGGGACAGTTTTGTGGGACTGAACCTTTAATCCTGTAGAGCCTGGACTAACCCCGAGTAGGTGGTGTCAGAACAGAGCTGAATTATAGGAACCCAGCTGGTGTCTGGAGAGTTGGAGGACTGGTTATTGGTGTGGGAAAACCCACAGAAGTGCTGTGAGTAAAAATGTCCAAGAGAAGCAAACATCCTCTTAAATAATTGTAATGTATTTTATTATTGTCTCAAGAATCCTTCAATAATGAATATCCTGTAGAAAAAGGAAACTCAGCAGACAGGAGTGTTAGGACATGAAATATAGTGGTAGATGCCAATAAAGAAACTTGAGTACATGTTCCTAAAAGACATCATACTATGCCTTTGACTTGGCTTCCAGAACTTTAAATACATTCATCTTCAAG
The DNA here is from genome assembly GCF_016772045.2 of Ovis aries. Classification (NCBI taxonomy): domain Eukaryota; kingdom Metazoa; phylum Chordata; class Mammalia; order Artiodactyla; family Bovidae; genus Ovis; species Ovis aries. The sequence goes on along the minus strand of NC_056054.1, from coordinate 193,841,178 downwards.
GCTTTGAAGGCAGATTACCATGAAAAGAGAATGTACATCATGGTAAGAAAGAAAATTACTTTCCTGCAAAAAGATGTAAATAATGCAGCGCATTGTTCCCTCTGGTCTTTCAGTTCTTCTTTATTTTGGCCAACCTTGTACAGAACTTTGGCGTAAGCACTGACCTCTCAACTTGGCTCCCTGACTTGGTTATCTCTCTTGTTCCATATTAATTATCAAACAAAATCCCTTATTCAAGTTGTTTGGCACTGAAAAGGGCAGAATGGCCCTTCTTTGCCCACAAAAATTTAAATTCAAATTCCTTAGCCTTGCATGTCAGACCTGTCCTAACTTGATCTTATGCACCTTTTTTAAGTTTCTCTCATGTTCCTTGCACACATCCATGCTTTGGCTAGGTGGGCTTACTCAGTCTCTTCCAAATATATCAGATAGATCTCATTTGTTTATTCTTGCAATGTCTGATATAGAAGGCTATCTCCCCATCTCTTTCCAAATGGCACCCACCCTTCAAGGCTCCATTCCTTCCCCACCCCTCACTGTCCCACTTTCTCAGCCAATTTTCTTTCCCTCCCACAACCCAACATTTCACATTCATTCCTTTTATATGTGGTCCTTTATCATTGATTGGCTCCCTTATATTTGCTCATGTCTTACTGTCTTAGCTAATCTGTGAGCTTCTTAAAGGCCGTCAACATCACTTTTTAATAAAATGTTAACAGACGTGTCTTATTTCTTTTTTTTTTGCTTAGGTACACTGGGTCTTCATTGCTGTTGCCTGTTGCAGAGCATGGACTCTCGGCTCATGAGCTTCGGTAGTTGCGACTCTTGAACTCTAGAGCACGGCTCAATAGTTGCAGCCCAGTCGCTGCATGGCGCGTAGAATCTTCCCAGGTCAGGAACTGAACCCGTGTCTGCTGCACTGGCAGGCGAGTTCTTCTGGACCACCAGAGAAATCCAGCCCACATCACTGCATCTCCCTTGGCCTCCAAGACAGAGCCTGTCTAGAGTAGATAGTGAGTCACTTCTTTTTCATTGCGTGATTTTTGATCAGAGTTTTGAGCTCCCTAATATGGCCTGCAGGCCCTACATGAGTTGGCGCCTGTCACCTTCTTTGGCCTTACTGATGGTTCCTCTCCCGTAGCTCTTTATACCCAGCCACTCTAAGCCAGTCAGTTCCTTAAGCACTCCAATCATGACGTTTCATGCCACCTCCTCTGCCTGAACACGTGGTTCCTCTTCTTTGTCTGGTTGACTCTTAATCTTTGGGTCTGAAACTAGCCATTGTTCTTAATGAGAAGTCTTCCTCAGTTTCTGCTAGAAACCGTAGGTTAAAAAGGTGAGAACAGCTAACTGCAGTGTGTGTGTGTGTGTGTGTGTGTGTGTGTGTGTGTGTGTTTGTGTAGCAAGAGAAAATGAGAAGCATCTCTATCCACCCAATCATGAACTTCCTCCAGCTTCTTTGCCTGTTCCCTTTGGTTGCCAGCCATGTGCTGTTACTCATGGGACCTCTGAATTGACTTTTCCTTCTTCTGCCTTGACCTTTGTACACACTTTTCATTCTGCCTGATTTGATTTAATCCACAACCTTTCATTACCTCAGTTCAGTTCAGCCGCTCAGTCGTGTCCGACTCTTGCAACCCCATGAATCCCAGCACGCCAGGCCTCCCTGTCCATCATCAACTCCCAGAGTTCACTCAGACTCACGTCCATCGAGTCCATGATGCCATCCAGCCATCTCATCCTCTGTCGTCCCCTTCTGCTCCTGACCCCAATCCCTCCCAGCATCAGAGTCTTTTCCAATGAGTCAACTCTTCACATGAGGTGGCCGAAGTACTGGAGTTTCAGCTTTAGCATCATTCCTTCCAAAGAAATCCCGGAGTTGATCTTCAGAACGGACTGGTTGGATCTCCTTGCAGTCCAAGGGACTCTCAAGAGTCTTCTCCAACACCACAGTTCAAAAGTATCAATTCTTCAGTGCTCAGCCTTCTTCACAGTCCAACTCTCACATCCATACATGACCACTGGAAAAAGCATAATTTTGTCTAGATGGACCTTAGTCGGCAAGGTAATGTCTCTGCTTCTGAATATGCTATCTAGTTTGGTCATAACTTTTCTTCCAAGGAGTAAGCGTCTTTTAATTTCATGGTCGCAGTCACATCTGCTGTGATTTTGGAGCCCAAAAAGATAAAGTCTGACACTGTTTCCACTGTTTCCCCAACTATTTCCCATGAAGTGATGGGACCGGATGCCATGATCTTCATTTTCTGAATGTTGAGCTTTAAGCCAACTTTTTCAATCTTCTCTTTCACTTTCAGGCTTTTTAGGTCCTCTTCACTTTCTGTCATAAGGGTGGTGTCATTTGCATATCTGAGGTTATTGATATTTCTCCCAGCAATCTTGATTCCAGCTTGTGTTTCTTCCAGCCCAGCATTTCTCATGATGTACTCTGCATAGAAGTTAAATAAGCAGGGTGACAATATACAGCCTTGATGTACTCCTTTTCCTATTTGGAACCAGTGTGTTGTTCCATGTCCAGTTCTAACTGTTGCTTCCTGACCTGCATACAGATTTCTCAAGAGACAGGTCAGGTGGTCTAGTATTCCCATCTCTCTCAGAATTTTCCACAGTTTCTTGTGACCCACACAGTCAAAGGCTTTGGCATAGTCAATAAAGCAGAAATAGATATTTTTCTGGACCTCTCTTGCTTTTTCCATGATCCAGCGGATGTTGGCAATTTGATCTCTGGTTCCTCTGCCTTTTCTAAAACCAGCTTTAACATCAGGGAGTTCACAGTTCACGTATTGCTGAAGCCTGGCTTGGAGAATTTTGAGCATTACTTTACTAGCATGTGAGATGAGTGCAATTGTGCGGTAGTTTGAGCATTCTTTGGCATTGCCTTTCTTTGGGATTGGAATAAAAACTGACCTTTTCCAGTCCTGTGGCCACTGCTGAGTTTTCCAAATTTGCTGGCATATTGACTGTAGCACTTTCACAGCATCATCTTTCAGGATTTGAAATAGCTCAACTGGAATTCTATCACCTCCACTAGCTTTGTTCGTAGTGATGCTTTCTAAGGCCCACTTGACTTCACATTCCAGGATGTCTGGCTCTAGATGAGTGATCACACCATTGTGATTATCTGGGTCGTGAAGATCTTTTTTGTACAGTTCTTCTATGTATTCTTGCTGCCTCTTCTTAATATCTTCTGCTTCTTTTAGGTCCAGACCATTTCTGTCCTTTATCGAGCCCATCTTTGCATGAAATGTTCCCTTGGTACCTCTAATTTTCTTGAAGAGATCTCCAATCTTTCCCATTCTGTTCTTTTCCTCTATTTCTTTGCATTGATCACTGAAGAAGGTATTCTTATCTCTTCTTGCTATTCTTTGGAACTCTGCATTCAGATGCTTATATCTTTCCTTTTCTCCTTTGCTTTTCTCTTCTCTTCTTTTCACAGCTATTTGTAAGGCCTCCCCAGACAGCCATTTTGCTTTTTTGCATTTCTTTTCCATGGAGATGGTCTTGATCCCTGTCTCCTGTACAATGTCACGAACCTCATTCCATAGTTCATCAGGCACTCTATTTATCAGATCTAGGCCCTTAAATCTATTTCTCACTTCCACTGTATAATCATAAGGGATTTGATTTAGGTCATACTTGAATGGTCTAGCAGTTTTCGCTACTTTCTTCGATTTAAGTCTGAATTTAGCAATAAGGAGTTCATGATCTGAGCCACAGTCAGCTCCTGGTCTTGTTTTTGTTGACTGTATAGAGCTTCTCCATCTTTGGCCTCAAAAAATATAATCAATCTGATTTTTGTGTTGACCATCTGGTGATGTCCATGTGTAGAGTCTTCTCTTGTGTTGTTGGAAGAGGGCGTTTGCTATGACCAGAGCATTTTCTTGGCAAAACTATTAGTCTTTGCCCTGCTTCATTCCGCATTCCAAGGCTAAATTTGTCTGTTACTCCAGGTGTTTCTTGACTTCCTACTTTTGCATTCCAGTCCCCTATAACGAAAAGGACATCTTTTTTGGGTGGGTGTTAATTCTAAAAGGTCTTGTAGGTCTTCATAGAACCATTCAACTTCAGCTTCTTCAGCATTACTGGTTGGGGCATAGACTTGGATTACCGTGATATTGAATGGTTTGCCTTGGAGACGAACAGAGATCATTCTGTCGTTTTTGAGATTGCATCCAAGTACTGCTTTTCAGACTCTTGTTGACCATGATGGCTACTCCATTTCTTCTGAGGGATTCCTGCCCGCAGTAGTAGATATAATGGTCATCTGAGTTACGTTCACCCATTCCAGTCCATTTTCTAGGAATTCGCTGATTCCTAGAATGTCGACGTTCACTCTTGCCATCTTTTGTTTGACCACTTCCAATTTGCCTTGATTCATGGACCTGACATTCTAGGTTCCTATGCAATATTGCTCTTTACAGCATTGGACCTTGCTTCTATCACCAGTCACATCCACAGCTGTGTATTGTTTTTGCTTTGGCTCCATCCCTTCATTCTTTCTAGAGTTATTTCTCCACTGACCTCCAGTAACATTTGGGCACCTACTGACCTGGGGAGTTCCTCTTTCAATATCCTGTCATTTTGCCTTTTCATACTGTTCATGGGATTCTTAAGGCAAGAATACTGAAGTGGTTTGCCATTCGCTTCTCCAGTGGACCACATTCTGTCCACCATGACCCGCCTGTCTTGGGTTGACCCGCAGGCATGGCTTAGTTTCATTGAGTTAGACAAGGCTGTGGTCCTAGTGTGATTAGATTGAGTAGTTTTCTGTGAGTATGGTTTCTGTGTGTCTGCCCTCTGATGCCCTCTTGCAACACCTACCATCTTACTTGGGTTTCTCTTACCTTGGGCGTGGGGTATCTCTTCACGGCTGTTAGCCTACAATGCCCAGCCAAGGAGTCTATAAAATGGAAACAGTAGAAGTAGTCTCTACCTCAGAGCATTATTGGGATAATTAAATACATATATTTGTAGTTCTTAGACTACTTCTTGGTACATAGTAAGTGTTCAATAATTTTTAGCTATTAATGTTACCATTATCATTATCATCTCTCTTATCATTATTATCAGTAGGTTTGATACTTATGTACAAGTATCATGCCATTTATCCTGCTATATAGAATTGCTCTTCGTGTCCAGCTCCCCACTGTCATATGAACTCCTTGTTTATTGAATGGTCATCAAACAACTAGGTCATTCTACAAATCCTAGCAAAGCATCAACAGTCAAAACTCAAAGCTACAGAAATCCTGTGGGAGTTGTGAAAAGGAAAACACCAACGGCATGAAAATGCTGTGGGAAAAGGAACAAGTAAATGAGCTTAAAAAGAATCACTTAGAACAACCACAGGACTCTTAGTCATCAATGGCAAGAGTACAACTTTGAGAGAGTCATTTCCTAGGCAGGTTGATAAGAAGTCTAGGGGTCCCCAAGGAGAGAGGGGTCTGGAATTCTCAAGGAGGGAGAAAGGACAAACTTTTTTTTCCTTCTCTACTTAGGATTATATAACAACAATGTATTATGTATTCTGCCTGAGGACAGTCTCTGGATTAAACCTTCTGGCTAATTCCGTTATCTTAAAATGTAAATTATGGGAGTAGGTCTGATGAGGTCTTTACAACCTCCAGACATTCTTTTGACTTACTGGAGAGTATATAACTCCATTGCTAACACTAGCAAGCAGGTACTCTTTCTACCCCCCTTCTGATGCCTATGTCAGAAGCTTTCTCTATCTCCTTTATACTTTAATAAAACTTTATTACACAAAAGCTCTGAGCAATCAAGCCTCGTCTGTGGCCCCGGATTGAATTCTCCTCCAGGGGCCAAGAATCCCGGTGTTGATTCAACAACAACCTTTCAAGTTGAACCACCTTATTTTATTGGGCAATGTGATGCTTACTACTAAAATTTTAGTTGTAGATAACATTTAACCAAGCAATATCACTTTTAGGAATCCTTTTAATAAAAACACAGTATGCAAAGGTATATGATAAGGTTGACTATTACAACATTATTTGTAAAACAAAATATTGGAAACGGCCCAAAGCTTATCAAAAGGGGACAATTAAATTAATTGTGGGATTATGGGGCACCCATACAATGGAATACTATGCAACTGTTGTGAAAAGAAGAAAAAGCTGTATACCCTGAAGCTAGGAGTTCATGATACAAAGTTAAGTGAATGTATTGGCCCCATTTTGGGGGTCAGGTATAATTTAATGAAACATCATCAATATTAAGTGCACAATTAGTTGAGGTTTCTTTTAAATATTTGCTTATTTTCATTCATTTATTTGGCTGCAACAGCTCTTAGTTGCAGTACACAGGATGTTAGATCTTCATTTGGGATTTTATTTAGTTACAGCTGTAGAATCTAGTTTCCTGGCCAGGGATCAAACCTGGCCTGCTTCACTGGGAGTGTGGAGTCTTAGCCACTGTACCCCCAGGGAAATCCCAATGAATTTTAACAAATATTTGTTGTTGTTTAGTCACTAAGTCATGTCTGACTTTTTTGCGACCCCATGGACTGTAGCCCACCAGGCTCTTCTGTCAATGGGATTTTCCATGTAAGAATACTGGAGTCGGTTGCCCTTTCCTTCTCCAGGGGATCTTCTTGACTCAGGGATCAAATTGTGTCTCCTGCATTGCAGGTGGATTCTTCAGCACTGAGCCACCAGGGAAATCCTTAACAAATATGCAATGTTATTTAACTATCACTGCAATGATGATATTGATAGAACATTTCCATCACCCCAAAATTTATTTGGAAACCATATGCAGTCATTCTGTATCTTTACCCGCTGGGCTCTGGCAACTATTGATCTTTTTCTTTCACTACAGTTTTTTATTTTTCTAGAATTTCATGTAAATAGAGTCACACAGTGTATACTCTTAAGTCCGGCCTCTTTGACATGATCAAGATACAAAACAGTCCCATCATCACAGGGGCCTCTTGTGTTGCCTTTTTATAGCCCCATTCACCTCAAATAGGAAAAGGAGTATGTCAAGGCTGTATATTGTCAGCCAGCTTATTTAACTTCTATGCAGAGTACATCATGAGAAATGCTGGACTGGGAAGAAACACAAGCTGGAATCAAGATTGCTGGGAGAAATATCAATAACCTCAGATATGCAGATGACACCACCCTTATGGCAAAAAATGAAGAGGAGCTAAAAGCCTCTTGATGAAAGTGAAAGTGGAGAGTGAAAAAGTTGGATTAAAGCTCAACATTCAGAAAACGAAGATCATGGCATCCGGTCCCATCACTTCATAGGAAATAGATGGGGAAACAGTGGAAACAGTGTCAGATTTTATTTTGGGGGGCTCCAAAATCACTGCAGATAGTGACTGCAGCCATGAAATTAAAAGACGCTTACTCCTTGGAAGAAAAGTTATGACCAACCTAGATAGCATATTCAAAAGCAGAGACATTGCCTTGCTGACTAAGGTCCATCTAGTCAAGGCTATGGTTTTTCCAGTGGTCATGTGTGGATGTGAGAGTTGGACTGTGAAGAAGGCTGAGCACCAAAGAATTGATGCTTTTGAACTGTGGTGTTGGAGAAGACTCTTGAGAGTCCCTTGGACTGCAAGGAGATCCAATCAGTCCATTCTGAAGGAGATCAGCCCTGGGATTTCTTTGGAAGGAATGATGCTAAAGCTGAAACTCCAGTACTTCGGCCACCTCATGTGAAGAGTTGACTCATTGGAAAAGACTCTGATGCTGGGAGGGATTGGGGGCAGGAGGAGAAGGGGACGACAGAGGATGAGATGGCTGGATGGCATCATGGACTCGATGGACGTGAGTCTGAGTGAACTCTGGGAGTTGATGATGGACAGGGAGGCCTGGCGTGCTGCGATTCATGGGGTCACAAAGAGTCGGACACGACTGAGTGACTGAACTGAACTGAACTCACCTCTCTTTTCCCCTCTCCAGGCCCTGGCAACCACTAATCTCTTATCTGTTTCTGTAGTTTTGCCATTTAAAAGATATAATATAATGGAATCATACAATATGTAATTTAGGAGAAATCGACTTTTTCAGGCCACATATTTTCCCGGAGAGTTGTCTAAGCCATTGAATACATCAAGAGTTTGTTCCTTTTTATGTGAGTAGTTTTCCACAATGTGGATGTATACAGTTTATTTACCCATTCACAGGTGGAAAGACACTTGCTTGTCTTCAATTTTTGGCTATTTGGAATAAAGTTTTTGAACATTTGTGTACAGTTTTTTAGCAGGAACATGAGTTTTTTCTTTTCTCTTGGAGAAATGCCCAGGAGAGCAATTGCTGGGTTATATGATAGCTACATGTTTCGTTTTGTAAGAAACATCCAAATTGGTTTCCAGAGTGGCTATTTCACTTTGCATTCTCACCAGCAGATTGTCAGTGATCCAGTTTTTCCTCACTCTAATGAGCATTAGGTGGTGTCATTATTTTTTATTCTAGCCATTCTGCTAGGTGTGTAGTGATAGCTCACATGCTTTAAATTTTATTTCCCTTGTGGCCTCTGATGGTGAACCTCTTCTCATGTGCTTATTTACCATCTGTATATCTTCTTCAGGATGTCAGTTTATTCCCTCTGACCATTTTCTAATTGGATTTTTTTTAGCAGTTGGGTTTTGAGAGTTCTTTGTATATTCTAGAAACTAGTTCTTTGTCTAATATGTGGTTTGCAAATATTTTCTCTCAGATTTTTCTTTCATCCTCTTAACATGTCTTTTGCAGAATAAATGCTCTTAATTTGGAGGAGTCAATTTTTTTTTCCTTTCATGGATTACTTAAAAAATTTTATGTGAATGTATGATTTTATTTATCTTGTATAAAAACCTAATAGTAAGAGTGCTGGTCTGATGAACCAGGTTTGTTTGCCCAACATGTGGCAAGCTAAATACTGAGATGCCAAGGTGTGCAGCAGAGAAAAGGTTTACTTGGGAAGCAATCAAGTGAGGAGATGGAAGAACAAGTCTTAAATCTACCTTCTGAAGGTGAGGGGCTCAGGATAAAATCAAGGTATGAGTATCAGGAAGAAAGGTCATTAGAGATATAAGATAGGTGAGGAAACCTGTGAGATACACTCTGTGCAGGTGTATCTGAGCTACATGCTTCTTCATGGGACACATGTTCAAAAACTGGTGGTGCTGGCCTGAACTGAGGGTGGAGTTTTTTTGGCCATTGGACATCAAAAGCTCATCATCAGACACTTAGGGCCCAACTAAATGCTTGGTGGTCTCAACCTGTTTGAACTGGGCAAGGCTAGTGCCTGTTCCTGGAAAAAAATTTAAAAACTTTTAAGCAGTCATTACTATAGTGCCCCATATGGCAAAGGTGTTATCTGCAGAGGGCAATTAAAAGAATATTGTGATATATTGTCTAATTTTATTGCCCATTTTATTGCCCATTTATTGCCTATTGCCCAATTTATATACCTGGATATAAGTCCTTTGATAAATACTATTTTTTTTTTTTTGCCAATACAATTGCACTGTGAACAACACAGGTTTGAACTGTGTGGATACATACACTTGTACCTGAGGTTTTTCCAATATATACATTGAAAAAAATTTTTTGAGATTTGTGACTATTTGAAAAAACTCTCAGACAAACCACATAATCTAGAAGTATAAAAAATCATTTTTTAAGTGAAGTGTGTCATGAATGCACAAAAAGCTATGTGGATACTAGATACTCATCTATTTTATCATTTACCATAAAATATACAAAAATCTATTTTAAAAGTTAAAATGTATCAAAACTATATGCAAAAACACTCACAGACTGTACATGATACCATTCATGGTGGAGAGAGATGCAAACAAGTGTAAGGAGGCAGTTTTAAATCACAAGTACATAAAATTCATTGTGGTACACACTGTGCTACTGTAACAATTTTGTAGCCAACCGCTGTTGCTATGAGCTTCCCTGGTGGCTCAGATGGTAAAGTGTCTGCCTGCAATGCGGAAGACCTGGGTTCAATCCCTGGGTTGGGAAGACCTCCTGGAGAAGGAAATGGCAGCCCACTCCAGTACTCTTGCCTGGAGAATCCCATGGACGGAGGAGTCTGGTGGGCTACAGTCCATGGGATCGCAAAGAGTCGGACACAACTGAGTGACTTCACTTTCACTTTCACTGTTGCTATTGCCATAAGCCCAAGTGTTGTGAGTATCCACCTTAAACACCGTGTGGCACTAATCATCTCTACCTATGTGGTTCATCTGTCTAATAAATTTTAAATGACAGTAAAAAAAATTTCTCCCCCAATTTTCTGTGTGACCAGGGAGCTCAACCTAGTGTTCTATGATAGCCTAGAGGGGTGGGAGTGGGTGAGAGATGGAAGTAAGGCTCAAGAGGGAGGGGACATCTGTATATCTGGGAGTGACTCACGTTGATGTATGGCAGAAATCAGCACAATATTGTAAAGTAATCGTTCCAATGAAATTTAAAATAAAAAATTCTCCCTAGCAGTTTTCATGTATTTTTCATCATGTTTAGTGCAATACACTAAACGTTTAATAACATCAGGGGACCCAAGTGAAGGCCCACTAGAGACGTTGGAAGTGCTCCAAAGAATCAGAAAAAAAGTAATGACATTACAAAAAAAAAAAGTTAAATTGCTTAATATGCACCAAAAATTGAGGTCTGCAACTGAGGTTGCTGCCATTTTGAGATAAATGAACCTAGAGTGAGGACCATTGTGAAAAAAGAAAAGAAAATCCACAAAGCTGTCAGTGCAGCTACACCAGCAGGGTGAAAATATTGCACTTTTGGTGAAATACTTTTTTATCATATGTTGAAAATGCGGCTTTATGAGGGTGCAGTATTGCCATAGGTAAGGCATACCTATAGACTCCAGTATGTTTCAAGAAAAAACAAAGTCATTACATGACACCTTAAAGCAAAAGGAAGATGAGGGATCTAAAGGATTCAAGGCCAGCAAAGGATGGTTTGATCATTTTAGAAAAAGATTTAGCTTTAAAAATGTGAAGACAACAGGAGAAACAGCTTCTGCTGGCCAGGAGATCCTAGATGCCATTAGAAAATCATTGAGGAGAAAGAATATCTAAACAGATTTTTAATGCAGACAAATTGCTCTATTCTGGGGGGAAAATTGCCACACAAGGCATTTATTAGTAATGAAGAGAAGTGAGCACCAGGATTTAGGACAGGAAGGGACAGGAGGCTTATTCTACTATTTAGTGCAAATGCAGTCAGGTTTATAATCAGGACTTCCCTTGTTTACAAAGCTGCTAACCCTCGAGCCTTGAAGGGAAAAGATAAACACTAGCTGACAGTCTTCTGGTTGCTCAACAAAGAGACTCGGACAATAAGAACAGTTTTTTTTGCATTAGTTCCATCAATGCTTTGTCCTTGAAGTCAATAAGTACCTTGCCAGTAAGAAATGCCTTTTACAGTTCATTTGATATTGGACACTGTTCCTCCCCGCCTCCCCCCCAACCCAAATCTCATAAGTTCAACACTTGAAGCCACCAAAATAGTCTGCTGCTGCTGCTGCTGCTGCTAAGTCGTGTCAGTCATGTCCGACTCTGTGTGACCCCATAGACGGCAGCCCACCAGGCTCCTCTGTCCCTGGGATTCTCCAGGCAAGAACACTGGAGTAGGTTGCCATTTCCTTCTCCAATGCGTGAAAGTGAAAAGTGAAACTGGAGTCGTTCAGTCGTGTCCGACTCTTAGCAGCCCCGTGGACTGTAGTCTACCGGGCTCCTCCGTCCATGGAATTTCCCAAGCAAGAGTACTGGAGTGGGGTGCCATTGCCTTCTCCGCCAAAATAGTCTACTTGGCCCCAAACACATCTCTAATTCAGCATCTAGATTAGAGGGTCATAAGGACCTTTAAGGCTCTTTATTTATGGTACTATCTGGAAATGACTATCAATGCTATAGAAGAAAACCTCAACAGAAAGAACAACATGAAAGTCTGAAAAGATTACATCATGGAAGATGCCATTATTGTTACAGAAAAATCTGTGAAAGTCATCAAGCCTGAAACAATAAATTCCTGCTGGAGAAAACTGGCCAGATGTTACGCAGGACTTCATAGGATTCATGACAGAGCCAGTCAAGGAAATCATGAAAGAGACTGTGGATATGAAAAAAAAGGTGAGGGGGTGAAGAGTTTCAAGATATGCATCTTGTAGAAATTCAGGAGCTAACAGACATCACACTAGAGGAATTAACAAAAGAGGACTTGACGGAGATGAGCATTTCTGAGCCAGAGCCAGACATGAGGAAGATGTAGAAAAAGCAGTGCCAGAAAACAGTGATATTAGACAATCTGGTGGAAATATTCTGCTTATTCAAGATATTCGAGATGGCTTTTGACTTCTAAGACATAGACCCTTCTATCTTTCAGGCACTGAAACTAAAGCAAACTGGAGAAGAGTCGGTATTACATAGAAACATTTAGAGAAATGAAAAGAAAAAAAAAAGTCAGAAATTAACAATGTATGTCTGAGTGTCATTGTCTCTCCTGACTCCTCCAGGTCTTCTGCCTCTGCCGACCCTAAGGCAGCACGCCAAACCACTTCTCTTCCTCCTCCTCAGCCTACTCAACATGAAGACAATGAGAATGGAGACCTCTATGATGATCCGCTTCTACCTAATGAATAGTAAATAAATATTTATTGTACATGTTTGTGAGTGTCTTCATGTGAAAACCTAATAATTGATTAACAAAAACTGTAGGAGAGATTTCTGTGTCATTATCATAGCCTAAGCGTTCATTGTGTAGAACATCATGTGCAAAACTTGTAATGAAATGGATTAGTCTATCCTTGCATAGGAATAAGGTGAGTGATATTTAATATGAAATTAATAATGTGTTCAGCTGAAGCTCCAATACTTTGGCCACCTGATGTGAAGACCTGACTCACTGGAAAGGACCCTGATGCTGAGAAGGACAAAAGGCAGGAGGAAAAGGAGACGACAGAGGATGAGATGGTTGGATGGCATCACTGACTCAATAGACTTGAGTTTGAGCAAACTCCAGGAGTTGGTGATGGACAGGGAAGCCAGGTGTGCTGCAGTCCATGGGGTCACAAAGAGTCAGACACAACTGAGTGACTGAACTGAACTGAACTAATAATGTGTTACTTTTCTTACTATATTATAGATTCGCTTTCAAATTACATTACTGTACAGTATGCCTCTCTCTCTCTTTAGTACTTAGAGAAACTGTTTCAGCCTATTATCACAGGAAAGAGGGTTTTCATAAATTGTAACAATGTTCTGATACTGTGTTATGAATATGACTATAATGCTGTATGCCAAAAATTTTACAATTCATTCACTGGTATGTAGGCTGCTGCTGCTGCTGCTAAGTCACTTGAGTTGTGTCCTACTCTGTGCAACCCCATAGACAGCAGCCCACCAGGCTCCCCCGTCCCTGGGATCCTCCAGGCAAGAATGCGGATACAATGAAGTGATCATGTAGATTATACTAGGCTACCACAACATTGCTGCTTCTTCATTCCCTAGTGGCTCAGTGATAAAGAATCCTCCTGCAATGCAAGAGACCCAGGTTCAGTCCCTGGGTTGAGAAGATGTCCTGGAGAAGGAAATGGTGGCCCACTCCCATATTCTTGCCTGGGAAATCCCATGGACAAAGGAGCCTGACAGCCTATAGTCCATGGGGTCACACAGAGTCGGACACAACTTGGAGACTGAACAACATTAGCAGTGCTTATTTAACTTCTATGCAGAGTACATCATGAGAAACGCTGGGCCGGATGAAGCACAAGCTGGAATCAAGATTGCTGGGAGAAATATCAATAACCTCAGATATGCAGATGACACCACCCTTACGGCAGAAAGTGAAGAAGAACTAAAGAGCCTCTTGATGAAAGTGAAAGAGGAGAGTAAAAAAGTTGGCCTAAAACTCAACATTTAGAAAACTAAGATCATAGCATCTGATCCCATCACTTCATGAGAAATAGATGGGGAAACAGTGGAAACAGTGGCTGACTTTATTTTGGGGGGCTTCAAAATCACTGCAGATAGTGATTGCAGCCATGAAATTAAAAGACACTTACTCTTTGGATGGAAAGTTATGACCAACCTAGACAGCATATTAAAAAGCAGACATTACTTTGTCAACAAAGGTCCATCTAGTCAAGGCTATGGTTTTCCCAATAGTCTTGTATGGATGTGAGAGTTGGACTATAAAGAAAGCTAAATGCTGAAGAATTGATGCTTTTGAACTGTGGTGTTGGAGAAGACTCTTGAGAGTCCCTTGGACTGCAAGGAGATCCAACCAGTCTATCCTAAAGGAGATCAGTCCTGAGTGTTCATTGGAAGGACTGATGCTGAAGCTGAAACTCCAATATTTTCGCCACCTAATGTGAAGAGCTGACTCATTTGAAAAGACCCTGATGTTGGGAAAGATTGAAGGCAGGAGGAGAAGGGGATGACAGAGGATGGGATGGTTAGATGGCATCACCGACTCAATGGACATGAGTTTGGGTAAACTCCGGGAGTTGGTGATGGACAGGGAGGACTGGCGTGCTGTGTTTCGTGGGGTCACAAAGAGTCAGACATGACTGAGCGACTGAACTGAGCTGAAATAAATGTGAATTTATTTTTCACATCATCTTTTCATTTTTTATGTTTAGCATTATTCACACATGTAACATCTATAGCATTTTTACATTTAATGTTAGTAAGACGTGTAGCATCTATATCTACAGTATTGATGCAGATGATGCGTCTTGTAAAGAGAGAATATAAACTTATGGGATAAATAAACACAGTACAGTATTGTAACTGTATTTTCTCTTTCTTTGGTCTTCTTAACATTTTATTTTCTCTAACTTACTTTAATATAAGAATACAGTATACAATAAGTATAAAATGCGAAATAAATGTTAATCAACTGTTTATATTATCAGTAGGGTTTCCAATCAACAGTAGGCTATTAGTAATTAAGTTCAGATACAAATATAAAGTTTTCCATGGATTTTCAACTGCACAAAGATTAGTGCCTCTACCCTCCACATTGTTCAAAGGTCAGCTGCATTTTATCCCAACCTGTGATTTGCCATTTCATTTTCTTAACAGTCTTTTGAAGAGCAAAAGTTTTAATTTTAAGTCCAAGTCATCATTTTTCTCCTGCTGTTTGTGATCTATTTAATATATTAATACATCCCAACCCAAGGTCACAAATATTTTCACTTATTTTTTATTTTAGAAATGTTGTATTTCTAGCTCTTACATTTATATCTATGATCCATTTCAAGTTAGTTTTTGTATATAGTATGAGGTAAATATTTTTTTCTAATTTATTTCAATGTGTTTCTTTTTACCTTTTTAAAAAATTTTATTTGGCCTCACTGCATGGGTTGTATTATCTTAGTTCCCAAACCAGGGATTGAATTCTGTGCCCTTGGCAGTGAAAGCAAGTTCCAACACTGGACCGCAAGGGAATTCTCTGAGGTAAGCATTTCGGTTCACTTGTTTACATATAAATCTCAATGATTACAGTAACACTTGTGGAAAAGAGTGCCATTTCTTCACTGAATTGCCTTGGTATCTCTAAGGGGTTTTCCAAACTGCACAGCCAGAGGGAACAGTTCCATAAGACTGCTCTTCCTTCAGACAACAACTTCAAGTTTGGGGTTTTCCCAGTTGAACTTTCAGATTCAATTATTTGCTAGAATGACTCACAGAACTCAGGGAAGCCTTATACTTACAATAACCAGTTGTGTGCTTAGTCACTCAGTCATGCCCAACTCTTTGTGACCCCAGGCTCTTCTGTCCATGGGGATTCTCCAGGCAAGAATACTGGAGCGGGTTGCCATGCCCTTCTCCAGGGGATCTCCCAACCCAGGGATTGAACCCAGGTCTCTCGAATTGCAGGCAGATTCTTTACCCTCTGAGCCACCAGGGAAGCCCAAGAATACTGGAGTGGGTACTTACAATAACAGTTTTATTATAACCAAACATGCAAATCAAAACCAGTCAAAGGAAGAAACTCATGGGCAAAGTCTGTGTGTGTGTGTTGCCACTTCAGTCGTGTCCGGCTCTGAGATTCTATGGACTGTAGTCCACCAGGCTCCTCTGTCCATGGTATTCTCCAGGCAAGAATACTGGAGTGGGTTGCCATGCCCTCCTCCAGGGAGTCTTTCCACCAGGGATCAAACCCACATCTCTTATTGGCAGGCAGATTCTTTACCACTAGCACCACCAGGGATGCCCCAAGTGTTTAAATGCATTTCTTCTCTCATCATCAGAGATGTGTGACTCTACTGACAGTCATGTGTGATGATATGTACAGAATATTGCCAACCAGGCAGACTAAGCTGAGATTGAGTATTCAGAGATTTTACTGAGGTTTCATTACAGAGTCACAATTGGTTGAAACATTGCCCATGTGGTTGAATTCTAGACTTCTCTTTCCTTGAAGTTGGACTGATATCATGTGACCCAAAGTTCCACACCTCTAATCTCATGTTTTGTCTTTCTTGCATGACCAACCCCCACCCTGAGTTATCTCAATAGGATTGAAATACAAGTTGTATTTCCAGGGGCCCTCCATAAAAGAGAAAGACATTTCCTATTGCTCAGGAGATTCAAAGGGTTTCGAGGTTGTTTCCCAGGTACTGGGACAAAAGCCAGACCTCTGGAGGTCACATTTCTTACGATGCAGCAACATTGTTGAAAATAAATATGCAGTATTGTTCATAAATAAAAGTTTAGGCTGTCATGCAAGGATCTGTTTCTGAACTCTACTCTGTTTCATGATCTACTAAATGAAACTACAGAAACCTTTTGTTTTCTACGTAAAATATTTTTGTAATACTTAATTGTTAAATAATGTGCATATAATACTTACAGGAATTATAAGGAAATATGATAAGAATTATCTGCCTATGTAAAAATAAAAAACTCAACACAGTAGTTGGAACATAACATTGAGGAAATTTTCCAGCAAATAGAGCGAAAAGACAAAGAGATAGAAAACAAGAGAGAAAAAGTAAGAGATTAGAGTACATGTTTAAGAGGATGGCAACGCACTCCAGTTCTCTTGCCTGGAAAATCCCATGGACAGAGGAGCCTGGTAGGCTACAGTCCATGGGGTCACAAAGAGTCGGACATGACTGAGCGACTTCACTCACTTAAGAGGACTTACATCTGAATAGCAGTGTTTCTAGAGAGAAAGAAAAAAAAGTGGGGGTCGGGGAGGAAGAATCAATGGTGTAATTCGAGAACAGAATGAGCTGCCAGATTGAAGAGCCCATAAGTGGCTGGTACCATATGACAAATCAAGAGATTTTTACTGCTTCCAGAGAGGAAAAAAGTTAAGTCAAATACAAAATTTAGGAATCAGAATGGCTTCTGACTTATCAGCAGCACTAGAGGCCAAAATACAATAAAATTCTGAAGGATGTCATTTCCAGTCTAGAATTCTATGCCCTGCCAAATGACCAATTGAGTCTGCAAGTGGAAAAAAGTTATTTTTCAAGTATATACGTTCTCAACATTTTTATACTTACCATGTATCCTTTCTAAGAAAGCTGCTGAAGAATGTACTCCACTTAAAGAATAAATCAATGAAGAGGATCTAAAACAGGAGAGAGACAAGGATTCACCAGAAGATGCTGAAGAGAAATCCCACAATAATAGCCTTGTACCAGATGTAGAGATTCAGTTCTGTTCAGTTTGGTCGCTCAGTCGTGTCCAACTCTTTGCGACCCCATGAGTTGCACCATGCCAGGCCTTCTTGTGCATCACCAACTCCCGGAGTCCACTCAAACTCACATCCATCGAGTCGGTGATGCCATCCAGCCATCTCATCCTTGGTTGTCCCCTTTTCCTCCTGACCCCAATCCCTCCCAGCATCAGAGACTTTTCCAACGAGTCAACTCTTCACATGAGGTGGCCAAAGTACTGGAGTTTCAGCTTTAGCATCATTCCTTCCAATGAACACCCAGGACTGATCTCCCTTAGAATGGACTGGTTGGATCTCCTTGCAGTCCAAAGGACTCTCAAGAGTCTTCTCCAACACCACAGTTCAAAAGCATCAATTCTTCGGCACTCAGCTTTCTTCACAGTCCAACTCTCACATCCATACATGACCACTGGGAAAACCATACTGCTGCTACTGCTAAGTCACTTCAGTCGTGTCCGACTCTGTGTGACCCCATAGACAGCAGCCCACCAGGCTCCCCCATCCCTGGGATTCTCCAGGCAAGAACACTGGAGTGGGTTGCCATTTCCTCCTCCAATGCATGAAAGTGAAAAGTGAAAGTGAAGTTGCTCAGTCTCATCTGACTCTTAGCGACCCCATGGAGTGCAGCCTACCAGGCTCCTCCGTCCATAGGATTTTCCAGGCAAGAGTACTAGAGTAGGGTGCCATTGCCTAAACGGACCTTTGTTGGCAAAGTAATGTCTCTGCTTTTCAACATGCTATCTAGGTTGGTCATAACTTTCCTTCCAAGGAGCAAGCATCTTTTAATTTCATGGCTGCAGTCACCATCTGCAGTGATTTTGGAGCCCAAAAAGATGAAGTCTGACACTGTTTCCACTGTTTCCCCATCTATTTCCCATGAAGTGATGGGACCAGATGCAATGATCTTCGTTTTCTGAATGTTGAGCTCTAAGCCAACTTTTTCACTCTCCTCTTTCACTTTCATCAAGAGGCTTTTTAGTTCCTCTTCACTTTCTGCCATAAGGGTGGTGTCATCTGCATATCTGAGATTATTGATATTTCTCCCAGCAATCTTGATTCCAGCTTGTGTTTCTTCCAGCCCAGCGTTTCTCATGATGTACTCTGCATAGAAGTTAAATAAGCAGGGTGACAATATACAGCCTTGATGCACTCCTTTTCCTATGTGGAACCAGTCTGTTCTGTCCAGTTCTAACTGTTGCTTCCTGACCTGCATACAAGTTTCTCAAGAGGCAGGTCAGGTGGTCTGGTATTCCCGTCTCTTTCAGAATTTTCCAGTTTATTGTGATCCACACAGTCAAAGGCTTTGGCATAGTCAATAAAGCATGCTTTTTCCATGATCCAGCGGATGTTGGTAATTTGATCTCTGGTTCCTCTGCTTTTTCTAAAACCAGCTTGAACATCTGGAAGTTCACGGTTCACGTATTGCTGAAGCCTGGCTTGGAGAATTTTGAGCACTACTTTACTTAACCAGTTCCATTTAAAGAAGAGTGACTCAAGAACAGATATGAGGGAATTCCCTGGTGGTTAGAACTCTGTACTTTCACTGCCAAGGGCACAGGTTAAATCCTTGATCAGGGAACTAAGTCCTGCAAGCCACATGGCACAACAAACAAAAAAGAAACAGATATAATGATAACTATTACCACCAAAATCCCCACTGACATTATAGCCACATTTCAACTTAAGGACATGCTTATCTGTGTTTGTCGGGGCTTCACTGTATGTTTAAGACAATTCCTGCTCGTGTCCCTATGTCTTGCCTCTAGAATCAGCTGAGAACCCTCATTTTACAACGTCTCCATTTCTGAAGGTTCTTCTTTGACCTGTTCTGGAGAACTAGACATAGGCTATGATGAGCTTAGAAACAGAAAATACAAAGCAACCCTTTCCCTTTGTCTGTTTTACAGGGTGTTCAGTGCCTCACCCATACTGCAGATCTGCCAGATGCTGGATGCAGGTGAGCCCTCTTGGCTAGAGATTTATTTACCTGAAGCCAGTGGAACTTAAGCTCCTCACTCATATACGTCCCTCCCGAAGCCCTGCACATAACTCAACATTTCTACTTTTGAATTCATACTCTTCTTAAAAGAGTCCTCCAAATTATATACTCTTCACACCCCACAAATCCTAGATCTGTTTCTACTTGAGACTTTCCTGTAACTTGCTCAGAAGAGGCTTTTAAAAACTGAGGAAAGCTAAAGTTATACTGTACCCTCGATATGCTGCTGCTGCTGCTGCTGCCAAGTCGCTTCAGTCGTGTCCGACTCTGTAAGACCCCACAGATGGCAGCCTGCCAGGCTCCTCTGTCCCTGGGATTCTCCAGGCAAGAACACTGGAGTGGATTGCCATGTCCTTCTCCAATGCATGAAAGTGAAAAGTGAAAGTGAAGTTGCTCAGTTGTGTCCAACTCTTCACTGCCCCATGGACTGCAGCCCACCAGGCTCCTCCGTCCATGGGATTTTCCAGGCAAGAGTACTGGAGTGGTTTACCATTGCCTTCTCCACTAGAGATGCTAGTCAAATTGTTGTCCTAGGGTAATGCTTCCCTTCTGATAACAGCCATAGTGCTCTTTCTTTATACAGCTTTTTGTGTTTGTGTGTGCTATTCAAATCCAAGCAGTGGGTTACTTAGGGATATATAATATGGAGAGTAAAACTGTAAAAAAAAAAAAAACTGGAATGATAACGTTAAAGTCAGTACTGTGGTTACCTGATGGGGGGAGGGCTGGATGGGAGTAGTCAAGGGAAAGAGACTGGACGGGCCACACAGCTGGGCTTCAGGCCCAGGTGTTCGTCTTATTATTTATCTTTAAATTGTGCATGTACTCTTCTGTAAACATGGAACATTTCATAATTTTAAAGGGCAAGGGAGGTGCCTAAAGGGCATTATTTCCTTCCTTTATTGGGAACTAGAGACAATGAGTGAATAGATAAAGAATCATCATCAATAGCAAGTTAAATACAAAAGGAAACCATAAATTTCTAACATTGCAACAGATAAAAATAAAAGCAACCAAAAAACTCTACCGTTCTAGTAAATCTGGGCCTGGTTAGAGAGGAGAGTGCTTACTGCAATGAAGTCCATTGACAGGGCAGAAAAGGGGCAAAATCCAGCTGGGTTTCTAGGACTTCCTGGCGCAAGAGCCTATTGCTGGGTCGAGTGTGTTAAGGATCTGCTCCTCAGTTTTGCTTCTCCAGAAACTTGATTTTGGAGGCTCCCTTGGAGCTTCCCAGGCTTTAAGAGAGCGCCTCTTAAGGACCAGCCTCTTGGGAACTTCTTGAGGACATGGATCATGTTTTATCTACCTATAAATTCCTGGCACATGGCAAAGACTTATTTTTCTGTGAGAAATAAAATATTGCCTGCCATACCAGTAAACAAAGGATGTTGCAGTTATCATTGATTGCAGCCACCCTGACAGTAAGCCCTAGGGATGTTCAAGATGAAAACAAGGAATGCCCACCATCTAGCCAGCCAAGACCAGACCCAGAGCCCTGGCAACTCTCAGGGGAGTGATTGAATCCTGGGGACCAAACTCTTCCTGTTCACAAAAACCTGCTGACTGTCCAGGGACAAGCGGCCGATTGCTGTGCCTGAGGAGACTTCAAAACCCTGTGAGACCTGGACCACAACAAGAAATAGTTTACATTCTAGGAGTTCTCACTGTGTCAGAGCAGCATGAATGCTTCATTTTCTGATCCACCCGTAAACCAGAAGAGATTCGGTTTAGAAAGATAGTGATGGAATCAAGCCTAGAGCAGAGATCTCCTAACAACTCCTGCTTACTGTTCTGTTACACTCTCGTGCCTCTGATCCTATCATCTGAGTAGCCCAGGGTCAGGGGCCTGCCACCCACCAGAGCAAGTTAGTTTATGAGTTTTCTATTGACATTTATATAAGGTTATCTCTAGATAATGGTATTCCCGGTGGCTCATTGATAAAGAACCCGCCTGCAATGCAGGAGCAGCAGGAGACCAGAGTTCAATCCCTGGGTTGGGCAGATCCCCTGGAGGAGGGCATGGCAACCCACTCCAGTATTCTTGCCTGGAGAATGCCATGGACAGAGGAGCCTGGTGGGCTACAGTCCACGGGGTCGCAAAGAATCAGACATGACTGAGGTGACTTTGCACGGCACCTCTCAGTCAATTCAGCCTTTCAGTCATGTCCAACTCTTAGTGACCCCATGGACTGCAGCACGCCAGGCCTCCCTGTCCATCACCAACTCCCAGAGTTTACCCAAACTCATGCCCATTGAGTCAGTGATGCCATCCCACCATCTCATCCTCTGTCATCCCCTTCTCCTCCTGCCTTCAACCTTTCCTACCATCAGAGTCTTATCTAATGAGTCAGTTCTTCACGTCAGGTGGCCAAAATATTGGAACTTCAGTTTCAGCATCAGTCCTTCCAATGAATATTCAGGACTAATTTCCTTTGGGATTGACTGATTTGATCTCCTTGCAGCCCAAGGAAGTCTCAAGAATCTTCTCCAACACCACAGTTCAAGAGCATCGATTCTTCAGTTTAGCTTTCTTTTTGGTCCAACTCTCACATCCATACATGACTACTAGGAGAACCATAGCTTTGACTATACGAACCTTCATCAGCAAAGTAATGTCTCTGCTTTTTAATATGCTGTCTAAGCTTGTCATAGCTTTTCTTCTAAGGAGCAAGCGTCTTTTAACTTCATGGCTCCAGTCACCATTGGCAGTAATTTTGGAGCCCCAAAAAAGAAAGTCTGTCCATGTTTGCATTGTTTCCCCAAATATTTGACATGAAGTGATGGGACTGGATGCCATGATCTTAGTTTTTAGAGGAGAGTGAAAAAGCTGGCTTAAAACTCAACAGCAACTCTAACTGAAAGCAAAATAGTTATTGAGTGGATAAATAGTAAATACTCCTTCCTAAATTCTGTCTTTATAATGTGACAAGGATTGGGTGGGGGTGGGAATTCTAATGGGTTGTTTATTTTTCATTCATTTACATAAATGAGTTCCTAAGCCCCCCAGAAAATATCATGAATTAATTAGTAGAATCTGTAATAGCCAAGAGTCGGACACGACTGAGCGACTTCACTTTTACTTTTTTTCACTTTCATGCATTGGAGAAGGAAATGGCAATCCACTCCAGGGATCTTGCCTGGAGAATCCCAGGGACATGGGAGCCTGGTGGGCTGCCGTCCCTGGGGTCGCACAGAGTCAGACACGACTGAGGTGACTTAGCAGTAGTAGCCAAACCATTGTGTGGAGCTTTGGGACATCCACCATAAAAATGAGGACTTATTATTATTTTTTAGCAACTGATACACCCTAGAAGCATGAAATCTTTTCCAGAACAAGGTGAAGTGTACATAGGTAAATATGTTATCCATGTTCCAATGTAGGAAAGCAGATATCCTAGTAATTGGTGTCTGTTATCCCAAGTCACAAAGAGATGAGATGAACATGCTATTCTCCCCTGACTTATTCTGAAATAGGCAGGAGGGAGCATGGAAAGGGTACATAAGAGAGCCCTTCTCTTAAGAATAATGAGACATAGGGCAGCCTGATTTCTGATCATTCATTAGCTGAGAAAATATTGCTGGAGTCCCCTTTATGTGCAAGGCTTTGCCTGGGGAGAAGAAGCGACACATCTAGCTAGACCCAGGAGCCCATGCTTTGCAAAGATGCTGACACGACGGTACAAAGTGAAGAGCAGACGTAGACGAAGGTGACTGCTGCCGTGGATAGATGTGCTCCCAACTGGGGGCCTGAAAACCTGACTCCAGTCGCAGCTTTGCCCCTAGTGTGCTGTGTGACTTTGGGCAGATGGCTTCATCTCTCTGGGTCTTCATATCCTTGGCTGTGGAATCAGAGGTGAGAAGACCTGCAGAAGGAACACAGCATGGATAAAGGTCCCATAATTCTTCTCTACTTTGCTGTCTATGGCTGTCCGGCTCCCCACAGAGAACTCGACAGGCCTTCCTCTCCTCGAAGATCCACCCGTCTCTTCTAAATCTCCTCACTGTTTGCAAATGACCTGACTTCCTACTGCGCAGGAAAAAGAGAAATCTCTGATGGTGGCTGTTTCATCCTCCCACCACTGCACTTGCGTCATGCTCTTCCCATCATCCCTCGAGGACATGGAGAAAGCATTTTTTTTTTTTGTCAGGGTCTTATTGCACATTCTCCAGTCATTCCATCTTATAAACAGAACAAATATAAATTCTGTCTGTCCCACATCTCCCTCTGGTTGCTGATATCTCTCTTTGCTCCATTCCCAAGGTTCCTGAAAGCTGTCTTCACTCCCTGTCTTGTTTCTGCACCCGTCAGTCATTCTTCAGCCCCCTCCAGTCCGGATCCCCCTACACCCACTTCCCCTGCAGCTGCATTTACCACCATCACCAGGACCTTTGTTACCAGAGCAACCTGTTCACACTTCCTCTGAGTTCTCGGCAGAATACCCAGTCCAGCTGGCCACTTCCTCCTTCCTGAAACACCCCATTTTCTTGGTTTTCAGTACCAAACACTGGTGATTCCTATCTGGGCATTTCTTCATTTCCTTTACCTGTTTCTCCCACTCTAGCTGATCATTAAGTTTGGAGGCCATAAGACCCAGTCCCAGGCCATGCACATCTGACCCTACTTTCCTTCCTAAGCAATCTCACTTTTTCTCAGGTTCAAATCAGAGCTCGGTCCCTTGCTTACCTGTTCACATGCATTTATTGAGCCTTTAGAATAGGCCAAGTTTTATGAGTTTGAAGTCAGTTTGCTTCTCTATTTATTACTGATACACTTTATGTATTGAAATCGTATGACTCAGATTAGGACTAGAACTCGCTGTCTTTTAGAATTGAGATCACACACCTGCTCTCAGGACCTAATGGAGCTCAGGTTCTTGATCCCTCATTATAGAAGTAATCCAGTGAGAGACAAAATGATAGATAAGAAGTGGATTTATTTACAGAGAAAAGCACTCCACAGACAGAATGTGGGCCATCTCAGAATGTGAGCGTGGCAGCAGGGCATAGGGTTGTGAGTTTTTATAGGGGTGGGTAACTTCACAGGCTAATAAGTGGGAGGAGGAGTCCAGCTATTTGGGGGAAGGGGTGGAAATTTCTAGAAATTGGGCCACCACCCACTTGTTGACATTTTAGGGTCAGCCTTGGAACTGTCATGGTGCCTGTGGGTGTGTTGTTTAGCATGCCAGTGTGTTACGGTAAGGGTATACTGAGGCTCAAGGTCTAGTGGTAGTCTCGTCCACCATCTCGGACCTAGTTGGTTCTAACCAGTTTGTATCATGTCCTATGGTTATGTTATTCTTTTAAAGGTCATGCCCTACCCCCTTCCTTCCTGTTTCAATATTAGTGGAGAAACACATTTCGTTGCTGAAATAATCGAAAAGACTAAAAGAAGCAAGTAAAAATTAGCCATAATTGCATTATCCAGAGATTGCCACGGTCCACGTTTTGACATATATTCTTCTAGCCTTAATCCTCTTCATATAACTATGGTAGGTTTTTATTATAAAAATTGGATGATATATTCTGTTTTGTAACTTGCATTTTTTCACCAACAATAAATCATGGACATTTTTTCTTGTCAGCAAACATATTTTTAGAACATAATTTTTATTGAACATACAGTACACTTTCACACAAATTTACCCCAATTTTCCAGCCTATTCTTCTGGTAGCCGTGTAATTTGCCCTGATTTTCCCTTGTGGTTAAATCTTTACCAGTTTATATAGTTATTACTTGGGATACATTTCTAACAAGAGAACTGCTGTGTCAAAATAAGAAGGAGGAGCTGACCTTCTAAGCCTGTGCTCAGGTAGCGGCCTTGACCAAGTGTGTGGCCACAACCTATTTGAAACCACAGTTGGAGGGTGTTTGATATGCCCAAATCCCAGGCCACATGCCAGGTTTCTTTGTTTTTGAATATGTCAAATTTTATCTTTTGGGGGTTCTTTATACGGGAAATTCTTTACTGTCTGAGCCACCAAGGAATGAACAGAAACTAATATCGCAGCTGCTAGCCTACTACCATGTTCAATTAGCAAAGTCTTTAATTTGATTCTGTGAAAGTGCCAAAGGCCCTGACGCGTGACTGTCTCCGGTACTAATTTGACCTCAAAGATCTCAGTTTCCTGTGGGCTGTGGTGTTGGGAAGGGAGCGCGGTGGACACAGTTAGCCTAAATATCATGCAGAGTGTGGCAAGCCTTATGATAAAGTGCCTTGACCGAGAACAGGGTAAGTTAGGGTTTCGGAAGGTGGTTTTGAGAGCCAGTGGGCAAAGAAAAGACTTGGACACAGGCCCAGAGATGTGGGAAGACTTTGGGGGTAAAGACCTTCTGGTCATCATGAATAGAATGTTAGTGTTTGTGGGTGTGGGTGCGTGCGCGTGTGTGCATATGCACACACAGGGAGTATTTAAGAGAAGATGGTTTACTCTTGTGGAAAGTCTAAAGGGTGTGAGGTTTTCAATCAGAGGCCACCAGGGTTAACCCCTGTACTACAGGCAACAGGAAACTAGGGAAAGACTTTAAAAAATAATGCACAGCCTGGGCAGGGAAGTACATCCAAGAACAAAAACAAAAATCAACCCCAAATATTCATTGGAAGGACTAATGCTGAAGCTGAAGTTCCAATACTTTGGCCACCTGATGTGAAGAGCCAACTCATTGGAAAAGACCCTGATGCTGGGAAAGATTGAGGGCAGGAGAAGAGGGTGACAGAGAATGAGACGGTTGGATGGCATCATCGACTCGATGGACGTGAGTTTGTGCAAACTCTGGAATGTATCGAAGGACAGGGAAGCCTGGTGTGCTACAGTCCATGGGGTCACAAAAAGTTGAACACAGCTGAATGACTAGATGACAACAATATTGGGCTATATTGTCCCAACATTGTTCTCAGCCTGTCTGCTGGTCAGGGGAGCAGAGCTGTCAGCCTGTCCCCTCAGCCTGACAAGTACACTTCCAGAAGCCTCGAGAATATTCAGTGGGGCTTTGTTTTTGATCCAGGCTATATTTAACTGTATTGAGCCTCCAAATCTGTCAACCTGTCCTGCAGGTCAGATGTAGTTATTTCAGGAGTTCGGTGCTCTAAGGGGAAAGAGAGTAAAGAGAGAGACGGTGAAGGCCCAGAGTACAGTTTCTGGAACGCATGGGGTCCTGGCTTGGTGTCCAGAGAAGTCACAATAGAATCAGAGAATCTGTTGCTGGGAGAGGGAAGGTGGCCCAAGGGGCAGAGGGCAGTGGTGGGGTAGGAGTGAGGGGCAGTTTAGAAAGTTTATCTGGGGTGCAAAAATTGCTAGTTCCTTTTGCGGCTGCTCCAAATATAGCAGTCCTCCGCTCTTCCCTCTAATCTCGGTGTGGCCACCATGACCTTCCAACTTGGCTGCATCCAGACAGCCCACAGAAATTGTAGTCGAAATCCAGAACTCACAGTGGGACACACCCTGCAGCTCCACACAGTCTGATGAGCCTTGCCGTGTGCAATCCTTGTTCAAGAAGACACATTTTAAGTGTGCACTGCATTCTCTTCCACTTGCAGTTTTTCCCTGTTCCTATAGGAGAGAGTCCTGAAGCCTGAGAAAGAAGGTGTGTGGCTGAGGATTCATCACAAGGCTGATCTCGCTTGCCTTCGCCCAAAAAGA
Organism: Ovis aries; assembly: GCF_016772045.2. Taxonomy (NCBI): domain Eukaryota; kingdom Metazoa; phylum Chordata; class Mammalia; order Artiodactyla; family Bovidae; genus Ovis; species Ovis aries. The sequence continues at coordinate 193,813,842 of NC_056054.1, read as the reverse complement.
AAAATTCCCTGGATAACTCAGGACCTAGCACTGTAATTAAACTTCTGACCCAGAGATGGCACTGATAGGGGCAAAGCTGGGGAAACCCCATCCACAGCCTCCCTATGGAGCACAGAGGCTGCAGGGGAAACCCTGGGAGTTCATTTCTTTCCGCTAGAATTGTCTGCTGAATGCAAATAATCTCTAATTTGCTCCCGCTCCCTTTTTTTTTTTTTTTATATAACACCAAGAAACTGGAAGAAATCCTACGTCAATCAATGCATATTGCCATTTACTCTGCCAGCAAACCTCTGCCTAGCTTGGTACAAGATGTTGCTGCTGTTGCAATCAGGAATGAGGGATTTAGCAATCACTGATGGGAAACTCATGCTCATTATTTTAAAATGAAACCTACATTTTTCAGATTTTCCTTTTCTCTTTCAGCCAACGTCTCCTGGAAAAAGTCACAGAGTCAAATCCTGTTTGCTGGTTCTTTTTCTCTCATCCTCTGGGTCTCTATGTGGGAGGGGCTGGGAACTGACTTGGGAGTCTCTTCTAATCTCTGTGTCTATGTTGGAATTTGTCTGCATCTTTTGTGTTTTCGTGTTACAAATCTTATAAAAATGGGAATATTTCATCTATCCCGAAGGAAAGATCTTTGGGGTGCATATTAAGTATGTTAAGATCAAAAGAGCAATGGCCCCTGAATGGCTCACAATTAAATAATCTGGCAGTCAGAAGAGCTTTACAGAGGAGAGGAATACTCTCAACATGCCTGGGGGGCTCCCTTTGACTTGAGGCAATCAATTCTAATTTCCTCTATAGAAGCCCCAGAGAAGGAAATGGCAACCCACTCCAGTATTCTTGCCTGGAGAATTTCGTGGACAGAGGAGCTTGGCAGGATACAGTCCATGGGGTTCCAGAGTCAGACATAACTGAAGCAACTCAGCATGCATGCATGCCAACATCCCATAAGCATCTCCCACCTCACCCTCTTCCCCAAAGCCTTGTCTCTCATCTTTACCTCTGTAAATCAAAACCCCAGCTGCTCAGGCCTCAGACCTTGAATCCATCTTATATTCCTGTTTATTCCTCACATTATATGTAAACCATCTTGCTTGCTTTACCTCCAAAATGTATTCAGAATCTCTCTCACCTCTTCTTTCTGCTATCCTAGAGCAAGACATTATTATCCCGCTTCTGGAGTATTCTAGAACCCTCTTAACTAACCTACAGGGATCTACAATCTACAGGGCTCCTTTTACAATAGGAGTCAGAATCAGGTCAAACCTGCTCCAGGCTTTGTTTCCATTGATCTGGCCCCCCTCCCCCTGATGCTCTCCTATGCCTGGCTCACTCGCTCCAGCCACTCTGCCCTCTTCCTCCAATAAGGCAAGAACTTTTCATCTTGGCAGTATCTACTCTTCTTCCAATACTCTGGCCCCCTGATGTGAAGAGCTGACTCACTGGAAAAGACCCTGATGCTGGCAAAGAGTGAAGGCAGGAGGAGAAGGGGACGACAGAGGATGAGATGTTGGATGGCATCACTGACTCCATGGACTTGAGTCTGAGCAAGCTCCAGGAGTTGGTGATGGACAGGAAAGCCTGGCGTGCTGCGTCCATGGGTTTGTAGAGTCTGACACAACTTAGCAACTTACAACAACTCTTCCACCAGATATCTGGGTGGTTTGTGTCTTTCACTTTCTTAATGTCTCAACTGAAATGTCACCTTATCAGAGAGGCTCCACCCACCCACATTAAAAAACAGCATCCCCTCCCTTCATTGTTCTGTAAACTCCCTTATCTTTGTTTTTCTCCATTGCACTATCACCACTCAGCATTTTATTTATTCACTTGTTCGACTATTGTTGGGCATCCCCCCATCATAATATAAACTCAGTAGGGGCAAAGTCTTGGCTAATGAATCCCCACTGCTTGGCACCTACTAGGTGTTCAATTGATTTGTGTTAAACCTGGGGGCTTGGAAGACTCTTAGGGTTCATTCTGTCCAAATGTATCACTTTATATGTAAGGATACCAAGGCCAGAGGGGACAACGGATTAGAGTAGGCCCCTTGGAAGATTAACAGCTCTTCTGGAACAAGTGCCCAAGTGCCTTGACCCCCAGCCAGTTCTACTTACCTCGGCCGCGTTGAAGAGCACAGCCTACGATCACACCCAGCACACGTGTATCTGCGTGTATCATCCGACTTTCACTTTGCTCTGTGTGATACACTCTGATGCTTATGATGATTCTCACTCTATTTTTTTTTGAAAGCTGCTGATCAGATTGTTAAATTAATTTCATGACCTATTAAAGGATTGTGACCTACCATTTAAGAAAACTGTACACTATTCTATAGAGTAGGAGAAGGCAATGGCAACCCACTCCAGTACTCTTGCCTGGAGAATCCCTTGGATGGAGGAGCATGGTAGGCTGCAGTCCATGGGGTCACTAAGAGTTGGACATGACTGAGCAACTTCACTTTCATGCATTGGAGAAGGAAATGGCAGCCCACTCCAGTGTTCTTGCCTGGAGAATCCCAGGGACAGGGGAGCCTGGTGGGTGCCGTCTATGGGGTCACACAGAGTCGGACACGACTGATGTGACTAAGCAGCAGCATACTACAGGGTAAAAAATACATATATTTTCTATTTCTTTTTCCTTTTTTAATAGTGCTACAAGTATGGCCACATTTATTTCAAGAGTTTTAAAAGTACCAGAAGAAAATCAGGTATTGATAGTCATTCCATAGTGAGTGTGACTACACAAAGCAACAAAAGAAATACCTGAGATCTGGTTTCTAGGCTTTCCTGTCTCAGTATATTAATTCTGAAATATCCCCTTGTTCCTGATTCCATTCCTGTCTCCAAGTTTACAGCTTTGGGTTTCATGCTATGCCATATCATATTCATTTTCTTGGTTTTCTGTACCAACTCATGCTTATAAATTGCTTCTTTGTACTTGCAGTCAGAACAGTGCATTCCAAAAGGAGGCAGGGGGAATGGTGAGGGTTTTCACATAGCTAACTTTGTTTTGACAATCATGGTATCTGATGGAGGGGGAACCAAGCACAGCCCCACACCAGTCTCATTGTACACACCGACTCCTTGGAACTTCCGGGGGTGGGGAGATACATACAAGCATGGGGGCGAGAGACTGAAAAGCTGGTCAAGCTCAGGACAAGAAATAAATGGTTATGCAAAGCACAGAGGTCAAGGTCATATTAAAAATCAAGTATGTAAAATACTGGCTCTGGCACAATAACTCTCTGGTCTAAATTTATCCCAGTCTTCCAACTCTCACAGGACTGACAGAGCAGCTAGTGTTACCACTCAAGAAAAAGGCAGAACAATGTCTGAATCTGTATCTACAAGCAGTCGCAGAGGAAAGAGGCCAAAAATTCAACCTGGCGCCTTCAGATGCTGCAAAAGTTGCTCCAGGTAATCAGATATTATAGCAGGAGCGTAGAGTTTATAAACAAGATGATTCCACCATCTTCATTATTGTGGCTGTTGTCACCCCCGTGGCTGGGGATACTGCGGAGAGTGGACCACCAGGTTTAGACCTTTGGACATCTCTCCGAGGATGGGAGGAAGACCAGGTGAGACCTGAGACTCACGTCCTGGTTATTTTCCAAGTGCGTCTGCCACACGTTCCTGGCCCTGCTCTGGGCCCTCTGGGCTCTGTAACCACATCACCAAGCCTCTATTCCTCTGGCTTCTTGTTGAGTTGGGCAGGAGACTCCACGCTGACAAATTTAGTCTCTACTCCTTAATACCACCTTCCTTCCTTCTTTGCTGCTCTTTTGGCAGTGATCCTGTTCATCTGTGGCTCTGGCTCCTAAGTGGAGGCAGGACTCTTGCTCACATGGAGTCCTGCCACAGCGTCTCCTTGCCTTACCCTTCAGGCTCATTCCTAGTCCCAGGGTGCCCCCCACTCTCTGCTGGTCCCATAACTCTGGCCACACCTTTTGTAAGCAGTCCCTTCGTTAAGCTCTTTCTCTCCCCGCTCCCCACCGCACTTAACACCCGAGTGTGCGCTGTTGCCTGCTGGGACCCTGACTCATGTACTTGGACGCATGCCTATGGATGCTCTAGGCTTCGCTCACACCCAGGATCTCACAGAGGTCCCCGCAGGCAGAATGCTTTGCTGCCTTGAAATCTGACCTCTGGCCCTCGCACATGCCCTTGGGTCTGTCCCTCTACCCTCCCCTTTTGGGGACAGTTGCCAGCAGCTGAATGCCAGCAGTTGCTCAGCTGAAGTTGTCACTGAGTTTGTTAGGCAGTGTGGGGCAGGATCAGATAAGGTCACAGGTCACAGCAATAACTCCAGGGTTTTCAGGCCTCGTTCCTTTCCAAGGGCACAGGAACAGTAGAAGTGGACTGGGTAAAGCTAGTCCTCAGGCAAAGTAGATTGAAGCCTGGAAAGAACATGAAAGACCATCTTGGCCAATTCACTCCCTTTGCAGTTAGGGAAACTAAGGCCCTAACTGCTGGAAAGGTAAGAGGGTAAGGTACCAGAGAGGCAGGGTGAGAATCCAAAACTTCTGAATATTCATCGGATCCCAGTGTTGGAAGGAGCATTAAAGGTACAGTCACAGTGAAAGACAGAGTATAGGGCCTTGCCATTTACAGGGAGGGGTTTGGTGACCTCCAGGCCTCATCTGAACCAGGAATAGTCCAGACGGGGCAGCAGGATGTGACTTGGAGTGAGGAGGCCCCCTTCTGCCGGGGTCACAACTTCTCCCCACTCCTGACACTGGCCCGTGGCCAACCTCCTGAGAGCCACCCAAGTGTGGGTGGCATGGGCTCCCCTACTTTGTGGGTCAGGCCTGCAGTAGAGGGTTGGCTGTGCTCCCCTGCCAGGCTTACTTCCTGGGCCCACGGCTGGACTAGGTTTCCTAGTCCCTGGAGGTGAGGTGGGGCCCCATGACTAATCCTCACCAAGAGAAGAAAGTGAAAGCTATGGGTCAACTCCCATTCATGGCAGTGAAGAAAAAGCTTTACTTTCTCTTCTGCCCATCTGGCTGGACACGAAGGATTCTAAGATGGTGCAAGTACCAGATGGGCTCAACCAGGATGCCTGTGTCCCTGGAAGACCCCACAGCAGACTATAGGAATGAGACATAAACAAGCCTTTGTTGGGACTTCCCTGGTGGTCCTGTGGCTGAGACTCCGTGCCCCCAATGCAGTCAGGCCAAGGTCTATACCTGGTCAGGAAACCAGATCCCCCGTGCTACATACAATTAAGAGTTTGCATGCTTCAACCAAAACCCAGGACAGTCAAATAAATAAATAACAAAAAATAAGTATTTAATAAATACATAAATAAGCCTTTGTCCTCACATAGGAAGGGTAGAGGAAGATGAATAGCAGCTAGAGGTAACTACCCTGTTTAACAGAGAAATTGAGGAAATTTGTAGGTGACCCACCAATCCCCCGAATCCTTCAGGCTTGATCTTTCAAAGACATCTGGGAGCCCCCCTTTCTGCCCAGGTGTCTCTGCAGTGTATCCCATCTTCCCCACCCTGCCTTTCTTTTCCCCCTCTCCTGCCACTTATCTCCTGATCAGCTTAAACAGACCCACCTAGAGAGTGGGTCTTCTTCCATTGGAAGTGCCCTTCACAGTCTGCCAGAACCACTTCTTGAAGGGCCAGCTGATCCTCTCCAGTCCTGCTCCTGCAATTGCCTGGATCCCCACAGTCATTACTGGGCCACTTTTTTGACAGCAAAGCTGCTGATGAATAGCAAATGCATGCAGAAGTCTCCATTATCTCCTTTATTGTTTCAAAGGGACAATAAATTAAGAGCACTATTTACAAGTTTTTGATAATAACTACAATAATAGCAATGACAGAGATGATAACCCGCCTTTTTTTTCCCATTGTACAAGCTTCCAGCCATTCACCCTAGCCATCTCTTAAAATAGAGTCCTTCCTATCTTGACTCTTCCCTTTTGGGACATGACCTGGGTTTCTATGTTTAATCTCCAAGATTCTGGGGTGGTACCCACATACAGATTTTTTTTTTTTAATTGCTTGAGGCCAGAGGGGACTTTTCTGCTGAGAAGACAATGACATCTGTGCTTTTTCCCACAAAAAAAGGAAAAAATGTTTCAGGGGACACCACACCTAAACATCCTGGGCATTTCCAGCAAGTCTCAGCAGAGGATGAGATAGTTTGGGAGAAATACTGAAACTAAGGCTGATAGCACTCATGGTCAGTTTTTTTTTTTTTTTTTTTTAAATCAGGGTAGGTGGTCAATTGAGTTACATTAGTCTGTTATCCGATTCTCTTGACTAGATCTTGCATTCTTAAAAGGTAAAAATCTTTAGTGAGATGATCGTGTCTGATTATGGAATGGCCTTAGTGATGAGTGAGTAAGTGAGTGACTAAATGAATGAATTTATAATCTCATGACCTGAGAGCCATGGAAAGTGGGCTTGCCACAGTCAGGAGACCCTAGCCTTGACCCAGTTATGAACCTAACCACGTGATTGTAAGCAAGTCACTTCCGCACACTGATACTTGGTTTCATCGCTTGTAAAATGAAGGCCTTGGACTAGACCAGTGCTTCTCATACCTCCGTCTCATCAGGGGATCTTGTTAAATGCAAACTCTGATTTAGGAGGTCTGGGGTGGTGTTGTAAGATTCTTCATGTTTAATAAGCTTCTGCTGCTGCTGCTGCTGCTGCTGCTGCTAAGTCACTTCAGTCGTGTTCGACTGTGTGACCCTGTAGACGGCAGCCCACCAGGCTCCTCTGTCCCTGGGATTCTCCAGGCAAGAATACTGGAGTGGGTTGCCATTTCCTTCTCCAATGCATGCATGCATGCTAAGTCGCTTCAGTCGTGTCTGACTCTGTGTGACCCAGGCTCCTCTGTCCACAGGATTCTCCAGGCAAGAATACTGGAGTGAGTGGGTCATTCTTCTGGTCCATAGCCACACTTTGTATAGCAGGAGTCTTGGTCTCCAAGTTCCCTTTGCTAATATTCAATGGCTCAATTCTTAACAAATTAGAATAATCAGTTTATTCACCTCTCAGCAGCCAGACTCCTTATAAAAGGTGAGTTTGACCCTTTGGTGGTTTCTCATATCATTCAGAATAATATCCACTTTTCACAATGTGGAACTACAAAGCCCCACATGATCTGATTCTGATTCATCACTTCTACGGCACCTTCCTCTACCTCTTCTTCCCCTTGCTTATATATATTCCAGCTGGATCTCTTTGCTGTTCCATCCATACATCCATCCATGCCCCAAAGCCTTTGAATGTGCTGTTCCCTCCACTTGGAATACTGTCCCACCCGCCTCCTGCTGTAGTTTGGTCTTTGTTCAAATGTAACCTTATCAGAAAGAACTTCTTTGATCACCCTCTAAAAATATTCCCCATTTTCATCTATTACTCTTTAATCTCTTACTCTGCTTAATTTTCATTCATAGCAAATCTTGACATCTAACATCTTGCATAAAGATTTTTGCAGTTAACAATTGTCTTATTTATTAAAAAAAAAATTGTCTTATTTATTAAGTGGTTTTTAAAAATTATTGTCTATTGATTCAGTTATCTGTCTATTGTCTTTCTCCTCCTCTGGCCTGTGAGCTCCACAAGAGCAAACATTTGGTCTATTTCACCCATTGCTATCTTCCCAGGACCTGACCGATGTCCAACCATCATTTGCTGAATGTGCAAAAAAAGAGATGAATAGAAAAGTGAAAAGTGGTTACACTGTTTTTAAAGGAAAGGAGTCCCTATGGCATCATTCAACCCTTCTGTACCCTCTCTATCAACAAGAAAAGCTGTGAGTCTCCGAGACCCTAAAGACTGCTGGATGGAAGAAAGGAGTCTGCAGAGAGAATGGCTTGCGGCCCACCTTAGCCCCAGAGCAATTTCTGTTCTTACAACTCACTGGACTCTCCTTTGGAGCCACTGTCACGTGGTGAGTGTATATTACCCTCGCCCCGGTGGAGAAGTGTATACATCAGGCCACCATTCAGATCCCACCACACTAACTCTCCTTCCCCTGTTCTAGGGACACCACTAGCTTTTGACTGTGATTGGACTGCCCACACTGACTGCCACAACGAGAAAGAACAGGCTGCTCAGGCTGACCCGAATGCCCGCTTCACCTGGCATGTGCATGTCTCATTATAAATTAATCACTTGGCATTCTGCTTTATCCCCTTCAGTCTCCTCTGAGTGACTCAGCTTTCTGAGACTGATTAACTTTGGTACCCAACGGAGTCAAGTTTCTGAACCTTCAAAGCCAGACCCTGAACAGTGGCTGCTTCTATAATATGTTGCTGCTCTGTGAAGGTGCATAGCAGGTGGCCAACTGGTCCTTCCCAGGCACCATGCGACATCACTGAAGGATTTGTTTAGCACTTTCCCACAAACCCAGCAACTCCACTTAGAGAAATGACTCTTGTGACCCCATGGACAGTAACTCACAAAGCTCCTCTGTCCATAGAATTATCGAGGCAAGAATGTTGGAGTGGGTAGCAATTCCCTTCTCCAGGGGGATCTTCCCAACCTAGGGACTGAATTCCAGTCTCTTGAATTGAAGGCAGATTCTTTACTGTTTGAGCCACCAGGAAAGCCCATATTAAAGAGATATCTGGATAAATATGTAGAGATGTAGAAAAGTGCATCGTCATCTTCTCTCTTCCTCAGCTGGAAGTGGTGGGGGGTACTTTTGTATCCTATGTTGTTCCCAGAATGTGGCTGGGTCCTAGACTCCTCTATTCCCCACTTCCTATAGCACCCCTGGGAATTAATTGATGGTTGTGTCATTTATTATGATTGTGAGGGAAAGTGTTCGTGACAGCAGAGTTGGTTAAGTAATCTATACCCAAAGCTGGGAAGTGAATGAACTTTTGGCCGCATCTAGTGACCAGGGAATTAGGCAGCTGTGTCTCAAGCTCCAGGAGTGCAGTCCTTGTCACAAAGTAGCGACTGACCTGAGTGATTTGAGTTCTGGACCAGAGGTTTGTTGAGTCCTCAATTCTGGCTGCTGCTGTGGACAGGGCAGAAGCAGTTTTGCAAGCTGATTGGGAAGTCAGCCAAGGTCAGATGGTTTCTAGTCACTGGCTACTCCTGGAGTCTTTCCTCTGGAGTATGGTAGCTTCTCCGGCAAACCAGAGGCTTCTTTAAACTCCCTTTCCCAGCGGAGAATATAGAGCCCTCCTTCCACCCACTCACATTCCAGGGAGCCTTAGCCCTGCAATCACCCTCATCACCACTTTGTAGCAGCCAGTTTCTTTCAGTTTGCAGAGATGATACACCCTTCCAAGGGTGACCGAGATGACCTCTTTTCCTGAAGCAGGAAATAATCCCCCATGTTAGTAAGAAAACTGAGAACAACTAATCCATCAGTCAGCATCTGACTCACCACATTAAGGTGTATCATACAGCCATTAAAATGAAGACGCAGATTATACAGAGAGAAGAATGCGACAAAACTGTCACTTAAAATCAGCCCCAATTTTACAAAAATATAGATGTGCAAGTGGAAACATATATTCGTGGAGAAATAATTAAATGATATCAAAATGCTAACCATGGTTATCTGAGTGGTGAGATTTCTGGAAAGCTTTTTTTTCTTCTTACTTTGTTTTATACGTCTCTGTATTATTTGAAATTTTACAAAAAGTATGTTTATTTTATCAGGGGAAAAACACTATTTTCAATTTGGAAGAAAAAAACTTTTATTCAGTTTTGTGTACTCCAGCAAAATGGTAGAGTAGTTGCTGGTACAAGGTACCACGAGACACAAAGCTGAGAGCAGCGTGAACCCTGCCCATTATTTGCAGGACCAGTGTGCCCTGGATTAGATGACCTCTTCGTAGGTCTTCCTATTTCAAGAGTCTATGATTTGAAGACGCCAAACAGTATCTCCAGATCAAAACTATTTATAAGAATCATTTCCTTCATAATGAGTTGGAACTTCCGCTAACTGCTAGTGTGTTTGGATGACATCATCTCTGAGATTTATGTGAAATGACTCCTTTTCCTTGATGTTATCAAGGAGTTTCAGCAGTTGGGTTCCTTATATTTCTTTGTGTTTAAATGACATCTGAAGAAGCTGTCATTTGTCAAGGTTTAATTGTTTCCAATTTTTTTTTCCTGGCAAGTTTCCAGATATTGCTGGGCAGATTTGATAATGAGACCAGCAAAAATGCTGAGAGATGAAACATGCTGAAAGTTCTAGTCCAGATCATCTACTTTTTAGCTATGTGACCCTGAGCTTGTCACTTGTCTCTGGGCCTTACTTTTTTCCATTTAGATAAAAGGTGAAGAGTTGGATAAGATGATTTTAAAGATCCTGTCCATCTCTGATACTCTGTGATGAGTTTTAACTCTGGGATTATTCAAAAAAAATCTCCTTATGCTGGTCCCAAATATTCTTATATCTCATTGTCTGCATCATTCAATAACGGTAGAATTATACTGTTAAATATAATCCAGCAGAGTTCTCTTCCACACCACCCATATTAGGTGGTCATCTGTATCTACTAATACCGTTAGAAGCAAGAAGCTCCCTTCCTTCCAAGGCAGACCATTTCCCTTTATTCAGAAAGAGCACTTAAAAGGTATTTTTTGGCAGAACTGAATTATGCCACCCTGTGCCTTCCACCCAGGGTTCTGCAAAGGGCAATGTGAAAGGCACTATGCTTTGTCCCCGTCACTGCCCCTTCGAGAGCCTCAGTGCAGGTGTTTCTAATTTCTGATGCTGATCTTGGAGGTGGGGTTGGGGGTGGTTCTCTCGCTTCCTGTTTTAGACACCAGAATCTCAACAAGGGTGAGCAGTTTTGCAGTCCTTTACTCAAAGTTCCACTGATGGATGTAAAGTTTGGAAAGTCTGGCACTGAATCTCTTTTCTCAAATGTTGTCCTTTTGCCCCAGACAGAAGTCTGGAGCCTCACTGCCTTGCCCTACAACTGTGTGGATTGGATGACCCTTCCTCTCCTAACATCAGCCTTCTCTTTCTTCTCATATTCCCTCTTTCCTTTTTAAAGCCCTGGAGGCCCTGCATCTCCCAACCTCATTTTCTTGTATTACCACCATTCAGTCAAATACCTGTGTTCAAGTCGCCTCTTCTGTCTAAACTGGATAGCTCCAGCATGTCTCTGTCTTCTCTCCACTTTCTGCCTCTGGGTATGGAGAAGAGGTGGCACCAGCGATGGAAATGAAGGATTTCCAGAACAAAGAGGATTCCCATTTCAGAGTGCAGTTTGCTTTCCTCCAAACAGGTTAGGAAAACAAACGAAAAAATCAGAGGCGTCTTGGACCTCAAGGATTACAAATTTGCAACTAGTAGATAAATATGACCTGGAGATCTAATGCTGCTGCTGCTGCTAAGTCACTTTAGTCGTGTCCAACTCTGTGTGACCCCATAGACGACAGTCCACCAGGCTCCACCATCCCTGAGATTCTCCAGGCAAGAACACTGGAGTGGGTTGCCATGTCCTTCTCCAATGCATGAAAGTAAAAAGTGAAAGTAAAGTTGCTCAGTCGTGTCCGACTCTTTGCGACCCCATGGACTGCAGCCCACCAGGCTCCTCTGTCCATGGGATTTTCCAGGCAAGAGTACTGGAGTGGGTTGCCATTGCCTTCTCCTGGAGATCTAATGCACAACATAGTAATTATAGTCAACAATGCTGTGTTATAAACTTCAAAGTTGCTAAGAGACCAGATCTTCATTGTTCTCGCTACAAAAAAAAAAAGTAATTATGTGACTTGATGGAGGTGTTAACTGATACCAAGGTGGTAGTCATAGTGCAACACATCAATGCATCAAATCAACACCTGTACAACTCAAACTTACACAATGTTATGTGTCAATTGTATCTCAATTAAAAAAGAAAAAAACCCAGAAACAAAAGGATCAGTTAAGCTTCAATGGGTCTACATTAGATTCCTTTGGTCAACGTGATTTTAATCTTTCACTTTCTGCTGCTGCTGCTAAGTCGCTTCAGTCGTGTCTGACTCTGTGCAACCCCACAGACGGCAGCCCACCAGGCTTCGTCGTCCCTGGGATTCTCCAGGCAAGAACACTGGAGTGGGTTGCCATTTCCTTTTCCAATGCATGAAAGTGGAAAGTGAAAAGTGAAAGTGAAGTCACTCGCTCATGTCCGACTTTTCACGACTCCATGGACTGCAGGCCACCAGGCTCCTCCATCCATGGGATTTTCCAGGCAAGAGTACTGGAGTGGGTTGCCATTGCTTTCACTTTCTAGATGATCAGTTCAGCTTCAATGGGTCTATATTACATTCCTTTGGTCAACATGATTTTAATCTTTCACTTTCTAGAGGAACAAAGGTCCCTTTGCCTTCTTGGGTTTACATTTTCATTATAATTTTCATTTTAATATCCTTTCCATTAAGCGAAAATGAGTCCACACTATTCTAATTCTTAGGTTTCTCCTGTGAATGGGAAGTGGGGAATGGGAGGGGCTTTGGAGAGAGGGCTTTCTAATGTCTCTACCAGGATTTGAGTAGAGAAGAACAAGTAGGTGACATATATTAATATATTAAGAGATTCATTGCAAGGAATTGGCTTATGCAATTGTCGGGGCTGGCTGGGCAAAGCTGAAATCCGTATTGCAGACAATCTGGGAAGGTAGGCTGAATTCTCGGGCAGATTCTCTAAGGAAGAAGTTCTTATGACCTTTCAACTGATCAAACCAACTGATTACCTAGGTTAAACTCCCTTAAGGATTACTTGTTCAGTTGCGTCTGAGTCTTTGTGACCCCATGGACTGTAGCTCACCAGGCTCCTCTGTCCATGGGATTGTCCAGGCAAGATTACTGGAGTTCGTAGCCATTTCCTTCTCCAGGGGACCTTCCCAACCCAGGAACTGAACCTGGGTCTCCTGCATTGCAGGTAGACTCTTTACCATCTGAGCCACCAGGGAAACCCTTATCTCCCTTACTTAAAGTCAACTGATTATGGACTTTAAACATATCTGTAAAATACCTTCACAGCAACATCTGGATCAATGCTTGACTGAATAATTGGGGACTATAATTAGACAAGTTGATACATAATGGAGACCATCTTGTCTCTCAAATACCTATCTTCGAATCTTGGAAGTTCCAAGAAAAAGTGAAATATGCTCAAATCATTGCTGTGTTTCCTTCCTTTGGAACTAAGACCCTCTAGACCAGTAGAGCCTAAGGTCACAAGGGAAGACAACAGACATTTTGCTAGTGGATCATTAGGAGTCAGAAACTGGAGCCACTCCTGTTTCCATCCCCTGACTCCTGAACCCAGAAATCCTGGCTCTGGGAGAAACAGTACCATATATTGGATACTGATTTAGAGAATACACAGCCTGCTGGAGGACACTGCGCCAACCTCGTGAGATACTGCCACCTGGCTGGTGCTATGGATAAGTCTTCAGAAGATCAGCCCACATTCTATCAAGCCAGCAGATGCAGAATGATGGGGAGTATGGTAAGGCTGATGAATTCCATGAGCAGAGGCCCATTGCTATACTTCATGAGCTATAAAGCAAACGTCCTGATCAGAAGCAGTGTGGGGTGGGGTAATGAGATGGTGAGTAAATTATTCTGTACATCCCCATATGGTCATTTGGGCAGAAGCATTGTGTGTCAGGAAGGCAAATCCATGTCTAGATTAAGTGGCTATTGAATAAGAACAAAGTGCTGGCATTTCCATGATGGAAACAGTCCAGTGTAATCAGTTTGTCACCAAGTAGCTCTCTGATCTCTCCAGAATCATAACAGGATCTCAGTACTGGTCTCTGCTGCTGACAATTTGGGCACTCAGCAATGGTCATAGCCAGGTCAGTATTGGTGAGGAGAAGCTGAGCCCATGCATAATCTCCATCCCTGCCACCATTCCCGCTTTGTTTATGAACCTGATAGGCAATGACAGGACTGACTGAAGAAAGAAGTTGACTGGCAGCCACAGAATGTGTTACCCCATCCACTGGATTCTTTACTGTCTGAGCCCTGGGGCTTCCATCCAACTCTCACCTCTGCGGAGGTTACCCTTTGGTGAGCGTTCACATGGATTACAAATATCTTCACAGCTTTTGCCCATTCAGAGATGGCTATACACTGACTTCTTGCTGGGACCTTCTTGTCCCTACCTCTCAGGTTCTTGCCCATTCAGCCCAACCACTGCTCACACCCTGTGGATCCACGTAGACCCTTGCCTATTGATAAGCATAGGAATTCTACATTGAGTGAATAGTAGTTTATCTTAGACCACCAAAACAGAGTCATGATGAACCTTCACTCAATTCCCAGACTTGAGCCAGTTTACAGGCCAAGGAACTCTTGAATGAAGTGGAGGCCAGGTCCCTTGAGAAGGGCTCTGGTACAAAGTTTTACATAGCTAATCTTTCTCTCATTCTTCTCCAAAAGACACCATGATTTGCTAGCCAAATGTCATAGTTCTCTGTGACTCAGACTGCTGCGAATACTGCCTCGGCTCAGTTGTCCATTGTGGTAAGCACACCCATCTTCTGTGATGAAACTGTCACTTGGTATCTGCCACCCTGGGCATCCTATCATCCCCATTGCGTTAGGGACACCAGTGTGGTGGCTGTAGCTCCTACTGCAGTGTTTGACCTACAGAGAAAAGTGCCCACAGAGCTCTTCAAGGATCTGAGGCTCCCCTCAACCTAAAACACGGAGTTCAGAATCTTTGCTGAGAGGGATTTTACAAATCACCCCTATACCTTCCTGTCAGAAAACAACAGCGATGACTTATTATTCCATTATTTTTGTGGGCCCGGAATTCAGACAGGACACAGCAGAGACAACTTATCTCTGTTGCCTGGGGTCTTTGCTGAAGACTCAAATGCTGAGAAGCTGGAATCTGAAGGCTTAAGGGAACTAAAGAATCTGCTTCCAGGCTATGTTCATTCAAGTGCCTGGCAAGTTCTTGCTGGAGGTTTGTTCATCCCAACTTGGTCTTTCCATGGTGTTGCTTGAAGGTCCTTAATGATGTGGCAATTGGCTTCTCCAAGTGAGCAAGTCAAGGGCCCAAATTGGAAGCTGAAATGTTTATTAATAGTCTTGTTTGGGAAGCCCCAGGGCTCAGACAGTAAAGAATCCACCTGCAGTGCCGGAGACCCACATTCAATCCCTGGGTCAGGAAGATCCCCTGGAGAAGGGAATGGCTACCCACTCCAGTATTCTTGCCTGGAGAATCCCATGGACAGAGGATCCAGGTGGGCTACAGTCCATGGTATCACAAAGAATTGGATACAACTGAATGACTAACACTTCACTTTGGGAAGCCCCACCCCATCAGGTCTGCAATCTTATTGGTCTCATAGATCAGCCCTCTTCATTATGTGAGGGGACTACACAGTTGTGAATATTAAGAGATGAAGGTATTAGGGGTCATCTGGGAGGGTGGCTACCACACCGGGCTACCACACACACGAGGTCAGGTAAAGCCAGATAGGAACAGTGCTGACAGAAAGCTAAAGGGCAGGTAACTGAGAGAGATGCGTCACTGTGTTGGCCACTGTAGCCCAGGGCTTTGTGGATGGTGTTGTTGGTCTGTCCGATTTCCCATCAGCCCAAATAACCTTCCAAAGGAAAAGAGTTTAAAGTTTCCCTAAAGGGAAGCATCAGCTGGGAACATCAAAGCCAAGGCACACAAAGCCGCTTTGCTGCAGACTCTTTGTTGGCTACATGTCTGTGTTGCCCAGTTTCCTGATGCGCGTTGTCTTCGGCTGCTAATGGATTTAGAGCCAAATGGGAAGGGGTAGGGAAACAACAGCAGGGCTTCGAAAATGATTCTCCACTGAGCAAAGCTAAAAAGAAATCTCGTGGCATACTGGATTTGGATTACAACGGTCTTCTCACTCTTGGTCAACAGAACGGCATATCTGCACGCGTGGTGACAGGCGGGCAGCACTCTGCAGGGGCCAGCAAAGTTTCCACTTCAGCACAGCATGGTTTCACACCGGAGCACCTCAGCGGTTGTTCTACTGACCACAGGAAAATTGAAAGTTTAATGTTTTTCCTTCTCATCACCTCGCCACCCCCTGATGGGTGCTTTCCTGTCATTTTGTCTTTCCGGATGGAATGATGCAGAGGGAACCTCTGGGGACAGCTGAGAGAGTTTGTGCCTGAACAGAAGGGCGGGAAAAACCAGTGGACAAGATGTGAAAGGGCTTGATAAACATGTGAGAGATATCAAGGTGCCAAAACACAGCCGCAGAGCTGAGCTGCCAGCTCCACTGAAGCTGAAGCCCCAGCGAAGACTGGGGCATGCTTTCTCTTCTTGTTGGGACTTGAGAGGGTGGGAGTCCCTCAGGCAGGGGTGTTTCTGTTCTCCATGGAGCTGCCCAGCTAAGACCTGCTGTTTCTCAACAGCCAGGTCATGATGAAAAGGAAGAGATTTTCCTCCAGGACAACAAGAGCTTCTGTCTCTAGGATGCAGCTCCAGCTGTTACTGTGCTGTGTGACCAGGGCAAGTCTCGACTTTTCCACCTGTAGTTTTGTCATCTGTGGGTAGTAACAAACTGCTTTTCTGGGGCTTGAAGCGCTTTGTTTATCAAGTGCAGGAGGAATGAGGAAATACTCACTGAACTCCAAAACACCCTTAGGTGAAAGCCTTACGGGGACAGGGAGAACTTTGCTTTCTCTCCAATAATCCCCCTGGCTTCTACCAGCGGTGTGTGGCAGTAATACAGGGCCACTGACTTGGAGGCTGGATGCTTGAACACCTGTGTGTTCACACACCTGTGCACTCTGCCTTGCTGTGTACCTGGAACACATGCCCCCCAGGGGGTCTCTGTATAGTACTGCCTACTCTGGTCTTTCATAGCCTTGAGTCTAAAGTTGGAACGCCACCTGGTGCAATACACGGTGGAAAGTCGACCAGATGGATGCAAGAACTCAGGTTCTTGCCCAGCTCTTCCCAGCAGCTCAGAAATTAACACATTCTATTTCTTTACTGTCACTATGCAATAGGTCACCTGAGGGAACTTGTAAAAAAAAAAAAAATATATATATATATATATATATACCACTTCCCTGTGTCACCAAACCAAATGAATAAGAATCTGAGGATGAGGCCCTGTTTAGCTTTTTTGGTTTTTTAAAAAAACTCCACAGGTGATTCCAACGTGTTTTAAAGGCCGAAGCATTTAACCTTTCATGATTTAGAGCTCTTAGAGGAGAGAAGCTCAGGTCTAGTGGTGACCCAGACACCCTGTTAGTTGGCAGCAGAGTCAGGACTGGACCTCAAAGCTTGGAACCCCTAATCCTTGAAAAGTACCTAGAAGTGATTTACAAAAATTGCTCCCTTCCCCATGTATAGAAAGTCTTGGGTTTCCTCAATAAAAATCACACCCAATTCTAAAAATATCCATGGAGGCACATCCCTATCCACGTGGGAGGGCAGTTGGGCCCTGCACTGAGAGTGACCAACAGTTACCTTCCCCTGGATGGACTCACTGATCACAGGTGCTGCTACCAAGCTGGAGAGAGGACCCCTCACTCCCAACTAGATCCAGCTTTGCTAAAATGCTGAGGGACAACTGATGGGAAGTAGCCATAGAAAGTCACATGTACCAAGAAACTCTGTTCCCACTTTCACTCACATATCTTCTGAAAGTTTTACCAAACCAAACTTGGGTCCACTTGCCTACCATGCAGCAAAGCCAATCTATTGACATGGGGTTGTGGTGAAGGAACATACAGCGTTTATTTACAGGGCCCCAAGCAAGCAGCATGGGTGCCTCAGGCTCAAAAGACCCAAAATCTTTATTTTATGGAACTGTTTTTGACTCCTTGCTTTTTTTTTTTTTTTTTGGCCACACCATGCAGCGTCTAGAATATCCCAACCAGGGACTGAACCCATGCTCCCTGCAGAGGAAGTAAGGGGTCTTATCCACAGGACCAGCAGGGAAGTCTGGGGAGGGTTTTTAAAGACAGCATTTGGGCTGAGGGATACAGGGGCCATGACTTGTTCTGGTTGGTTGGTGGTGACAGTGTGGCTTGGGGAATCTTACTCATCAATCTTCTGGTTCCACCCAGTCTGGGGTTGATACGCTCAGTTTGTAGTCCATCATCCTTTGTCTGACAGGGTGGGGGCCGTTGGAGCCTGTAGAACAGCTCAAAGATGCACGTCAGATTGTTCTGTATATCCCTTGAGGAAGAGCTCAGACTCTGTTTTGTGGAGCAACAATTGTCTTTACTTTTCTCATTTGACTCCTTCTCCTTTGTTTCCGCATTCCGCTACCCTAATTACTAACTGCTTGTGTCTGCTCTTCTGAATTCAGGGAAAGCCTAGGAGACTGAAGCCTTTTGCCACAGACAAGAAACAGGGGAAGTGGAGGGGCTTTTGTACCTAGAGGGGCCCTGAAGGGTTCTGCTTGGTTTCAAGAGGGATGCCTGTTGGTTGTCTCCCTGCCTAGGCCCATGTGGCTGAGGCCGTTCTCTTTCCCAGCAGACCAGAAGGTTCCATCAGGTTCAATAGTGGTCTGTAAAGTTCAGAGCAAGGGAGAAAGTCTGGGGGACAGTGGAAGGGCTGTCTTCTCTCCTGGTAATTGACACCTGGAAGGGCTACCCTCCCTCTAGCCCGAAGTCTCCCACACTCCCATGGCCTTGAGACTTCACCTGGCCCCCTCCTCTCTTTCAAGAAATGCACTGAGTAAGCATTGCTCTCCTGCTCCAACTTTCCCTAGCTATGAGACCTGGGATCCCGTCACAATAAAAGGAATTTCTGGGCCTCTAGTCATCAGTCTGGATATGGGTATTGAGAGTTTCAAGTACTTGCCACAAGACCTTGGGTTGATCCGTTGATTCCTCTGAGCTTTCTGGTCCCGCAACTTCAGAACGGGAATCTAGAAACAAACCTTGCTTACCTCTCAGAGCTGTGACAGAGATCAATCTCATTAGTCTTATGTGAAAGACCTTTGAAAACTGTAAAGACTGTGTGAATGAGGACCTTTATAATTAGGGAATCGAGACTTGGATGGGCATACAAATACTCAAAAGGATGGATTTTTCAGTGAATTAGCCCAAATCATTTGGGGGTTGGGAAAGAGCTTCAAGAAGTCCTTACCTAAGGGGTCTATTGCGGAGCGTCTCTGCATTTATGGGCTCCCTGAAAGCATACAGTGGGTGTCCTCCCCCTTACAGAGGGAGGTCTCAGCATAGACCCTGTCCTCTCCTGAGTGGCAGAAGCTGTCCCAGAGCCAACACCTCTGTAAGGAAGGCTACAGGCACTTCTGTTGTTGCAATCAGCTTCATGATAAGAATTTATTTACTGGCAGATGCCAGTAAATGTTGGTTAAGTGAATTGATTCCAACAGAAGGTAATGACCCATGCTAATCCTATACTCTTTTAAGATCTGCAACTTTTCAGGACAGAAGTGATGGATACTACTGAAGATCAAATTAATTGCAGGGGGTGGGGAAGAAATAACCAAATAAATCTCTCCAGTTATAAGATAATACAGACTATCTATTGTAGCTAAGGAATAAGTATTACAGGTATGTATTATACATAGACAACAAAACGAAATTAGAGCACAATTCAATTTCATAAAACTTTACTGTTTTTAAAAATGACTGTTATTAATATGGGCCCCAAACCAGGCTGGGCGTTGCAGTAGGCAGAAAGAAATTACCCATAGAGTTATAACTGGATGAAGGATTGAATGGTGATGAGGGGGAAGTGTCAGGAAGGATTTAAGGAAGAGGTGGCATTTGATGTGGGCAAAAAAGGGGAACTGGGGGGATAATCCAAGCAGGGAATCACGTGATGAATGAAACTCTGGACATATTATGATTAAGTCACAACAGTCACTGCGTTTGCTATGTAGGCACTGTGCGAAGTGTTTTATATACACTATCTTATTTGTTCCTCATAGTAACTCTGTGAAGTGGGTATTTTTAAAATATTTACTTATTTGGCTTCAGGGGACTTCCCAAGTGGCTCAGTGGTAAAGAATTTGCCTGCCAGTGCAGGAGAGCCAAGAGACATGGGTTTGATTCCTACATGGGAAAGATCCCCTGGAAGAGGACATAGCAACCCACTCCAGTATGCTTACCTGGAAAATCCCATAGACAGAGGAGCCTGGAGGACTAGTCCATGGGGTTGCAAAGAGTCAGACACTACTGAAGTGACTAACCACACACACACACACACACACACACACACACACACACACACACACACACTCACCGGGGGTTAGTTGCGGCACTCTAGATCTTTGATTTTTTTTGCAGCATGTGGAATCTTAGCATGTGAACTATTAGTTTCAGAATGTGGAATCTAGTTTCCTGAGCAGGGATCAAACCCAGGCTCCCTACATTGGGAGCATGGGGTCTTAGACACTGGGCCACCAGCAAGTTCCTGAGGTAGGTATTTTTATTCCCATTCTACACATGAAGAAACTGGAGACCAGATGGTCACAAAACGGCAGGAATAATGACACCCCCATCTCCCAAGTCTTTGCTCTTAGGGATTCCAGCATGGATGGAATTAGCTGGCGTGCTGCGATTCATGGGGTTGCAAAGAGTCGGAGACGACTGAGCGACTGAACTGAACTGAACTGAGGATGATACAGTGGGAGAAAGGATAGAATGAAGATCAATCATCAACATCCTGTTTATGGATTCTGAGGCATTTTATTTAACAGAGATGGAGGGCACAGAGGCTTTCAGGAAGGGGAGGAAGATGACTAGAAATGTGCTTTGAAAGAGAGGACATATGTATTTGTAGAACTGAATCACTTTGCTGTACACCTGAAACACACACATTGTTAAGCTACTACACTTCAATAAAAGCTAAAAAAAAGAAAGAAAGGAAGAAACGTGCATCAAGGTCACTCCTGTGGCCAGCGGGAAGGTAGACGGGAGATCAGTTAGGAGGCCGCAACCATGACCCAGTCTTGGAAGAAGAAAGACGGCTTGCCCCCAGGCTCTTTTGACTAGAAAGTGTGGCGCCAGGACCAGTAGCCTCCGCATCACCTAGAGCTTGTCAACAATGCAGACTCTTGAGTCCCACCCAGACCTATGGAATTTGAATTTACATGTTAACTTGATACCCAGGTCATTTTAATGCCCATGGAAATTTGACCACCCCTGCCACAAAGAACTGGAGTTCTGCCTGCGGGTGGAGTGGGAGAAAGGGGAACACCCTGCCAAGAAAGATACGCCATTTGGGGACAGCAGATCCCTCTGAGAATCAGAGGAAAGCCAAGGGTCCTCGTCCCAGAAAAAAGGGCCCATGATGACCAACATTCACCTGCAACTTTAGGGCTTTCACACAGCCCTGAAGAGCCTAAAGACCACTGGCTGGGTCTGTAAGGAATCCCCAAGCCTTAATTCATGAATAATTTAGTAGAGGAAGAGTAGCAAGGAGTTTATAATTTAAAAAAATATCCAAGTCTGCAGCCATGGGCTGCCATTCTACAGACCTCTTCAGAGCCTGGACGAGGCTTCTGTCCTGGTGGCCAGGGCCAGGCCTCAGTTTCCATCCCACCACCACCACCACCACCCCCCGCCCCTGCATTGTTCTCCAAATTCCCTGGTGACCTAAGCAGACACCGTGGAGCAGGCAACAAGGAGCAACTTCCTCAAGCTGAACCAGGCCTGCTTGCCTGTCTGCCTGCTTTTCTTTAGTCCCAGAAAAGCCAAAATTAGTCTCGCTTTTGTTTCTTTTCTCAGGAGCCTCTACATTGTATCTCAGGAAAGGATTATTGTGCTCTGGGGACCCTATCTTATCGTGGGGGAGGTGATGAGTGAAAGGAAAATGGTCTTTGACAAATTGGTTGAATTCGGGCAATCACATGACTTTCCAGTAATTGCCCACCACTGCTTCAGTGAGGCTATTGTTTCAGCTCCCAAATATTTAGCCAAGTAGGAGGCTGGGGAGGGCTGGGGAGCCCTCAGAGAGGTTTGAGAGCTTGATAATGTGGGGAGAGGACTTTTTTGGGGAGATCCTCTGGTATTTTGATGGAAATAGTGATACCCAGGAGGCTCTGGCCCCCTGACTTCTTTATCACTAACTGAGTTCTTTGGGGTTAGGGTGACACCTTGGGATCACTTACAGCATTCGGAGAGAGAGGGAAAGATTCCTTGGGAGGGGTGGAATCCAGAGGCCATGAGCATGTGAGCCTCATTTGATTGGGCAATCACTTACCTCACGGCTGGACAGGCTGCCTCCCTGACGCCTCTGGAGCAATTTTACTTCTCACAATGAGCACTGCTCAGAGAAACAAAACCAGGCACAGTGAGCCAGGGGGCAAAAGTGACTCGAATTGTCAGAGCTAAAGTTTTTGCAGGAAAAAAATCAAGGCACAACCAGGCATTTGCCCTTAGACAACTTTTCAAACATTCCTGCGTCTCCGGGGAGAAAGAGCGCTCCTGTTGACCTCAGCCAGGCTTGCTCAGCTTGACATCATGGGACATTTGGGAGATGAGGCCAGTGGCGGCAGCAGCACATGAGAATGTCGTGTTATCGACGGGAACACTTTTCCCCTGGGCTCATGCGGTCATCTGTCTGATATGCTTGTGGGTGGAGGTGGGCAGAGGGGAAGGGTGTGTCCAGTCACCGGCGACAGAAAAGAGCCATGAGGTCATCGGAGTTCGAGGCTTTCCTCACTGACCAGTGGCAGCAATTGTCTTCCCAGCTTGTGTTCCCAGGGGTTCACCTCCGCTCCCACGGAGGGTTCTGATACTGGTATTCCTGCTTTGGACATATATTTTCTTTCATCTGAAAAATATGCCCCGATAGCCAGATAGGGGCTATATTATTTGGCAAGAGATTTGAGTTTTAACGCTGAGAAGTGCACAGATGACAACTCCTTCCTGTCTCAGCCTTCCTGAGAAGCCCCCTTGCCTCACATAAGCCCCTGCCTAGGCACCACTGTGTGGGCAGCCTTCTACCCTCTTTGCTCACACCCTCCCCATAGATCCCTTCCTGGGCATCTCACGAGGATTTGAGACTCCTTTCCCCCTCCCACCCCCAGATCTCCTGAATTTTAAAACTTGAGGATCTGTGTGATGGGCACGCCCTGGTGATTCTGCTGCACTGAGTTTGGGAATCATTCAGCCAGCTGACCTTGGGGACAGATTTAGCTCTGGCATTCTCGGATTGAAATGTTCTGTGGGGTGGCAGGCTTCAGGGAGTAAGCCCCCAGCCTCCCACTGGCACAGGTGAGTTCTAACAATCATTAGGTCTCTGTCTTCTTACTTTAGTGATTCTTAACCCTGACGGCAGATCAGAATCATGTGTAGAGTTTTAAAACAATTACATATGATTTCTAAGCAGAGGGTAGATGTGTGTATGTCAGGGGGAGATTCTCCTCTCTTCTCTAAAAAACAAGAAAAGGGCTTTATAAACCCCGGCAGTGGTTTCATCAGAAGGTTACGTGTTAGTACCTGCTAATCTGTTCGGGAATCTCCCTAATGAGGACCAGTCATTTGGAGCCACAGAGGACAGACAGCCTTCTGAGCAAAGAGGGGCATGGGAACCCCATGACTTGCCCAGATGACTTAAGACTAGCCTTCTTAGGGAAAGGGATGTGCTCAGATGCTTTAGGTTCCAAGATGGTCAAAGAAGCCTCGAACCCTCGGATAGATCATTGCAGGGAAGGAGATAGGGCAATTTGGAACCAGGTCTGACTCAGCATTGTGGAGCCAGCTGGTGTCCTGCGAGGAGGCTGTGGAGGCCAACTGCTGTATTAGGAGAGCACAGTTAGTGGGGGGTGGTGGGTGGGGCGGTGGGTGGTGGGCAGTGGTTCCTTCTCCGAGGGCTAGGGCTGGGCCTGCAAAGCTGCAGAGAGCATTGCAGGCACCAGCTGAAGAGGCGGCAGGACCAGTGTCCAATAGTGACACCATGAGGCCGCTAGCAGTCATAGCACAAGTCGTGATATACGCTAATATTCCTTTGGTTGGTTAGACCAGCACCGATCTAAGTGCCAAGCCCTTATTCATTCCTTTAATAACAACTCTGTGAGGGAGTTATCACCCTTTTGTAAAGAAAAGGAAATTGAGGCACGGAGGTTATATGAGTGTAGCCAGCAGGCTGTGAACCAGGCAGTCTGGCTCCAGAGCTCACATCCTTAACTGCCAGACAGGCCTCGCTGCCTCCGTAACAGCAGCCACTGTTTCCCGAGTGCCTACTACATGCTATTATGTTCTCTGTGCTCACCACTATCTTATGAGGTAGGAGCTGGTTTTATTCCCCTTTCACAGAAGATTTATTAGTGGACTGCTCATCATTATTCTCTCCCACTCTGGGAATGAAGGCCAGACTAATCCCACCTAATCTCACCATGGTTCCTCTGTTTTTTGGAACTTCTGAGCCTTTAGGATTCTTAGAAAACTGTAGTTAAGTGAGATTCTTCATTAGGGGATCCTAGGCCTCCTGCAATAAAACAAGTGGAGTCTTTAGAGGGGAACTGGAAAAACAAAAGTGAGACAATATTTCTACCTCCAAGCAGGAGGAGGTATTTCAGGGATCCCGCCCCAGATTTACTGAATGAGAGTAGGTACAGGGTGGAGCCAGGAAATGTGAATTGAAAACAAAACCAAAAACAAACCACAGGTGATGCTGGCGTGCAGTCAGGGCTGAGAATTACTGCCTTTATTTCACAGCAGTATTTTACACCCTCAATGACCCAGCAGCAGTGTTTCCAGGAACTGCTTCTAGTTTCCAAATCCTCTTGCTTAGAAGGAAGCTGCAGGTGGGAGCTGACTAGAGGGAAGGAGCTGGCTAAAGACTGGGGGCAGAGAAGCCAAGCCAAGAAGGTCCAACGCTCACAACCACGTGCTCTGCGCTCATGCCCTCTGCTGTCCTTCTGTGCTTGGAAGCCAGTCTGTTGAAAGACAGTCTCAAATGTCTTATTCTTGGTGACCACTTCTCCTGTCCAGCTGGCCCTCCCGGCGTTGCTCCCACAAAGGCTTGCACCCTGGGAGCCCCAGCACAACCCTCCTTCTGAGTTCCCCCTACACCAGGCAAGACATGCTGGCAGGACTGGGTAATTTTCACATGCTCCCTGGCCCAGCAGGTTGTCTGGACATAGTCCTCTCTCAGAAGTGCTAGCTGACTGAGCAGAAGAGAAAGGAGGAAGGGAAAGGTGACAACAGAAGGATGGGGAAGCCAGAAGGGGCCAGGTGCTGAGCAAGGATGGAGGCTGGCCAGTGAAACTGTATTTAGTGCTGACCCCTTGAGCATTTGTGACCTGTTTGGACCCATGGAATATGCCAGTCCAGGCTGTCTCCTGGCCACCCAGGAACTGTGGGCAGAGAGTCAAGAGAGCTGGGACAAATTTTATGATTGCACCAAGAAGCATGACTTACTTGTGTGGATGCTTCTACTAACCCTAGGAGATAACTAGGGTAGATCTTAATAACCTAATTTTACATCTGAGGCAATGAAGGATCAGGAAACTAAAAAACAGGAATTTCCCTGAAGGTCCGCTGGTTAGGATTTTGCACTTTCAATGCAGGGGACCAGAGTTCAATCCCTGGTTGGAGAACTGAGATCCTGCATGCCACATGGCGCAACAACAAAAAAAGGAAAAGAAAGTTAATTAATATGTTCAAGGTTACATGACCAATAAGCAGAGGATGGTATAATCCAAATTCCTTGCTAGTCAAAAGTAGCTTAGATTCTTAAAGTTGGAAGAGCCCTGGAATATCATCTGATCAATCTCTAGTCAGTAATGCCCCTTCCCCAAAACACTTCAGAGAAGGGGTGATGGAGCTGTGCGGGATAACTTTAGTACCAGGGAACTCCTGGCCTCCACTGCAGCTGGGACAGAACCAAAGGCAAGTTCTTCCTTGCACCAGCTCAATCCTCTCCTCCTGAAGATCAGCCAAAGGCACGGCTCCCTTTCCACTCTGTCCACTGCTCTGCTGCCCCTGAGATGCCAAGGCTGACATCCAGGACTGAGTGGAGGCCCTCCTGTGTGGCACTCTGACAGAGGGCCGCCCATGCTCGCTCAGCTGGGACAGCGACTCTGCCGGAACAATGTGGATGAGTCACAGCTTGCCCATGGGGATTTATTTCCCAGTTACGGTATATCAAAGGGGCAACATCCTCAGCCACTCTGCCTGTTCAGGAGAAGTTAAGAGCATCTCAAAGCATCTCCATCCTGCCTCCTTAGAAGTTTGAAAGGTTTTACTCATACAATCTCATAATAAAAATGTACTCAAGGGTGGGAAGGAGGCTCAGGAGGGAGGGGAATATATGAATACGGCTGATTCACATTGTTGGACAGTGGAAACCAGCACAAGACATCCAGGTGAGTTTGGCCTGAAGAGGAGGGAAAGCTACAAAACTAACTGCTTCATGCTTAGGAGTCATGATAATGACTGACAGTTTGATGGCCTTTGGGAGTTGAAAAACCCTTTCATGGTTTGTTCTTGGGTTTTGCAACCTATCAGTAAGGCAGACGGGAGAAAAGGAAATATTTCTGTGTCTGTGTGTGCAAACAAGAATAAGAGAATCGGTCCCTGAGCTGGCGAGTGGTGGAATCAGGACTTGCCCCCAGGCCTTCTGGGTCTGAGGTCACTGACTTCGCAGCAGGCCAGAGCAAGCCCTTGAGGGACCACCCAGGTGCTGAAAGCACCAGGCTCACACGTGCTGCCGCTCAGGCTCAGTGCCAGCCACTCCCACTGGGACTGGTGGCAGCACTTCTGAGTCTGGCGCTTTATTGCATACTATCTTATCTCAATAGGAAAAGGCAATTCAGGGGAAGAATTTCCTTGTCACCGTGCTCCCGGCTTTCCATTGTTCAGCTTTCTCAGCCCTGGTTCATCCCCTGGGTCTGACAATTACTCATATCCATGGAGGTGCCTTATCAGGGCTGTCTAAGATACAGAGCCTATTTTTCTCTCAGTACCAGATAAACTGGAATCTGTTCCCCCTTTATGGCCTGATATCATCCCACAATCAGCTAGCTCAGAAGCCAGCTGCACAGGGAAGCTGCTTGAACAGCAGTCCCTAGTAATCCAGCAGTTTCCTTCACAAAGCCCTAGAATGTCAGGGTCCTCTACAGGCAAGGGTGATGGAGAGCCACCTCTTGGTGAAGCTGACTGTGAGAGTCTTCACTCCTGCACTTCCACCCTCAAATTTTACTCTGAAAAACTTCCAACCTACAGAAAAGTTGCAAGAATGATATGATGCACATGCTTATACTATTCACCTGGATTCATCAGTTGACCCCATTCCATCACGTTTGTTTTAGCTTTCATATATAGCTGAACAATACATACTTCTTTTTGTCTGACCATTTCAAAGTGGCCAAATTATGATGCTTCTCTCCTAAATAGCTGGCATGTCTATCTGAAGAATAGGGGGTTCTCCTACACAACCATAATACTATTATCACTCCCAAGCAAATGAAATAATAATGTTAGCTAATATGCAGCACACACTCCAATGTCCTCGATCTTGGTAATGTGAACTTCATATCTTGGTTAAGGTGATATCCTCACATCACCCCCACAGTAATATGCAGATTTCATCATTGTACAGGAATCTATTTCCACTTGTAATTAATAAAGTAATTAGCAGGGTGTGATGAAATAAAATCTATCTTTTAAGACAGGACAAGAAAACTTAAACATAAAATCCTCTCTCTGCATCCAGTTGCAACTCCTCCCTCTCCTTAATGGGCAGTGAGTATCTGCAATACACATACACCAGAACTTCTCAGTGATAGGAGTGCCTCTTAACTGTAAAGTTCACTTTTACCCTTGTTTCCAACACTAGTCATGTAAATTCCTTGAAGATTAGCACTTTTTCCCAATTCTGTAGTGGGTCGTGCTGACTTTAAGCCCACTTTGCACACGTTTACCTGGACTACATAACCTTGGTGAACTTTATGTAAAACATTAGTATGTCATTTTGATGTATTTACTGTCCTTTGTCTTAAGAATGACTTCTGGGTGGGATGATTTGGGAGAATGGCATTGTAACAGGTATACTATCATGTAAGAATCGAATCGCCAGTCTACGTCCGACGCAGGATACAGCATGCTTGGGGCTGGTGCACGGTGATGACCCAGGGAGATGTTATGGGGAGGGAGGTGGGAGGGGGGTTCAAGTTTGGGATTAAACTTCTTGAAAATAAAACAAATAAAAATAAAAAAAAAAGAATGACTTCTAACAGAATAGCTCTCAGAGCTTTCTGAGAATGTTTCCTGGGTTATAATCTTCAGTTTGGTTCAAATAAAATTCCCTTTTTTTCTTCTTAGGTTGATAGTTAACTAAATTTTCATACACAAGAGGTACTTTGTGACCCTGTGAATATCTTCTCATGAATTCTTAGCAATTATTGAGGTCCTTACCTGTCAAATATTATTATGATGGATCACTTTGTTTTAACCCCCCAAAAATGCTCATTATGAAAAAGGTATAAAATACTGAAAAGTATAATGAAAATATAATTTCTACATCCACACAGAGAGCAAAATGAAAATACATGCACAATACATGGTTACTTATAAGCTTCCCCTCTTCTAATGTTTACATGAATGTTATTTGGGGGAGCATATAGGTATTCATAACTTTCTTCAGTAATTCAGATCTGTTCCTCTGTGGTCTTCTAGGTCTAATACCCAAATAGCATTTGTTCATGAAAGTATAATGTTTAATCTTTCCAAACAAGTGGGGTTTTGAGGCTTTATCACTTTTGCACCTGTTCTAAATACATTTATGAAAACATCTCACACAAATAGAAAGGCTTTAAAAGTAATTTCCTTAGGGCAACGTTCTCAAAGGATCACTTGAGGAGCTTGTTAAAGATTCCCAGACCCTGGGACTTCCCTGGTGGTCCAGTGGTTAAGACTCTGTACCTCCATGCAGGGGCTCCATGTCTGGTAGAACTAAGATCCTGCATACCTCAGTGCTGCAAACAAGCAAACAAAAACAAATGAACAAAAAACAAGCCCCCAAAGATTCCCAGGCCCTGTCCAGACCTAGGACATCAGTAGGGTGGAGCCTAAGAGCCTATTATTTGAACAGATACCACACACACCAGAGCTTTAGGACATACATATTCCATAGTGCACTTGCTGGTCAGAAGGAAAGGCCTATGGTACAGCTCTTCTCACACATGGTCAGGCTGTCCTTGGGTAAGACAGTGGCAGCTGCAGTGTAGGAGAGCCCTTTTTCCGGTTGTGGGTTTAGAAAATCTCTGAGACTTGCACTGGTGATGCTCCAAGTACTAGGACACCTGCAGCAGAGATAAAAGGATGGTCAAGGTCAAGTCCAGAGCAGAGACAGGCCTAGCTAGGCTGCTCTGAGAGCAGATGCGACCTGTTGTGGGCAGGACTTAGAAGCTGGAAGCTAGATCAGGAAAAACAGCAAGAGGAAAGGGCCCTGGCACGAAGGATTCCACAGCAACATGCAGGATGTAAAGACAGTTTTGACAAACAGTTCTCAACACACCGTGGTGTCTCATTAGCTTGTACTTACTGGAAGTTGGAGAGAATCTAGCCAAGAAAAACAAAACAAAAACAGTATAATCTTGGAAACTTACGGCTGGAAAGCACGTTTGAAATCAAACCTAAAGGAGAAAACTGCTAGAACAAACAAAGCAGTCTTAAAAAAAAAAAAAAAAAAGAGTGGGTCGGCGGACCACTGCGGGCAGAGGGGAGGAGGAGGGCACTGATGTTTTCCTTTACAAGCTTTTTGTTACAATCTGATTCTCTTTTTTAAAACCGTGTACCTGCTCTATTAAAAAAAAAAAAACCTAAAACGTATTTTAAATATATTTAAAAACAGAGTCTGCTCTGCAGTACACCCTAAAGGATGCTGAACGATCTCAAATACTTTGAGAAGGGTGATCTAGTGATTACCCCGTTACAAAACAAGCAGTGTGAAATGCATCCCAGGAGCCGTCCTCTGCAGTTCCCCCGAGGCCCGGGCGCGGGGGCGGTGAGGTAGGGAAGCGCACGCAGCGGGGACTGAGGGGCCGGCACGTGCAGGATTCGCGACTCGCGTGAGGCGGTGGCTGCACAGTGCGCACGCGCCGAACCGCACAGGCCCCTCTCTTCCCGGAAGTCGGCGGGCGGTGGTTTGAATGGATCGCAGGCTGCCGCCGTTTGGCAGAATCCCAGAGGGAAAGGTGGCAAGTAGCAGCTGGGATTCTCTTCTCATGGTGCCCCTAGGGGCCTCCCTCTCCGTCACAACTTGTAGAGGCCACTTGCTGCCCCACTAAGGCAGTGTGGAGGGTGAGAATGGGGCGAGCGCCCCTGACCCAGGATAGGGACTTAGCCCTGCTGCAATCACATAAGAAAAGCTTTTCTTTTTCTTAATGATTGATACAGAGTTGTTTTTCTGTCACTGTGGAAAATATTATTCATATCTCATACTTAAGACTTTTCAGTATTGGAAGGAAACTGCAGACATTTTTAATGTCATATGCTGTGATCTCTTATTACAGCAAAACTTGGGACTCCTCATAAGGGGGATTTTATCGTAAACGGATAGTAAAATCCAAACAGAGAGAAGTGCACATTATATAATGAAACCTATTCTTAAAGTGCATCTAAAATTTCTCTTGATAGTGCCTCTTTCTTGAGAGTTTACGAGCATGTTAGTCTTCTGTAGGAAAGAATCACTGGCATGTTCATAAAAGGGAAAAAGGCACAGAGATTCGCCCTTTCATTTTACAGACGAGGAGACTGTAACCAGAAAGGGAAATGACTTGACAAGGATCTCACTGAAGCAGACCTAAGAACTGGAGCCCAGCCATGCTTCTTGCCTCTCCTGGCTCTGGGGGAGCTCATACCCCATTGTAACAATAACATGTGATACATCTCTTCATCATACTGAAGTACTGGGGGAGATAAGGGGATTGGTTCTTCAGGGTCTAGACAGATTTTAAGAAAATTTTACTGATACAGTTCTCCCTAAATCACAGATTTCTTTCTTGGGAGGTTAAAATGGGTGAATTTTTTTTTTTTTTTTTTTTTTTAGTAGCTTAAGCAGGGGTCGGATAACCACCACTTAATCACTTATTGGAGTTGTTGTCAGGCTCTTCACGCCTCTGAAGTTTCTTCCATCTGACGGTGTGATTCTTTGGTTACCAGCTGGCTTTCCGGACATATGTGGCCAGGAATTATAGGGAGGAAGGAAACTAATCCTTCTTCAATGTCTACTTTGAGTCACCTAGTGTTAGTAGTGTTATGCATTCCATATATATTACTTACTCTTCACAACATGCTTTCTAGATAGCTGTTATTCTCAGTCTACCCCAAGAGTTCACCAAGTTTAAGTAACAGGCTCCAAGCCATGCAGATAATAGGCAGCACAACTACTATTACACCATCTCTTATGCTCAGATGAATGGGCAGGAGAGGAGGATTACACAATTGGCTCCCAGCTTCTCCCTAGTGTAGGTAACCTCGTTGCACTGCTATGTGTAACTCTTCAGGGCAATTAACTCCCATTATCATCCTGGTCTGACTGACAGTTAGGGATGGCGTTGCAACAGAGGCCCAGGGCAAGAATCCTCTTACTAGGAGGAAGGCATTTTGTCTGGCACTTCTTCACAAAGGCTCCAGAGTTACAGAGCTTCGAATAACAGGCAGGTTCTCATTAAACAATGAGGCCAAGCTTTGCTTCCAAAATTCTCAGTTTAAAGGTTCATTCTGGATGAAGAGACTTGAGAGTCTGTTTTGAGACAAGCTCGGACAATGATAATAAGAAATGGTTTGTGAAGAAAGAGGCTGGGACAATGGGATCTAAAGAGATGGTCAACATCTACAGCTGAAGCAATTTGTGCTGGTCAAAGCCAGCAAGATCACTTGATGTTCTTGAATGAATGGACATTCCAATCAGGATCCAACCAATTTCTGGGTCCAAGCCAGTCTCCCCTTGGAGGGAGGGCAAACTCCAAGGATGTCATCCTAATCCCATGCCTTTTACCTTTCCAAAGATAAACGCTTTTTCTTCCCTGCTGTCACCAATCAGATTAAACACACTCCCCAAGTTGGTACTCTATCCATGACTGTACATTTCTGCTTCCTGAAAAGTTGTGGCTGTAGGGATGTAAAACTGACCAATCAGCTGTGATTGATCTGAGGCATGCCAGTCAGCTTCCTATTCTACCTTCCAGTAGCTACCAGTCAGCTATAGAATTAAGTACCAACTCCCAGTTCCTCTCTAGCCTCTTCACCCTCTCTCTACTTCCATTCTGGCTACATCAGAGTCTTCTTTCCTTGGCTACATTCTCCCCTTCTCTGTTTCCAATTTTCTGTGTGGTTTCATCTTCTGGAATGTTCTCCTAAGCCCCCACCTCTGCCCCCAACTCAAAGTTTCATCTTCCATCAACGTACAGCTTCAGTGATTAAGATCACAAAGTAAAACCAACTTTAGCAAACTCCGTTATAAGACAACCAGGGTGCAAAGCAACTGGATAAATAGGGTGGCTTTAGGTTCACTTCTAGTTCACAGGTCACATAGGGAATTGATTAGAATCTCTGCAGAGACCTGTGGAACCGAACTGTTTCCCAGAGGCACCCCCTCTTTCATGCTGGTGGGACTTGCACTACCCTTTAGGAGCGGCTGGGCAGCTGCAGCTGAATCACACAGGCTGCCAGGGGCCAGCCAAGAGCAGAGCTGCGTTTCTTGGCATTTCTCCCAGATCCCCTCGTGGCTGACTTTGGAGGCTGTGCTGGGATTCAGATGTATCCCTGAGCTCCATGGTGAAATACCGTAGTTCTCTCAGTCAGGATTTATTCATTCTAGTGTTCCTCCCACCTTAGCTCCAAAATAAACCTGCAAGGGGATCTCAGTGCTTGAATTTAACACCTCCAGCCATGCCTCTATCCTTTGCATGCTTTCAGCTACCTTCTAAAGCAGACAGTCCCCTTCACCTGCAGACCTTGCTCCAGCACACACTTTGCCACACTGGAGCAAGTCCTCATACCTAGAGCAATTTGCTTTGCTTGCCTTTGCAATACCAGTGATCTTGTAAACACTTGGTTGATCAAACAGTCCTCTCTCAACTTTCAGCAGAAAACTCTACTGGGTTACTGGAAGGCAGTAGCCAGGTCCCATCAGAACTTGTCATTGTGTCCTAGACACCCAGAATGTGGACCCACCGCTCGCTAGGCTTAGCCAAGTCTTGCATAATGGGGCTTTGCTGAGATCCAAACGTATTAGCTGCTTGTTAGATGAACTCATTCACAGCAGATATTCAGAGTATGGTTGACTCCAAAGGGAAATGGAAAAGAGGGCCCAAAGTCCTTTAGATTATATATCAAAGCACGAGTGGTTTGTGACAAACTGCAAATCTTTAGAACAAACTTTGGGCATGTTCAAGTCTGTCCACTGGGCCCAAAGTCTTAGCTCCATTCTGAGCTGTGGTGCAGACCAGCCAAGCTCCATGACAGCTTCTGGTTCCTCACTTTTATGGGCAGCCTCGGCAGAAGCTTAATTCCTACCAAGGCTGTCCCTGCAGGTTGATCCCTGCTCAGTTCCTGACAAATGCTTGACCTTGGGCTCTGAGCTGCTGAGTTGGCTCCAGAAAGTGTTACTCATCAGAGGGCAAGTCCACTGGCTTCACAGACCACCTGTGTGCCTGTGATCTGAGTGTCTCCATGCTGTCTTTGTTCCCTCCAAGGTTTACATCTTCAGGATCCCACTGTGGAAAGAAGACACAAGAGGTACCTTGGTGGACGAGACCCGTCCTATCTCTTACAGTTCCCCCAACAACAGCTCCAGTCCTGGTTCTCAAGGCCCAGGCACAGACAAGAACAAACAGATAAGGACAGGTTAACCAG
Organism: Ovis aries; assembly: GCF_016772045.2. Lineage (NCBI taxonomy): Eukaryota > Metazoa > Chordata > Mammalia > Artiodactyla > Bovidae > Ovis > Ovis aries. The sequence goes on along the minus strand of NC_056054.1, from coordinate 193,780,100 downwards.
GCCTGTGATTAACAGGGCAAGTATAACTCTAAATCAAGGAATTAATGGACAGCTACCCTGAATAGATAGCCCTACTTCCCCTCCCGTTCTCTGTTCCCCCTGCCTTCACCAAGTCCTTCTCCAGTGAGCCTGAGGCATGTTCCCTTTATCCAGAGAATTTCTATCTCTATGCGAGACTCATTCCCAGAAAAGACCAGGAAAACTCAACCTATTCTTTATGGCCTGGGTAAGTTTCTCCTCCTCCTAGAAGCCTACCACGACACCCACTGAGCTCTTACCCTCTTCTCTGTACTGCTTGTATCACTGGTTTGCGGCTGATCATGGGAGGTCCTGCCCCTTGCCTGAGTGTCTGCCTTGTCCTCAGGTAGATAACAGAGCCCCTTAAGAGTAGGGCACTAGTCTACCCTTGCCCCCCGCCCCCCATATGGTGCTTCTTCTGAACTTGAGGTCAGCTAACTCATCAAAAACAAACACTTAAAACCTAATCCAGAGTGGTGGTCAGTGCCAGGGAATATTTAATCACTGACTCAGACAAGTATGGGAAACCGAAATTTGCAGGAGTAGGGGTAAAAGGTTAAAAAAAAAAAAAAGGTGAGCACACAGGTACTGATGATGCGGTACCAAAGTCTTCCTATTGTTCTAATAGGATGGATAAGAGAGAAAGCTCTGTATGCGGGCCAAAAGCAAGGGAATCCTTACTGATTCCAGCCACAGAGGTATGTGGGGGTCAGGCTCAATTCTCTTCTGTGGGTCTTAATTTCTCCTTGTGTGAACTGGGAGTCTGAATCAGGAACTAGATAACATGAGCTCTCATTTCTGAGTTTCTATGACTGGTGATTCTGAGTCACAAGGCTGCATTTGAGGTATCAAAAGACCCAGGAAACAATAAGCAAAGGCCATGTAGGATGTGTCAGCCCAGGCTAGACAATCTATTTGGGCAAGAAAATAGAGCTAGGCGTAGATGTGCACTCAAGAAAAATGCTCCTCCAGCTGCTCAAACATGAATCAAACAATCCAGTCCTTAGAAGGTCAGGACAAGGTCCTCAAGGCTCCCTGAGTCACTTGACAGACAATGCCTGCAGCCTGCCAGTTATAAAACACAAATTGTAGCTCTGAACAGAAAGAGTCCAATTTAATTCGTGATTTACTGATAATAACTGAATTGATTCTACTACTTGGTCATGAGAAATAGCATTGCGTTAAAATGACCACCTCATCTCCCAGTCACCCTGCTGGTGAGGGCCCGAGCTGATCTGCTTGGGGCAGCTCAGCCCCTCGTCCATGTCTGGGGCTGTGTCAGGCCCTTCTGGTGCCGGTTTCTCATCTACCTGTGGTTGCAGACTTGGGGGTATACCTCTAAGCAAATCCCTTCCAGACATTATCAGAAATGTCAAGTAAAAGAGTTCCCTGGCCCCTCAGCCTCCAAGGCCCAGTTGCCTAGCAGTGGAAGCAGGGGCCTGGTCCGTTCTCTGAGACTGGACAGTGCGTTTCTGGGTGAATTCTATTTTCAAGCGGAGACCCAAGTGCTAGATCTGGTTTTGGACCAGCCTCACCAGGAGGGCCCAGGGTGCTTATCAAAAAGGCTCCCTTGACCCCATCTGTAGCTTGGGATCTAAGGCTTGGCATTTGAACAAGCTCCTAGGGTGATTCTTAGCCACCCTGATGTATCAGAACCACTGCTCCAGCTTCTAAAATGTCTTCTTAAGAGTTATCCTTGCTACTCCTGACCAGTTCAGCTGCCAGGAAACAGAAACTCTGATGAGGCACTCTTTAAACTGGGTTAAAACCTTCAAAAATGTTTTAAATCTCTTCCTTCTGAATTCCCCAAATAATGTGTTTTTAAATGTCATTTTAAGTAATAAAAACATCGCTGGAATCCAGGCATGCAGAGAATTTGAGCAGAAGATAATCTACTCTCTGGTCATAAAAACAAAAAAAGTCCTGGGAGGTGACAGGCACAGGTGGCTGTCATGAATCATGTGCTCATTTGTCACTTGGAGTTGAGGATGGCAGGGAGACAGGAGCCAGCTGGCCAAGGTCTCCAAGTGACAACATGGGGGAATGTTGATCTATGCTCTCTCAGTCACTCCCAGCACCATTGCCACTAGGGAGCTGCTGGGCTTCCTCCTGTTCAGAGACTTTTGTTCCAAGCACATTTCTTCCTTGGGTCATGCATCTTCTCTGAATCCCCACTAGATGGTTTGGACAAAGCAGAAAGAACTCTGAACTGAAAGAGCCTGGAAAGAACCTCAACTTTCAGACTCTCCTCTTATTTTCAGATTTTTTTCCCCTAGAGGAATTTGGCAGGGGCCCAGCCATCTAAGAGGGGCTCACAAAAACAGGAACTGAAATCAAGCCACAGGAAGTCCCTTCTGGAGTAAAGAGAGAGCACAATTGTCCATACCTGCTCCAAGATTAGGGCTTCCCAATACTTCTGCTGCAGAATAAAAAGAGATAAAGAAAAAAAGTGTTGAATAGAGTTTGCCACCATCACGGAGCAGAGCAGAGATCAGCGCCAGCCCATCAGCTCCTTGAGCCAGAAGCCTGGCCCTGCATTGGGCTGGAGGCAAAGGAACAGCTGACTTCAGCAAGCAAGAAGGCAGCAGCTACTAGCGGCTCCAATTTAGTTAAATGGTCACCAGGATAATTGTGATAATTATGAAGGGCTTGAAAAAGATTATCATCTATACAGATTTTAAATTACTATTATTAGGATTTATTATTATTAGACATAACAATGAAGATTCCATTTATTAACCACATGGCTGAGATGAGTCAACTCGAAACCATAAAACTAAGAAAAAGAGATGCAAATAAAATCTTCACTTTGAAACTCCAGGGTATTTGCTACCACCCAAGATTCATTTTTAATCAGCCTTTACTGTACAGTTGGTTCCACCCCAAACCTCAAATATATCTGATTCAGGTTCTTAAAGGGTAACTTTGCCATCTGCTCTCATTCCTCTGGCACCTCCTGCAGTGCCCGGGACATGTGTGTTTGTGTGTGTGTGTGTGTGTGTGTGTGTGTGTGTGTAGCTGTGTTATCTGAATTAAGATTATAAAAACTTTATTGAACCCCTCTATTTGTCTGCTGATAACTGCTAGCCCAGAGATGGGGCTCAGCTATGTGTGTGGGGGGGTGGGGGGTTGCGGGTGGAGTTCCACTCTGGGCCAGAGGTGGAGGAAGGGGCGGAGCAGGCAGAGAGGTGGCCCAGGCTGTGCTGGCAGAGCTCTGCCTCAAGCTCACACCCAGGGCACCTGGTAGGCCCGGGGCAAAGGGCAGAGACCCCATCTTGACTCTGAGGAGGGCAGAGAAGGGGCACCAAAGCTGGGTTCTTGGTCTGTGCCCCCACACAAGCTCCCTGTCCCTCCCTGGGCAGGATGTGGTGGCCCCAGCAGGAGAGAGGGCAGAATATGGGGTGGGTGAGGCAAAAGGAAGCCTGACAGTCTTCTCCCCAGTTCCTCCCTCTTCTCCCGCCTTCCCATCCTCCCCCATGAAGCCCTTCCCGTTTTTTGCAGGAGGACAGAATGTACTTCAAAAACTTGAGTCACCGCTGACTTCAGCTGTGCCACGCCTTTTTCTTTTGAACAACTCTTTAATTATAAGATTTTCAATCATACACAAAAGTAAAACAATAACACCCATGGACACACCCTCCTTCATTTGTTCTAGCTCCCCCAAGCTTTCATTGGCTTAAGTATTTTAAAGTAAATAATGTCATCTGTAAATACTTCAGTATTATCTTATAGATAAGGACTTTAAAAAAATCCTAAGCACAATGCCATTATTACACCTAACAAAGTTGTTATAATTCCACAGCATTGATTTTTTAATGACATCCTACTGGAGGGAACATAAACTGAAAAAAAAAAAAGATTAATTGGAGAAGATACGAAATTACTAAAAATGATGGTTCCTCATACAGTGCAAAGGACGGAAATGTTGATGACAACATAGGGATTGAAAAAGTTACATAACTTCTGCAAACGTAATGGAAATAAAACGAGAGGTGAAAGAAAGAATGGTAACCTTCATCTTTCTTTAGAAAATACACATGTTCATGTAAAGTATAATTGGTGATGTGTGATTGCCACAGTGAGTTTTGTAGTTTGTTTTAAAAAAATTACTAAATTCAGTGTGATATACTGGATTATATTCTGGAACAGAATAAGCATTTTAATGGAAAAACTGGTGTAATTCAAATAAAGTCTGTACTTTAGGTAACAGTAATGTACTACCGGAATAATGTTAATTTCTCAGTTCTGACACATGCAGCATGGTGCTGCAATGTGTTAATCTTAGGAGGAATTGAGTGAAGGTAAATAAGAACGCTCTGCACTACCTTTGTAACTTTTCTGTAAATCTAAAATTATTCCCAAAGAAAAAGTGTATTTAAAGACAAGCAAACAAGTAAGCAAACAAATAAAGAAGCTGGAGTCCTAACCAGGTTTGAAATGAAACCCTGAAACCGCCTTTCCAAAATCTTCAGCAACCTAAAATTTCAGAAGAGTGCCCTCTAGTGGAAGTAGTAGATGAGACTGTCCCTAAGAAATATGATTAATCCAAATCTTTGTAACTGAGGTCTCTCTCCACCCCTTAGGAAAAAAAGCGAAAATAACTAACATTTTTGTAGTCTTTTCCCTGTTTCAGGAGCAACATTTGTTCATTTTTGTATAGAAACTTTTTAAACAACCAAACTGAAGACTGCATGTAATTCTATCCCTGAAAGAGAGCCTTTATGATTTAATGAAGGAACAGCCCTCTGAAACACACACGCAAAAATCAAATTATGCAAATTGCTTTTCTCTCTTAACACAGAATAAGCATTTCTATACACCCTTAAATTGTCTTTAGGACCACAATTCCATCACTTTCGTGAACCACAGCACACAGTATTTCAATTCACCTCATTGCTAAAAGTACACTTTTGGTGTTCTGAAACCTGCCCCCAAGTCATGCGCTAACTTCTTTGTTCCTGAAGACTCTGAGGCGTATCTCTGCCACTGAGGAGAGTCACTTTCCAGACTGGCAGCTGAATGGGCCCCCAGAGGCCATCTGTACAACACCCTCCTTATATTTAGGGAGAAGAGACCTCCCCAGGACTCGGGTGGTGAGATGCTGCTGGGCTCAGGACCCGTTATAAAGGCTTTTTTTGTTTTTCTGAACATAAAGTTTTGAGACTGGCCAGATACACACCAGCTACAGTTCAGTCTTAGATTTCATTAAGTAGATTTCCTTTTTTATTTTCCTTGCACCTCTGAGGCATTTAAACCTTCCACCGTGCACTTCAGTATCTCATCCTTCCTATTTTTTTTAGTTAATTAAGCAGTTCTGTAGCACTTAACTTGGGATCAAACATGGTTTCCGCTCTCATACATTCTTTCCCTATCTCTACCAGCTCTCTACCTCTCTGCCTTATGGTTATACAGCGGAGTGACAAACAGACTCAAGGGATTAGCTCTGGTAGATAGAGTGTCTGAAGAACTATGGATGGAGGTTCGTGACACTGTGGAGTGATCAAGACCACCTCCAAGAAAAAGAAATGCAAAAAGGCAAAAATGGCTGCCTGAGGAGGCCTTACAAACACCTGAGAAAAGAAGAGAAACGAAAGGTAAAGGAGAAAAGGAAAATTATACCCATTTGAATGCAGAGTTCCAACGAATAGCAAGGAGAGATAAGAAAGCCTTCCTTGGTGATCAATGCAAAGAAATAGAGGAAAACAATAGAATGGGAAAAATTAGAGATCTCTTCAAGAAAACTAGAGACACCAAGGGAACATTTCATGCAAAGATGGGCACAATAAAGGACAGATATGGTATGGACCTAACAGAAGCAGAAGATATTAAGAAGAGGTGGCAAGAATACACAGAAGAACTGTATAAAAAAGATCTTCATGACCCAGATAATCACGATGGTGTGATCACTCACCTAGAGTCAGACATCCTGGAATGCAATGTCAAGTGGGTCTTAGGAAGCATCACTACGAACAAAGCTGGTGAGGTGATGGAATTCCAGTTGAGCTATTTCAAATCCTAAAAGATGATGCTGTGAAAGTGCTGCACTTAATATGCCAGCAAATTGGGAAAACTCAGCAGTGGCCACAGGACTGAAAAAGGTCAATTTTCATTTCAATCCCAAAGAAAGGCAGTGTCAAAGAATGCTCAAACTACTGCCCAATTGCACTCATCTCACGCACTAGCAAAGTAATGCTCAAATTTCTCCAGGTCAGGCTTCAACAGTACATGAACCATGAACTTCCACATGTTCAAGCTGGATTTAGAAAAGGCAGAGAAACCAGAGATCAAATTGACAACATCTGTTAGATCATCAAAAAAGCAACAGAGTTCCAGAAAAACATCTACTTCTGTTTTACTGACTATGTCAAAGCCTTTGACTGCGTGGATCACAACAAACTGTAGAAAATTCTTCAAGAGATGGGAAGACCAGACCACCTGACCTGCCTCCTGAGAAATCTGTATGCAGATCAGGAAGCAACATTTAGAACTGGACATGGAACAACAAATGGGTTCCAAATTAGGGAAGGAGTATGTCAAGGCTGTGTATTGTCACCCTGCTTATGTAACTTATATGCAGAGTACATAATGAGAAACGCTGGGCTGGATGAAGGTCAAGCTGGAATCAAGATTGCCGGGAGAAATATCAATAACCTCAGATATACAGATGACACCACCCTTATGGCAGAAAGCAAAGAAGAACAAAAGAGCCTCTTGATGAAGGAGAGTGAAAAAGTTGGCTTAAAACTCAACATTCAGAAAACTAAGATCATGGCATCTGGTCCCATCACTTCATGGAAAATAGATGGGGAAACAGTGGAAACAGTGACAGACTTTATTCTGGGGGGTTCCAAAATCACTGCAGGTGGTGACTTCAGCCATGAAATTAAGACACTTGCTCCTTGGAAGAAAAGCTATGACCAACCTAGACAGCATATTAAAAAGCAGACACATTACTTTGTCAACAAAGATCCGTCTAGTCAAAGCTATGGTTTTTCCAGTGGTCATGCATGGATGTGAGAGTTGGACTATAAAGAAAGCTGAGCGCAGAAGAATTGATGCTTTTAAACTGTGGTGTTGGAGAAGACTCTTGAGAGTCCCTTGGACTGCAAGAAGATCCAACCAGTCCATCCATCCTAAAGGAAATCAGTCCTGAATATTCATTGGAAGGACTGATATTGAAGCTGAAACTCTAATATTTTGGCCACCTCATGAGAAGAACTGACTCACTGGAAAAGACTCTGATACTGGGAAAGATTGAAGGCAGGAGGAGAAGGGGACAACAGAGGATGAGATGGTTGGATGGCATCACCGACTCAATGGACAGGAGTTTGAGCAAGCTCTGGGGGTTGGTGATGGACAGGGAAGCCTGGCGTTGCAAAGAGTCAGACATGACTGAGCGACTGAACTGACCAGCTCAAACTTTTTACTCGGCTCTTCCTTCATGGTCTGTAGTGAGTAAAATGGGATGTGAGATAGCAAAATGGGTCACAAGCCATGGAGTGCTATGTGCAAGGCCCCTGGTGACCTGGACCAGTGAAGGAGGAGTTCTGACCCACGGAGGGCTGGTTTCCTTAATAAAGATGACAGTTTCAATGCAGGGACATGCCAAGGTTGGCATAAAGGGTCGAGATGGAGAAGCCATATGTATCACAACGGTGGGCAGCAGGGGTTGGGAAAAGGGCCCTTTCTACTCCAGTCACAGGGATTTACAAATACTGTATTTAAGCCAAACTCTAGGACCACCAGGCAACCTTGGCCCTGGCAACCTTGGTTCCTATTCCTGATTCTTTAAAATATTTTTTTTACCCTTTAAAATATGAGAAATAGCTGACATATAACATTGTATATTTGTGGGGGTTTTGGAAGAAATTTTGCTATTCATGTGCTGCTCAGAACCAAAGGACTGACTCAGTGTGACTAGCCTCCGCCTGCCTCCCCCAGCCATACACCTTCACACCTAGAGTCACTTGCTAAATGGGGCCTGAAAGATAACCTGGTCCACAGCTGAGTATCTGTGGGAACGGTGCTTTGTCAGCCTCACCAGCTCCCTGAACTCATTATCTTCACTTACAGAGCAAGTTCAGAAAAATGAACAGCACTGCCTGGCGCAGGGACCCAGGGCCAGCGTGGGTGTCCAGCCCACCTGCAGCCTGCTGTCCACCGCACCGCATCTAGAACCATCGACAGGTTTGCAGAGCCCCAGCAGCACCCCCATTTGATCCTCACAATCTCTGTCATGTAGGCAGGGCAGGTCTCCTGATTCCTGTTTACAAAGGGAGAAACTCAAACCCAAGGAGTCCAGTGCAGAAAAGTATGGCCACCAGGCAGGTGAGAGCCTAACAAGTCCCGTCCCTGCTCAGCGCCCTCTCTTCTGCTCAGCCCTGCTGCCCTCGGGGCCCAGTAGAGAGTCTCTCCTCATCCCCAGGGGAACTGGCTGACTCTACACACACTTCCAGACATACCATCTCTCTTGGCTACAGGGCACATAGGAGCACACAGATCTGGGCAGGGCAGATACCACACCCTGAAACTTGATTTCTAGCCTTTGGGGCCTATTGGAATGTTCTGGCCTCTTTCTTCATACTTATATGTATTTTCTTTTGAAACTAGGACTTTTAGAGTTAGTGTATGTGGGTGTGTTAGTCTCTCAGTTGTATTTGACTCTTTGTGAGCCCATGGACTGTAGCCTGCCAGGCTCCTCTGTCCATGGGATTCTCCAGGCAAGAATACTGCAGGGGGTTGTCATGCCCTTCTCCAGAGGATCTTCCCAACCTGGGGGTCGAACCCAGGTCTCCCACACTGCAGCCAGATTCTTTACTGTCTGAGCCACCAGGGATGATGTGTGTGTATTCTTTTTTTTAACTAATTGTTTTTTCCTTAGAAGAATGATGTGGCTTTAAGAAGGACAAATATCAGAGGCCTCTGTCCTGACCTGCGGGTGCTGGAAGCAGGGTCTAGAACAAGCAGTGCTTGTTGTCAAGGTTGTCAAGAGCCTCAGGCACAGAATTAGCAAGACACAGGGGCTGGGACTGGAGCCTCTTCAGACAGCAATCTGATATCTGGTGTTGGCTCTGTACACACACACAGACACACACACACACAGATACACACACACACACACACACAGACACACACACACACTGCGCCAGCTCCAGCCAGTCATTCTCAACATGCAGACTTTCTTTCATTGACAGAAACAGAATTCCTACAGAAATCCGCTGCAGAATTCCTCCGCAGAATTCCTCCAAAGCTTCTTACACCAGGTCGACAGCATTGCTCGGAAGCACAGAAGGGAAAAAAATGACTAAGTGCTCCTTCCTCACCAAGAGCGATTCAGTCCTTTCTTGCATCCCAGAGGCTAGCGGGGGAAAGCCTTTAAAGGCACAAGAGGAGTCTCAACACGAGGGCGACCCTGCACTCATGAAGCAGGGGCTGGCCACTGTCCTGGCAAGTGAGGAGGCTGGCTGCAAAGTCCTGCTCCCTGTGGGCCCAGCCCCCCACCACTGCGGCTGCTGACCCCTCCTCCACAGGTGCGCAGGATGCCCTAGGACAGCTGTGCTAGGAGTTGCGCTACCTCGTGTTTAATGGCCGAGGGAGTGAGTGGGCACCGTCCCTGTGGAATGTGCCCTCTCTTCGGGAGACATGCAGAAATCCAGGCAGCCCACACAAATGACCTCTCCACAGAGTCACGAGTCACACTCATCCGGTGCCCTGACCAGCCCAGCTGGTGCACACTTTTGACCAGCCCAGCTGGTGCACACTTTGAGGATCAGTGAAAATAACCCAGTTCTCCCTTCAGGCAAGTTTCCACATCTTATCTGTCTGATCCCTCCCTTCTCTTGTGTGTTCTGCATCACTGAAATTCCTTATAAATCCCAATGTTTTATCCTGTCTGCTAGACAGGGCCTTGCCTGAGAACAAAGGCAGAGCACAGGTGAGCGGAGGAGTCCTGTGAAGAGTCCTGCCTCCCTCCCTGGGGAGCTCCTGCTGAGGCAGCGGGGTGTAGTGGGTAACGACAGGGCTTCTGAGCCAGACTTCTGAGCCAGGTTCAGATCCCCAGGTCTGTGAATTATAACTGTGATGATGGTGGTGATGTTTTCTTGGGCATGTTACTTAAACTCACTTAATCTCAGTTTTCTCTTCTGGGAAACAAATATTTAAAGGTCTTTGCCTCGGGCTGTTAGAAGGATTATACCAAACAGTGTTTGTGAAGTAGAGAACATACCATGTGTGGCTCATGACACAACCTCAGTCACTGTGAGCAATGGTCTTAAAATGCTTCGTGAGCTGAGTGATGTGGATACAGTGTATGTTGTATTGAGGGGCCATTCTTCTCTCCACCTCCCCCAGTATGGCAGGAAGTGGGTCTTCAAATCCCTCAGTGTGTGCCCCAAAGCCACAAAGCCACCCTCTGAGAGTTAAGTCACAAAACTGTAAAGGCCAAAGCCCACACAGGAGGTAAACACATCACCTTAGCTGGGAGTGCGCAAATGCTCCTTTCTGTACGGGAGGCGGAAGCCCAGCTGGTTGGCAATAGACAAAGGCAATAAGAGGAGGTCAAGGCAGTGGATGCCCACTGTGGCCAGAGAGTAGAGACAGATGCCCCGGGTGCTGCAGCCCAGCATTACAAAACATTTGAACTGTGCAATGCCGGGAGCAAGAGAGGCTGCAAACCAGAGGAAGTGGTGACCTGGGGCCCAGCATCTGACCGCAGGCCTCAGTCCCTTTGGTGTGTGGTCTGGAAGAGCAAGGTCACAGTCAGGCTGTGGCCAATCTACCAAGGGCCCCCACCCGGTGAGGTGGGGCAGGCCGGCTCACCTGTCCTCAGAAGGTTTGCTTTCAAATCCCGCCCCCCTCAGAACATGCTTGCTGAACGAGTGAGTGACGGAACAGGTGGGCGAATGTGGCATCACACTCATCAAGTAAAACACCCTCTTGCTCCCCTTCACCATCAAGGATCCAGGATCTTCAAGAAATACTGCTCTGAAAAGCCAAGGAGACCACCCTGTCCCACCACGCTGAGCTGCTGCTGTTTGATTGAAAGGCTTACAGCTTAATTTTCATCATTACACCTTCCAAATTTGGAAAACTCAGCAGCGGCCACAGGACTGGGAAAGGTCTGTTTTCATTCCAATCCCAAAGAAAGGCAATGCCAAAGAATGCACAAACTATCACACAATTGCACTCATCTCACACGCTAGCAAAGTAATGCTCAAAATTCTCCAAGCCAGGCTTCAACAGTACATGAACCGTGAACTTCCAGATGTTCAAGCTGGATTTAGAAAAGGCAGAGGAAACAGAGATCAAATTGACAACATCTGTTGGATCATCAAAAAAGCAAGAGAGTTCCAAAAAAACATCTACTTCTGTTTTACTGACTATGCCAAAGCCTTTGACTGTGTGGGTCACAACAAACTGTGGAAAATTCTTCAAGAGATGGGAGACCAGACCACCTTACCTGTCTCCTGAGAAATCTGTATGCAGGTCAAGAAGCAGCTGATAGAACTGGACATGGAACAATAGACTGGTTCCAAATTAGAAAAGGAGTACGTCAAGGCTGTGTATCATTTGTTACTCTGCTTATTTAACGTATTTGCAGAGCACATCATGAGAAACGCTGGGCTGGATGAGGCACAGGCTGGAATCAAGACTGTCGGGAGAAATATCAATAACCTCAGATATGCAGATGACACCACCTTTATGGCAGAAAGCAAAGAAGAACTAAAGAGCCTCTTGATGAAAGTGACAGAGGAGAGTGAAAAAGTTGGCTTAAAACTCAACATTCAGAAAACTAAGATCATGGCATCCGGTCCCATCACTTTATGGCCAATAGATGGGGAAACAGTGGAAACAGTGGCAGACTTTATTTTGGGGGGCTTCAAAATCACTGCATATGGTGACTGCAGCCATGAAATTAAGACACTTGCTCCTTGGAAGAAAAGCTATGACCAACTTAGATAGCATATTAAAAAGCAGAAACATTAAAAAGTAGAAACATTACTTTGTCAACAAAGGTCCATCTAGTCAAACCTACGGTTTTTCCAGTAGTCATGTATGGATGTGAGAGTTGGACTATAAAGAAAGCTAAGCGCTGAAGAATTGATGCTTTTGAACTGCGGTGTTGGAGAAGACTCTCGAGAGTCCCTTGGACTGCAAGGAGATCCAACCAGTCCATTCTAAAGGAGATCAGTCCTGGGTGTTCAAGGACTGATATGGAAGCTGCAACTCCAATACTTTGGCCATCTGATGCGAAGAACTGACTCATTTGAAGAGACCCTTATGCCAGGAAAGAGTGAAGGCAGGACGAGAAGAGGACGACAGAGGATCAGATGGCTGGATGGCATCACTGACTCCATGGACATGAGTTTGAGTAAGCTCCGGGAGTTGGTGATGGACAGGGAGGCCTGCAGTGCTGCAGTCCATGTGGTCGCAAAGAATCGGACACGAGTGAGTGCCCGAACTGAACTGAACATCTTTCAAAATTTCTACAATAAACACATCTTACTTTTAAGAAGAGAGCATACAGATTACCGGAAGACCCAAAGGGTCACACATCTGACAAGCTACCCTGTCCCCTGCTCGCATATTCAGCAGCCTGTCCTGGGAGACTCATAATCCCGTCTGGCCCGCAGTGTCTATGCCTAGTGATCCTCCCAGCTATTCAGCACTCAGGGCTTCGCCATGTGTCGTGTACGGGCATTTCAGGTAATGAAGTAGGAGGACTGCGCTGGGGGAAGGCAGGGGTTCAGGAGGGTGGGGCAGCTGAGCTTCTAAAAATATACTTCTTATTTAACAAGGGCAAACGTACTCATTTCCACTTGCCTCACTTATGAGTGTGATCCCATCCCCTTGGGATTTACGTAGTTAAGCAAATAAAAGTCTAAAAAGAGAGAGAATAGAGGAGAGAACGAAAAGGGCTGGAAAACACAGAAATGGCCCAAAAACAGTCACAGAGACAAACTTCTAAACTTTTCAGGGTCACGGTCCAATCCTGACCTCAGTTAGGGTTTCCACAGAGTGAGAGTGAGTGTGGCTTCCTACCCGCTCCCTCCCTCCTCCACCTCCCCGTCTCACCAACCCCGCTGTCCCTTCCCTCACTGAACACACTCTGTACTCAGGCTTCCCCTCCCCCTGGAGCCTTGGACTCAGCCTGGACTGCTGGCTTCCAGCCGCCAAGCCAGGCACCTTGGGTGTCTTGCCCATTCTGAGATCAAACCCAAGAAACAAACAGCATCGAATGCAGGACTTTGGGATACACAGACCCTGAATGGTCCCTGGTCTGAAATAGAATCTCTCCCTCAAAACTCAAGCTCTCAGGGACCAGCTGTGTTTGTTCCAGGACTGAGAGATAAAGATGAGGGCAGCCCAGGCCTCCAGACCTAAAAGCTAGTGCACAGCCTGGCGGGGGAGGCAGGTCCCTGCAGCCCCCCAGGCCACACGGCACACAACAGAAGGGATGTAAGAGATGTATGCGCTGTGGGCACCCCAGAGAAGGAGGCTCTAATCCCTGGGGGCGGGGGGTGTGAGTAGGTGGCATCTGGGTATGATTCTGACATGTGGAAACTGGGCCAGAGAAGACCCAGGAAGAAAGGCCCAGAACCCTGGGGACGAGGGAGCAGTCCATGGCCAGGGAGGACATGTAGGTCAGGGCAAGGAAGGGCACAAGGCCCAGGCAGGTGTGCACGGCCTGGAGCCCACGCCACAGGATCAGGACTCAACCCCTGAAAATCACAGGCTCTAAGTCTTTCAGATTTCAAGGTTCACCGTGAGTTCAGCAAGTATGGGGGACTGACTCAGGACCTCCGGCTCATTACTTTGCCAAGTAAGGCCACTACGACCAAAACCAAAACCTCAGCACCAACTAACCACTTCCTATTATCATCAAGTCATAAAAAGGTATTTAAACATCAAAAGAGTGGGAGAACCCAACCAACCCAGAACAAAGGTGCCCCCCGCTGACACCACCTGTCCACGATGCTCTCCTTGTTCTCACTGGCTGCAAAGGGAAACTTCCTTCTGACCAGGGCTGGGAGCCACAGCTTGTGGGGCTGAGAGGGACAGGACCACAGACCTGAGAGTTATACCCATTTCTGTATCACAGAATGTGACGTGTCTTCTTCGCAGATCCAAAAACTCACAATGAGGCAAAGCTTATGAAAGTGCCAGGCAGGATGCCCACCAAGGGCCTCCGTGTATCACCACGATAGCACCACAGGGAGCAGCTGGTGCTCCTTTGGGGGAAGAAAGGCTTCCCTGGTCAAATGGGTTTGGGAACCACGGAGCCTCTTTAAAAAGTTTGTCATTCAGCATTTATTTCTCTAAATCGTGACTGTTTCCATTGACTCAGTGTGCAGTGCTTCCCGGACTCATCTGACCACAGAAAGTCCTCCCCAGCACGGATTGTGCAGGAAAGTCCTTGGAAGATGCTTATTCACTATTCAGCAGGCACGAGGTTGGTGTGGAGGAGCGGAGAGATGCAGGTACCAGGGAGGCACGGGCAAGCCCAGGTGAAGGAGGACGCGCACACCCACCAGCAGACCCAGCACGTACCTCGAGGTCCGAGTTGATGGAAGAGACCTGGGAGGAGCTGCTGGAGGACACGCGGGCCTGGATGACCTGAACCGGAGGGTAGGAGGGGGGCTCCTGCAGGGACGTGGCTCCTGTGTCTCTCTGTCCGTCGCCAGGCAGCCTGCTGGCACTGCAGCTCACCTGCAAGGTGTGTGGGGAAGGGCAGGCAGAGACTTAGTTAGCATCTTTATTTTTTGCACTGTCAGGGCGTTCGTGTCCTTCAGGGTTCCAAAGGTAGGAAGGGATGTAGCGTGCGGCGGCCTCCACCATCCTCCCGAAGCCACCGAGCTCCCCCTAGCGGCAGCCAGCCCTCGTTTGTGTGTCCTTCCAAACTTTCTGCGCACACACGAGCAAATGCATGGACATATTCCCCCCATTTCCACTAACAGTAGTACACTCTGTAGCCTCCTATGCATCTTCCTTCCTTTTCCACTTAACAACATGCTTTAGAAATAGTACTGCAGCATATCTGTTTTTGTAGCATTGTATAGGTGTTCACAATCTGTTTAACCAATCCCCTGCTGATGGATGTTTTAGGGTATTCCCAACCTCTTGCTTTTACAATCATTACTGACTGTGGTAAATTATATCTTACATTCACAATTTCAGGATATACAGGATAAATTCTTAGAAGTGGAACTGCTGAGTCAGAGGGTATGCACACTTGTCATTTGGATTGCTCTTGGCAAAAGTAGGGCTTCCCTTGTGGCTCAGTGGTAAAGAATCCTCCTGCAATACGTGAGACCTGGGTTTGATCCATGCGTTGGAAAGATCCCCTGGAGAAGGGAATGGCTACCCACTCCAGTATTCTGGCCTGGGGAATTCCACGGACTGTATAGTTGATGTGGTTGCAGAGTTGGAAATGACTGAGCAACTTTCATTCTTACTTCCACTTGGCAAAAGCGCACTCCATAGAGGCTTAACAAGCACACCTGCCAGCAGCCTATGAGAGTGCCTTGGGAAGGGTTAAGGGAGGAAGAAACTTGTCAGATTATCCAGCTAACTACCATCTATCTATATCTATCTAGCTAGACTTCCCAGGTGGCCCCGCCAATGCAGGAGACATGAGACACAGGCTCGATCCCTGGTTGGGGAAGATCCCCAGGAGGAGGAAACAGCAACCTACTCTAGTATTCCGTCCTGAAGAATCCCATGGACAGAGAAGCCTGGCAGGCTACAGTCCATAGATTCTCAAAGAGTTGGACATGACTGAAGCGACTTAGCAAGCACCCATATCTATCTACCTACCACCTATCTCTCTGTCCACCTCAGAAGAGATCTTCCTCCCACAGGGCACACAAGTTTCCCACAGGGATCCTCGAGGCTATGGGCGGGGGTTTCAGTTCAGTTCAGTCACTCAGTTGTGTCCGAGCTCTTTGCGACCCCATGGACTGTAGCACCAGGCATACTGAGCTGGCATACTGAGTGTAGCACCAGGCTTCCCTGTCCATCACCAACTCCTGGAGTTTACTCAAACTCATGTCCATCGAGTCAGTGATGCCATCCAACCATCTCATCCTCTGTTGTCCCTTTCTCCTCCCGCCTTCCATCTTTCCTGGCATTAGGGTCTCTTCAAATGAGTCAGTTCTTCACATCAGATGGCCAAAGTATTGGAGTTTCAGCTTCAGCATCAGTTCTTCCAGTGAATATTCAGGACTGATTTCCTTCAGGATGGAAATGGTTGGACCTCCTTGCAATCCTCTTCTCAAGAGTCTTTTCCAACACCACAGTTTAAAAGCATCAATTCTTCGGTGCTCAGCTTTCTTTGCAGTCCAACTCTCACATCTATACATGACTGCTGGAAAAACCATAGCTTTGATGGACATTTATTGGCAAAGTAATGTCTCTGCTTTTTAATATACTGTCTAGGTCGGTCATAACTTTTCTCCCAAGGAGTATCTTTTAATTTCATGGCTGAAGTCACCATTTACAGTGATTTTGGAGCCCCCAAAAATAAAGTCTGTCACTGTTTCCCTTGCTTCCCCATCTATTTGCCATGAAGTGATGGGACCAGATGCCAAGGTCCCATAGTTTTCTGAATGTTGAATTTTAAGCCAACTTTTTCACTCTCCTTCATCAAGAGGCTCTTTAGTTCTTCTTTGCTTTCTGCCATAAGGGTGGTGTCATCTGCATATCTGAGATTATTGATATTTCTCCCAGCAATCTTGATTCCAGCTTGAGCTTCATCCAGCCCAGCGTTTCTCATGATGTACTCTGCATATAAGTTAAATAAGCAGGGTGACAATATCCAGCCTTGATGTACTTCTTTTCCGATTTGGAATCAGTCTGTTGTTCCATGTCCAGTTCTAACTGTTGCTTCCTGACCTGCATACAGATTTCTCAGGAGGCAGGTCAGGTGGTCTGGTCTCCCTGCTCTTGAAGAATTTTCCACAGTTTGTTGTGACCCACACAGTCAAAGGCTTTGGCATAGTCAATAAAACAGAAGTAGATTTTTTTCTGGAACTCTCTTGCTTTTTCAATGATCTAACAGATGTTAGCAATTTGATCTCTGTTTCCTCTGCCTTTTCTAAATCCAGCTTGAACATCTGGAAGTTCACGGTTCATGTACTGTTGAAGCCTGGCTTGGAGAATTTTGAGCATTATTTTGCTAGAGTGTGAGATGAGGGCAACTATGTGGTAGTTTGAGCATTCTTTGGCGTTGCGTTTCTCTAGAATTGGAATGAAAATAGACCTTTCCCAGTCCTGTGGCCACTGCTGAATTTTCCAAATTTGCTGGCATACTGAGTGTAGCACTTTCATAGCATCCTCTTTTAGGATTTGAAATAGCTCAACTGCAATTCTATCACCTCCACCAGCTTTGTTTGTAGTGATGCTTCCTAAGACCCACTTGACTTCACATTCCAGATGTCTGGCTCTAGGTGAGTGGTGACACCATCGTGATTATCTGCGTTGTTAAGATCTTTTTTGTATAGGTCTTCTGTGTATTCCTGCCACCTCTTCTTACTATCTTCTGCTTCTGTTAGGTCCATACCATTTCTGTCCTTTATTGAGCCCATCTTTGCATGAAATGTTTCCTTGGTATCTCTAATTTTCTTGAAGAGATCTCTAGTCTTTTCCATTCTATTGTTTTCCTCTATTTCTTTGCATTGATCACTGAGGAAGGCTTTCTTATCTCTCCTTGCTATTCTTTGGAACTCTGCATTCAAATTGGTATGTTTTTCCTTTTCTCCTTTGCTTTTTGCTTCTCTTGTTTTCACAGCTATTTGTAAGTCCTCCTCAGACAACCATTTTGCCTTTTTGCATTTCTTTTTCTTGGGGATGGTCTTGATCACTATCTCCTGTACAATGTCATGAACCTCGGCCCATAGTTCATCAGGCGCTCTATCTATCAGATCTAGTCCCTTAAATCTATTTCTCACTTCCACTGTATAATCATAAGGGATTTGATTTAGATCATACCTGAATGGCCTAATGGTTTTCCCTACTTTCTTCAATTTAAGTCTGAATTTGGCAATAAGGAGTTCATGATCTGAGTCACAGTCAGCTCCTGGGCTTGTTTTTGCTGACTGTATAGAGCGTCTCCATCTTTGGCTGCAAAGAATATAATCAATCTGATTTCTGTATTGACCATCTGGTGATGTCCATGTGTAGAGTCTTCTCTTGTGTTGTTGGAAAAGGGTGTTTGCTATGACCTGTGCGTTCTCTTGGCAAAACTCTATTAGCCTTTTCCCTGCTTCATTCTACAGTCCAAGGCCAAATTTGTCTGTTACTCCAGGTATCTCTGACTTCCTACTTTTGCATTCTAGTCCCTATGATGAAAAGGATATCGTTTTGGGGTGTTAGTTCTAGAAGGTCTTATAGGTCTTCATAGAACCGTTCAACTTCAACTTCCTCAGTGTTACTGGTTGGGGCATAGACTTGGATTACTGTGATACTGAGTGGTTTGCTTTGGAAATGAACAGGTATCATTCCGTCATTTTTGAGATTGCAGCCAAGTACTGCATTTCAGACTCTTTTGTTGACTACGATGGCTACTCCATTTCTTCTAAGTGATTCTTGCCCACAGTAGTAGATATAATGGTCATCTGAGTTAAATTCACACATTCCAGTCCATTTTAGTTCACTGATTCCTAAAATGTTGATGCCATCTCTTGTTTGACCACTTTCAATTTGCCTTGATTCATGGCAACATTTCAGGTTCCCATACAATATTGCTTTTTATAGCATCGGACTTTACTTCCATCACCAGTCACATCCACAACTGGATGTTGTTGTTGCTTTGGCTCCATCCTTTCATTCTTTCTGGAGTTACTTCTCCACTGATTTCCAGTAGCATATTGGGCACCTACCAACTTGGGGTGTTCATCTTTCAGTGTCCTATTATTTTGCCTTTTCATACTCTTCATGGGGTTCTCAAGGCAAGAATACTGAAGTGGTTTGCCACTCCCTTTTCCAGTGGACCTCATTCTGTCAGAACTCTCCACCATGACCCATATATCTTGGGTGGCCCTACATGGCATGGCTCATAGTTTCACTGAGTTAGACAAGGTTGTGGTCCATGTGATCAGACTGGGTAGTTTTCTGTGACTGTGGTTTTCAGTCTGTCTGCCCTCTGATGGAGAAGGATAAGAGGCTTATGGAAGCTTCCTGAGAGACTGACTGAGGGGAAACTGGGTCTTATTCTGATGGGCAGGGACATGCTCAGTAAATCTTTAATCCAATTTTCTGAAGATGGGTGGAGCTGTGTTCCCTTCCTGTTATTTGGTTGGTTTAGTCAGTAAGTCGTGTCCGACTCTAGAGATGCTGTGGACTGTAGCTTGCCAGACTCCTTTGTTCATGGAATTCTACAGGCAAGAATTCTGGAATGGGCTGCCATTTCCTTCTCCAGGGGATCTTCCTGACCCAGGAATCGAACCTGGGTCTCCTGCATTGCAGGCAGATGATTTACCCACTGAGCTACCTGGGGCCAAACTAGAACTGACTCACTTGAAAAGACCCTGATGCTGGGAAAGATTGAAGGTGGGAGGAGAAGGGGATGACAGAGGATGAGATGGTTGGACGGCATCACTGACTCGATGGACATGAGTTTGAGTAAACTCCGGGAGTTGGTGATGGACAGGGAGGCCTGGTGTGCTGCAGTCCATGGGGTCGTAAAGAGTCGGACACGACTGAGCAACCTTCTCTTTCAAACTGCGGTGGAGGTAATGAAGACAATGGCAACCTCCTTCAAAATGCCCCATGCACTCACTGCTATACTCACTGCCCCCAACCCTGCAGCAGGCCCCCGCCGACCCACGCCTCTGCCCGAGACTCCTGGACACTCACAGGCAAGTCTGGGTCAGTCTCTTGTGGGGTCCCTGCTCCTTTCTCCTGGGTCCTGGTGCTCACAAGGTGCTGTTTGTGCCTTCCAATAGTCTGTTTCCCCAGTCCTGTGTAAGTTCTGGCGGCTCTATGCTGGGGTTAATGGCGACCTCCTCCAAGAAGGCTATGCCACACCCAGGTCTGCTGCACCCAGAGCCCCTGCCCCTGAGGCACTCCACTGCTGACTGGTACCTCCACAAGAGACACTCAAACACAGTTCTGTCTCAGTCTCTGTGGGGTCTCTGGGTCCTGGTGCGCACAAAGTCTGTGTGAGCCCTCTATGGGGTTTGATTCTAAACACAATTCCGCCCTTCCTACCATCTTGCTATTTCAAATCCTAAAACATGATGCTGTGAAAGTGCTGCACTCAATATGCCAGCAAATTTGGAAAACTCAGCAGTGGCCACAGGACTGGAAAAGGTCAGTTTTCATTCCAATCCCAAAGAAAGGCAATGCCAAAGAATGCTCAAACTACCGAACAATTGCACTCATCTCACATGATAGCAAAGTAATGCTCAAAATTCTCCAAGCCAGGCTTCAACAGTACATGAACCGTGAACTTCCATATGTTCAAGCTGGATTTAAAAATGGCAGAGGAACCAGAGATCAAATTGCCAACATCCGCTGGATCATCAAAAAAGCAAGAGAGTTCCAAAAAATATCTACTTCTGTTTTATTGACTATGTCAAAGCCTTTGACTGTGTGGGTCACAACAAACTGTGGAAAATTCTTCAAGAGATGGGAGACCAGACCACCTGACCTGCCTCTTGAGAAATCTGTATGCAGGTCAGGAAGCAACATTTAGAACTGGACATGGAACAACAGACTGATTCCAAATCGGAAAAGGAGTACATCAAGGCTGGATATTGTCACCCTGCTTATTTAACTTACATGCAGAGTACATCATGTAAAATGCCAGGCTGGATGAAGCTCAAGCTGGAATCAAGATTGCCGGGAGAAATAACAATAATCTCAGATATGCAGATGACACTACCCTTATGGCAGAAAGCAAAGTAGAACTAAACAGCCTCTTGATGAAAGTGACAGAGGAGAGTTAAAAAGTTGGCTTAAAACTCAACATTCAGAAAACTAAGATCATGGCATCTGGTCCTATCACTTCATGGCAAATAGATAAGGAAACAGTGAGAGACTTTATTTTTTGGGGCTCCAAAATCACTGTAAATGGTGACTGCAGCCATGAAATTAAAAGACACTTGCTCCTTGGAAGGAAAGTTATGACCAACCTAGACAGCATATTAAAAGGCAGACACATTACTTTACCAACAAAGGTCCGCCTAGTCAAGGCTATGGTTTTTCCAGTAGTCATGTATGGATGTGAGAATTGGATTATAAAGAAAGCTGAGCGCCGAAGAATTGATGCTTTTGAACTGTGGTGTTGGAGAAGACTCTTAAGAGTCTCTTGGACTGCAAGGAGATCCAACCAGTCCATTCTAAAGGAAATCAGTCCTGAATATTCACTGGAAGGACTGATGTTGAAGCTGAAACTCAACTACTTTGGCCATCTGATGCAAAGAACTGACTCACTGGAAAAGACTCTGATGCTGGGAAAGATTGAAGGCAGGAGGAGAAGGGGACGACAGAGGATGAGATGGTCAGATGGCGTCACCGACTCAATGGACGTGAGTTTGAGTAAACTCCAGGATTTGGTGATGGACAGGGAGGCCTGGTGTGCTGCAGTCCATGGAGTTGGAGAGAGTCGGACATGACTGACCAACTGAACTGAATTGAACTGGTCTCTCTGTCCGTCTCAGAAGACAGCTTCCCCTCACAGGGCACATGGGTTTCCACAGAGATCCTCGAGGCTGTGGGATGGGGTTTCAGAGCATGCATATCTACCTGTCATCATCAATCTATCTATCATTTATCTCTCTGTACATCTCAGAAGAGAGCTTCCCTCCACAGGGCACACAGATTTCCGCCAGATCCTCGAGGCTGTGGGCTGGGGTTTCAGAGCCAGGCAGTCATCACACTGATAGAGCACAGGGGGAGCAACCTGCCTTCCAGACCACGCGTCCACCAGCTAACTGCCTTACCTTGGCAAAAAACCTCGTCCTCCTGAGCGTCACTTTCCTAACCTATAGACAGGGCTGGCAGCCCCTGCCTGCCCTCCTCTTAAGTGGTGTCACGAGGATAAGATTTAGTAAATGCCCTGGACACATGAGAAGAACAGCTGCTCATACGGGTCCCCAAATCACGCAGGGCTGCAACCCTAGACAGGTCCAAGGCACAGATTCCTGTGAGAGTTGGCTGGAAGGGAGGAAAATCCACCAAGGAGACACAGGCAGAGACATGGGGGGTGGGGAGCAGAGGCCTCCCAGCCACAGCAATGAAAGAATCTATAAATTCCCCAGGCCTGACCACACCTGAGTCAACAGATAAAACGGAGTTCCAAATTCTGTGAGTTGCGGACTCCTAGGACCCCACGTCCTCAGCCCCTCAGGCCCAGCCTGGCCCCAGCTGCGCCTCTTGGGAAATCTCTCATTAGACCAGTGTTCAGGAGGGGATATTCGGAAGAGTGGGCACCTCACTGGCTTGTTTGTCCGTTTCACAGGGTAGTCCAAACAGGATGTGTATTAAAGCACGCGGCATCACAGTACCAAACCACAACATGCCCATCAGGACATTCTCATTAAAAAAAAAAAAAAAAAAAAATCTGCTAACATAGCAGGCATGAAATGGCGGCATAAAAATCATGTCTTTTCCATAAAAGCTTAGGGCCCGGAATCAGACATGCTTAGTCTGAATTTTTGAGGTTTTTCTAACTATGGGATCTTGGGCAAGTGAGTTAACCCTCTCTGTGCCTCATTCAAAAATAATAATAAAAGTATTAAATATAATAATTTAGCATAATAATAATTCAACAATTTCTATAACAATAGAAATAACATTTGTATCTACTTCAAGTTGTTATAAGAATTTGTGTTGATGATAATTTTAAAAAACATTTATCAAGCATGTACTGGGTGTCAGCCATTTTGCCAAGTAAGAAGCTGCCTAACTCTGTAAGGAAAGGCACAGATCTGCGTAGAGACAGGTACAAATCCTGGTTCTAACACCAACAGATCGTGTGACCTTGAGCAAGCTGCTTAACCTCAACCGGCCTCTTTTCTTTCTCTGTAAAATGAGCATGGTAACCTCAAGGGTTGGGTGTTTGGGTTAAATGATGTAATCTATGTAAAGCACAGTACTCTAAGCACTATAACCAGCGCTCTAAGCACTATGACCAGGACAGTTATCACCAGAAGGGCTGGTTGGTATCGATTACTCAGAGCCTGAATAAACAGACCACCGCAGGAATGATGACTCTTCTGCCCAGGCTAGAGGCAGGGCTCCAGGCTCCCCGCTGGGAGCCGTCATGAAGACAACGCTCGCCCTCTGGTGGACACAGAAGGAAGAGAACAAGAGAACGCAGTCTTGTCCCAAAGAGCCTATTTCCCAGCAGGCATCCTCTCAAGACTCAGGTACAGGGGGTCTTGCGTTTAAGTGAACACAGCTTTTGAATTTTTGTTTTTTACTTTGCACCATTCTTTTTTATTTTGCATTATTATTTTTCAGAAATTCCATGATTTCAAAATTTCTAATGTAAAGCGCTGGCCAGATGCCAGGGCTCCCCGTGGTTTCCCCAGAGCTTCCGATCACCCACCTACCCAGCCAGTCTCCCGATGGAAAAAAGAGCTTAATGGCCAAAATAGGCTCCTTTATAAAACAGAGATAAAACAACAATAAAAAGGATCAATGAAACTAAGAACTGGCTTTTTGAAAAGATAAATAAAATTGATAAACCTTTAGCCAGACTCACCAAGAAGAAAAGAGAAGGGACCCAAATAAACAAAATAAGAAATGAAATAGGATAAATAACAATTAATATCACAAAAGTATTAAAAAAAAATCATGAGAGAATACTGTGAACTGTCTCATGCCAACAAATCAGACAACCTAGGAGAAATAAACAAATCCCTAGAAACACCGTATGCAAAGACTGAGTCAACAAGAAATAGACAATTTGAACAGATGGATCAGAAGTGAAATTAAATTTGTAATTTTTTAAAAGTATTAAAAAAAAAATCCCAGCAAACAAAAGTCCAGGACCAGACAGCTTCACAGGGGAATTCTACCAAACATATAAAGAATTTGGGAGTGTTGCTTTCACTTCAGTTTTTTGGAATAGTTTGAGAAAGACAAAAGACTCAAACTGCTATTTATAAAATAGATAAGCAACAAAGATAGACTGTATAGCATAGGGAATTATATGTATTATCTTATAATAACCTATAATAAAATATCTTCTGCAAAAAAAAAAAAAAAAGGCTCTTAATTGCGAAAACATGATCCGAACCTCCCTGAACTTCACTTACATCCCACACAGTCTATTTGCACCCACGTCCCAAGGAACAATAAGTAAAACCTCCCTATCAGGACCAAACTCTGAGTGTCAGCATGTCCCAAGGTCAGCTCAGTGGGGCCCCTACTACTGAACTCTTCATTCCAACACACCTGTGCCAAGAACCTGTGACTCGATGCACCAGGGTTGAGGCAGATGAGACAGAAGCGGACAAAGTTTATATCCCAGCAAGAAACAGAAAACAAACAAAAGTAAAAGATCGTGAAATGTGCTTTGCAGAGCATTTTAAAAGGTAATAAAGTAATACAGATGGCGACTGCAGCCATGAAATTAAAAGACGCCTACTCCTTGGAAGGGAAGTTATGACCAACCTAGACAGCATATTAAAAAGCAGACACATTACTTTGCCAACAAAGGTCCATCTAGTCAAGGCTATGGTTTTTCTAGTGGTCATGTATGGATGTGAGAGTTGGACTGTGAAGAAAGTTGAGTGCCAAAGAATTGATGCTTTTGAACTGTGGTGTTGGAGAAGACTCTTGAGAGTCCCTTGGACTGCAAGGAGATCCAACCAGTCCATCCTAAAGGAGATGAGTCCTGAATGTTCATTGGAAGGACTGATGCTAAAGCTGAAACTCCAGTACTTTGGCCACCTCATGCGAAGAGCTGACTCATTTGAAAAGACCCTGATGCTGGGAAAGATTGAAGGCAGGAGGAGAAGGGGACGACAGAGGATGAGATGGTTGGATGGCATCACCAACTCAATGGACATGAGTTTGGGTAGACTCTGGGAGTTGGTGATGGACAGGGAGGCCTGGTGTGCTGCGATTCATGGGGTCACAAAGAGTCAGACACGACTGAGCGACTGAGCTGAACGGCAAGTAATACAGCAGAAGAGGCAATACGCCCATTTGACTGGGTGGTGGGGGAAGAAGGCCTTCGGAGAAAGTGACGTTTTTACTGAACAGAAAGACAAGAAAAAAAGCAGACGTAAAAAAATCAGGAGGAAGAGCATGTAGGCAGAGGAATGAAGAGATATTCTGTGTAGCCAGAGAGGAGTGAAGCGGGGTAGAAGAGGAGGCAGTCAGGGATGGGCAAGCACGGGTCTTGGAGGGTCTAACAGGTCTGTGTTAGGAGATTAGATTTTATTCTGTGTGAAACGGGAAGCCAGAAGTGAAGTGAAGTAAAATTCGCTCAGTCGTGTTCGACTCTTTGCAACTCCATGGACTATGCAGTCCATGGAATTCTCTAGGCCAGAATACGGGAATGGGTAGCCTTTCCCTTCTCCAGGGGATCTTCCCAACCCGGGGATTGAACCCAGGTCTCCTGCATTGCAGGAGGATTCTTTACCAGCCGAGCCACAAGGGAAGCCAGAGGAGTCCTTTAAAGCAAAGAGTAGCAAGATATAATTTACATTCTAAGCAGACTCTTCGGGTTACTGGCTGTAAATGGAGTTGCTGCTGCTGCTAAGTCACGTCAGTCGTGTCCGACTCTGTGTGACCCCATAGACGGCAGCCCACCAGGCTCCCCTGTCCCTGGGATTCTCCAGGCAAGAACACTGGAGTGGGTTGCCATTTCCTTCTCCAATGCATGAAAGTGAAAAGTGAAAGTGAAGTTGCTCAGTCATGTCCAATTCCTAGTGACCCCATGGACTGCAGCCCAGCAGGCTCCTCCGTCCATAGGATTTTCCAGGCAAGAGTACTGGAGTGGGGTGCCATTGCCTTCTCTGTGTAAATGGAGGGGACAGTACAAAAATAGCAGTGGCAAACCAGTGACAAGGCTCCTGGATCTACTTGTTTCCCACTTATTAAATTGAAGTAAAGTTGATTTACAATGTTATGTTAGCTTTAGGTGTACAGCAAAGTGATTCAGTTATACATATTTACCTGTATATGCCTATATTCTTTTTTTCAATTCTTTCTCATTATACCTGCCGGACTCCTCTGTCCATGGGATTTCCCAGGCAAGAATACTGGAGTGGGTTGCCATTTCCTTCTCCATAGGATCTTCCCGACCCAGGGATCGAACCCAGGTCTCCCACATTGCAGGTGGATTCTTTACCATCTGAGCCACCAGGGAAGCCCTATAGTTTATTACAAGATATTGAATATAGTTCCCTGTACTATGTAGCAAAATCTTGTCATTTATCTACTTTATACATAGTTGTGTGCATCTGTTAATCCCATGCTCCCAATTTATCCCTTCCCCTACCCTTCCACTTTGGTAACCATAAGTGTGTTTTCTATATCTGTGCGTCTATTTCCGTTTTGTAAATAAGTTCATTTGTAGTATTTTTTAGATTCCACATAAAAGTGACATCACATAACACTTGTCTTCCTTACTTCACTTATATGGTAATCTCCAGGTTAGATCTACTTTATTTTTATTTATTCGTTTTTTGTTTGTGCCCGTGCCATGTGGGATCTCAGTTCCCCAAACAGGGATCAACACCCATGTTCCCTGCATTGGAAGCGCAGAGTCTTAACCACTGGACCACCAGGGAAGTTTCTGGATCGACTTTAAATGAAGTATTTACAAGACTCGCCCACGGGTGAGATGGGCACAAGCGCGTATGAGAAGAGGGGGATCTGGGTTTGCCTCACTGCACTGACATGAGGAAGATAGGGAGAGGAGCAGGAGCCGTCTGGGCGTGGAAATCCAGAATTCCGTATTGGACACGGCACGTGTGAGATGCCATGTGCTGATAATGAAGAGGAAGCGGAGCAGCCGGAACTGGAAAGGATGGAGACACAGGCAGGGGAGATCTCAAGGGCTGGCAGGTGGGGCTATGGGATCAGAGAAGGGAGCCCTCCTGAGGCGGAGTTGGGGTACTGCAACCTTGAAGTCAGGCTCACCGGGAGAAGCCGCCAGGAGGGAGGGAGTCAGAAAAACTAGGCCAAGGAGGGCCCCAGAAACTGGAAGAAGCGGGTGGCTGAATGAGTTGAATCTCGACTAGGACAGAAATTACCCCAGGATTTAGCGGTAGGGAGGCCACTGTAGCCTCGACAGGAACATCCTAGTGGGGTATGGGACGTGAAGTGGATGTCTCACCACCTTTTCCAGTCTTTTCTCCAACCCTCCTCCTCCTGAGGACCCCTCAGACAGGCCGGAGCCCCAGGAGTCACCCCATACCCTCACAGCTCCCACTGCTCTACCTGCTGACTCCACTGAAGCTCTGCGTCCGCATCAGCTCTGGCCTTGGTTCAGGCCACACCACCTCTTTCCTGGACTCGCAGCCGTGCCTCACTGACCCCCTTATCTCCAGGCTCCTCTCTCTAATCTGCCCCCGACACAGGCTGAGTGATGGCCCTGGAAGGCATGGCTGACCCTGAGTCTCTCGTCCGGAAGTCTCCTGGACGCCCATCGTCCTCAGGATGACGGTCAGCTTCCACACTGTGACCTTGCCTCTTCGCCACCTTTTCATCTTTCCAGCTCCACTTCATCTGACCACCTCCTCCCTACCAAGGCCTTCAAAAGCCCTTGTTTGCATGCTTTCCTGACTCATTCTGCACCTCCTACAGCTACAGTGTCACCCCCAAGAAGCCTCCCGTGACTACCCCCCACCCTTCCGGGCACCCAGCTGCGGCTCACGGCCATTTACCTGCTGCACCGGTTCAATGGTCAGCTCCATGTAGCGACTGATGGCTGCCGTCCTCTTGAACGGCTTGCAGTGTGGGAGTGTGGTGAGCGGCACCCAATCCGAGTTCTTTCAAAGGAGGCAGGAAGACAAAAAGGAAGAAGGAGACACTTTCTAAAAACAGGATTCCATTTTCTTCAGCAGAATCCTGTAGGGATTCTGTTCTTTTTTCTTTCTTTTATTTTTTCTGTTCTTTTATGGCACATCTCACTTTCTACTTCCTGTAAGACGTATCTTATCTGTCTCTCTGATGTCACAGAAGGTGGGTGGGTCCAAAACTTGGCTGCACAGTGGAACTACCTGGGCTTCTTAAAACACAGCTAATGTTTAGCTTTTAACCCCAGACATTCTTCCACCAGTGTGGAAGTGACCTGGAGAGTTTAAAAGCTCCCCAGATAAGTGTAAAGTTTGACAAAGCTGGGAGACTACTTAGGTGGGTGCTAAACAAATGCTTTTAGAAGAAGTGGTTCTCGAACTTTACTGTGCATCAGAAGCACCAAGAGGACTTATTAAAACAACTGAGCTGTGTTTTGGTAGAGCTTGGTGGACCCTAGAATTTGCATTTCTAACAAGTTCTTGGGCGATGCTAGTCCAAGGACCACACTTTGAGAACCAGAGCTGTAAAGACTGCTGAAGAGATGCTGAAGGCTCTACTTACTCTCTTCAGAACACTAAACACATGAGGCTCTCTTGAAATATTTTAGCTCCCTTTTGGAATATAATTTCATAACAGATTCTAGAATGGAATGAAAATAACATCCCATTAGAGCCTTCCTGGGAACTTGGATCTTTGGTCCAAGAACCTGTATCGCCCCTTTTAGCTTGGCCATACCTACACACCATCTCCTATTTCATTAACTCAGTCAGATTATGCTGTTAAAGCTAGAACATTTGGAGGAGTGGACCTGGCTCACTCACAGGGAGTCTCATTTCCACTCTGAAAGAAATGAGAATAGTGAAGAGTCTTCATAGGAGACTAGATTTTTTTTTTTCCTGAAAAAATTATCTTAGAAAAGAGGGAGCTGCTTTCTGTTCAAGCCTTTACAAGCTCTCTTATTATCATGAGGCACTTGTTCAATTATTTGCAGCCAAAGACTTCTGACAAAGACAAACTCCCTCAGTTAGCATAGTTCTCCTTACTTACAGGGGTCACCTGATTAAATCAGTAAAGACAGAGACAGACACATTTACAGATATGACATAATTGCCAAGGGTGGATCTTATTGTAAATAACACTTCAAAAATTAGCTTTTTAGCAATATCAGCTTTTTTAAAAATTGTGTTATTGGTGGTGATGCTGTGGATGTCAAATGTATGCAAAAGTAGGAACATAAGTTTTTACCGAACGTGGGCAAAAAGCACATTACTTCTAAACTCAAGTATTAATTTATATAGTAAGTGAACTTCAATATATGTATAAATTACCAAATAGCATAAGTGGACATTTGACTGTTTTATCGACATTGCTAAAAAATGTTCAAGTTTATGCAGTGATCAAAAAAAAGAAAACTTAAAAAATTTTTGTATTTGGAAAAACAGAGGATCCTATTTTCTCAGGGCACTCAGCATTGGGCATAACCCACACTGGAGGGACCCCCAGATTCCCAGGCTGGGCCCTGGCAAGGCTCTCCACCTCTGCCTACGCTGGGCACAGACACCGGTTAGCCCCATCCAGCTGGGAGACCTTGCCTCAGTCATTGCCTCCTGGTTTTCTTCCTCCTTCTCTGCACAGGTCAGAAGGGCTTGGGTGTCAGGGTTCTCTCCTGCTTCAGAGGCAAATCCCAAGACTTGCCTCATCTTGCTCTTCATCACGCAGGAAAGGAAAATGATCTGAGAAGTGGATGTTAAGGTTCAAGGAAGCAGAGAACTTCAGTTGCCTGACGCTGCCTTCACCCCGAGGGCTCCACCCTGGAGTGACGCCCTCACTCCCCAGAATCATCCTGCCAGGGGATGCCCCAGAGCAGACACAAGACAATCTAAGGACAGAGCCAGGTCCAATTCTCTCTGTCCCTCCGGGGCCCACCACCCAGCCAGGTGCTCTAACAAGCACTTGGTGAATACTTGTTAAACCAAAGGATTGTGAAAACCATCTTCCTTGGCTTAGGAGGGACGGTACATGTAGTGGGTGGAACAGCGTCTCTCCAGATTCATATCCACCCATAACCTCAGAATGTGACTTTATTTGGAAACAGGGTCTTTGCTGATATCAAGAATTAGTTAAGATGAGGTTAGCAGTGGACTAGGGTGGATAAGGTAAGTCCCACAACAGGAACTTCAGAGGAAGAGAAGATAGGCAGAGATACACAAAAGGAAAAGGGCCACGTGACGATAGAGGCAGAAATGGGAGTTATGCTGCCCGGAATCAAGGCACCCCAGGAGCCCACCTGAAGCCGGAAAAGGCAGGGCAAGACTCTCTCCTGGAACCTTTGGAGAGAGTGTGGCCCTGTCTGGACTTGGGGCTTCTGGTCTCCAAAGCTGAGAGAATAAATTCCTTTGGCTTAAACCATCGAGTTTGTGGCAATGTGTTATGGCAACCTTGGGAGACTCAAACAGTAAGTGAGAAAATCTTTTTCGGAACTGTTTATGCTAAATCCACAGGGTTTTTTCACACACTCCCTCCCCAGCAGAGGCTTATCCACTGTCAGCATCTCCACCCGCCACTGTCTGAGCTTAGCCTGCCCTTGAGGCCCTCACACCAAGGTCACTGGGGTGTCAGCACATCGGGCAACAACCCCTTGGGGACAAGAAAGGGGGACAGCTTTTCTCCCTGCTTCCCCACCCCAGGCTCCAGCACCAAATAGGACAGGAAGCGCAGGATCAGCTGTGCAGGCCAAGTCAGCTCGCAAAGCCCTTCCCGGCCCACGAGAAAGACAAGGCAAAGGTGAGAAAACAGATTCATGGAGGGTGGGGCCGACGCAGCGGGGAGCAGCATGGAGACAGGAGCTGGCTCTTCTCTGAGCCCAGGGCCAAGAAGTTCACACTCCCTCTGCCGTTTCATAGAGCTCCAGTCAAGAGATCCTTCTGCTTATTAAAAAAAAAAAAAAGGAACAAAACACAGAATTTCACGCTGCAATTGTGTCTGCCTGCCCTAGGCTTCAAACCACCACCCTGGCCACTGAGAAAGAATTCTGTCTACCAAGTGGGTAGGAGGGCGTGGTGGGGCAGAGGGGAGACGAGACACAGGCAGTCCAGCCCCGGGACCTGGGTGGATACAGACAGGTCCAGCGCTGCACGGCCGAGCGACGTCAGGAACCAGGGCGTGGCCCGCAGCAGGTACTCAGGCCGCTGGTCGTGGGCCACGATGGCCGAGGCGTAGAGGAGACCAGCCAGGGCTGACAGGAGCCGGGTCCACAGGTGGATGGAGGGAAATGTCCTACCCCGGCACTGGGCAGAGAGAGGAAGGGGCTGCGCTGGGGGGAGGACTGCCGCCTCGCCCAGCTCCCTTCGGTTGATTCTAAGACCCAGACCCCTTGATGTGAGAGGTTGGAGGGCAAGCCCTCTGGCCAAGGCCAGCCCCCAGAGGAGTTGTTTGCATTGGGCTTCAAGCTGCTTCCAGGAATTCCCTGGCAGTCTGGTGGACTGCACGCTTTCACGGCAGGGGACACAGGTTCGATCCCTGGTCAGGGACCTAGGATCCCACAAGCCATGAGCCAAGGCCAAAAAAAAAAAAAAAAAAAGTTGCCCCCTTTGTCTGGTGAACTCCTATTCATTCCTCAGAACCTGGCTTAAAATCAACTCTGGGAAACCATCTCTTATGCCTCCACTCTAAGGGGAGCAAGTAATTCCTTCTTCTGTGTCCCTCACACCTGACATACCCCTCTACTAGAGTGCCTTTCACGCTGGTCATGACTTAGCTCTTTACACATCTGTCTTCTCAGTAGACAGAGGGCTCCTCAGAGCAGGGCTGAGGGCCTCACCAGTGCCCTGGAACCCAGCACTGGGCAGGAGCCCGTGAATTTCAGTGGAGAGAACATAAGGGAGATAGAATTATGGAGAGCCAAGCCCTGACCCTTCTCTTCTTGGGACCACCAACTCCGAACTAGCCCAGATGGGAAAGTCAGGGAAATTAGAGATAACATTCTGGTAATTTTTGAAGCCAAGGGGATATTTTTGGAGAATGAGTCATGAATATTGGTTTTTTTAAAAGGAAACATATGCAATATCTATATGTAAGTACCATTTACAGGTATAAAGTCACTTTCTATACACATTAAGTATATAAACACATATGTATTTCCAAGTCATACAGTTACATAGGCATTTAAATTAACACAGAATACATATACATGTATATGTGTGTATATATATACACACACGTGTTTACATATATATACACATGTGTGTTTACATACATACATAATATATATATATATATATATACACGTGTGTTTACATATATATATACATAAACTTAGCCTGCTCATTAGATGACTGTATTTGGAGACATGCAGGCCTTGCCTAAGGAATGGACAAAATTCAAGAGAAAAAGCATGTTTTGGTCGATTTTCCCCATTTTAATTTTAATCCTCAAAAGGACTGAATTCCCAGTGGTTGGAACTCTGCACTTTCACTGCCAAGGGCCTGGGTTCAATCCCTGATCAGAGAATTAGGATCTCACAAGCCATGCAGAGCAGCCAAGGAAAAGGAAACAAAAAAAAGATTCCTCAGGAGTGTTAGGTCTCCCTCTGCGTCTCTTCCAACTTTGTTCCCAGGCTTCCCTGTTTCAACTCTGGGAAACCATCCCTTACCACCTCCACCCTAAGGGGAGCAAGTAATTCCTTCCTCCCACCGCCACTACCTGCTGGTGGTGGCTTACTGTAAAAAATCCACTGCCAGCACAGGAGATGCAGATGTGGGTTTAATCCCTGGGTTGGGAAAATACCCTGGAGATGGAAATGGCAACTCATTCCAGTATTCTTGCCTGGGAAATCTCATGGACAGAGGAGCCTGGAGGGCTACAGTCTATGGGGTTGCAGAGTCAGACAGGACTTAACAACTAAACCACCACCACAACACCCCTAAACAGACAGCACCTAGCTGGGGAGGGTGACTCCCGAACCGCTAGCCCCAGAGGCTGTAGGTAGAGTGACACCCCTTCCCTTGGCTCTTCTTACCTCACACAACGCAGGCAGCATCACTATACCAAGAAACCCTTGGGGTCCTCCAGCCCACCCACCCCATTTTACAGGAGACATTGATGGCCAGAGGGGCAGTGACGTGCAGAGAGGGGCTCAGCGGGGGAGCCCTCTGCTCTCACTCTGGTGCCAACTCATGCCCAGTACCATCTGACTCAACACTCAAGCTCTTGTCAGTGTTGGTACTAGGGCTCTGGAGGGCTAGAGGGCTGTTTGCCTGTGGCGCTGGGCACACAGCAGGTGCCTCAAGCATCGCTGCTTGAAGACTGGAACTGGCTTGGTGACTCAAGATGTGGCGGGAGCTTCTCCAGCACACTCGGGCCTGCCTAACAGTTCAGGACTGATGGTTGAGGGGACAACCCGTCTGGTGGTTGCCTGGCAAATCTGTGCTGGGGGTCGGAAGTGGGCCATGCCTCAGCTGCTCCTGCAGCAGCAGTGATTCCCCATGTTGTCAGCACAGGGCTCTACTGATCAGAGCACGTTCACACTCCTTGTCCCATTCAAGGACTTGCCCCTGGAAAAATGGCATCTTCTCCCACCAAAGCTACCCAGCCAGACTGCTCAGTGCCCCCACCAAGGGTAAGTTAGAAGCAGCTTCTGGGGGATCCAGGGTCTGAGGCCATGCTGGCTCAGCTTCCATTGCACCCCAGTCTTGCTGGCTTTCTTCCTAATGAGGGAACCCTAGCTCTGGGCTTTTGTTCACTGGACCAGACACACTCAGGGCTGGCAGTCTCTCCTAGATTACCCAGCTCAGTTCCAATGTAATCTCCCTCTATCTTCCTGCCAAGGTGGGGGTCATCCGGCTTGAATGCCTCTAGTGATGAGGAGCTCACTACCTACTAAAGCAGGAATAAATAACAATACCGATTGCTCTCAACATGCCAGCCACTGGGCAAAGTGTCTAACCCGTGGAGTCTTTTTTTTTCACTGAATGGGATGTGGCCCTCCCAGTAACCTCCTGGTTATTGGTTCTGGTCTTGGTTCTTATCACTAAGACTGCAGAGAACAAGGCTACTCTTTCTGCCCCAAGACAGCTCTCCATTTGCTGTATCCATGAACTCCCTATTTTCTAGGCCAGATATAGTCGCTCAGTAAGAAATGTCTCCTGGCACTACCCTGGGCAGACCCCAAATGTCTGGCACACAGCGAGAAGTAAAACAGAAAGGGTGACTGCTCTCACGGTGCCAACTCTCTGCTGGGGAACCAGGCAGCCACTTGGCAAATAACTAAAGGAGCTAATTTCAGGCTGAGATAAGTGTGATCAAGAAAATGAAGCAGAGGGAGGAACCCAGGGGTGGGGCTGGCCTGGGGTATTTTAGGGGGGCTGGTGTTATGGGTTGGATTGAGTTTCCCTAAAAAGACACTGGAGTCCAACTCCCAGAGCTAGTAAATGTAGCCTTATTTAGAAGTAGGGTCTATGTAGATGACCAAGCTAAGCTGAGGTTGTTAGGATGAGCCCTGATCCAAGATGACTATTCCTTATGAAAAGGGGAAAGTCAGGTACAGGAACGTACGGAGGAAAGGCCACGGGAAGACTACATGCATTGGTGGGTGTGCACGCACGCGTGGGCGCACGCACACACACACTCGGAGAACACCACACAAATCCTGGAGTTGTGCTGCCACCAGTCAGGGAACTAGCAGAAGCTCAGAGAACAGCCTGAAACAGACCCCTCTCTAGGGCCTTCAGAGGGAGCGTGGCCCTGACACTTTGGGGTCGGGCCTCTGGCCCTGAGACTTAAAGACAATACATTTCTGTTGTTCCAAGTCTGTGACACTTTGTTACTGCAGGCGAAAGAAACTTTTACAATACAGGTGGCCAGGGCCCTGCAGCAATTCCTTCAAAGGCTGTCGTGTGACACAGCTTCCCAGCCCCACACCACCCTGAAGACCCATCCCAGGGGGGCTGAACTGAGCACAGTGCTCCCCACACTCACCTCCGTTGATCTGGAGATCGCATCGTTGCTGAGGAGGCCCAGTGCCCTGGGAGGTTTCAGGCTGCAGCTCTCAGAGTGCTCAACTAAGACCCCGCCATCCCCAAATCCTGTTCTCCTGGAACTGCTATTAAATCACAGCTCTGGGGCTTCCCTGGTGGTCCAGTGGCTAAGACTCTGCACTCCCAGTGCAGCGGGCCCCAGTTCGATCCCTGGTCAGGAAACTAGATCCCACATGCTGCAACTAACGGCTTGCGTGCCACAACTAAAGATCCCATGAGCCGCAACAAAGATCAAACATCCTGAGTGCTGCAGTTAAGACCCGGCCCAGCTGAATAAATAAATTAATGTAAAGAAAACACAGTATTCTTGGGCAAGTGACTGTTTTAAGACTAAATGATGGGCTGGCACATTTCTGGGGTCATGTAATATGTGGTTCTCTTGCAGGTGCCCTCTTGCCTTGGTGGCCTTTCCTGCACTCTCCTCTGCCCCTGTTGCCTCCCCTCGCCTCTGCTTCCTCAGGCCCCACCCTGTCTTCCTGCCAATCTGGGCACCCCCAGCACCCAGCAGTGTCAACAGTTTCCACCCTCATTCATTTGCACAACGTAGAGGTTTCTCTCTCTCTTTTCTAAATCCCCAAACATTTGATTCTCTCTCTTAGAGCATTCAAACACCTTGTTTTCCATTTCTCTGTCTTCTTGAGACTGAGCTCGCCAAGGGCAAGCAGGGCATCTCAAGTCATGTCTGTTTACCCCAGGGGAGTGGCCAACATAGGGCTTCCTTTACCCCAGACACCGGGAAAATATCTGCCAACAAGACACTCTCGAATATAAAGAGCCCAGGAGCTGAACAATCCTATCTTCTAAAACCTCAAACCTTTTCATTCCTTAATAGGATGCTTGTTCATCCAAACACAGGGGCTCCTTCCTGAGAACCTGTTTCTCATTTGCTACAAGAAATAGAGTGGACACAGAGCCCTCCCGCTGTGAGCCTCAGGATCCCTGGAGCCTGGGGCCAGCTGCCCTCTGCCCCGCACACACATATACACAAACACCCCCCTCCCCATACATACACACACGGCTGTGCACACGGGGACACCATCTCTCCACCCCAGTGATCTGGAGCTGGGAGGATGGTCCCAAATGCCCTAAGACCTTCAGGGGTGACCCCACAGTCCCAGCCCCAGGCTCACAATTCTGGAGAGTGGGGGGATCCGGGAAACCCAGGAGCCCAAGGCCGCGATGCCACCCAGTAGGAAGCCGAGGATTTCTGTATTGTCCTGTGGGAACAGTGATACACTCAGCACCCAGGGGAGACTCCCAGGCACACTGGGCCCACCCTTTTCTGCTTTTAGGTGGTTATTCCCAGCAAGGCCTAGGCCTGGCCCCCACCCCCAGGACACTGATTGGGACTGTGTGGAGGGGAGGGACCCGTATTCCCCGACATCATACCCCTCTCCCTCAGCCCGAGCAGGCCTGGCCTCACCTGCACCAGGATGCCCAGCAGCCTCCTCTGCAGCCCTCGGTCATGGCCTGAAGCCCATGGGATGGTGGCCCACAGAGCCCAGCCTGGGCCCAGGCTCAGTGGCAGGACCAGGGCAAACACGCTGGCCTGGAGCCGCCGCCTCCTCTTCCTCTCCCGGGAGCCCCGTCCTGCAACAGACACCAAGATCCTGCTCAGCTGCCGGGATCTGGAACCCAACAGACAGCTGCGTGGGAAGAACTGGTGTTGACCCCGGCCACAAGGCCAGGACGTGCTCCCACGTTGTCCCACAGGCCAGACCTCGCCCACTCATGAAGGGCCTGTGGTGGTGCCCTCTCATTCCCCCCACCCCCCATGCCTGGTGCTCTTCCCCTTCCTCAGCCTTTCACGTCGTTTTATGTTTCAAGGCAGGTCAGCGTTATCCTTTATCACATACATCTGCGTGCACACGGTGCTGTTCATCCTAGACTGGAGCCCCCTAAGCGCAGGCACTGTGCCTAGGCAGCTCTAGAGTCTGCACAGAGCCTGGCACTGAGCAGAGCCCGGCACTGAGCAGAGCCTGCACAAGCTTGGTGAATGCCCCATGAGTGGGCAGAGTGGTGCCAAGGCATCAAAACTGTGAGCAGGAGAAGCATCGTCTTTGAAAGACCCCTTGAAACAGAAGGCAGATCCTCCGCTGAACAACTCCAAAAAGAGCATTCCTCCTCTGGGCAGCATTGAGCCCAAGGGTATCTTACATTACGCCCTGGTGCAAGCACTTCCTTTTAAGATGATGGTCCGAGCGTGTTGCTGCCCCTTGTCGGGAACGTCTGGTCCCACACACTCCCAGCCTACTCATCCCATCTCAGCCACCTCCAGTCCCTGCTCTGCCTGAGGCTGTGCAGGTCCTTTCCTGGACTCCATTTCCAGCAGCGGTGGGGCTTCACCTGGAGCCCCTGGACTTGCACACTGAGTATCACTGTCTGTCCCCTAAGCCCTGCCCCCTCCTTCTTCCTGACCTCTTCCCAGGCTGCTCTTTCATCTGGAAAGCCCTTTCCTGCGGCCCCAGTTCCAACGTCACCTTCTCCCGACACCTGCAGACCCTCCCCTCCTCTGCTGCCCACTGTGCGCACACCCCTCACTAGCAGCGCTGACTACCTTTTAGGGCCCGGACCTCTTGCTCTGGCTGAGGCCGGGGAGCTCGCTCATTCATCTGTACCTGGCAGGGGCCCAGCTCAGGCACAACAGGGAGAGGTGCTGCTGAATGAAATGAGTGGATGATGAAGTCAGGAAGAGGTGGCAGCACACTCACCCGAATTAGACTTGAATTTGGAGCCACAGACTGGGAAAAGAATGGACACAAAGTTCACCAGGTCGACAGCTGCTAGGTAGGCACCAGTGAAGACCTGCGAGCAAAGGAAAGGTCTTGGTGTTCAAACCTCTTTCCACAGCTGTAGTACCTCTCGTTCTGGATCTCCTCCACTACATATGTTCCACTGAAATAGGGTTTCCAGGGATACCTCCCACGCCACAGAGGTTGGTCATCACCTCCATTTGAGGAAATGGGGTTTTGCTCAAGTGACCAAAGCCATTATGAAAACGTGCATCATAGAGATGGGACAAGATCCCAGCCCACCACACTTTCCATTGTACGGCGTGGTCTTGTGCAACTCTGGCCCAGCCACTGACCTTCCCAGCGCCTCTGTTTCCTCATCTGTGAAGCAAAGATAATAACAGCACTTCTCTCAGTGTGAAGCCGATGATATGAGCCGACACATGGAAAGTTGCTTAGGCTGGTGATCGGAGGAAAGTAAGATGTGCCTGCCGAAACTGGCACTCGCTACTGCCACTATAGTGGACACTTGAACAGCTCACTTCCTTGCAGCAGAAATTCTGAGTGTCACTTTACAGCAGGTCCTCTGTATCCTCTGTTCTGCATCCATAGATTCAACCACCCATGGATCGTGGGGTGCCATAGTGTGTATTATTTGAAAAAAATCCACTTATAAGTGATTGCACACAGTTCAAACCCATGTTGTTCGAGGGCCCACTGTATTTAGTGCTTAACAGCATGTGTTCTAGGGTTTGAATCCTGACACTGCTACTTACAAGAGCATGCCTGTAGCAGGGTTATGTAACCTCTCTACACCTCTCCACACCTCTTTTACACCTCATGTGTAAAACAGGGATGATGCGAGCACCCATAATTTAAGGATTAAGTGAATTAATATATGAAAAGCCCTTACTATTTAATAAATATCAGCTATTATTGGACTTGAGCTGAACTTCATTATCTTTTATCAGCGAGTGAGAATTGCCTCCAAAATGAAAGGTGATTTGTTTCTGATAGAATGCTGCACACAGCAGGGTCTAGAACTCTTCAAATCTGTGTCCAACTGTCAGGCTGCCCTCCTTCACCTCTCCCTGGGTGGCAAAAGGCCAGGACCAGCCCCCTAAAGTGGGGCCCACAGGTCCTTCTTCCTTGGGATATGTGTTTTGAGATAGGCCCCTTTCTACACAGATTTGTTTAAGGTCCCAGACTTTGGAAAAACTTGAAATGTTTCTCATTTGCTCCAAAGCCCACATCACCACCTGGGAAAGGATTCAGATACCCCTGCATGAGTGGGGGCAGTGCCTGGGCTCTAGAAAACAGTAACAGCACCCATCTTTTTTTTTTTTAAATTGGACATCTACTATGTGCCAGCTCCTGTTTTAAGTGCTGGGGAGATGGCACTGAATTAAAGTTGTTGCCCTTATGAAGCTGACATGCTAGTAAGGGTTAACATGTAATAAAGAATAGACGTAATGAATAAAGTAAAGCAGATGGTACATTGAGGGGGAAATGAGCAGGATGAGGGGTCTGGAGCAGCTGTGGGAGATGCAGGGCACAATTTTAAACAGATGGTCAGGAGGTCTTATTGAGAGGAGATTTTTGAGCAAAGACTTGAAGGAGGTGAGCGGTGACTCACATGGTTATTGGAGGACCAGAAAGGCCAGCAGGGGCACAGACCCTAGGGCAAAGCTGCTTTGCGTGGGGAAGGAACAAAACAGAAGCCACTGTCACCTGTGGTCCCAACCCACCTGAATGGTGAGTTGTTTGGCCAGAATCGCCCCAATAGTATCACACAGACTGATCAGGAGGCAGCACGCAGCCCATAATGCTGACTGGTCCCGTCCAGATTTCCTCCCACATCTCAGATACAGAAGCCTGTGGGGACAGACAGGAGTGTGGACAGAATACAAAGATGTAAGGTTGGGCTCCCAGAGCAGGTGTCTGAAAAAGGCAGTTGTGACTTGGTTTCCTTACGAATCACTTTCTTCCCCATATATTCAGCAGGTGTTTTTGACCTTAGTTTACAGATGCAAAAAGTAAAGGATGGAAAGGACTCTGAGCCTCTGACCACCAAGCCCAAAGCAAGAGCCAGGCTTCACAAAAGGAGGAGTTTCTTTCTCCCTATCAATCTGGCTGCCTCAAATTCACAACCCACCTCTCGGTGCTGACAAACGAGCTGTCAGCTTTTCTTTTTTAGAAAGGAGACAGGAGAGTTATAAAAGTAATCCAATCATTGCAGTTTTACTGTAGAGCAGAGTTAATTGCCTAAATTAAAAAGGCAACTTGTTTCTTTGCAATTAACATGAAATCCTTCTAATCCATCTGTGCAGTGAGATGGCTCGGTTTCTGCCAGCTGCATCTGAGTTGCTTTCATTTTGGGTGCATGTTCTTTACACACCGGGGAAGACTCCTCAAAGATGCCGTGGCACTTTGAGTTGCCACTGCTGGCTTCTCTCCCTTACTGCTCACTTTCTACCCCCACATTTGCCCAGGAATAAGTGCAGGAAGGCAGGACAAGCTGGAACGGGCAGACGTCTCTTTGTCAGCATCATCAGTCGGATCTTGGAAATACTTTGTCTGAGATGTTTCCCTGCCAACATTTCTACCGGGAAACTGATGCACAATTGCAGCTCTGGTTTCATTTCCTTTAACCACAGGGTACGACTTACTCCACATCATTAGGACCATTTGGCCAGTTCTGAGCATCAGCCCTTGGGACAAACTGATGCGGACAGAAGACGACTGGGCTCCCAAACATTCCTGACTGGCCAGACAAAGCCCAAAGCTCCCAGTGGGAATGTAAACTGTTAATTTTGAATCCTGAAACTGAAGGTCCGAGAGTGAAGACTCTACACTAGAGACTCCCCGAGATGGACCCAAGTTACAAATAATTTATTTCAACCCTCCCATTTGAGAGAGGAGAACACTGAGGTCTATGGTGAAAGGTGAGTTAATGCAGGCCTTCCACTTTACCTGTGGAGGCCCTGCCTGTGCCCTGGTGCTCTTCAGCCACGTCTCCAGCTCTCAGGGGTCAGGGACCCCGGGTTGGCCCTGATCCAGCCCCTACACAGCTGAGGCAAGGTGGAAAGGCAGAGGCTCTGCTCTCAGCCCAGCCAGTGGGCATTCTCACGGACGCTCGTAACCTCTCCAAGTTTAGTTCATGGAGGGTAAGCTGTCTGATGACACCCATCTCAGAGGGTGGTGGTGATGAGCATGTGAGACCATGCAGGTAAACTGCCCCCTTAGTTCCCATCCTCTGATCTGGGTAGTCACCTCCCAAGCCTGCGCCTTCCAGTAGGTCCTGGGGTTTCAGTTCTCCCCATTCACTCAGGCAAGTCAGTTAACTTGTCAGAACCTCAGGTTTCCTCATCTAAACAGAGTCAGTGACAGTCCCTGACTCACGGGGTGGTGGCAGGGATTGGTGAGTTAACAATGGCAGGACTAGGCCCTCAGCAAATGTTCCAAGTGTTTTCTTATTCATGGCCTGCAGACTCTCTCCAACAACATCAGGCCTGAGGTAAACAGGATTGAGTGCTGAGAGTGAGCAGGTGCCAGCCTCCCTGCGGGTGGTCCTTCTCTCCCTCCCCCTCCACCTAGGGAATACATGGGGGCACCATCCTCCAGAGCTTGGGACAGGGTGCCAGAAGACCTAGAGACCATCTTTAGCCAGACATCACCCTTAGAACCCAGGTTACGGTGATCACTCGGCCAGATCACTTCCG
This sequence comes from Ovis aries, assembly GCF_016772045.2. Taxonomy (NCBI): domain Eukaryota; kingdom Metazoa; phylum Chordata; class Mammalia; order Artiodactyla; family Bovidae; genus Ovis; species Ovis aries. The sequence goes on along the minus strand of NC_056054.1, from coordinate 193,738,610 downwards.
GTGTTGGACAGACCAGGGCCAAGTTTGTAGCCAGAGTTATATAATTACCTCTCCCCTTCTCAGCTAGGAGGGCCTTGGGTAAACTGAGGCCAGAACATGGAGAGACAGGCTCATGTTCTCTGCCAAGGGTGGGTGGCAGTGCAGGAGCAATAATAATGCTGTTTAATGAGCACTTAGGAAGAGCTCTACCAGCACTAACCCATTGGATCCTCCCAGCCGGTCCTATGCGCTAACATCCCCATTTATGTGAGGAAAAGTGAGCCCCAGGGACTTTACACCTCTCCCAGGTCACAGGGCCAGTCAGTGGGGAAAGGCTGACAAGACACCCAGGACTGGCGGCTTCCAGTCCACGGTCCCGCCCACCATACCACCCAGCCTTCTGTGGGCTCCCAGCCCAGCCTCCTCGTTCGTGGAATCCGGAAAGAAGGCTCTGATTTCAGTCTACAGCAAAATGCGCCTCTCGACCCTGGAATTGTCCTGCCTCTTGGATCCTCCCTTTCTGCCCTCAACCATTCTAGGTGCCCAAGAGCGAGTCAGCAGGGCCAGCGCCCCGTTCCCCCCGCGGCCGCCCCGGCCCCCATTACAGCGCGTGGACGGCGATCCAGCAGGAAGAGGCGCAGATCCATAGGGCGAAGGAGATGCAGACACGGTGGCGGGCGAAGCAGCGGTCCAGGTAGTCCCAGTCCCAGAGCGCGGGCGCCGCTGCGCGGCTGGGAGCCTCCCCCATGGCAGGCTCCATTCCGCCCAGTCCGGTGCCCGCGCCTTCGCGTGGCCAGGGACCCGCGTGCAGCCTCCCTTGCTGCCCGCGGCCCCGGCGCTGCCGCCCCGCACGCCCCCTTCTGTGCGGTTCCGCCGCAGCGGGCCAGCCCGAGCACACCGTCGGCCGGCCGGAGATGGGCGCGCCCAGCTCCGCGCTCCCGGGGGCGGGCGGCGGCGGTCAGGACTCCAGGGAAAAGTTTCCGGAACCGTGCGGCTTCCCCACCCCTCCCGCTATTGTCGGGGGTCTGCGGGCGGGAGGCCGCCCCCCAGCGTCCGGAGCCGGGAGCAGCCTCCGCACAAAGGCTGCGCTCCCTGCCCGCCAGACAGCGGCGGCGCGGCTCCGCGGACCCCTTCGCTGTCACCCATCCCCCAAACCGGAGGCCAGAGCGGAATACAGTGACCTGCCAGCCCAGTGGGAGGCACCTTCATTACCCCACATTTCCTGAGCCAAACAATGCACACTTCGCTCCCGGCGAGCCGCCTGGGCTCTGGTGATCCCGAGAGGTGTGAGATCGTTAAAATGGCACGATACAAAGGGTGCGGTGGGAGGCCAGGAAAGAGAAATCGCCCGCGCTCTCCGGCATCCTCTCTCACCCTGTTTTCTGAGGCTGTAGCTGCACCTTGCGTCCCCACCATTTGCCCAAGCGGGGCTCTAGAAGTGAAGTCCTCCTAGGCGGCGACCCCCGCAGCCAGGGAGCCCCGTGATTTTTGCAGTCTGCCCCCTCCCATTCAGACACGGCCACTCAAGTACATAGGACTATTTTTCTTGAAAATAAACTATTATAATTTAAATTTTTCCTTGTTGATTTTTAATCACTTGAAGAAGTTGTATCATTTCTTTTTTTATTTTTAAAGATAGCTCTATGGAGATCCCATTCATATACCATAGAAGATTCACCCTTTTAAAGTGTACAAGTCAGCGGTTTTTAACATTTCCGCCGAGTTGCTGCAGCCACCATCATTGTCGAATTTTAGAACATTTTCATTACCTGGCAAAAAACCTAGCACCCACTAGCATGTAGTTACTCTCCATCCCCCTCCAGCACTCCCAGCCCTAGGCAGCTTCTGTCTCTATGGATTTGTCTATGCTGGACATTCTTATAAATGGGATCATCCAATAGGTAACCTTTTTGTGACCGACTTCTTTCACTTGGCATAATGTTTTTAAGGTTCATCCATATACCGTGGCATGTATCAGGGTGTCATTTCTTTGTTATCTATTTGACTGCACTGGCGGTTGCGGTACTCAGCAACTTCCATCTTCATTGAGGCATGCAGGGATTTAGTTCTCTGACAGGGATTGAAGTGGGGTCCCCTACATTGGGAGTTTGGAGTCGTAGGGCCTGGACCACCAGAGAAGTCCCCATTTCTTTTCAGGACTAAAAAATAATCCACTGTATGGATGTACCACATTTTATTTCTCTTTTCATCATTTGATGGACAGTTGGGTTGCTTCCACATTGGGACATTATGAATGACGCTATTATGAACATTTGTGTACAAGTTTTTGTGTGGATATAGGTTTTCAGTCTCTTGGGCATATACCTGGGTATGGGGAACTACTGGACTTTTTACCAAAGTGGCTGTGCCATTTCACAGGTTCATTCATCTTTAAAAGCTACGAGCACTCACGGGAGAGACGACCACTGTCAGTCTTTGTGCTGAGGGCTCGGGACACACTGCTGAGAAAAACAGACATAGTTTCCACCTACCTTTACAGTTCAGTAGAAGAAAAAGATATTAAACAGGCAATTGAGCAAATAGAGATTGAATTAAAATGTATTATTAAACAAAACGGGCCAAAATTCAAATAGTAAAATGATTAAGATGAAGTGATATAAAATTAATGCCAACTAAGACAGTTGGTTCTGTGGTAAAAAAATTCACCTGTGAATGAAGGAGATGCAGGTTTGATCCCTGGGTCAGGAAGATTGCCTGGAGGAGGAAATGATAACCCACTCTAGTATTCTTGCCTGGAGAATCCCATGGACAGAGGAACATGGCAGGCTACTGTCCGTGAGGTTGCAAAGTTGAATACAACTGAGCACGCATACATGCAAGACAAGATTAGATGGGTAAATTAAAAGGGAAAATATATGTAACCCAAGTTTCTCATAGTCTATAAACAATAAATCGGAGAAGGCGATGGCACCCCACTCCAGTACTCTTGCCTGGAAAATCCCATGGACAGAGGAGCCTGGTAGGCTGCAGTCCATGGGGTCGCGAAGAGTCAGAGACGACTGAGCGACTTCACTTTCACTTTTCACTTTCATGCATTGGAGAAGGAAATGGCCACCCACTCCAGTGTTCTTGCCTGGAGAATCCCAGGGACAGGGGAGCCTGGTGGGCTGCCGTCTATGGGGTTGCACAGAGTCGGACATGACTGAAGCGACTTAGCAGCAGTAGCAGCATAAACAATATATACTCTTAGTCTAATTTCTGCCTTCTGGTTCTTTTTTTTTTTCCTTTTGTTTTTGTCTTCTGGGTTTTTGTGGGTTCTTCTAGTGTTTTCCTCTGTGCTTACAACTGGTTGTCTCTGCCTTGATCTAATTACCCATGGGTGCTGACTGGTGGCCATCTAGATCCTGGATTCCTCTGGTGCCTACAGCTCCCAGAGGCAGGTCTATTCCAAAATCATCTATCTATCCCACTAGCTGTCTTGCTAAAGTAGGGACTGTCCACAGTTTGGTGTCACCCTTTCACAAGGCCCAAGATCACCTTATACTATCAGTTTTGTTTAGACCTGAAATTGCCACTGTTTAACTTGATTCAGTCTTTATTTTTGTTTCCTTCTCCCTCAGCCTCAGCATAAATCCTGGGGAGATGGACCTAATTTAGTTGTTTCAGGGAATTCCCTGGCGGTCCAGCGGTCAGCACTTAAGGGTTTAAGTCCTACAGTTGCCCTGCCTGAGCAGTTGAGGCTGTGTGGCCCACAGATTGTCAGTATCAGAATCGCTCTGGTTGCCCTTCAAAAAGCAGACCTACTAAATCTAACTCCCTGGGCGCGTGTCCTTGGAATCCACATGATTAGTGTCCTGGATCTGCTGAAACGAATCACAAATTTCGTGGTTTAAAGCAACAAAAATGCATTCCCTCACAGTCCTGGAGGCCCAAAGTCTGCAATCAGTGTCACAGGACTAAAATCAAGGTGTTTCCTGGGCTGCCTGCTCTATCCCCTGGTGGTATCTGGTGCCTGCCCTACTCCCTGGCACTTTAAGGGAGAAGCTCCTTCTTGTCCCCTCTCTTCCAGCATCTGGTGGCTGTGAATATTCCCTGCCTTACAGCTGCATCACTCTGATCAGTCTCTGCCTCCTGTCTCCAGGTCTATATTGCCTTTTCCTCTTCTATGTTTAATCTCCCTCTGTCTTTCTTTTATAAAGACATTGTGTTTGCGGCCTCCTCAAATAATCCACAATAATCTCCCTGTCTTAAGATCCTTAACTAAACGACACCTGCAAAGACCCCTTCTTCCTACAAGGTAACATTTACAGGCTCCAAGGATCAGGACTTGATATCTTTGGGGGCCATTATCCAGCCAACTAACTGCACTGTTTTATGCAAGCTTCCTTGGAGAGGCTTATGAGAAACAGGGTTATGAGATGGCCCTCGCTTGGGGTGGAGAAAATGTGGGGAGCTGTTTCCAGTCACTGGATATCTGGGGACATTGGACAATGGATTAGGAAAGTGTGGGTTTATGATAATCTTCTACTGGAATTCACATGCTGCCTCCTTGCAGCTATGACTGGGTAAAGCGCTGATCCTTTCTGCACGGGAGTATTCTTACCTGTAAACTGATAACAAGAGTACCTACCATAGAGTTACTATGATTATTAGAAATCCTGCAGATAAAGCATCTGGCACATGCCAGTTGTGGCAATTGTTACTGTCTTTCCCAGGAAGAGCCTCAGATCTACTTAAAAACAAATGTGGAAGGACTTAACTGGTGGTCCAGTGGCTGGAGCTCTATGCTCTGGTCTGGGGACTAGGTCCCACATGCTGCAATTAAAGATTCATTGCACCACAAATAAGACCCAATGCAGCTAAATACATACATACATACATATCAGTTCAGTTCAGTTCAGTTGCTCAGTCATGTCTGACTCTTTGCGACCCCATGAATCGCAGCACGCCAGGCCTCCCTGTCCATCACCATCTCCCGGAGTTCACTCAGACTCACGTCCATCAAGTCCATGATGCCATCCAGCCATCTCATCCTCGGTCGTCCCCTTCTCCTCCTGCCCCCAATCCCTCCAAGCATCAGAGTCTTTTCCAGTGAGTCAACTCTTCGCATGAGGTGGCCAAAGTACTGGAGCTTCAGCTTTAGCATCATTCCTTCCAAAGAAATCCCAGGGTTGATCTCCTTCAGAATGGACTGGTTGGATCTCCTTGCAGTCCAAGGGACTCTCAAGAGTCTTCTCCAACACCACAGTTCAAAAGCATCAATTCTTCGGCACTCAGCCTTTTTCACAGTCCAACTCTCACATCCATACATGACCACAGGAAAAACCATAGCCTTGACTAGACGGACCTTAGTCAGCAAAGTAATGTCTCTGCTTTTGAATATACTATCTAGGTTGGTCATAACTTTTCTTCCAAGGAGTAAGCGTCTTTTAATTTCATGGCTGCAGTCACCATCTGCAGTGATTTTGGAGCCCCCCAAAATAAAGTCTGACACTGTTTCTACTGTTTCCCCATCTATTTCCCATGAAGTGATGGGGCCAGATGCCATGATCTTTGTTTTCTGAATGTTGAGCTTTAAGCCAACTTTTTCACTCTCCTCTTTCACTTTCATCAAGAGGTTTTTTAGTTCCTCTTCACTTTCTGCCATAAGGGTGCTGTCATCTGCATATCTGAGGTTATTGATATTTCTCCCAGCAATCTTGATTCCAGCTTGTGTTTCTTCCAGTCCAGCATTTCTCATGATGTACTCTGCATATAAGTTAAATAAGCAGGGTGAAAATATACAGCCTTGACGTACTCCTTTTCCTATTTGGAACCAGTCTGTTGTTCCATGTCCAGTTCTAACTGTTGCTTCCTGACCTGCATTCAGATTTCTCAAGAAGCAGGTCAGGTGGTCTGGTATCCCCATCTCTTGAAGAATTTTCCACAGTTTCTTGTGATCCACACAGTCAAAGGCGTTGGCATAGTCAATAAAGCAGAAATAGATGTTTTTCTGGAACTCTCTTGCTTTTCCATGATCCAGCGGATGTTGGCAATTTGATCTCTGCTTCCTCTGCCTTTTCTGAAACCAGCTTGAACATCAGGGAGTTCACGGTTCACATATTGCTGAAGCCTGGCTTGGAAAATTTTGAGCATTACTTTACTAGCATGTGAGATGAGTGCAATTGTGCGGTAGTTTGAGCATTCTTTTGCATTGCCTTTCTTTGGGATTGGAATGAAAACTGACCTTTTCCAGTCCTGGCCACTGCTGAATTTTCCAAATTTGCTGGTATATTGACTGCAGCACTTTCACAGCATCATCTTTCAGGATTTGAAATAGCTCAACTGGAATTCCATCACCTCCACTAGCTTTGTTCGTAGTGATGCTTTCTAAGGCCCACTTGACTTTACATTCCAAGATATCTGGCTCTAGATTAGTGATCACATCATCATGATTATCTGGGTCGTGAAGATCTTTTTTGTACAGGTCTTCCGTGTATTCTTGCCACCTCTTCTTAATATCATCTGCTTCTGTTAGGTCCATACCATTTCTATCCTTAATCGAGCCCATCTTTGCATGAAATGTTCCCTTGGTATCTCTAATTTTCTTGAAGAGATCTCTAGTCTTTCCTATTCTGTTCTTTTCCTCTATCTCTTTGCATTGATCGCTGAAGAAGGCTTTCTTATCTCTTCTTGCTATTCTTTGGAACTCTGCATTCAGATGCTTATATCTTTCCTTTTCTCCTTTGCTTTTCACCTCTCTTCTTTTCACAGCTATTTGTAAGGCCTCCCCAGACAGCCATTTTGCTTTTTTGCATTTCTTTTCCATGGGGATGGTCTTGATCCCTGTCTCCTGTACAATGTCACGAACCTCATTCCATAGTTCATCAGGCACTCTATCTATCAGATCTAGGCCCTTAAATCTATTTCTCACTTCCACTGTATAATCATAAGGGATTTGATTTAGGTCATACCTGAATGGTCTGGCAGTTTTCCCTACTTTCTTCAATTTGAGTCTGAATTTGGTAAAAAGGAGTTCATGATCTGAGCCACAGTCAGCTCCTGGTCTTGTTTTTGTTGACTGTATAGAGCTTCTCCATCTTTGGCTGCAAAGAATATAATCAATCTCATTTTGGTGTTGACCATCTGATGATGTCCATGTGTAGAGTCTTCTCTTGTGTTGTTGGAAGAGGGTGTTTGCTATGACCAGTGCATTTTCTTGGCAAAACTCTGTTAGTCTTTGCCCTGCTTCATTCCACATTCCAAGGCCAAATTTGCCTGTTACTCCAGGTGTTTCTTGACTTTCTACTTTTGCACTAGGACCACAGCCTTGTCTAACTCAAAGAAACCAAGCCATGACAGCGGGGCCACCCAAGACGGGTGGGTCATGGTGGAGTTCTGACAGAATGTGGTCCACTGGAGAAGGGAATGGCAAGTCACTTCAGTATTCTTGCCTTGAGAACCCCATGAACAGTATGAAAATGATAGGATACCAAAAGAGGAACTCCCCAGGTCAGTAGGTGCCCAATATGCTACTGGAGATCAGTGGAGAAATAATTCCAGAAGGAATGAAAGGATGGAGCCAAAGCAAAAACAATTCCCAGCTGTGGATGTGACTGGTGATAGAAGCAAGGTCCGATGCTGTAAAGAGCAATATTGCATAGGAATCTGGAATGTCAGGTCCATGAATCAAGGCAAATTGGAAGTGGTCAAACAAGAGATGGCAAGGCTGAACGTCGACATTCTAGGAATCAGCGAACTAAAATGGACTGGAATGGGTGAATTTAACTCAGATGACCATTATATCTACTACTGCTGGCAGGAATCCCTCAGAAGAAATGGAGTAGCCATCATGGTCAACAGAAGAGTCCGAAATGCAGTACTTGGATGCAACCTCAAAACGACAGAATGATCTGTTTGTCTCCAAGGCAAACCATTCAATATCGCAGTAATCCAAGTCTATGCCCCAGCCAGTAACACTGAAGAAGCTGAAGTTGAACGGTTTTATGAAGACCTACAAGACCTTTTACATACACATATACATATTATGTATAAATGTGGTTCAATGAAAATGTGAAAAGGAACATCAACTAATGGAGACACAGCTTAGTTCTTTGTTCTCTTTCCTACCACGTGCCAGGAGCATCCGTCTTCTGCTCCTGGGTCTCTGGAGTGAATTATCCACAGCTCAGAACTCCCACACTTCAGTCTCACATAGCAACTGCCTTTGTGACATGTCTTGCATAGCTTAATTGAGCACATCTACAATGAAACGGGATGATTTTCCTTTCCAAAGCTGCTCCACCTGGGTGGTCTTCCCTTACAGGTGATCAGGCATCTTGGTCCTGAGGGGTCCATTGCCTGCGCTACTCCTCTGTTAGGGACTTTCAAGCATGCTAAGTGTTGTCTTTCTACCAGGCTGTGAGCGCCTTGCCATGGTTTTGTTCCTATCTGTCTCCGCAACTCAGTGCTTGGCACATGGTAAGGAAAATACATATGGAATGAAAATATTGACTTTTAAACAGGCCAGAGAGATATGTACTTAAGAACATACTGGAAATGCTCTAACAATACCTAGTACTGTGTGAGTATGCTAGGGAAGGCTTTCAAGAAATACATTAGCTGAGCTTTGGAGATCAGGTGCTCGTGCTGGCAGAGGGGGCTGGCCTGCGGGCACAGGCAGCAGCAGAGGTGCTGCAGCAGGTAGAGCCAGGTGAGAGGGGTGGTCGGTCCAGTCCCAGGGGAGCCAGGACTCTGTCCTGTAGGGGACACTTAGGATGATGAATTCTAACCAACTCCCTCCCTCCCTCCCAAATTTTTCCAGTACCTTCCTTAGGGCTCTCCACTTGATCCATCCTCAGGAAGTGACTCAGTTCCTTCACCAGGCTCCTCCCAGGCCCAGGAGTGAATGTCTTCTGGCCATGGTCCAGAGTTTGACAAAAAGGAAAACTTAACAAGGGAACCATAACACACGTCCTCCTCGCACGGCTCGGCTCGTAAGCACATCCTGTTGGCAGAGGCACTGTAGCCACTGGCATTGTCCTAAAGAAGGAAGGGCTGCAGCAGGCTGACTAGCCCTGCCGGAGCGGGCAGCCAACTGGACCAATCCCAGCTGCCTGTGAAGAAGGGCGGGGTTGGGGTGAGAGGGTGGGAGGTGGCTGTGGGCAGCTGAGCAGCTCAACAGCTTTCCTCTTCTGAGGACACACTGTCTCCTGTCAATGTTCTTATAAAATGCATTATAAAGAGAAAGGGCTCGTGGCTACTCCTCTGCCATCTATGGGGTCGCAGAGAGTCAGACATGACTGAAGCGACTTAGCAGCAGCAGCAAAAAAAGTTCATCAATTTAATTCACCTGCTATGTAGAGAGAAATTAATTCTAAGATAATACATTTTTTAAAAATGTATGTTTACCTACTTGGCTACCCCAGGTCTTAGTTGCATCACACAAGATCTTTGATCTTTGTGGCAGCATGCAGGGTCTTTAGTTGAGGCATGTGGGATCTAGTTCCCTGATCCAGCATTGGGAGTGTGGAGTCTCAGGAAGTCCCTAAAGTATGCATTTTGAAACACTGGCCGTTCCAAATCTTAAGCAGTCCCATTGTGGACAAACTGGAGTTGAGATTGAAGTGATAGGATTGTTAGGGTCCTGAGTTCTATTTAGAACTTTGCCATCAACACACTGCACATCTTGAAAAGAAAAAGAAATCATTTTGTTGTTGTCTTGGCATGCCATGCATCACGGGAGATGTTGCCACACAAAGGACTGAACTCGCGGCCCCTGCAGTGGAATCGGAGCCTTAACCACAGGACCAGGTAAGTCGTTTCTAAATTGCTCAAGATGGTGGTTGTTACCTTTTAGTAAAGAGCCTTTTGAAAGCACTATCTTTCCTTTCTGTATGGCCTCTCACCCTCAACTAGTATACAGTACATTGAACACAACAGACAATAAATGGCTGTAAATGGTGGAAACTTAAATTTTCCTCACTTCTCCACAAAGACTGAAGAGGGGAAAGGGCTAATAAAACAAGGGAGCACTTGGATTTCTGGCCTGCTACCAATTTTTCCTGTTTATCCACGAAGAAAACATTGCTATTGGTTTCTTGACAAAACTTTACTTCCTTCTAATTTCCTCAAAGTAAACAGACGACACACATATAGCACATTCTGCTTTAAAAGGATGGTATGTCCCCTGTAATAAAATATGGGAAAAAACTTCAAAACAATAAAGTGATAATGACTGCCCTTCAAAAATCTCCAAATACTAACCTCTACAAGGGTGGGCATACTATTTACAAATTTCAAGTTTGCTTAACAAGACATATTCTAGGCAGAAGCAAAAGTGAAAACAGAAATTCTCTTTCAGGATGTCCTAGTTTGGATTCCTCAGACTCTAAGCAAAGGTTCAGTTAGTTTATTTGGGAGGCAACTCCATGAAGCAGAAGTGAGGAAGCAGCGAAACCGAGACAGGGTAGGGAGAAGAGCAAGGAAAGGTGAGTTAACAAGACAGTTTAACCGTGGGCAAATAGGGCTCAGTTCCACTAAGGATCTTGTGAGAAACTAGAATGTTCGTGCTGGGTGACAGGAAGCTGGAGTACTTACCAGCCGGCCCCCACTTCTTACCGGCTGGGGGCTACTCTGCGGGGGCTCAGCCTCCTGCCCTTCCAAGCTGCCCTTTGTGTAGGCTGAGCAAGCTCCTGGGGGTGCAGGGAAAGTCCTCAGGTGGGAAAGCAGGGAACACAGGGCTTGTGGCAAGCGGTCGGCCTGTACAGGAACTGGGCTGCAGGCAGGCGGATGCCATTTCACACTGAGGGATGTGGAGTGTGTATGTGTGTGGGGGGGCATCTGCAGAGACATCCATCTCTTACAAGTTATACTTGCTAGAAAGCTGAGTCCGATACTATTGACAGTGGTTATCCACTCATGAACGTTTGACTTGTCAAAGGTACATCTCTAGAAATGCCCTCACATTTATGCTTGATTTTCCACAAAGGTGCCCAAACAACTAAATGGGAGAAGACGAGCCTTTTCAATAAATGGTGCTGGGTCTACTGGATATGCGCCTGTGAAAGAATTAAGCTGATCCATTTCCTAACTCACACTACGTACAAAAGTGAACTCTGGTCCAGAGACCTGAATTTAAGAGCTAAAACCCTAAAACTCTTCAGAAAAAGAAAAATGAGTATATCTTAGTAATCTTGCATTTGGCAATACTTTGATTCTAACACCAAAGCACAAGCAACCAAAGAGAAAAGATAAATTTAGACTTCATCAAAATAGAAAAGTTGGTCAATGAGTATTTGTTAAATTGGTGAATAAAAAATTTTAAATTCCCCAGATAGAACACATTTTCAAATATACCAAATATATTACGGTCCGTTAAAGGCAAGTCTTCTTAACTGTGAATTCATGAACTTTGGGATTTACGACTCTCTAGATACATTTTGCATATCTGCGTAGGTGGTAATGCACATTTTTCTGGACAAAGTGTCCATAACTTTCATTAAATTTCCAAAACCATCTATGACACAAAAAAAACACATGCTCCCAGCTCTGAGGTGGACACTCAAATCTTCAGTAGGTCATGCTCTCCACAGGCTTTAAAACTCATCCATGCCAATCCCTGTTCCAAAATCTGATATGCCTTCTGCCATATCAGGGGCATAAGTTGGGTATGCGTGTGAGGCTGAGTATCACAAATTTAATCATGTACTAAAAAATCCAGCCATGTTTTAGCAAGTTAAAATCATTTAAAGAATCTGAAATGTCCAAATAGCAATAAATCTATAGGAGCCAATAAAAAACCCACAAGTAGCAGCTGAACTTTAATCTTTCCCCCAAATTCCCAATTTATAAATTACTCTGCACTTGTGTATATATTTACACAAATATACATCATAAATTCCCTCATCTTAAACTCGGCCTTCCACAGGAGCAGGGTCCTGGGAACCTGAGACAACTGTTAGTCTGAGCTGGTGCTCTAAGGAGCCCCTTGGTCTTAACACCGGCTGCTGTGTGTGCATCACAAGGGCCCACCCATAGCACCACAGATGCACAGCAAAGGTGCCAGTTCTGCTGCGTCCAAGTTCACGTATCCAGGTGCTTATAGAGTCTGCGGCTTTTCTCTTTTTTGTTTCTGTTGCCGTGTTTTTTCCAGGGCTTCCCAGCCCCCCTCTCAGAGCTCACAGCAGCTGCTGTCATCAAGCCACTCCCAGGCCTGTAGCCCATCACAGCCTGGACTCCTTTGGTCAGAGCTCTCACGTTTTCCTAGGAAATAAGGGAAGATATTAACGGCGGTGTCAGCAGTCTCCTTCAGAGGATACGCACAGAACTGTTTGTGGAGAACTCCAGGACAGTGGACTTCCGTCTCTCACTGCTCTTCTTTCTCTCCCCATTCTCGAAATAAGTTTCTCAGAGTTTTGTCTTCAATTCATTCTGCCTTCAACTTTTGTTTAGTCCCATGGCTTCAAACACCATCTATATCAATACTCATAATACCAGCTATTTTCTGGAAATCTCTCTCGATATCAAAATTCTACTTGTGCAACTCAGTTAGTTAGAAGCTGACTCTACATTCTTTATTTCGGCCAGTGGTATAAAAACCTGCTCAGCCCCCAAGATGACACACTCCATCTTATCTGTCACAACAGTTAGGCACTGAGTTCTGTGGACTCCAGTCTCTAGAACTTTGTACATCCTCCCCTCTTTTCCATCCCCACTGCTTTAACCCAGGTGTTCACTGGCCTTTACTGGGCCACCGCAAGACTCCTTGAGTCCGGAGTCCACACTTCCATCAGAGTTCTCTAATCCGTATCTAAGTCCTGTCCTCACAGATCTCTGAAGGGCCCCTGCAGACTGGGAAGCAAGTCCATATTCCTTCCAACAGCACACAGGGTCACCTGCAACATGGGTTTGGTGCTGATAAAGTCCACACTCCCATATCTTTTTGCCTCTGTTCATCTACTCCTTCTGCCTGGAAATTTCATCACTTCTTCCCACTGACACATTTTTATTTGTTTCTCAAACCCTAGCTTAAATATCTCTACCTTTCTGTAGTTTGGCAAGGATGTGGCGATATTAGAACCCTCATACATTGCTGGTGGGAATGTATAATGGTGTAGCCACTTTGGAAAATATGTCTGTCTGGGAGCTACTCAGAAGGTTAAATATACAGCAATTCCAATGACCCAGCAATCTTACTCCAAAGTATGCACCCAAGAGAAATGAAATACATGTGAACAGAAAAACCTTCATGTGAATGTACACAGCAGCTGTATTTATAATATACAAAATGTGTAAACAACCCAAATATCCATCAACTGATAAATGAATAAACAAAATGTGGTATATTCCATTTAATGAAATATTATTTGGCAATAGAAAGCAAAAGAAGTATGGATACGTGAATGAACCCTGAAGCTATTAGGTTTAGCTAAAGAAGCCAGCCACAAAGGATCATACAGTATATGATCCCATTTATATGAAATGTCCAGAACAATCTATTTATAGAGAAAGTAGATGGCTGGTTAGAAGTGGCTAGGGGAAGTGGGGAATGGGGAGTGAATGCTAATGGGTACAAGGTTTCCTTCTGGAGTGATAAAATGTTCTAAATTAGATGGTGGTGATGGTTAACACAACTCTGTGAATATACCATAAACTATTAAATCATATATTTTAAAAGGGTGAATTCAATGATATGCGAATGACATTTCAATAAAGCTGTTACTAAATAAAGCTGTTTCAATAAAGCTATTCAATAAAGTGTATTGGATCAGAAGTTAAAAAAAAAAAAACTTTAAAAAACTCACCTGATGGAAAAAAGCTTTGTCCACTACATTTTCAATCTGATATGCCTTTTTATTTCTAACCACCTGCAGTTTTATTTCCCCACCATTCACTTTTTTCTGCAGGAGTCGCTGGTGTTGGTACTGAAAGGTCACAGGATCTCTGCCAGGAGGAGGATGACAGTACAGGAGTTTACCCTGCAGAGATAACACATGTGGTAACAGCACACCCTCAGAGCATCTGTGTGAAGTTCACAGCGGTGGCCTCTCGCCAGGGCACATTGATGGAACTTTCGTTCTTTTCATAGCCGAGATGAGTTCTGGTCACTGCGACCAGACAGTCCTAACACCCAGACGACTATCCTTAGCGTTCTAGAGGCCTCACTCCTTCCATAGTCCTAAGTTAGAATGTAGTCTTTCTACTCTGTGCCCCTCTTTATCTTGTTTAATGTACTCCTCAGTACAAGTACGTGATTATATTGGGTTGGCCAAAAAGCTGTTTGGGGTTTTTCTGTAACATCTTATATAAAAACCTGAACAAACTTTTTGGCCAATCCAAAACTTAATGTGGTAGTTGGGGGTTTAGTCACTCAGTCGTGAACAACTCTTTGCATCCCCAGGGACTGCAGCCCACCAGAATCCTCTGTCCAGGGGATTTCCTAGGCAAGAACACTGGAGTGGGTTGCCATTTCCTTCTCCAGGGCATCTTCTGGCCCAGGGATTGAACTGGCCTCCTGCACTGCAGGCAGGCTCCTGCACTGTAGGTGGGCTCTTCACTGACTGAGTCTCACCAGGGAAGCCCTGTGCTTAATGCATTCTCCACAACAGAAGCCAGGCTGCAGGTGGACAGTGTGGCTGCACTAGTGGGGACACTGGGCCTGATGCCATTGCTCACTGGGTGCCAAGGTTCCTCTTCCTCCCATGTGTACTCTAAAGACTGTGCTTGTTTTTAAACTCATTTTCCCCATCCTCCACCTAGACAGCATATTAAAAACCAGAGACATCACTTTGTCGACAAAGGTCCGTCTAGTCAAAGCTATCGTTTTTTCAGTAGTCGTGTATGGATGTGAGAGCTGGATCATAAAGAAGGCTGAGCTCTGAAGAACTGATAGATTCAAACTGTGGTGCTAGAGAAGACTCTTGAAGAGTCCCTTGAACAGCAGGGAGATCAAATCAGTCAATCCTTAAGGAAACCAACCCTGAATATTCATTGGAAGGACTGTTGCTGGAGTTGAAGCCCCAATACTTTGGTCACTTGATGCAAAGAACTGACTCACTGGAAAAGATGGTGAAAGGGGGTGAAAGAGGATGAGATGGTTAGATACCATCAGAGACTCAATGGACATGAGTTTGAGCAAGCTCCAGGAGATGGTGAAGGAAGGGAAACCTGGCGTGCTGCAGTCCATGGTGTTGCAGAGAGCTGGACACGACTGAGCGACTGAACAACAATCACCACCCCTCTATCCTTCACAGATTGACAAATGGCAAAGAATAATTAATAAGTAATTCATCTGTACAAGTGCTCTATTTTCTTCCTAAACTGAAAAAAAAAGAACACGGCTGTCCTCTTTTATTTCTGTGCTCTCAAAGCCCCAGTGATGACATACTAAGACAAGGAGGGAATCAAGTGACATCCTCACAGCCAATTATTACAAGCCTCCCAGAATACCTTTTGTGGAAAGCAGCAGCTTACTACTGCTAATAATAAAAACTACTGGGGCTAATTTTACACTAGGCACAGAGCTAAGTGGTGTTTGTGTACATGGGGGTGTCTGTCTCCAACTCATATACACCATTCTCATTTATTTCCCACAATAATCTCATGAGATAGGTACTATGAACTCCTATTTTGCTGATGAGAAAAACCCAAAACTTACCATGTCTTCACTGTAACAGGGAAATAATAGCTCACAGGCTTACATACTTTATCACCTTTACTGATAACAGATATTCAGGGATGTTCATCTATCTCGTATCATGTCAGTCCTTTCTACGTTTTATATGACGCTGGCTCCCCTGGGTCAAGAGTATAATTCCAGTTATAAAACAGTATCAAAAAGAAAATATCTCCTTTATAACCCAGCTGGTTGCCATTACCCTAAACACATGTAATGGAAAAAGACCTCCTTACTTATTCGAGAGGGAACAAAAGGCAGGGCTCACTTACACTGACGTAATCCTTCAGGACGTAGCGCGCAGATCGAGGCTGGTCTGGCTGTCCATGTGCTGTCATGAATCCTCGCATACCTTGAGGAAAAATGAATTCCGTAAAGCCTCAGTTAGAAGGCACTGTAACAAGGAAACCTGAAGTTAATGGAAATCTAGCCTTTTCTGTTACTACACTGCATTCTTTTGCTACCTTAAAAAAAAATCAATTAACAACGTAGGAAATATTTTGGTTAGCATTACAAATATATCTGATAATCCAGGACCGGCTATACCGGTACATTTGATCTTTTGACAAACACCTAGCAACATGTTGTGATAAACACGTTCAGTCTCTCTCTACTCTAGTTATTTCTTTGATCTCTTTGATTTTAAACACTGATTCAAGGAGGCTACTTGTAGAATGCTATGTTGTCATTATCAGCAAAACCAAAAGCAACAGATCAAGTTTTCTTATTTAATGATATACCTACACTTTTTTCAGTTTTCCAAACATACAACAAAGATCCCTTTAATACTAATCCAATTAGAAGGGAACCACAGAGCACAGCTGATAATAACACAGGCTTTAGCTGACAGGTTCAAAACCCAGCTCCTCGTACCAGCCCTATGTTGGGTCCTTTAGTTTAGAAGAAAGTAGTTATAAATATACACAAAAATACCTTTGGGAGGACGATGAAAATCTAAAAATTAAAAAAAAAAATTATAGGAAAACAGCTTTTCCCAAGTAAAACACCAAACCCAACAAAATTAAAAACCGAACAAAACTGACTTCTAGAGAGCTGAAGAAAATATACATCAGGAAACACATTTGAAACATAGGTGGCAAAGAACTGCTACAAATCATTAAGGCACAAATGATGCAGAGAAAAAAGTGATTCTTAGAAGATAAAATGGTTAACAAATACACGGACAGATGATGAACTGTACTAGTATTTTAAGAATGTTTAGGCATGTGTTTTTACAAACTGGCTTTGTCCTCACTTTTTGATTTACCAGAGAGAATTAGATGAAAAATTTGAAAAGCCTCATATTACTTTCAGTTTTCTCTGGATATCAAACCAGATGGAAAGTCTGAAGCAAAGTCTACTTTTCCCAGTCTTTCAGGCCAGCACAAGGGAGAGATGGATTAGGAAAGAAACCTAGGTTCTCACTGAGGCTATGCCATGGACCAGACACCGCCTTGGGCAAGTCATTTCATGCTCGGAGCTCAGATTACTTGTTGTAAGGAAAGGGAGATGGGGGATGGGGGCATCTTTAAGACCCCTTCTTGTCCTATGATTTTGTGACTATACTAGTCTTACCACAAGTGCTTAATATCCATCCTCTTTAAAATATCTCAACTAAGACAAAAATTCAAGGTCTGATTTAACTGTGGTTTATATCAAATCACCTTTCTCTGCCAGTAAGCACTCCAATAACCTGAACTCTTTCCTAGCTGAGGGCAATTTCTTGAAAGGCAAGATACATATACATGGAAATTTTTTAACACTGATATTTCTTAAGGTAGATACAGGTCTCTCCAGATTAAAGTTTGTGTTTAAGATAGTAAATCACAGTCAACTGGAGAAATGACAAAGATAATTCTCATGTGTGTGTATGCTAAGTTGCTTTAGTCATGTCTGACTGTGCAACCCTATGGACTACAACCTGCTGGGCTCCTCTGCCCATGGGATTCTCCAGGCAATACTGGAGTGGGTTGCCATGCCCTCCTCCAGTGGATCTTCCCAACCCAGGGACTGAATCCTCGTCTCTCATGTCTCTTGCACTGGCAGGCAGGTTCTTTACCACCACCACCACCTGGAAAGTTCCTACATGGAACTCCCATGAAGAAAAGCCAACAGAGCCTCAGATCAGAACCCCTACGTCTACACTTGGGTCCAAGGCCTCCTACAGGAAAAAGCCTGAGACCACAAAGGCCTGGGAAGACACGTTTCCCAGGCACTGATTTCTATGATGAACACCTGAGAAGAGGCAAGGCACACAGCACACCTCCTTCTCCGACTCTAAAATGCACCTAACATGAAGTAAAATACCACTCAGGCAGCAGCCGGCTCCCCCTCCTTTACTGCTGGACCCCAAAACCACTACCAAGTCAGCTACCTGGAGGCTATTCTGCAGGAAAGACCAAAAGGATCACAAAAATATCAACCCTGAAAGACGACAAATGCTAAGGGAAAATTCTGAATTTGTTTCTGTCAGTAATTATATTGTTATTTTTTGTTCACATTTTAAAATAAATCACCACTCACATCCATAAGCCGTCAGCAGTTCTTCTGATGTTGGAGGTCGCTGGGGATCTTCATCCTCTCTAGGCTTTATGATGTCAATGCCGTATGTAGCTTCTAAAACATGTCTTGGAATATTCTGGCAAACATAAGCTTGTCAAGGAATCTCCTTCCCTGAACTGACCCTCCTCCTCCTCCCCATGGCATCTTCTAAGAACACTGTATTTCAGTACCATGGTGCCAAAAAATTTTCCACCTCTCCAAAGTAGTATGATTATTCTTAATTTTAAAAGACTTTCAGTCCCTCTTTTAAAAAAAAGCCTTATGCACCAATGATTACTTCCAAATGTATCCTTTAAAAATATTATCTCTGAAACAGACTTCAAGATGACAAATTTTTACCTAAATACACTACAGATTTGTGAGAAAATCCTAATTCAGAGATAAATCACACAATCTTTGTTTCTAATCCTTACAATTATGTAAGGAGGGATTATTTTTTCCTCCCCTGTTTAATTACCCAGATTTTTTTGAAGCTCCAATATACACAGAACCACCACAATTTTGGCATAGCACCAAGGATATCAGTGATACAGGTGGGACATGATCTCTCATCTGGTCAATTGGGAGGATTCCACTGCAAATCATCTCGGCTTTGGTAGAGACAAAGGACGGCATCACCAGGCCTGGGCAGTCACACAAGCAGAGGCCAGGCTCTACATAGAGAGTCTGAAGGACAAGTAAGGCGGTTAGGCTGGGCACACAGCACAGGAAGGGGAGAAGAGCAGCACACGAGTGGCAAAGAACTTCAGAAAACACTCAGAGGGAGGAACTGTCTGAGGAGTAAATGCGAGGCTGATGCTGTGCAAATACCTGAAAATGCTTGGTGTGACCAGGCGTAGCAGACACAGACACCTTCTTGTTGCCTAGGATGGTGTTGATTGTTGAACTCTTACCAACGTTTGGATAGCCCACCTAGAAGGGAGTCAGACGGAATGTCTACAGTTAAGGTTGGCAATCATCACAGGATGCCAAAAGCCTACCCTATCTAAAAAGCCTGCATCACAGGATGCCAAAGGCCTACCCTATCTAAAGGAAAGAACACTGGACCGGAGGGCAGAAGACAACCTTAAAAGTTTGCATTCTGGTATCTCTTGTAAGTCACGAAACATGGAGGGATTAACTGGGAGACTGCAGAAGGTAACTAATACGAACAGGGGTGTAACCAGTTTAAGCCTTGAGAAAGTTCATTCTTTGAGTTGGGCTTTGCCTGTCACACATGGCCTGCTCCCACGACGCCCATGGGCAAGAAGAAGTCTTTAGTGTTCCCTGTGACACCAGGGCCTGACTGGTCTCTGGGGTTCCAGTGCATGGGAATACAGACCCCCATGAATCAGTGTTATGACATATCTCATCTTACCAGTCCAACAGTAAGCTGTCCATCCTTCACCTTCTTTCCAGAGTGTAGCTGCTTAAAGACCTTGAGCAATTCCTGCTTTGATACCAAGTGACTAAAATTGTGTATTTGCCTCTTTTGTGGGGCGTTCCTTCCTTGAGCCTCAGAATCCACAGTATGGCCCTCCTTGCAGTCCTGGCCACAGGCTTCCTCATCAGGGCCGCTGCTGTCTTCCAAACACGTCTGCCAGTCCTCCTCCTCCTCCTGACAGTCCTCATACTCACTCTCATCTTCTTCACTACTGGCAACTTCACCAAGTGAAAGATGTTCAGTCTCTTTGTGTAGAATTTCAGCTTCGTCACAACTGGAGTTTTCAAACTCGGCTGTGATAGCTTCCCCAGGGTCTCCGTTTACTTCTTCCTGATGAAATAACAGAAACCACATTAAGTTCAGAAGCGTGTAACAACTGCACTTTTCACTCTGGTGAAAACACTCAGAGGTGGTTATCTAAGATGAACAGAGGACAAAAAACATGAAGAAGAGAAAAGGTGATAGATGGAGGAGATAACATGAGACTATAACTGAGCTATCAACAGTGGTGCCCTCTAGAGGTGGACCTTCACATCACACATTTTTATATTACTTGAACTTTGAACAAATAACATCTATTCTTTTTCTAACAGATAACTCTTGTCTAAGGCCATACTACCCTGAACACCTTGATCTTGTCTAATAGATAACTCTTTTATCTATTAAAAAAAGAGTAAGAATTTAGAAAAGCCTGTGTCAAGCTGAATTCCTTGGCAGTACTTTTGCAATGGGCTGTAGAATAAAATAAAAACATTCTCATTAACAGTAAAACAGTTAACATTCTCTTCTCTGCACAAAGCAAGACGGGTATAATTTATAATTAATATATATTTGCATTTTCAAAGACAGTGATTCTCACAGTTAAGAAAACTATTCTTTTATAACTGCCTTTAATAAATCAGAGCACCATGGAGCACAGGTCCCTGTGTGTGAAATATGAGAGCGACAAAACAACACCGTGCATGGAAATTATTCACCGAGCAATGATTTTTTTTTTTTGGAAAGAGAATGGTAAAAATCATTTACAATTCATGGGTATATTACTCCTGGATGAATTACAAGTTGGAGTCAAGATTGCCAAGAGAAGTAACAACCTCAAATATGCACATCATACCACTTCAATCACAGAAAGTGAAGAGGAACTGAAGAGCTTCTTGATGAGGGTAAAAGAGAAGAGTGAAAAAACTGGCTTAAAACTCAACATTCAAAAACTAAGATCATGTGATCTGGTCCCATCACTTCATGGCAAATAGATAGGGAAAAATGTAAACAGCGACAGACTTTATTTTCCTGGGTTCCAAAATAACTGTGGACGGTGACTGCAGCCATAAACTTCAAAGATACTTGCTCCTTGAGAGAAAAGCTATGACCAACCTAGACAGCATATTAAAAAAGCAGAGACATTACTTTGCCGACAAAAGTCTGTACAGTCAAAGCTATGTTTTTTTTCCAGTAGTCATGTATGGATGTGAGAGTTAAACCATAAAGAAGGCTGAGCATCAAAGAACTGACGCTTTCGAATTGTGGTGTTGGAGAAGACTCTTAAGAGTCCGCTGGACAGCAAGATCAAACCAGTCAATCCTCAAGGAAATCAGTCCTAAATATTCATTGGAAGGACTGATGCTGAAGCTGAAACTCCCCTTGGCCACCTGATATGAAGAACTGACACAGTGGAAAAGACCTTGATGCTGGGAAAGATAGAAGGCAGGAGAAGGGGACGACAGAGGATGAGACGGTTAGATGGCATTATCGACTCAATGGACATGAATTTGAGCAAAGTCCGGGAGATATTAAAGGACACAGAAGGCTGGTGTGCTGCAGTCCATGGGACCACAAAGAATTGGACATGACTTGGCAACTTAACAACAATCATTCTGAATTCTTATGGACACTAAAGCAGAAATACAACAATTTACAGTATTACCAATTCTTATCAATAAGGGTGAATTGATTTAGATTTAGAAATGATGCAAACCTGTCATTTCCAAATAATCTGCAGGAGAGGGCATGATGGACTCAGTTAAACAGGTACCCTACATTGTAGGGAAGAGAAACAGTCAGTGAGAAGAGGCATGATTTCACTGTCATTTCAGGCGACTCAAAAAGAAACTTGGCGTTGGAAGCAATTTCTATAATGAATGTCAAGAAGTCAGTATGTGCTATTCCGAATCACTTAAGAGTATGAAAGAGGCAGAACACAAGAATGTGAACTAAACGTGGGTATGTACTAGGAAAACTAAGGCTTGAAGCAGTTCAGGTTCAGGAAAAATGATACAGGCAACAAAAGGACTTTGCGGTAGTTACATCAAAAATTAAAAGAAAGAAGGGACCAACTGAAAAAGTATATATAGCTCCCTTGCTAAGACTAGAGTGAGGCACTCTCCACCCCCTTCTGATGTCTATGTCAGAAGCTTTATCTGTCCCTTTTCCACTTTAATAAAACTCTGCTACACACATACCAAAAAAAAAAAAAAAAAAAAGAAAGAAAGAAGGGAAAAGTCCATCTTTTGGGAAACACAGTGCAATTTAACAAATGGCCAAGAGAAAACAAAAGTACTCAATTAAAAAAAAAGTCCCATTAAAAAAAAAAGAAGAATGGTTAAACAACCACGGCGGCTGCTGCTGCTGCTAAGTCGCTTCAGTCGTGTCTGACTCTGTGCGACCCCATAGACGGCAGCCCACCGGGCTCCTCTGTCCCTGGGATTCTCCAGGCAAGAATACTGGAGTGGGTTGCCATTTCCTTCTCCAAACAACCATGGAGAAAGAACTAAACTTCAGATAGGTGAAAAAATAGTGAATATCTATTTTTAATAAGTTCATGCTTGATATTCAAATGACAGATGTGATTAGATACGATATCACAACAGCAGCTGGTAACAACGTGGAAGATCACGAACAGAGATTTCAGAAGACTTCAGTTGCTCAGTTGTGTCCCACTCTTTGCGCCCCCATGAATCGCAGCACGCCAGGCCTCCCTGTCCATCACCAACTCCCAGAGTTCACTCAGACTCACGTCCATCGAGTCAGTGATGCCATCCAGCCATCCCATCCTGGGTCGTCCCCTTCTCCTCCAGTGTCTTTTAATTTCATGGCTGCAGTCACCATCTGCAGTGATTTTGGAGCCCAAATATATATGGTTCAATTTTTAAAAAGGAAAAAAGAATATCTTCCATAAACCAAGCACTGGTAATCCAGTCTGACAGGGAAACAATTCCCCAAGTTAGCTGACAGTCAGCAACAGGAGGCAGCAAAGATTACCTGAGAACAGATCTTGCAAACAAATCCCATTTCCCTTGGGAATCTACTCCTTGATTGTCAGTTCAGGGAATACCACAGATGTAAAAACTGATCCTTTTCCCACTTTCAACAGGGCCACTGGGTTGGTGCATCAGGGCTGAGTGATATATTGATAAATAATTATTCAGCACCACAACTAGACACCAACTTCCAGGAAGGATTTGAAACAAGAGAAGCCATGGTGAAGGGGACAGACTATGAAGCCAGATTGCCCAAGGATTACAAGCAGTTACACTCTTTCTGGAGAAGATGAAATAAAACACAGCAAGCACTCAGAACAGCAGCGCCTGCTAAGAACAGGTTTTCTGTGGATTAGCTTTTATTAACAACAGTAATAGCACAATAACCACTTTTATAGCCTTTCAAATACATCTTAAATGCTTGGTACACCTGTGCTTATTAAGTCCACGAAAGGTCGCCGAACTCTGTCCTCGGCCCCAGACTACTCAACAGCGTTATCCATGAACATTAAGAATAAACAGAAGGACCAACACAAAATCTGCAGATGATTCAACGCTGGAAGAAGAGAAAAGCAAATGACACATCCGAAATGAATTCTACCTTGTCCGCAAACCACTAATATTTAAAAGGAACATGTCCTAAGCTGAGCTAAAAATAAAGTGAGAAACTCCCCCCCCACATGTAAAGATAGATGAGCTCTGCTTGGTAAAATCTTATCTTTTAAATACTGAGTTGGCCAAAAAGTTCATATGGGTTTTTCCTTTAAGGTAGTACAGGAAAATCAGAACAAACCTTTTGGCCAACCCAATATTTGAGGGATATGGTTGTACATAGGTTTAACGAGCCAAAAGCATAAGCTCCTTTCAAAGGAGGTGAATTAACAAAAACTCTCAATTCCTGGGAGTATCCTGACCACAAGAAATAAGAACACATGTCCTGGGCAAACCACACCTGAAAGACCACACTGGATCAGTGGCCACCCATTTTAGGTGCTCTCCTGACTGAGGCAGAGAGGCCCTAGGGTGAGGAGTGCACTGGAGGACAGGTCTGTAAGGAGCAGCAGAGCGGAAAAATGTGTCTTCTGCAGAAGACAGAACACAGGGAGAAAGTAAGAGGCCTTAGATCAAGGTTAGGAGAGCTGAGCCTCACTGGACTGAATGAAGAACTTTCACCCTGGAGAGAAAAAGAATGAGACATCTGGTATGTATGGCCCCAGAGAGTATGTGACTGTCTGCCAGCGGGGTAGAGGGAAGAAGTCCTTCACAGAGATAGAGCTCACTAACTTGTGAGCTCACCAACAAGAAGGGGCTGTATTCACAGCACCCAGCTCAGACCACTAACTAGTCAGCAATGGCTGATAAACAGAGGTGAGACAAAAGGAGGTGGACAGGAAAAGATACGACTTTAAGTCTCTTTCAGCTCTAAGATGCTATTGCTAAGTTCTTTCCATAGCTGGTTATCATTAATTTTTATTAGAAAATAACTCTTAAACTGTTTCTATCAAAACTGGGTTAAAACACATGGTTTATCTTAATTTAGTTATTACCTCATTTCTTTGTTTTCAAAACAAAGTCAAAAGAGATTCTAGTTGAGTCCAGAGAAATTATTACATTCAGTTGTATCTGAATTTTGGTTTTGACTTCTCTTAAAAGCAACTGTTAAAGTCATTAGGAAACGTCCTATACAACTTTCTGCCTAACATTTAAAAAAATTATGTGTCTTCAGAGAAAGCAACTTTGCAACTCACTTGTCTGTAAGTCATCATACTACCCTACTGCTGCTGCTAAGTCGCTTCAGTCGTGTCTGACTCTGTGCAACCCCATAGATGGCAGCCCACCAGGCCTCTCCATCCCTGGGATTCTCCAGGCAAGAACACTGGAGTGGGTTGCCATTTCCTTCTCCAATGCAGGAAAGTGAAAGTGAAGTCGCTCAGTCGTGTCCGACTACCCTACTATAAATAAAGCCCCACAAATCAACAATAAGAAAAAACAAAGTGCACTTAATAAACCGAAATCTTGCTCCCTGAAGCCCAACCTGAAGAAATCCCCAGTTACCTTAGAGTTATCCATCAGTTGAATGGCTTCAGCCAAAGCTGACCAGAAAATGACCTTCACATTTTCTTTTTCGAAGAATTCAGCCCAGGCACTCCGCTGCTCCGTAGTCAACAAGTCTGCCTTATTTATTAGAATAACATTCTCCTTATTGTCATCAATGGTTTTCACATAACATTCCTAGGCAAGACAAAGATACTCAGATATTTCTCCAAATGGGCAAAATTTGGCTAATTATACTGAAGACCCCCTTCCCCCAGTAGCTATTACTAAAAGGTCTTACTGTCCCAGTTTTAAAACAGTCCTAATATAAAAGATTTTTAATCATGGTACATTCTATGGATCCTTTCAGCAGGCTTTGAAAAGAAGTTAGGTCACATATACTTACAAACTCTTCAGATAAAAAACTAAAGGGTAAAAAAGAAATGCTTTCCTGCCCTGTTCTCATTTCTTTATACAGTTTCTTTTAAGCAAAAATAAAGAACTGCTGATTTGTCAGTCAGCAAGAACTATTTTCAAGCCAAATGATGACAGCCAATAATAATCTTACCGTTTATTACAAAAAATATTTTTGAAGTCTAAAAGGAAAATAAGACTCAGTGATTAAATTAACTCCCAAGCATAGCTTTCCATTAGGAAATACCCTAAAAATATTGAAAGCTGAATTAATAAGAGTTTCCCTATTTTGAATTTTGCTATTCACCAGTAAATTTTAAAACAATGGTTCTACTATGGTCCTCAAACGGAAGCTGGAATACTTCACGTGTGTTCAGTCTTATTAATTCAAAGCCTGTATCGCCTCATTTCTAGTGATCCTCACACCTTAATGATGACCCCTGCAGTATTTTACAAACTTAGATCATTTGTTGAATACCACAGAAGGTAGCAACTATGGTGTGAGAAGAGAAAGCTTAGTGGGATGAAGGGACTAGGCATATGCCAAAATCAGCAAAATGCTACTTCATTTACTGTCTCTTCAAAAATGAGAAACATTGGCGAATGCCTCTGAACAAAGTGGCTTCTAAACTAAAATCTAGAAAGTTCGAGTGTTTGTGTGTTCCTGCAGATGGAAACAATTGTCTGAAGAAAACATCTGTCTAAAGGGTACCACTATGCAAGCTCCTGGCCTTGGAAGGAGTCGGGGACCTGACAGGGTGCAAAGGCTGGCCCAGAGTCACTGCTGTCAGTGACACTGCTCTCCCACTGCTGCTCCAAGACCTCTTAAGTTTGAATCTTGTCACGTTTTACTTACCAAATCCTCACACCTAAACAGGAGCGGATTTCGAGCATCTACTATCTGGACCACGATATCACTGAAAAACAAATGTGAGACACGCCAATCATTGTGAAGTGAAAGGAAATAGTATTGAGAGCAAACATTCTCCATATGTTAGGCACTGATATAGTTAACTTTCAATGGGCACAATTATCCCCAGTTTATATGTGAAGAAACAAGCTTGGAACAGCTAAGTGGTCCATTCAAAGTCACAAGGTACTAAGTGATGGAGCTTGAAGGGGAACTCAAGCACTCTGGACCAGAGATCATGCTGTAACAGTAACATTTTCCTGCTCTCAAAATGCTGTAATTTTAAACTATACCTTCTAGTCATCTCTCCTGGAAAGATTAGAGTTATTCCAAAGACTTCAACCCAAGGTGAGGTCTACTGTATACTCAGCACCCAGTCTACACTTGTGTTAAGCAAGGCCTCAAAAAGCCCTAATACATCACCTGATCACAGCTGCCACTATAAACCTCACTGAAACCCTTCTGACGTCTAGCAAATCATCACCCACCAGTTTCAAGAATGTGCTTAAATCCAAAAATTCAAAACAGTGAAGTATCAACTTAAGTTGCCACAGTGAAGCAGGAAATGATGAATCCAACCCCCTTCATCCCACAGAAGATGATGGAGCAATGTAAAAACTTTCTGCACAGACAGCAAGTCCCTCAAATTCCTCACAAAGGTAGCGGGGACCAGCAGGCCAGCACTGTATGAATAAATACTGCCCTTCTCCGGTAGGATCCTCCCTGCCCTCAGCCTCTGCGGCTAGGACACTGTGACCACCGCTGGGAGGGAACAAGCTGCCATGTGCCAGCACCTTCTAGTAGTCTTCCCAATCCATGTCTGGTTCGCTCTTCCTCAAGTAACTCTTATGAAACCATGCTGAACACCAAGGAAATGTGTTAAATCAAGGCTACCAATCAGGGCAGAGCTTTTGACAAATCTGGGTTTGCATTTTCCTTCAGAATAAATTTCCAGCATAATCTTGTGAGTAAAGGAACTCATAGACTTGCTAATTTCTGACAAGATGCTTAAAAAGTTCTCTAGTTAAGTGGGTCCTAGTATTTCCTTCTTTAAGGTAATATCCACTGCTTTCCAACTGTAAGGATTTAACAGTAAATGCAAAAATGACTGCAAAAAACGGACAAAGTCTAATGAACCAAAGTCCATAAACATTATGTCTACCTGCCAAACAGGCAGAAAGAATAACCAGCTTAGACACACCAGTAAGAAGACAAAGTGTAAGATGGCTTGCTTCGTGTACTGAATTAAGATGCAGGGCAAAGTGCCGGTTATGTGCTGGGAAGGGTTGATGCAACGCAATGGAAACGCCCTGTCTGACTGGAAGCAGCATTCTGCTTCCCTCCGTGCCTCAGCAGTTTCCTGCATTTCACTGACATGTCATACACCAAATCCTTTCTGATAACTATTCTTGAACTTAAAGAGGCAGATGACATAGCTAGCCTGTTATCAAACAGGAGACATCTGCTGTTTTACAGAACATATCAATAAATGTTTCCTGTTAAGAGACAGGGCAGGAGTCACTTTATTGGTGTTTTTATGTAATTCAGATCCACTTCCATGTGATACAGCAACGGAACAAGTGATGCTGTAATCCAGTTGAAGCTACAAGTTTCAACAGGTCCAAGCTTACTCTGGGGAAACAAACAGCTTATTTAGGGGCATAAAAAATAAGGGCCTTCCTGTTAAACACGGAAGAATTCATATGGTTACCTTTGTTCCCTCTTAAAACCTACAAAAATGAAAGTAAAGGCTGGAACTCATTAGGACAAAAAGAGCAACTCAGAAAGTTAGTCAATGAGAAGCAGGCCTGTTCACACTCCAGAGTTCCGAGAAAGCTCAGGATCAGAAGCATGAGACGCAGCTTTTGAGACAAGGGCAAGGTGTGGGGCTAAAACCACTCTGAACAGGGAGTGATTAGGTCCATTCCCTTGTTCCATTCAGCCAGGCAGCCACACCTCACCCCACAGCCCCTCAGCCCCCTATCCCAATGGCAGAGGCCAGGCTTTATTGTGGAGAAGACGAACCTGAGAGGCTCCAGAGCTAAGACCTCAAGCATAGGAGAAGGTGGGAAAGAGATGTCACACTGAAGAGAGGAGGATTAACGTAAGTCTACATATACCCCAAATGGTGGAAAGGCCCAGCTGCCGTGTAGTATATGATCACCTTTACCCCGTTCCTGGCAGACGATCGTGCTTCTCTTTAAGAAACTCACTGATCCTAGGGAAAACACCCATAGATACTAACATCTTAGGGTATCCCAACAAAATAAAATTGATCTCTGCTCAGTCACCATACAGAGAAGTTCACCTGGTGGCAAAATCACCCAAACAGAAGTCCTGTCAATCAGCTTTGTAACACTTTGTTTTCTTAAATACAAACAGATGGCAAACATCACTTGATACCTGTGGAGAGCCTCTTACACAAAAGTCAGAAACCAGAATAAATAGGGAAAAAAAGAAATGTGGAAAAAGACAGACAAAATAGGAAATAGGAGAAAATCTAGAATTAAAAAATAAACTAAGAGTGTGCAGATAGGGGCATTCCTTCAAGGTAGAAGTTTCAATATTCCACATTGTTACCAATTCTCTTTGGAAATAAGGGCATTTTCAGCAATATACATCCTAACTGCAGGAAGAAGAGATCAGTCCACGCCAGTCCCCAAAAGAGCCATAATGGGTCTTCCTAAGCCCCATTCAAACCTAGGTCAATCTAAGAGGTCTGCATGGAGCCTGGCAATTAGCAGCAACCTTCCCCTTCCTTCAGGCTTAGAGATTTGCCATAATATTCTCACCTCCTCACATCCCAGCCCAATGACCCTCTCTACCCAAGGGAGCAAGACGGGTTAGAGGCATGTAAGTGACTTTAAAGAAAAAGAGATAATTCATGTTATCATAAAATTCATCCTTTTAAAAGTATACAATTTAGTGGTTTTTAATAAGCCACAAAATTGTATAACTATCACCACTAATTCCAGAGCATTTTCATCACCCTAAAAAGAAATGTAAGTGACTTTTACAAATTTAATACAAGTCCTTTTTCTTGGTAATAATGCTAAATGTGCTAATATTCTTTCCTAAGAATCCCAGTGAAAGCATCCTGTTTCCTAACATTCTTACTGAGTGTATTTTATAGATTAAACACACACACCCCTGCCCCCTTAAGGCTTATTGTTAAAAACATCATTTCAAATATAAGGTTAATTTAAGGGGTCCTTATAAATAATTCATACACTCTTTTGACAAAAATAAAAACCCTTTAGCAATAACAAAGAATGAGATTGAAGAAAGTTGATTCATCAGTTTCTAACAATCAGGACATGGCAATGATCAAAAATCTCCCATTCTCAACTTATCAAAGTCATTCTCTTCTTTTCAAATCCCAGCTGAAACAAATCACTCCTAAATTCCCCCAATACTACTAACTGTTCCTTCTGCTCTGACTTGGCCCGTGATCCTTCCATCTGTAACACAGCAGGACTCACACTCCACCTTGTATTTTACTAGTATTTCGTCAACTTAGTGCAAGGATTGCATTTCATCTATCTGGGTGTCCCTGGTGTTTGACCTCTCCCCAAAACACATTTGCTCTCTGCAAGCAGACACCAATCCTTTTTCACACCTATATTTTCCATGTTACTAGTATGAATTTGTATACATTTGCTGAAATAACTATAGGTGCTTCACAACTCATCTTACAGAAAACAATAAACATTATTTTAAGTTTATCAATGTGTTTATTAATAACAAACCCCCTCCTTATATTTTAAAAGAAATGTAGGATCACAGTTCCAATTTTTATAATAATTCTCAGTAGCCCTTTGTATAGCTTGATCCTGTTTCCTTAACCCCTCCCTGGGCTCACAAACATATATAACATGCAAATCTAATGTACCACCACCACCACCACATCCTCCTTACACCAGAAGAAAATGGTAATCTACCTTCTCTCAATCACCCTCCAGAGTTGGCGCCAAAAGTCCAAATTTCTTTCAAATGGTGTCAATATCAGGTTTTGTTCCTCTTCCAACCTGGTTTTAGAATGAGAAGTTTATATTTCTGCTAGATTTTGATAGTTAGGTTTCAAGTAATATAAATACTCAAATTCATTGCATTAAAAAATAAGCACACAAATATTAATTGTCAAATGATTTTTATATCCTTTCTGTTGAGTTTGTATAATTTAAATTTTCTACTTAAGTTTTTAAGTCCTAGAGGTTTATACATCACGTTGGAAGAAGACTCCAGGGAGCAGTGATCAACTCCAGAGTGACAAACGGCGGGAGAAGGACATGAAAAGGAGAAAAGGCCAGGAATGCAGCAATGAACTCACAACCTTTGTGCAAGGAAACACATGCACAAAGCAATGTGGCTCGCACATACACCTATTTGCACTTATATGATGAAATCTACCATTCCTCTTTAAAAGAACAAAGCCTTAAAAATACAAACAGCAATGCAAGCACACCAACATGCCTAACTCAAAATTTCAAGAAAATTCTTCATGGAGGTGAACACTCACCGGACAAGCTGACGTCTCCATTCTAGAAAGTTATCTTTCTCTGCCTGTTTGAGTTCTTCTGGGCTAGTTTTTTGGTCCCACTTTGGTCTGAAACAATCATTAAAAAAAAAAAAAAAACCCACATGAGTTACCAAAATAGAACAGGATAACTGGATTTAATAACGGCAGTTGAGAAAAGAAAGCAGAAAAAAGTGAACACCAAATAAAAAATTTTACATTCAGTGGTTTCATTTATGCCTTTTAATATCCTACATTTTTACTCAACTCACCTCCTTGGGATACACAGGAACTGTTTGTTTTCTTCATGGAGTTTCTTAATTCTCTGGTTCTCCTCAAAAGATAGCAGTCCAGTTCTAGCCTC
The DNA here is from genome assembly GCF_016772045.2 of Ovis aries. Taxonomy (NCBI): domain Eukaryota; kingdom Metazoa; phylum Chordata; class Mammalia; order Artiodactyla; family Bovidae; genus Ovis; species Ovis aries. The sequence goes on along the minus strand of NC_056054.1, from coordinate 193,707,535 downwards.
AGGAGGCACAAATTTAATATTAAGCTTCTCTGTCCATAGGGGGAAAAAAAAAGTACTGCTATTTAAGAGGCAGTATAGAGAGTGAATTCATTACTTAGAATATTAAAAATATGAGCACCTAAAACAGAATTTAAGCTTTCTTGATTTATATAGATTCCCCTAACCTAAAAAAAAAGGAAAGATCTTTACTAAATGTTTCAAAAGGCCAACCACTTTTTTCAAGTGCTGATTTTTATAAAACTCCATATACTAAATGCATTTCTTGGAACCAGAAACAATAGGAGTGGGAAGCGATAGTGAATATTCATTACAACCAATCTCCTCATTTTACCTATGGAGAATAATTGTAAGCCAAAGGGACTGAGGGGAAAAGCAAAGTTCAGCAAGGAGACGCACTCCGGTCAGAACTGGTACTACAAAGCTAGAATTTACAGAGAACATTTATAAACACTCACAATTAAGCTGTACAAGAATTTAAAGGAATAAAAAAGCACCCAGTGTATGTATAACCAGAGGCCTCTGCTCTAGGCTCTATCCCCCCAGGCTGCTCCAGGCCTCTCCACTGCACCTCTCCACACAGCCACCTAGTCTCCGGGGCAGATGACTCCAGTGAGATAAGCACTTGGGAGCCAGCTACGCTTCTTACCAAAATGCCAAGAGGAGGTCCTATTCAAGGATAACAGGTCATCTTCAGCAATGGTTCTCTTGATCTTTAGGCAAAGACGGCAATCCACTACCCTCATGTGACCACCAATACTGAACGGTCCAGTCACCCAGTGTACAAACAGCCAATTCAGTCACCATTCTCATCATGTCATCCTTAACCACCAGCCAGAACACACACCCCTCCAACCCCATACCTGATCATTTCTGACATTAATTTCTCCTTCCAATGTTCCCACTTTGCTTGGTCCAAGCTCTGTAAATCCCTCTAGCCCCTTGATTCTTTCCTCTTTTCCCAGTCCGCCATCCAGCTTATAGCTTCACTTTTTTCCCTATTTAGCTGAAACCGCAGAGTATACCCATTCCACACTCTGACTGAACATCAAATTCCTTAGTGTACTGCAGCTGCTCCCAAATCTCAAATCTTAGGGAGAGTCAACTACCCATTCCTCTTCTCATCTCAGTAGCCATAAGCAGGAAGCACACGATGGATGATGCAGCCACCTGTCTCTGAACTGCTTTCACTACCAACACTTCTGACACCAAATATATGGGTTTTCTCACGCCAACAACCAGTTTTCCAACTTTCCAGACACCAACTGGGTGTCCTACAGTTCTGTTCTGACACTATCAAGAGACTGCCCCCACTTCAGATGCCTAATCTGCGAATGGGTTTTTATGGAGGCCTCATTACACGGGCGCCACTGTTACATAGTTGGGCACCGATGACTAACTCAATCTCCAGGACATCTCCCATCCCCAGGGGTTCAGGGAGGAGTTTCAAAAAGTCCCAACCCTCAAATCACAGGGTAGGTTCCTGTGGCAATCAGCTCCCAGGCAGAAGCACTGTCCATCCTTCTCACAGCAACCTCAGGTCACCTCATTAGCATAAACTCTAGTAAGGTTGAAAAGTGAAAGTCGCTCAGTTGTGTCCAACTCTTTGCGATCCCATGGAATTCTCCAGGCCAGAATACTGGAGTGGGTAGCCTATCCCCTTCTCCAGGGGATCTTCCCATCCTAAGGATTGAACCCAGGTCTCCCACATTGCAGGTGGATTCTTTACCAGCTGAGCCACAAGGGAAGTCCAAGAATACTCGAGTGGGTAGCCTTAACCCTTCTCCAGCAGATCTTCCTGATCAGAAATCTAACCAGGGTCTCCTGCATTGCAGGTGGATTCTTTACCAACTGAGGTATCAGGGAAGTCCAACCTAGTAATGTTGAAAGGGGCTTATTATGAATAATAAAAGACACTCCTCTCGCCCCTACCACTCAAGAAATCACCAGGGTTTTAGAAACGCTTGTATCAAGGAACCAGAAATGAAGACCAAATATAAACGTACTTCTTTTTATGTCACAATATCATACCTTCTGCTTATTTGCTGAGTGTGGCCTTTGCCATCTTTTAAAAGTGAAGAGTTCCCAGTGAACACTTAGCATTTTCCATTGTTCTGCACTCCTTTGTTAAGGTCAGGGATCCACGAGAACCAGTTTAGAAACCATGGACCATCACCCTATTCAAAAGTGCACTATGTACATGTATACACACACACGTACGATTCTGCCTGCAATCTCAGGGGTTCGTGGACAGCTGAAACTTGTAGTCTTCAGGTTAAGAATCCCTGTCCCCTTGTGTCCACAAGACAAGTGCTGTCTGAAAGACACAGAGAATTGAGGAAAATCCTATCATTAAATAATTCTCCATTACTAAGCGAAAGGGAATTAATTTCCAGGAGGGATTTTTATGGATTTTTTGAAAGGCTTATGGAAATCTCGTTATGGAGGTATGTCATTGGTCATTAGTGATTTACTTAGTCTCCAATTCCTCTTTCCCTCACGCTCAGGCTCAGTGTCTTCCGTTGTGTCCAGCTCTTTGGGACCCCATGGACTGCAGCCTCTGTCCAGGCTCCTTTGTCCATGGGATTCTCTATGCAAGAATACTGGAGTGGGTTGCCATGCCCTCCTCCAGGGGATCTTCCCAAGCCAGTGATCGAACCCACATCTCCTGCATTGCAGGTGAATTCTTTACCACTGAGCCCCCAAGGAAGCACCCCCCTGCCCCCCTTCTCCTGAGTGGGACTGAAAATTCCAACCTTCTAATTACGATTACATTGCTCAGAAGACCAACCCGTATACCGAAACTATTTAGGAGTACTCATTAACATGCAAAAAAGACACTCTTTTCACTTACTCCAGCCTCTCTACAAAGTCTGGTTTAGTCTAACCACGAACAGTTTTGTTTCTGTTCTTTTCTCCATTCTTCTCTTTACTACTCTTTCAGCCCTGGCCTGATTCGCTTGCTGGACTAAAGCAACAGTCTCCTAACTGGTCTTTCTTGTTCAAAAGCCATCGGTGATCTTTCAAAAAATATACTTGCTTACAACCAACACCTTTAAAGACCTCATTCCTGGACCTGGCCCTTCCTTCCTCCCTAAGTGTTTGTTCATCGCCTCTTGTACCCATGTACTTTAAGAACCATGAGATTTTTTCTAACCATTTTCTGAACAAAGCAGGCTGCTGCTCAGATCTTAGCTCCTCCATTATGATGTATGATGATGTAACCTCCTGCATCATCTCACCTGTCCCGCTAACATCAACTCATCTTTTAAGGCTCAGACCCTGGGTAAAGAGTTCCCTGACCAGCCCCAGTTTTCCTTCAGATAGAAACGGACACCTTTTATCCATCTCTTATTACTCTGCTACAGACTTCTTTTATAGCACCTAAGATAAAATTCTGTAGAAATAAAAATTTCTCTTACTCAATACTATACTTTTAGTAGGCACACAATACCTGAAAGTAACTGGGGTTCAATAAAAGCATTTTGAACAAATCTGCTAAACAGCAGTTATAGTAACAGAAGGGCAATAGAAACAGTAGTTTGTGAGGGTATCTCTGTGCCAGGTAGCTCGCTAAGTGCTTAGAAAACACACATAAACACACACATACAAAAAACCACAAACAAAAACAAAAAAGGGCAAGCAGTGACTAAAATACAATTATATGCGTGGAAAAATGCACTCCAGCGTGTGACAAGTACTTAAATTTAATTCAGGATTTTGCTTCTAACAATGGTAGCAGGAAACATTTTCTGGTAAAAGCTGGTTACTGTTCACCATAATGTTAACTGGTCTCTTCCCTGATGAGAGACTGAGTTTCTCGAATTTGAAATGATAGGTAACCACAGATGCTTTTTCGAGCTGAATTTTACAACTGTGGCACATTTTGTACTTCCCTGTTGAATTCAACTGAACCTTCCGCACTGCTCCTGAGATATCTGCCTTTGGGTTAAAAGCAGCTCCCTTATGAGTTTAGGAAGACTGGCAAAACACCCCCCAGTAGACTTGCTTGTATCTAGTCAGCAAAGACAGAAATGTGCCGGAGGCACTCAGCAACAACTCACCAGCTACAAACTCTGTTCCTGCAAGTTCCGCAGTGGCAAGGAAGTCATCCAGGGAACTCTGTTCTGTCACGGACTGAAGATTAAGTCGACCCCAATCATAGCCATCGTTGAGCTCACTTGTGTGCAGCTATGAGTAAAACACAGGAGGGTAAGAGAGCTGCTTTCTTCTGCTCTTCACATCCAAATAAACACTGCTGCTGCTGCTGCTAAGTCACTTCAGTCGTGTCCGACTCTGTGTGACCCCATAGACGGCATCCCACCAGGCTCCCCTGTCCCTGCGATTCCCAAAAAAACATTCTATGGCCTTGAGGGTGGTGTTAGCTCTTTTAGTCAACACTAGTAACAGTTAACATTTAAATGAGCACTTTCTTACCTCGTGATAATTATTTTCCGTTTACTTTCTTATATAATTTTCAAAATCTTTTGAAATAAACTTCATATCTCGATCAGGATTAAACTGGATAGAATAAATTGCCTACAGTCATAAGCTAATAAGTTGCAGAGGTATTTGAATCTAAACCCATAAACCATATACTCTGGTTCTGGCAGCCACTGTTGGTCAACTTTTTTAGACAGACACCCACAGTAAGAAATACACTTCACGTAGTGACTTAAATGCTGTGAGATACTGTGAGATGCTGTGTACCATTCAGTAAAGTGAAAACAAAAGAATCCTGAAAGTTACCTTTATTACATTACACACAATGTGGTATTTTCTTGAGTTTTATTCTGTGGGGTGAAAAGCTTGGCTAGTTGCCACTTACTGATCTGATTCCAGACACACCTCAGTTTCATAAGATAAACATCATCCTAACCTACATGTTCTGTACAGGTACAAATAAATAAAAAAATTGAAGGCTAAAAGGCTAGGTGGTTTGCCCAAAGGCCACAGAATCAGCAAAAGTCAGGGTAAGGATTAGAATCTAGTTCTTTACTGAGAACTTCGTGAATTCTCAAACACTTCGAGGAATAAATGTCAAAATGACAATTACAAATCAATCAAACCACTTCATCCGCTCTTCAAGGATCCTAAAACTATGGCCGTTTCCAGGCCCAGGAAGCTACTAGGCCCGCCAAACTTTGGAGAAATGCTGTCCAGTTCTGAGTAACACCACTAGGGAATAAAAAAAAGTGCAGCACGAATCTGAATTATTTTGTACTTTTGCTACCAACCAGCGGCCCTTGGAGGATCAATTCTTTAGAAAAATGAATACAAGAAGAAGTCGTTTTTGCGTAATTCCTGTGCAGAAACTTCCAAATGCTTCCACGGCCTACAGGATAAATATCAAACTTTTGCCCTGGTTTTCAAGATCTCACTCCGACCTCATCACATTAGCCTCCACCTCTGGGCCGTGTCTTGCTAGGAGGGCCTGTTTATCCGCCTGGTTGATTCTAACGGTCTTGAGCATTTGCGCATTTCAGTATCCGAGAGGGTCTGGGGGTGGGTCTAGAACGGATCCCCGCCGTTACCGGGGGCAACTGTATTCATCCCTAGAAACCCTACTTTGGCATCATTTGCTTTGGAATATTTTCCTGAGAACTCTGACCGTAAATTTCGCAGCGTTCAGACTCACAACTAGGCAGAAAGACAAGGTTTTTACCCAGGAGTCAGGGTGGCGGTGGCTACGGCTCCGTTGAACTTGCTGGCGGATAAGAGCCCGGCCAAGGGTTCCACCCTCTGGAGCTCTCCTCCGACCCATGCTTGTCCAGAAAACGAACGAAAAGCGGCAGGCATGAGTCACACCAGTTTTCTGGGTATTCAAGAGCGCGATCTCCGGAAGTGACGTATAGGCGAGCCCAAGTGGTTAAGGCCCGAAGTAGCAGGGAAACAGAATAATTTGCCTCAAATCGCCACTTATATATCTCACATTTGCCACTACGATAGAAATTAAATGCAAAAGGTGGTTTTAGAGCTTAATTTTCAATATATTTTCCTAAGAATATCTCAAAGTTGGATAAGGCGAGTAGATTAAACGAATGGTACCGTCTAAATTTGTGCGTCGATTTTTAGTGTTCGGGGTACAACTAGGAGACTCGGAAAAAAGTGGCCGGGCATAGTTGCGGTAGCAGCCACGCCTCCTTTTAATTTCGTCAGGAGGAGGTGGAGACCTGCGTGAAGGGTGTTCCTGCAGCGCTAGGTGGCGTTGCTTCCTGGCGCTAATTTTCGGCCTAGTGTTTTAAGGTGTGGCTTCATCGCGGTCACGCCTGGCAACTAAACAGCTTTGTGTTTACTTGGTCTTCCTAAGCTGTGAATTGGTGAGAAGAGTTCCTGCGTGGATGGCAGTTTGGAATGGAAAGAGCTTGACAAGGTTGCAAGGAAAGCCAAAGGAATCTGACTTAAACGTTTTTGGTTATTTTTCCAAATAGCTTTTTAAAAAGCATTTAAAACTCCTAGCTAGAATTGTATTTAAATTTTCCGATAAATTAAAATAAAGTGAAAGCAGTGACCCCGCTCCACTCTTTGTGGCCTTTTGCTCCTCACTTTATCTTTAGAGAAGTTGGATTAGAGTTATGAGGGTGTTGGGGGTTTTAACTATTCTCATTAATCAGAACACCTCATTGTTGTGATGCTCTGAGAGCAAGCAGCGTGCCCAAATCATAGCTGAAATATATTCGGTCAGGCATCAAACCCAAGTCTCCTCAATATTTTATCCGTTCCTGGGGGGGATGAGAGGGGAAAATGTCGGTTGTTATTGTGTATTTTAGAACCTAGTTCTTCCCCAACTTTGATGTGCATGTGAACCCTCTAGGAATCTTACTAACGTGCTGATTCTGACTGATAAGGTCTAGGGTCTGGCGGCACTGGGTCCTTCCAGGAGATGATGATGATGTTGGTCTGGCCCACAGGCCACTCTGAAGAGCAAGAGAAGTCCATTTCCTGCTGGTACAGATGAAGACCCTGAAGAGCACTGGCTAGAAGTCAGTCACAGCAAGTTTGGGTCAGGAAGAGCTGGAACCATATCCCCCACCCATGTCTGCATTCCCTGCTAAGCCCTGCTGTGGGCTGTATCTCACTGCTGACTCTAACTGAATTGGAGTGCACTTTCACCAGATAGCTCAGTTGGTAAAGAATCTGCCTACAATGCAGGAGACCTGGGTTCGATTCCTGGGTCGGGAAGATCTCCTGGAGAAGGAAATGGCAACCCACTTCAGTATTCTTGCCTGGAGAATTCCATGGACAGAGGAGTTTGGTGGGCTACAGTCCATGGGGTCACAAAGAGTCGGACACGACTAAGCAACTTCACTTCACTTTGGTAATGGCAACCCGCTCCAGTATTCTTGCCTGGAAAATCTCAGGGACTGAAAAGCCTGGTAGGCTACAGTCCATGGGGTCGCAAAGAGTCGGACAGGACTGAGCAACTTCACTTCACTTTGGGAAACACGCAAAGGATTGCTGACAAACCATGTAGCAGTCGGCATGGCTTCGGGAAGGTGGTGCTCACAGATAGTGAAGGAAAGCATTATAATGTGCTTTCTCCCATCTCTCAACTTAGAGACAGCATATCTTTAAAAAAAACCTGAGGAATTTCTGTGGCAGTCTACTGATTAAGACTCCACCCTTCCACTGCAGGGGGCATGGGTTGGATCCCTGGTCAGGAACTAAGATCGTACATGCATTGAGGTATGGCCACAATAACATACAATAAAATTGGATTACTAAAACAAACAAACAAAAAACCCCCAAACCTGAACATCATCTCCAGAACTAAGATGGAAGAGAGAGTTTCTGGCATTCTCTTAGAGCTGAGTGGATAAAGAAAGAAAGAAAGAAAATGAATTTGCTCAGTCATGTCCGACTCTTTGTGACCCCATGGATTGTAGCCTACCAGGCCTCTCCGTCCATGGGATTTACCGGGCAAGAGTACTGGGGTGGGCTGCCACTTCCTTCTCCAGGGGATCTTCCTGACCCAGGGATCGAACCCAGGTTTACTGCGTTTCAGGCAGGCGCTTTACCCTCTGAGCCACCAGGGCTCAGGGGACAAAACTAACTCATAAAGCAAGATTCAATGAACTTTATATTCTAGTGACAATAATAATGAGAGGATGTAAACAAACCTGCCACCTAGAGCTCAGTTAGAAACTTGGGACTTCACCTTCATTTCCTCTTCCAGATTTTGTCACCTTCAGCAATTTAAGGAAAACAAACACTTTTGGTCTCTATTGTCATTCTTCTCCTAGGCTTCAAAAAATCTGGATCAAATAAAGTGATAATTTAATCAAGATAGGGCATCAAAAAGACACTGGCATCGTAAAATGTCAACAACTACTCTTAGCTGACAAGTAAGGCATTAAAAAAAGTCTACTCCCCCCCTGAGATACTCCTCAAATCTACCACTGACGAAGAACTAAATCTCAGCTTTCTTATCTGGTTAATGAAGATAATAATAATTTCTGTCCTGCAGAGGTAGTAAATGAGATAATGCTGCAAGATCATTGCCTAGTATTTTGTGTTCATTTTCACAACTGAACAATTTTTTTCCCCAACAACTGGACAATGCCGGTGAGATTCCAGATGTATAATTGGTTCATACTGAAGGATTATGAGGCTAGTTCAGTGAGAGGGCAAGGAGGAAGGGGAATTGAGGATGCTGATGAGACACGATTGTGGGATCTAGATTCAGAGGAACAAAGTGAAATGGGGACACAGGGAGTGATGATGGTGATGGTCAAGGGTGGAGAAGGTGTTTGTTGCTGCTCCTGAGTGAGGAAGTTGCAAAGATGAATCAGCCCAGTCCCTACCCTCTAACTACAAAAGCCATTCCACCCACACATTTCAGGGAACAACACAACCCAGCCAAACTCCCTTCATCACTTTGTCACGACAGTGGAAATGTTTGTGTCTGGAAGACTAGTCAGATCTTTCTAATACCCCATATAGCTGAGACCTGTTGAGGCCAAGATTCCCTAAATAGCTGACCCTTGGGGAATGTTGCATTGATTTGGAGATTTGGAGCCTCCTGTTCAGTTTCCAAATAGCAATATGGGGTGTTCCTCATTCTTGATTTACTGTGATTCAACAAATGCAATTCCAAGTCCCCCAAACCCACATGCAGGAATAAACCTTGGAGCAGCTTTCTGCTCTCCAGCTTCACACTCTTGTGCTTCTGAGCTCCACCTCTCTCTGGGGATGGAGTGGGATGAGTGGGTGGGTTTCTGTTTTGGTTTTCACCCCTTGGCCAACAATGTGTCAGTGGCAGAAAAATGATCCCAAGGCAAGCTTGCAACCTTGCCCTCCCTCTTTCCCATTCTCTACACCAACTTCTTCCACAAGGACATTAAAGCAGTTTGCATAAGCCTGAGAGTTGTGAAAATAGAAGTCTGGCAGTCTCTACAGAGTCACTGAATCAGTAGGAAACGCCCTTCGATTATCTACGATTCTCAATTTATCCCTGTCGAAAATGGGTGGATTCCTACACATAAACAAGTTTCAGTAGTTCAGCAGTGACTACAAATGGAAAGTTTGAGTCACTTCAAACATTGCTTTCCCGCTTGTGCGAGTCACTGTGTGTTCAATGGAACATGTAAAAGACCTCTCGTTTTGGTGGGCAGGCTACAAGATCCTATGTGTACTGTATTTGAACCCATGAATTTTTCCCAACTCTTGGAGTTAGATGTGGAATTTCTGTTGTTTTTTTTTTTTATTCACAGATGAATATTATTTTTTCCCTCACAACAGCAAGTAAGAAAGGGCACTGTCAGTTTTCTGAACTTTTGGCAGTAGAAATTGAGATCCAGTAAAGTTCAGTGAAGTAATACAAAATAAAGAAGGCTCCTAGTAGAATGAATAATCAGCAACTCTAAAATCTTCAGATGGAAAGTGCCAGGTTTCTTTCATTTTTTCATTCATTCATTCATTACTAGTCTTTGGGGTTCAGCAATGGACAAATTCCCTGCTCCCATGAGCTTATATTTTAGCGGTCATCAGTCCAACAGAGGGACTCATCCAAGGTTAAATAGCTCAAGTCAGTGGTGGAGTGATGAACTATAAGTAAGACCCTAATCCACTGGGAAGGGCTTCTGACCACTGAGATTTCACTGTTTGTCTCTAACTGTGGCCCCTCCCCTAAATCATTTTAATAGATACATCAATAATGTTAGCAGGTACACTTGGATGGCAGGGAAATGAGAAAAAGTTGGAGGAAGTGTGAATAGAGTCAGGAGAAAATACATAGGGCTGTTTCTGTTTATCTGAAGGACTGTCATAGGGACAGGAGAGGATTGTTCTGACAAGGCAAGTGGAACTAGAACAAATAGGGAGAAACTACAGAGTTGCCATGTCAACCTGTGTAAGCCTTCTTACAATTGAAGTGGTTCAAAGATGGAATGACAGCTTTGAAAGGGAGTGAGCTCTCTGTCGCTGGAGGTGTTTAAGCAAATGCTAAATAATCAAGCATCAGGATGTTCTCAAGTAGGCTCATGCTTCAAAGTGGGTGTTGGAATAGATAATCACTAAGGTGCTCGATTAGGTAAGGTTCTTAGCTAATAGACTCCTTGCCCCTCCTGCTTATGCCACCCTTTGTTTCACTCCAATATCTGAAATACTACTGGCACAATGATGATCTCAGAGAAGGTGCCTAGGCTGGCAATATCAGCATGGTACCTTCACTATATAACCCAGGAAGAAGAGTACCTCCTGCCCTCTTTGCCATGTAAGGGTCAAGGGCATCATGAGCCAACAATCTAGCAAATGTGGTCATTATTATTTACAAGTACTGCCAGCACTTATTCATTGGAAGGACTGATGATGAAGCCGAAGCTCCAATATTTTGGCCACCTGATGCAAACAGCTGACTCATTAGAAAAGACCCTGGTGCTGGGAAAGATTGCAGGCGGGACAAGAAGGGGGCGACAGAAGGAAAATGGTTGGATGGTATCACCAACTCAATGGACATGAGTTTGAGCAAGCTCTGGAAGTTGGTGATAGGGAGGCCTGGCATGCTGCTGTCCGTGGGATTGCAAAGAGTCAGATGTGACTGAGCGACTGAACTGAACTGACTAGCACAAATGAAAATGTGAAGATTGAAGGCTCCAGTTTTAAAGATAACCATGCAGGCCTAGCAGTTTCTCTGTCCTCTCTCTGCCTTTTGAGGGAACAAACCTGGCATTCATTCCTTGCCTCTGGTGGTGCTGATGAGGAAGGCTCACTTGCAATACTCATAGTTTCACTTCTCTTGACTGCCTTCTTATGCCTTTGCATTTCTGCCAGGCCCTTCTCCAGGTGGTAAACATTCCAAGCAAGCAGTGCATGAAACGCAGGGCTTCAAGGCAAGCAAAGTCAAAAAAAATGTGAGAACATTTTTGGGGCCTTTAGGACACCGGATGACCTCCAGAGTTTATAGACATCTAGTCTGCCTCTTTTCTTCTCTTACCCTTGCAGTTTCCTACTATGGCCTTTGCTTTGAGTTGAATGCTGTCTTTCAAAAATAGAGATTCCAGTCTTAACCTGATAAGATATTATTTGAAAATAGGATCTTTGCAGATGTACTAAAGTGAAGACAGGGTTACATGTGACTAGAGTGGGGCCTACTGCAATGACAGATGTCTCTATAAGAAAACACAAATTTGGGCACACACAGAAAAGATACAAAATCAGGGGAGAACATCATCAGAGGAGGAAGGCAGGGATGCGGGTGATGTGTCTACAAGCCAAGGAATGCCAGGGATTGCAGAAGCTAGGAAGAGGCAAGGAAGGATGCTATCTTCTACTAGCCTCAGGAGCTATGAGAGAAAAAAACTCTATTATTTTCAGCCGTTCTGTTTATGGTAATTTGTTATGGCAGCCTTCGAAAGCCAACATAGCTTCTTATGATCTTAGAACCAGAGGGGAATTTGCTCAGCTCACAAGCAGGAAGGAGAGGGCCCAGGAAGAGGCAGCATCTTGCTCTGGGACCCTCAATGAGTCAGAGCTGGGACATGGGTGTCTGAGCTCTGACTCTGATCACAGCATATCCCTACTCAAAGGCCTCCAGTGACTCACCCAGCTTGCAAGATGCCTCTACCTGCTATTCAAGGTCCTCCAGACTCAGTCCCTGACCTGACTCAATGCAAAGAGCATAGCCTGGGAAAAAATATTTGCAAATGATGTGACCTACAAGGGCTTCATTTCCAAAATAGCTCATACAAACAGCTCATACAACTCAGTGACAACAATAACAAAATCCAATTGAAAAAATGGGAAGAAGATCTAAGTAGACATTTCTCCAAAGAAGACATACAGATGGCCAACAGGCACATGAGAAGATGCTCAACACTGTCAATTATTAGAGAAATGCAGATCAAAACTACCATGAGATACCACCTCACATTGATTAGAATGGCCATCTTCAAAGAAGCCTACAAATAATAAATGGTGTGGAGAAAAAAGAACACTCCTACATTGTTGGTGGGAATGTGAATTGGTGCAGCCACTATGGAAAACAGTATGGAGTTGCCTCCAAAAAACTAAAAATAGAATTGGCATATGATCTACAATTCCACTTATGTCCAGACAAAACTATAATTCAAAAAGATACATGCAATTCTATGTTCCTTGCAGCACTATTCATAGTAGCCAAGACATGGAAACTATTAACAGATGAATGGATAAAGAAGACGTGGTACACATATCCAATGGAACAGCCTTAAAAAGAATGAAATAAAGTCATTTCTAGCAACATGGATGGACCTATAGATTATCATACTGAAGTCAGAAAAGGACAAATACCATATGATATCCCTTACAGGTGGAATCTAAAATATGACACCACTCTAACTCTCTTACATCCTGCTTTCATTTTTAAAAATTGATGTAACATAAAATTATCCCTGTTAAAGGGAATAATTAAGTGGTATTTAGTATATTCAAAATGTTATGCAACCACCACCTCTGTCAAGCTTCATAACATTTTCATCACCCCAAAGGAAAGCCTGCATACATTAAGCACTTGCTCCCGTTCCTCCATCCCTCCAGCCCCTGGCAATCCCCAGCCTGTGTTCTGTCATTAGGGTTTCACTTCAGCACAATGCTCTTGTAGATCTCCACTTTCACAGACCATGGTGATTAGAATGAGCCCATCTGGATAACTCAAGCTATTTTCCCCGGTTATTTCCAGTTGGTTGGCAACCTTAATTCCATTTACAATCTTCCTTTCCCTTTGCCTTGTACTGTAACTTATTCACAGATTCTGGGGGTTAGGACATAGGCATCTGTGGTGGGGGTGAGGTTGCTGTTGGTGGTTGTGGTTGATGTTCAGTCGCTCAGTCGTGTCTGACTCTTTGCAACCCCATGGACTGCAGCACACCAGGCTTCCCTGGTGTCCTTTGCCATCTCCTAGAACTTGTTCAAACTCATGTCCATGGAGTCAGCGATGCCATCCAGCCATCTCATCCTCTTTCGTCCCCTTCTCCTCCTGCCTTCAATCTTTTCCAGCATCAGGGTCTTTTCTAATGAGTTCACTCTTTGAAAATCAGGTGGCCAAAGTATTGGAGCTTCAGCATCAGTCCTTCCAATGAATAGTCAACACTGATTTCCTTTAGGACTGACTTGTTTGATCTCTTTGCAGTCCAAGGGACTCTCAAGAATCTTCTCCAACACCACAGTTGAAAAGCATCAATTCTTTGTGCTCAGCCTTCTTTATGTTGGTGGTGGTGATCACTCTGTCTAGTTAGGATGGTCAGAATGTGTCGAGGCCCTGTCTGAACAACTGGAGGATTCTACTCAGTGTTCTGACTCCAGGAGCAGGGCACAGAGACGGTGGTAGTAATCCAGGGAAGGAGTGGTTACAGTGCACAGAAATTGTGAACCTGATGCTCATCCAGAAGGTCCTGGATGAGGAGGAGGGCAAGGATAACAGGTTAGGAATAGGCTGATGGTGGGAAAAATGAAGAGGGCTAAAGCAGAGCTCCCTGCACTTTAGTATCTGTTCGATCATGAGAAGTTGAAGCACACATATTCCCAACCTCTAACTCCAGATATTCTGGTTTATGGGTGGGATCCAGGAATTTTTCCACGGAATTCTGATACAGCCAGGGGGTGAGTCTGCTCTGTGAAGAATGCTGATGTGATAGGAGTCAGGAATGAAGAGGGCTGGAAGGGTAAGAGGCTGTAATCTCACAGTAAAATTTTGAAGTTGGGGAGTCCTTGGACCCACTGCAGTCATTCCCACCTTGGGGTCTTCACACTGTCTGTGCCCTCTGCCTAGCACAGAGCTGTCCAAATGCATGGTTTTAAATGTTCCAGCAGCCACATTAAAGAAGTAAAGGGAAATGGGAAAAATTAATTTTAATAGCATATTCTACTAACTCTACAAGCCAAAATATTATCATTTAATATATAATTACTATAAAATTATTGAATATTTTACATTCCTATCTAGGTCTCTATTATTTTTTTAAAATTTTACTTTATTTTATAATACTGTATTGGTTTTGCCATACATCAACATGAATCCGCCACGGGTGTACACGTGTTCTCCATCCTGAATCCCCTTCCCACCTCCCTCCCCATACTATCTCTCTGGGTCATCCCAGTGCACCAGCCCCAAGCATCCTGTATCCTGCATCAAACCTAGACTGGCGATTCGTTTCTTATATGATATTATACATGTTTCAATGCCATTCTCCCAAATCATCCCACCCTCTCCCTCTCCCACAGAGTCCAAAAGACTGTTCTATACATCTGGTCTTTAAAATATTGAGTGTATTTCATGTTTGCATCACATTTCAATTTGGACCCAGTACTTTTCAGGTGCTTATTAGCAGCATTTGGCCCATGACTACTACCATTTTGGCCATCACAGGTTGGAATGTTCTCTCTCCATTTCTTTGTCTGGCTGGCTTCATCCCATCCAGGTCTCTGCCCAGGGAGGCCTTCCCTGGCTATGCAGTCTAAACCAGCTACTTCCTACTCCTAACATTGCTTTCTTTTCTTCAGAGACTCTTCACTAACTGATATTTTCTCAGTTGTTCGTTTGCTTGTTATCTGCCTCGCCACAGGATATAAATCCCATGAGGGCAAAGACCTGTCTGTCTGCTTTGGTGCAGTATCCCCAGCAATGACATCACATCCACAGTGGACTCTCAACAAATATTTGTTGAATGACTTTGAAGATCCCAGGTATGTCATTTGTCATGGCTGAAGCCAATGTTCATTCAGTGGGATACAGGGGGAGGGGGACCAAGCAGGAAGAGCATTATGCGAGAAATAAGGTGGGAGAAAGCCAGCCCCAAAGCTTCGTGCAAGCTAAAAGGCTTACTCTTAGATGTTATGTTAGAGGCAGGGTTTCTTTCCAGCTGTTACTTGGCTGTGTGTTGATTCAACTGCTGTCTTATCTGGTTCTGTGAGAAAATGTTTCACCAAGTGTCACTTTTGCCTGGCACCAGTAGATGGGGCAGTGTCATAAAAAGCAGCCTATGGTCCATGCAGCTTCAGTCAGCCCTTGCCAGCTGACTTTGCTGAGGCCTATTCTGGAACTGTTCCACATCTCAGGTCTACACGCTCTGTGTCTTACACATCGGAGTGCTCATATTTGCCTAAACCTTCTCTGTCCTCCCAGGTTGAAAATAAGCTTACTAAGAAGATAGCCCAGGAGCAGCTCTGTGAGCCTGTGCGTCTGGGACATTGGGTCTGCTGGAAAGCCTGGCCCGCCAGTGGAGTCCTCCCTGTTGCTGTGCACCACTGGTTTCTCTGCCACTGCAGGAAGCCCAGGAGGTGCCTCTTGTGGAGGCTGAGACAAGCCCTAGCTCCCATCACCAGCGCCTCCACTTCCTCCCTAAACCCTTCTGATCCTTGGTTGTTGTTCATTTTTGTTCAGTCACGAAGTCGTGTCCAACTCTGGAACTCCACGGACTATAGCATACCAGGCTCCTCTGTCCTTCACTGTCTCCCAGAGTTTGCTCAAATTCACTTCCATTCAGTCAGTCGGTGATGCTATCTAATCATCTCATCCTCTTGCCGCCCCCTTCTCCTTTTGCCTTCCATCTTTCCCAGCATCAGGGTGTTTTCCAATGAGTTGGCTTTTCGAATCAGATGGCCAAAGTATTGGAGCCTATCAGCTTCAGCATCAATCCTTCATTAGAATATTCAGGGTTGATTTCCTTTAGGATTGACTGGTTTGATCTCCTTGCAATCCAAGGGACTTTCAAGAGTCTTCTCCAGCACCACAATTTGAAAGTATCAATTCTTCAGCACTCAGCTTTCTTTATGGTCCAATTCTCACATCAGTACATGACTACTGGAAAAACCATAGCTTTGACTATATGGACCTTTGTCGGCAAAGTGACGTCTCTGCTTTTTAATGTGCTGTCTAGGTTTGCCATAGCTTTCCTTCCAATGAGCAAGTGTCTTTTAATTTTCATGATTGCAGTCACCGTCCACAGTGATTTTGGAGCCCAAGAAAATAAAATCTGTCACTGCTTCTACTTTTTCCCGTTCTATTTGCCATAAAGTGATGGGACTGGATGCCATGATCTTAGTTTTCAAATGTTGAGTTTTAAGGCAGTTTTTTCACTCTCCTCTTTCGTCCTCATCAAGAGGCTCTTTAGTTCCTCTCTGCTTTCTGCCATCAATGTGGTATCATCTGTATATCTGAAGATGATATTTCTCCTGGCAATCTTGATTCCAGCTTGTGCTTCTTCCAGCCCAATGTTTCTCATGATGTACTCTGCATAGAAGTTAAATAAGCGGGGTGACAATATACAGCCTTGTCGTAATCCTTGGACCTCTGAGTAATTTGGAAATGTTAACTGCTTGGACATGATGTCTGCTTTTGTAGAGTCTAGACTTTGAGATATGGACTAGCTAAAGGTCACTTAAGTCGCTCAGTCATGTCTGACTCTTTGCGACCCCATGGACTGTAGCCCACCAGGCTCCTTCGTCCATGGGATTCTCCAGGCAAGGATACTGGAGTGGGTTGCCATTTCCTTCTCCAGTGGATCTTCCCGACCCAGGGATCGAACCCAGGTCTCCCGTTAGAGGCAGACGCTTTAACCTCTGAGCCACCAGGGAAGCACAAGTTAATTTGGTGTGTTTTTTCTAGGATTTTTTTTGTTTGGACCACTTACTCTCTCTACTTCATTGCCACTATAAGATATTCCTGAAATGCAAGCAGAAGAGGAATTAACCTTGGTTTAAGTGGCTTATTACAGTCCTAACCAGCTCCTTCCAACATCTTGCCTCCATTAACCTATCAGTGCAGTTGAGGGTTAAGTCATTATAGCTCTGATCTAATGACATTCTGGGCCCAGCCAGCCATGAAAAGGCCATTCCTTCTCTTAGAGACTAGGAGAGCCCAGAAAGCATGATCAGGAGAATTCCTTGTTTGATCAGGAAATTTTCCTCTTTCACTCAAAGAAACTATTTAATTTATTTTGTTTTGGCTGCCCTGGGTCTTTGCTGCTGGATGCAGGCTTTCTCTAGTTGCGGAGAGCAGGGCCTGTTCTGTGGTTGCGGTGTGATCTTCTCGTTGCCAGGGCTTCTCTTGTTGCAGAGCACAGGCTGAAGGGCACGTGGGCCTCGTTAGTTGTGGTACATGGGCTTAGTTGTCCCATGGCGTGTAGAATCTTCCTAGGCAAGGGGTGGAACCCACGTCCCCTGCATTGGCAGGTGGACTCTTAACCACTGAACCACCAGGAGAGTTCTCCCGTTTCATTGTTATTAAATGCCAGCCTCAACTGCACATGTGCATTTTTATGTTCTATGTTTGCTATATCTGGAAAGCCCTTTAACTCTTTCCGGCTTGGGGATGTCTCATTCATTCTAAACATAACCACCTCTGTGGAACCTTCTTTGATTTTCCTAGTCACAAAGACTCTTTTCTTCTCCAGCTTCTCAGAGTACTCTGGGATCTTCGCAGGGCATTTGATCCACTCCGTCTTCTTGTTTACATGCATGTTCCATTCATTCATTCAACAATTAAGTGGTGCCAGGCACTGAGGCAGACAGGGTGCTCTCATAGAATTTACGTTCCAGCAGAAGCCCAGAGTTGGGTGAAGTTTATATCCTTCACTGGACTGGGAGTTTCTTGAAGACAGGAATTAGGTCTGTAAGATCCCAGTTCAGGGCCTGGTACCAAAAGGTACTCAGGAAAGTTAGTTAAACTGAAATTCAGTACCCATGACTCTAGCAAATTGAGTCGTGGCTCAGCTGGTAAAGAATCTGCCTGCAATGCGGGAGACCTGGGTTCGATCCCTGGGTTGGGAAGATCCCTGGAGAAGGAAAAGGCTACCGACTCCAGTATTCTGGCCTGGAGAATTCCATGGACATACAGTGAGTGCATGAGGTCGCAAAGAGTTGGACACAACTGAGTGAATTTCACTTACTTTCAAAGAAAGGTTAAAAGTTAGCAAAAATAGAGGGCCAGAGAATCCCCAGGAGGGATTATGGTTGTACTGAGATCAGGACCTGGCACGGAAGCCAGAAACATCCAGATCCCCAGAAGCCTGGGCCTGGAGAGTGGGAGGGTCTATTGTTCTCCTGTGGGATGAATTTGGGTGTTCCATGCAGGGTTATCAGGACAATTATTACACATTCCCGCTACAAGGGGTTTTGCTTTGAGTGAGTAGACCGTAGAGGAAAGCTGGGCCCAGAAATGAGTTACTAACCAAGGGTCAAGCCAGCCAGATGATTAAAGCGACAGTGTCAAGCTGGCACAAGAGAATGATTAATGTTAATCATTCTCATGGAGGGTGGGTGGGCATTATTTGAAACAAATAAAAGTCATTTGAATTTTTACTAGGAATTTTCATTCATAATGTGATAGTGATGTAATAAAACTAAATGACTGGCAAGCCAAAGTAAACTGAGTTCTTCACCCCACACCAGGTTTATTTAGAAACTGTATATATCTCAGAAAAGTGCTCTCCCGCTTAGGCCCTGACAGAAGGCAGGGCCACTGCTGGGAGTTAGGAGCTTATTTATCAAATACATACTTTAGTGTTCACTCCAACCATCTTATTACCACTCATCTCTCTTTTCACTATCTGCTCTTCACCTGTGGAGAAAGGGCTCCAAGAAAGTGAAAGATGTTTTCTCTGCCCTTCTTTATTTTCTTTGAAAGAATAAAATTCTGCGGAAAAAAATAGCACCCAGTCATTCTCAGAAAGCTCTCACACACAGAAAGAATTACTATTTCCCCAACCTTTTTTGCATATTAGAGTGTAAATCCCACCTTCCACCGCCTCCCCCAGAAGTTTCGATGGAGACATACATTTATTTAGTGAGTTGCAATTCAGCCTGGGGGTGGAGTGTCAGAATTCAAGTTGCTTTTCCTGCGGGGTAACCCCAGGTCTTGGAGATTTCTGTAGATATAGGGGATATTGGTAAATTTGGGATGAAATTGCCAGACTGGAGCGGTCTCCCCTTTCCCCCAACCAATGGCTGCAACCAGATCCCTTTAAGAGATTGGCAAACCGCGAGGCGTCCAAGCCTGAAACAGATCCTTGTCTCTGCTCCTCCCCTGTCCCCGCGCGGCGAATGGTTTGTGCCGGCCTATATTTACCCGAGATCTTCCTCTCGGACGGCAAGGATGTGAGGCTGGCGAGGCAGCTACCGCTCGTAGCACCGGAGAGGGCGCGCTGCAAAGGCTGGCAGCCGAGCCAGGGTATCCCGGGAGCCGAGTCAGACACCCTCCGGAGAAAAGAAATGAGGTAGCGACCGTCCCGGGAGCCGACCATGCGCACGCCTGGCCCTCGGAGCCCCGCGCTGCCCCCGCCGAGCCAGCCCTAACAGTGAGCCGCGGAGCCCAAGTCCTCGGCGTCCTGCCTGTGGGAAGATGCAGTGAGCCACGGGGGGATTGCTGCGCGGGGCCCGCCGCGGCCATCCGGACCCACCATCCGAGCGCACTTGGAGCAAGCAACTGCTTCTGGGACCCGCTCAACCAAGGGGCTCTCTGCCTCCAGCACCCCTTGGAGGTGGGGAGTAGCGACCCCTGGGTACACTCGCGGTTGAGTTTCCGCGGTTTCTGGCCCTAGCGACTGTGTGTGTGTGTGAGAGGGGGGCCCTTATTCACCTTCGCCGAGGAGTTCCTGCGTATTCTCGCACCACCCCGGCTGCTTTTTCTGGGGGCTTTTTCATTTATTTGCACGCGCACATCTCTTTTTTTCTAAAGACGTTTTCCGCCCCACTCTTGTGCTGTCTTTCTCTCATTTTGCCTGCTTAAGACTCTGCCCTGATCCTGCTCAGGCTGGGGTAAATCTGTGTGCTCCTTCCCTCCTCCCCCTTGCAGTTAAATCTTAAAAAAAAAAAGAAAGAAATTCGACCCCTACCTCTTTTGCTGGGTTTTCGAGCCTTATACACCCCCATTCCCCCGCCCCCACTCCTGATTGGGCCACTCCCAGCAGTTTTATTTTTCGGTCTTGCCCGGGCCGAGCCCGGCCGGGGCGGGTGGCTCAGCCGGGCTCTCAACCGGCGCTCCGCCGCCGCCGCCCAGCTGCGCGGGGGCACCCTCCGGAGATGCTGCCGTGGAAGAAGCACAAGTTCGAGCTGCTGGCCGAGGCGCCGCCACGGCAGGCGTCCAAGCCCAAGGGCTACGCGGTGAGCCTGCACTACTCGGCGCTCAGCTCGCTAGCGAGGGCGTGCCCCGAAGGCGCGCTCAGCCGGGTGGGCAGCATGTTCCGCTCCAAGCGCAAGAAACTGCACATCACCAGCGAGGACCCCACTTATACTGTGCTCTACCTGGGCAATGCCACCACCATCCAGGCGCGCGGCGACGGCTGCACCGACCTAGCGGTGGGCAAGATCTGGAGCAAGAGCGAGGCGGGCCGTCAGGGCACCAAGATGAAGCTGACTGTGAGTGCGCAGGGTATCCGCATGGTGCACGCCGAGGAGCGCGCGCTGCGGCGTCCTGGCCACCTGTACCTGCTGCACCGCGTTACCTACTGTGTGGCGGACGCGCGACTGCCCAAGGTCTTCGCCTGGGTGTACCGGCACGAGCTCAAGCACAAGGCGGTCATGCTGCGCTGTCACGCGGTACTCGTGTCGAAGCCCGAGAAGGCGCAGGCCATGGCCCTGCTGCTCTACCAGACGTCGGCCAATGCTCTGGCGGAATTTAAACGGCTCAAGCGGCGGGACGATGCGCGTCACCAGCAGCAGGAGCTGGTTGGCGCTCACACCATCCCGCTAGTGCCGCTGCGCAAGCTGCTCCTGCACGGACCCTGCTGCTACAAACCGCCGGTGGAGCGCAGCCGAAGTGCGCCCAAGCTCGGCTCCATCACCGAGGACCTGCTCGGCGAACAGCAGGAGCAGGAGCTGCAGGAGGAAGAGGAAGAGGAGCACGCGGAGGGTTGCCCCGAGGAGGAGGACCGAGCTGGGGAGGGAGAGCCGGCAGAGCCAGAGGCCGAAGCGAAGCGGGCGCTGGTGGTGGCCATGCACTTCGAATGCGGGGACTTGCTGGACACGCTGGAGAGTGGCCACGAGGAGGCGCTAGGGGGCGGCGGGGTCTCGCCGGGCCTTGAGGCTGGGTCGCCTCTGCTGCTGGGCAACACCTCCGACATGAGGGCCGAGCTTTCGCAGCTTATTAACGACCTGGGCGAGCTCAGCTTTGGCAACGACGTGCGCAGCCTGCAGGCGGACTTGCGGGTGACGCGCCTGCTGTCGGGCGAGAGCACGGGTAGCGAGAGCTCCATTGAAGGAGGGGGCCCGGATGCCAACACTGCCACCGCCGGGGACCCATCCGGCCCTGCGGACTGCGCCAGCCCAGACGAGCCCCACTCGGGCTGAGCTCCCAGCAATGTCCTGTGCGCACCCCTGGCGCCCGATCGTGACCCCGACGCGTCTCTCCACCACTTCCTTACCTCCCGACCTGGCCCAGGAAAGGGGAAATGGGACACTTGAGGCCCAGACCCTCCCTCTCTACACCCATACAAATGGCTGTGTTTGAAGCGGGGCTCAGATTGCAAGTGGAGATACGGGGGAGGGGAACCCTACAAGGAAGGGGAAAGAGGTCGCCATCTGGGGTCTGGGGAAGGGAAAGGCCGCTGGTGTTAGCAAGTTTCCTGTTTGTGGGGCAGCTGGGGCCTGAGGAGGAGGGGTTAACTTCCTCCCCCACCGGCCATCTGGGAGGGCCTAGCGTTGTCATTGACATGGCAGTTTTTGTGTGTGTGTGTGTGTTTTTTTTAATTGCTTTCACAGTGTTTGAGGCTTTAATGCCACCTCCTTGGACCCAGTCTTTTTGGTGCGAGAGCTTGGGTTGTTTACCTCAGACTCAGACCCTTGAAATTCTGCCAAATTCCTCAAATAACTAGTGGGGAAGGGAGAGGGGTGAAAGAAAGTCGCATTTTGTTTACAGTTATTGACATCCAATACCTAGAAAAAGTTTTCCTTAAGAAACACACACACCTTGCTCCTGCTCAAAAGATCTCACTCCGTGATACTGTGTAAAATATTTTTGCACTGTTGTGAAGTATTTTTGACATCTTTTTGGTTTCCTTGTACATAACTGTGTTCTCAGAGTCCAATGTTTATATCTTTTGCTGTGCAAAAGGGACATGTAAAATTTTGTTCAGTTGTATATACAGAAATGTGTATAAAACATTTTGTTATTTTTTAAGAGTAGCCGTGCTCTGGTTCTGTTTGCACGCCAGTGGGGAAGAGAATAAAGAGGAAAATTGAACAGAACAGGTGAGCATCCAAAGCTGCTTCAGAACATGCTTGGCCATGGGGGTGGGCGGGAGAGGGTGTGACGATGACTAGGATAGGGTTGGGAGGCTCATCTTTGTCCTTCGAAGGGCTTGGAGGTGATTGAGAAGGGGGAACCTGCTTTTTGCGTAGTCTGGGGCCTTTCTTGTCCTCTGAAACTCTGGGTACCGCAGCTAGGTCCGGATTCTTCGCTTATTCAGTTCTATAAGCATCAGCTGTTTTGACCTCTTTGAGGCAATTCTTGGAGATGCCGGGTCCTCACTGCCAGACCTGTGAGATGATTTAGGGAGGGGTAACTTTCAAGGTCTTCTAGGGTTTTACCACCTCCTGTGGTTCACCTTTTCCTTCCCAAACAGCTCAAGGAGCTGTAAAGATGAGAATTAGAGAATGGATGGAAGTCCCTATGAGGTTCTCTTAAGGAGTGGGAGCATCTCTGTTTTTCCTGAAAGGAAAAGCAAGGAGAAAGGAAAGTTAAGTTCTAGTCATGGCTTGAATGAGTCACAGTGCAGGTGGAGTGGGGTGGGGAGCAGGTGGAAAAGCCCATTTTCTTTCCTTCTACAACCCAGCCTGACCCAGTGGGAGAGTGGTTTGGAGGTCAAGGCAGAGGACTGCTCAGTCTGTGTGTGTGTCTTAGCGTTTTCATGCTTGCTCTGTGTTTGTTTCTGTTGTAAACTCCAAACAGATGTCTCGAGTTTGGCTGCACCCGATCAGCTGGAAGCTGTAATAAGATGCTGCCAAAACTGTGCCTTCTGCAAATTGTTTTTTTCCCTTTGCCCCTGTGGGCCCTTTTTTCCTATGTTGTAGAAATTGATTGCTCTCTTGGCCTTCCCTGCTGTCCTGAGGCCCTTGGTTTTGTTTTCATTGTAAATGTGTTCGGAGCAGATACACCCAGTGATCCTTAAGGAGTCTAGAATTCACTGAAACCATAGAGGAAGGAGGGGTTGGGGGGGGGGGTGGGGAGAAGAGATTTTTTTTCCTAATTAACAAGTTAATAGGTGATCCTTATTAGAAAAGCAAGTGTGGGTGGGTGGGAATTTGAAAAATATTCAGTCACTTCTTGAGGGCCTTAGAACAAGGTCCATCTTTCTCTTTTATTATATTTTGACTTGGTTGAGAGTCCCTATCCTTTTTCCTGAATACCTCAGATACACATTATTGAATGATGTTTTCAAACCCCCAGGTAGAGAGAGGTCAGGAAAGTCAGCTGTGTGGTCCATCACTAGTTTGCATGCTTAATCTCACATTTCAAATTATTGCCATACACGGCCAGGTTCCTCTGCTGTTTGAAACGGATGAGAGCCTTAATCAGGGTGAAGATCATTTGACAAATACTTGGAGGTGGGGCAGAGTCTACATGTCATCCTTCTTAATCCAATTGAGTCCAGAGAGAATGCCATGGTGGCTTTTGTCTGTGATTAATGGGGTTACAATGATGGGTCAGAAGATTCAGACGAATGACATTCAACACCAATACCATCAATAAATATAAGACAACTATGTCTTTAAAGTCTGATTTTTCCTATTCTCTGATTTATAAATAGGGAAGGGGTGTTTAGAGGGTGAGGAAGGAGGAGGAAGAAAATAAGCAGACTGCAGAAGAGTCAGCTTCCTCTACCCACTGCGCCCTCCCCTTCCCTCTTTCCTCCCCTCTACTTTTTGGCTTTTATCCCCACTGCACCCCAGGGCTCTGGCTGTTGTAATTCTAGATGCGATAGGAAGGTGATACATGATTCACCTCTTCTTACATCTCAGTCTTCCAGGGATGATATCACTAGAGTAAGGAGAGATGTTTTGAATGAAAAAAACAAAAACCCGAAAACCAATTTACTCATAACACTCAGAGGGAAAAGAGTGGTGTGGCATAAGTACAGTGAGGCAGAGGAGATACAAGTTACACATTATGGAACGCACCTGAGGTCTGGTTTATTCATCAAACAGCTTTTCTGTCTTGCAAGGTGAGGCTCCTCTTTCTCCTTTACAAGCTGATGGTACTTTAAATGCAGTGAGACACTTGCTGCATTCTTCGCCAGCGTGAGTAATCCTCCATGTCCCACAAGGAGGCATTGACTGCATGAGATAAGGAGTGACTTCTGGTGGCAAGAGAGATGGCTGCAGGGGTGGCGTGTACATCCACAGAGGAGGTGTTCCTCCACCTCCCTCAGCACAAGCATCCCATATTTGCACAGTTTGTTGTGTGTGTTGAGGCAGAGGAGGGAGGAGCAGGATGGTGTAAAAGAAAAAATAGTATTATGTACCCTTTCCACTATTACAGTGTCAGACAAAACACCCACTCTACACACACATGCTCCCCCCTAAAGAAAACCTTCTCTCACACTGCCTCATAGTCAGCAGAAGAGTAGATTTTAAACAAATTAGAAAGGCCCTGTTATACTAAGCAAGCGTGATGCCCTCCCAGGGACAGAGCTCCTTTTAAGAGTTCAGCTTGTGAAAGGAGAAAGATCTGGCTGATAGAATCCACCCCTGGCACCACACTGGAGATTAGAAAACCTCATGGGAGTTGCCAAGGACCATGAGAAACATAATTCTATTACGAGCTCATTGCCCTCATTTCTACCAGGATTTAGTAATGGAATAAGCAGAACTTTGCTCTGTGTAGTATGCATCAGTAGCCTGAATATTTGCTGGTCAGTGATGCACAACAGAGCTAGAAATGTGCACGGACAGCTGGGGCTAGGAGCCCCGTCTGACACGTGGGAAACTATTCAGGGCTTCAGGCATGCAGGCAGGCCCCTGGGGCCATGGTACTCTGTATTCCCTGCACCAAGTTTTTCTGTACTTGGCCACATCTGTCTCGAGGTAGTTTTTGATTTCCTCTTTGATTTCTTCCGTTGGTTGTTTAGTACCATATTGTTTAGCCTCCACATGTTTGTGTTTTTTGCAGTTTTTTTTTTTTTTTTCCCTTATAGTTGATATCTAGTCTCACAATGTTGTGGTCAAAAAAGACACGTGATGTGATTTCAGTTTTCTTAAATCTACCAAGGCTGGCTTTGTGACCCAGCACACAATCTATTTGGGAGAATGTTCCATGTGCTCAGCACATCTGGATCTGGCTTTATGGTTAGCTGGAGCCTTTCCTGCTTCTGTTGGCTTATCCATGTTCACAAAATGCCTGGGACCACCCCAATATACCACCCATACCCCCAGCTCTGGAGTGACCTAATTTGAACAGCCTTAAGTAATCATCATTTTGGTGGTTTGAATGGTTAGGTGGCCCTGGAGCTTAGCACTAATTCCATCACTTTTCTAGGACTGTTCAGTGACACCAGCAAAGGCCCCTGTTTCCTACCCCCAAGGAGAGGAGCCCTTGTGACTGCTTCCTTTCTGGTTTCTCCTCTTCATCTCTCCAATCCCAGTTCCTCCTGTAACACATCATTCCCCTCAGGCGTCACCTATTACCCAGCTTTCTACCTGACCCTGGCTTCATTTCTCTTCCTTTCCACAAACCTAGTTCAGACTTGAGTCACATAAACGAAAGGAAAGCCCAAACTTTAAAAGAAAAATAAGCCAAGCAGTCATTCATCAGCACCAGTCCTGCAATCCCAGGGCATGCTCTGGCCCTGCCCCCACTTAGAAATGAAGAAATGAGGCACACAGGGGTGATGTCCTGCCCAGGGTCATACAAGGAAACACCATGACCATGGGGTCCAAACTCCTAAACTCCTCTTTTCACATTCCTCCAGTTTTAATGGCTCATAACTAGGTTTTCGGCTTTGGGATCCAGAAACTGGCTGTTTCTCTCTAATGTGTCCCTACATTTTACACATGGTAGATGCTGGATAACATGTGTGCCCTTCATCAACAGGCCACTCTCCCCCCCAAGTGTGCATGCGTGTCTACTGGCCACATGATGCTGGAGGAGAGGGGCCAGGTGTCTCTTCCTGGCAAGGACCCTGCTGCAGGGGTAGAGTGGCAGCCCCCAGAGGAACCTGGTCTCCACTTGCTTTACCTTTGAGATCTGGTCTGGCAAGGTCTTGCCCTAGAAGAGCAGGTGTAGTCTGAGGGTGGGGGCGCTCTTTCGATGGTACCATGTTTATTGATCATCTGTATCATTCCTGGTTGGCTGAGTTCTCCAAGGACAGGCATGTAACTTTAGGCCTGTCTGATCCACCAGATTTAACATAGAGCCCAACACTTAGTAGGTGCTCAGGAAATGCTAAGGAAGGAATAAAGGGGTGATTCCACTTCAGGATAGGAGAATAGGGCTGATAAAGTTCAAGGTCATCACCCAGATGGAGGAGTCAAGATTTTAAGGATATATGGATTTATATATTTTATATTTATATTTTATATATATTTTAAGTAAAGGAGGGAAGGATTGGGATTCAGTTGACTTCTCCACTCTATATAAGTTAGATTCAGTTCTCAACTTTTTCCTTGAAACTTCCCTAATCTTCTAAGGGAAGGATGGTTCTGGTTAAAGAAGGGTGGTTTACTTGTAATTGTCTTTGAATGGAATCATGGACCAAATCTTTCCCTGTAACTTGAGCCAAGTAAAGGTTCACATAATGTGGTATGGCAGACGTCTGTAGGGAGAGTCTTGAATCCAGGCCTTGAAGTGATCTGGACTCTGGCTGCACTGAGCCAGTCAAGTCATTTTCTCTCTCTAGTCTCAGGATCCTTGTAGATAAAATAGATGGGTGTCACTGCTGTTCAGTCACGACGTCATGTCTAACTCTTTGTGACCCCATGGACTGCAGCATGCCAGGCTCCTCTGTCTTTCACTCTCTGCTGGAGTTTGCTCAAATTCATGTCCATTGAGTCTTTGATGCTTTCTAACCTCTCATCCTCTGCTGCCCCTTCTTTTTCCTTCAAGCTTTGCCAGTATCAGGGTCTTTTCCGATGAGCTAACTCTTTGCATCAGGTGGCCAAAGTATTAGAACTTCAGCTTCAGCATCAGTCCTTCCAGTGAATATTCAGGGTTGATTTCCTTTAGGATTGACTGATTTGATCTTGCAGTTTGATAATTGCAAAACTAATGTTCTGAGTTAAAAAGGAGAAAAGGTTAAAGTTAAATGTGTTTCTGCTTTCCTCTATCTCCTAGTAGGTAAGAATAGAAGAAACATCTGCCTGTGGGCTAGAAACTGTTTGGAGCTTTGGGAACACCTTTAGGTCTCACTGTGGCCTCGGCCATCACCACAGTTTAATTTGGAAGTGATATTCCTCTTGGCCAAGGCAGAGCAGGAGTTGCCTGACAGACATCCCGTTCATTACCTCCAAACTTGGAGGCCATGCTGTGTCCTAAAATGCAGACTGATATTCTACCTAAGGGCCAGGTTGTGTGTGCTTGGTTGCTAAGTCTTATTTGACTCCTTGGGACCCCAAAGGACTGTAATCTGCCAGGCTTCTCTGTCCGTGGAATTTTCCTGGCAAGAATACTGGAGAGATTTCCCATTTCCTTCTCCAAGGGATCTTCCCAACCCAGGGATTGAACCCGTGTCTCTTGCGTCTCCTGCATTGGCAAGCAAATTCTTTACCACTGCTCCACCTAGCCAGGTTAGGGGACATAAAACAATGTGTCCAAGATCACTCAACAAGCTGGGCCAGAAGTCAGATCTCCTGACTCAGAGTCCTACACTCTCGTCTCCTATATCTTTTTTTTAAAAATTTTATTATACTACTGTATTGGTTTTGCCATACATCAACATGAATCCGCCACAGGTGTACATAAGTTCCCAATCCTAAACCCCTCTCCCACCTCCCTCCCTATACCCCTGTATCTTTTTGTATTGGGATAAGTTAGTTTGCAAGCAACCCAGCTACTCTTCGAGGAAAGAGCCTCGATCTCTGATCATGAGGGAACCTCGAAGCACTGGAGGAAGTCTGGGAGTAGGAGGGAATTGGCATCCTGAGGCATCTTCCTCACCACCTTGCTCTTCCCTGCTCCAGGACCCATCCCAATCACAGATCCCTGTCCTAGGAGAATTTGTTCTTTGCTGCCTGTCGGGGACTCCCCATCCCTTCTGTCCCAGGATTAGCCACCAATGAATGGTTCAGGAGGTCACCAGCTCACTCCCAAGATCATCTACTCTTTCTGAGAGTCTGAGGGCGAGACCGAGCTAGTCAGTTCCTTCCTTTTATGGATGAGAACACTGAGCTCAGAGAGGGGTAAGGACTTGTTCAAGTGACGTGGGTAGCTTATCGCAGAGCCATGATTAGAACTCAGGCTTCTAATGTCTCTCAATCTCTTTCCAAGATGCCATACTACTGCCTCTTAGAAGTCCTCAACAGGAACACAGGGGGCCTCTCTGCCTCAGTGACGTGGGCTGAAGATGTGTGTGTGAAGTGCAGGGCCCGCCTCCCTTCCAGAAGTGCCCACATTCATGCTTCACCTTTTCAAGCTATTGTTCCTAAAGCCAACAGTGAGTCCCAAATTCTTTCCTAAGTCACTTTTTCAGGAAACTGACATTTTAATAGGGGTCTCTTGGATTTTAAAGCTTTTAAGATGTAAAAGGCTGAATAATAGAATTTCAGGCACTGTGTTGGAGGAGGCCACAGTGAGCAGGAAGAAATATTTTAGTGCATCACAGATGCACTCTCCTAACATCACAGATGTTCTGCGGTTATAAGCCATGTTCCTAAAGGTTGCACTTTTGAAGCTGGACTCATACACAGAGAAAGCGAGGTTTCCAAGATCACCTGAGTTCAAGGAGGGAGGGTGAGTAGGGCCCCTGGGTCCTACTCTCAGTTCTGTGTACTCAGTCAGGGCTGGCAAATGATTCCCAGGCACCATTTAAAGATCTACAAGACCAAGAACTGCAGTTCCTCATCCACAGCTGCTGTCTGTCCTCTCCCAAGGTTTCCTTGGCAGGTAAACCTGTCTTAGTCCTTGCAGGCCAATGCATTTCATCCTCCGCGTCCTTGACTCCCAGGGAAAATGCTCACACTGCCTGGCTTCCAATAGAGGAGCTCATCTCTTTAAAGGAGCACTATGCGATCAGGTGCTCCTATTTATGCTGCTTGTTCGAATGAGATATGGAGCCACACCAAGGTGTGTGGGGCTCTTCTCACATCAGTAATGCTGATTAAGGAAGTTCGCAGAGCCCATGGCTGGTCAGACCCTTTTGGAGGTGTTCACGTTGATGAAGTCCAAAGAGACTTTAGTTTTTTGTAGTACGTATCTCTGCTACTTCCTTCCTTTGACCCAGGTCTTAGAAGATGTCCAGTGTTAACTGACAAGTGTGAGATTGGGGGGCTAAGATGGAGTGGCCACAGTATTCCTGTGTGTGAGACTGTGGGTATAGCTGAAAGAGAAGTGGACTTGAGGCTTGGTTCTAGCCTTGATTTTCCCGTACATCAGCTCTTTGACCTTGGGCAATTTCCTTTGGGGGGCCAGTTCTTTTTGTGCAATGGAGATAGTGACAGCTAACCAAACCATCTCTCAGGTTGCTTTGAGGCTCCAAATCTAAATGTTGAACAAGTTGGTGCTCTTGATAAAGAGCAGTGCAGGAAAGGAGTGGTGTCTGCTGGAGTATTTGGATTGAAATAACGCAGTTGGGATGAGTGAGCATTCATGGGGCTCCCCCAAAGAACAAATGTGTACCTGGGCAGGGACATTTTCCATGAAACATGTTCCAGAACCCAAGGAGGGAAAACAGGCAAATGAGGAAGTAATCTGTTAGGAAGAGGAAACAGTAGGTGGGGGTTTGAATGGCATGCTTTCTGTGGAAATATTATGGGCTAATTTTCCATGTGAAGTTCTAGATACTCACCTAAGCAAGTGGCTCCATCTCCAGCCCAAACTCTTCCACCAGCTATGGCAGAAGAGATGGCAACTGTCTGTGTTCTCGGGCTGGAGTTTTGTTTGTTCTCTGTAAAGAGAGTCGTTTTGTCTCATGTGGTCATCAGGCCAGATCAGTATTTCTCGTGTGATTACTGTTCTATACTCAGATCAACAGGCATACACACTACCGCCCCAAAATATTTGCAGTCATTGACCTCTCTAACAGATGGCCCTGAAATGGACAGAGTCCTCTTTTCTAGAAATGTGGAAGCTCTAGGTTGTTTCTTGGGAGACATGCTATATACATGGGGTATATATATGGAGTATACACAGGGGTGCTTAGGATCTCTTGCCCTAATGCAGCTGGTGTGTGTGTGTGTGTGTGTGTGTGTGTGTGTGTGTGTGTGTGTATGTGTGCATGCATGCATGTTCCTGTGGGTATGCCTGGGACCGTGCTCTAGGGCACAGCCGAGCTGTACTGTAAACTCAAACTGTTGTGCTTGGCGTCATGGGGAATGATCAGTGAAAACTCATAGCACAATGCGAGAGCTATGCTGATTCTCCCAGAGTTTGGCCAAGAAAAACTTCAAGTCGCATCTCCCTTTCCTTTCCATTGTACTCTGAGTCTTCTTTTTTGTTTGCTTTTAATCTTAAAGGGTCCTTAAGTGAAGAGGAATCACCAGTTTCCTTGAGGAAGCCTCTGTGTCTTGGGGGCCCATGATCCACGGAGGCCTCTACTGGGACGGCTTAGCTGCGGCTGGCGGGATCTTCACTGTGGCATGAGAACTGGTTCACTTCAGACAGTTCCCATTGACACCAGTGTCTTCATGTAATTATAGTAGAGCCATCTTTCACTTTCAAAAGTGACCTAGTTTGGATGATAAATTATACATTTCCCTACCTATTACCTAGATAATTTTGACCTTAACCTGTGCGTGTCTTCATCCATTCATTCCCATTCTCTCCTTCACTGAAAAAAATTTATATAATGCACCTACTGTGTGCCAAGCACTCTTCTGGTTGTGGGCGTGAGGTGGGTGAGTCTGAGGAGGGGATTGGGGTGGACCTAGGGAGACAAGAAGGTATCTCTGCTCCCATGGAGATTGTAATCCAGTGGAAGAAATGAAAACATGTAATAGCTGTGTGCTTAGTCACTCAGAGACCTAGGGAGGGACTAAAGAGTGGAATGGAGCAGAAAGGAAGGCCACCACAAGTGATTAGCACCTACTGTATGCAAGGCAAAGGACTGGGCAAACCAAGTGCGTGCCTCTCATCGTAGTGGAGTGAGTAACAGGTAGATCTGAGACTATGGTCCAGGTCTCCAGATTCTAAGTACTCTACGTGCACAGACTGATGTGGGGCAGGGGGATTATGAGCAAAGGATACTGGAGGCTGGCTGGGTAGACAGGAGGGAGAGTAATAGGGAGGGGCCAGAGGGGGTAAAGAGGGGAGGTTGGCAACTGGCGAGCATGAAGCTATGGGTGGGGTCTGGGCCATAGTTTCCATTATGTGGCTGTCATCAAAGTGCCCAATAAATAAAGGTTTGCAATTACAAGGAGACAGGGGTTTGGGACTCTCCCAGCAGCAGGGCCCAGATGTTAATTAAGCCTAAGATAGGTTATTATCTCTCTCCATTGGATTGAACGGAGGGAAATTGATGCAGATGGCAGGTTGGGGACTTGCCCATGTGGCTGTTATATGTTATTATTTCTGGTTTTTAAGAGGCACTCAACCTGGGGTTCTGGGGTGCAGCCGAAGGGAAGAAGCCACATTTACGTACTAGTCACTGAGGATGTTTCCCGCTCCTCCCTCACAGTTCAGGAAGGGCCTGCCCAGGCACACGGCATTTACCCTGTGGCTTTCTGAAGTCACCTGACTTGTGTTCCCACAATGGGGCTGCCACAGAGCCAGAGAGCAGAGCATGGGGTGCAGAGTGGTGGAAACTTCAGGCTGGAACAGCCTGAAGTCCTCAGTGCAGATAGGCAGAGAGGTTATTAAAATAGCCAACAACGGGCTCACCATGTTCACCCACCCTTCTGAACAGACACTGGCTGTAGCATTGGCCTGGTGTGGGTCTTAGAGGTTTCTGTTTGGCCAGGTGCTAACTCTTTGAGAGCTGGGTCTTAGACAGGTTTCTGTGTGTGGAGGGGGAGCGGGTTCAGAGAAAGGGCCCAGGGTCAGGGTGACTCAAGAAGTACTACTACAGAGAGGCTTGGGTCAATGGTTTTCTACTTAAAGAGAAATAATTCAGTGTTTTACTGCTCATACGTCTGTAGCCAGCAGAATATCAATTATGAGAAACGTTCTTTTTTTTTATCAGGTAGTGCAGTGGTGAAGAATCTGCCTGCCAGGGCAGGAGATGTGGGTTCTGTCCCTGGGTCAGGAAGATCCCCTGGAGAAGGGAATGGCTATCCACCCTGTATTCTTGCCTAGAGAATCCCATGGACAGAGGAGCCTAGTGGGCTACAGTCCATGGGGTTGCAAAGAGTTAGACATGAGTTAGTGACCGAGCACCTATGCACTTTTTTTAATCTATAAATTAACAAGTATCAAAGGTTTTGTAATAAGAATATTTTACTACAAATAATAATATTTAATCCTTTCACAATAACACCATTGGGCTTTGCTTTCTTTCTTTTTTTAAAAAAATCATTGTATTTGTTTATTTATTGGCTGTGCCGGGTCTCAGTTGAGGCATGTGGGATCTTTGATCCTTGCTGGGGTGTGTGGGGTCTCCCAGCTGTGGCACGTGGGATCTAGCTGTTCTAGTGAACCTGGACCCCCCACACCAGGAGCACGGAGTCCCGGCCACTAGACCACCAGCAAAGTCCCTGGACTTTGCTTTCATGCCTGTTTTCTAATGGGCTGCTTTCCAGATACCAAGAGGATGTTTATGTTTGGCTGGTCAGTGGACAGGGAACCTTGCTAACACTTGCTTTTTGGATATTGGGGAGAGCAAGTTTTTCTTTCTTCCTCAGTGTCTTCCATCAACAGAGTTTTAACATTGTTGCAAGACAGACAGTCATCTGTGGATGGGCCACTTGTGTCTATCCATCTTTGCAGACCAGGTAACTGCTTATTGATGAAAAAGTGAGTTGCTTAGAGTCAACCTTTTTTTCTGAGCATCATTTGGAACCACTGAACAGGAACTGCACTCCCAACATCACATGTGAGGTGGGGGTTACAGATGAAGAGCCGGGGGAGAGGGAGACACAAGCAGGAAGACAGCAGGAAAGCTGGGTTAGTCGCTATTCACACCCACAGGTATTTATCAACAAGCACTTCTTGGCTAATCTATCGAGCAAAAGAAGAGGAACATTCTTTGGTTTGTGGCTCAGAAAAGCGGTCAGCCATCATTTTCAGGCAAAAACTGTGGAGCAGCATGGACCTCTTTTGCCGTCCCTGGCTTCAATCCCTCCAGGAGTCCCAATTCTTAAGGACACTACAAAGATTTCCTAATTAGACTTTTACTGTGCTTAGAGACATAGGGATGTAGGCTGCTAGGCAGAGTATGCCCATGATCTGGAAGATCAAAGTAAGACGTGGCTTACTTCTGAAACTTGACCTTGGCTTTCAAGGGCTGAATAATAATAATAATGATAATAAAAAAAGATGGAAGATGTTTTGAAATACTATAGTGACCTAGTTATGTTCCATCTGGGAAAGGCAAACAAGCATGAGTTACTTTAATTCTCTTCAGCACATCTGTTAAAAGACTGATTGAACATTCAGGGCAAGCCTTAGAATGAGCAAGCTTGCCCAGATTGTAATGGCCAGTCCTTTGTGTAGATCTTGCAGAATAAAAAAGCCATAATGAAAATGATGACTACAGGCCTGGCCTTTGACTGTCCATGGCTCACCTAAGGATGTCTGACTTATGAGTTTGCCCGACTACGTGCTGAGTCTCCGTTTAGGAGATCTTGCCTTGAATGTACTCTCCATGTTCTACTAAATTCATAGTCACAGGATGACTACCATCATGTTAAAATTTTATTTAAGTCATTCAGTAACGTTTATAAAAGACATTTGGCACACATTAAATTTCACAAATAATAACTAATATTTTATAGCTATAGCATACAGAAATATTTTTATATCCATTATCTCATTTGATCTTCACTAGGCCTCTGAGATGGGTAGATATTATGACCTTTTTATAGATGGGGTCTTCCCAGGTGGCTCAGTGGTAAAGAATCCACCTGTCAATGCAGGAGACGTGGGTTCGACCCCTGGGTTGGGAAGATGCCCTGGAGTAGGCAACTCACTCCAGTATTCTTGCCTGGAAAATTCCATGGACAGAGGAGCATGGCAGCTACAGTCCATGGGGTCACAAAGAGTTGGATACGACGAAGCGTGTATACACACACACACACACACACACACACACACACACACAGGAGGAGATTAAAGTACACAGAGAGGGAACTGGCTTAGAATCATAGTGTCAGACATATTAGTGATCAGCTGGTCACTGATTTTCTTTTTTCAGATGGAAAAGCCAGCTGGAGGGAAGAGACTTGCTGAATCTCTTAGTAACTGAAGCAGAGCTAATTTGCCCAAAGTTGTTTTCTTACAATTATTTTAAGAAAACTACCTGAAATCCAAGTCATTGTCCATTGATTTGGGGCTTAAGCTTGAATGTGACTGGGGAAAGGGGAGTGGCTGCCCTCCAGCCTTGGGGCCAGGACCTGGACCAGAGCCACTAACGTGT
This sequence comes from Ovis aries, assembly GCF_016772045.2. Classification (NCBI taxonomy): domain Eukaryota; kingdom Metazoa; phylum Chordata; class Mammalia; order Artiodactyla; family Bovidae; genus Ovis; species Ovis aries. Next base: position 193,672,409 of record NC_056054.1, on the reverse strand, counting down.
GGCCCACTAGTTGTTTTGAGCCTATAACTGTTCAATTTAAAACACATAACAGACACAGAACCTAAGAGATGGGGTTTTAATTATGCAAGTGGCCTATTTGGTCCTTGAAGAAGGATAGAGAAAACAGATGGAGGCAGAGTCTTGGGAGCTTCAGCCACTATAGAAAGTTCTGGAAGGGCTCTTGGTCCTCACTTCCCTCCCTCTACATCCCCCACCTCCCTAAGCAACCTGTACCCCTGTATGCCAGGAGCCTTGCTAAGCTCTGGGGTCAGAGAAATCCTTAGCTCAGCACATTCCCACTGCCTCACCCCGCTGACCTCCCAGCACCATCTTCCCTCCTCCAGACCCAGACTCTCCCATCACACAGGACACAGCGCCGGGCGCTGAAGACAAGGAGACTCACTCTAGGATCCTGCCCTCAAGGAGCTTGCGGATTTGGTGAGGGGAGGAAAAGCAGAGGTACACAGAACTAGCCATGACTCCCCAAAGTTCCCCCGCTGAGCTCTCCCTAAAATACCATGTGGATACAAGGGGAGCAGCCGGAGGAAGAGGACAATGCTGATGTGCCCAGAAGGAGGAGTGGGCCTGTGACTGGGAGCAGGGCGTTGTAGGGTGTAAGAATATCAAGGGGAGACATGAAGAGTATGGTTGTTCATCAGAGAAATGCCTTGGGATTCAGTGCGTGTGTGTGTGTGTGTGTGTGTGAGAAGATGGATCACTGGTCACAGACAGCCTGTACACCCAGCAACTCTGACCTTTCCATGGAAGACTGTGAGTGTGAAGGATGGGAAGGATGGGAAGCATGGTGCTGAGAGAAGATGCGCAGGAGGTGGGAGGGAGGAGGGGCAGGCGTGAGGAGGGAGGGGACAGGGAAGTTGTTGTTTAGTCACTAAGTCATGTCCAGCCCTTTGTGACCCCCATGGACTGCAGCACACTAGGCTTCCCTGTCCTTCATTATCTCCTGGAGTTTGCTCAGATTCATATCCACTGAGTTGGTGATGCTATCCAACCATCTCATCCTCTGTCATCCCCTTCTCCTCCTGCCCTCAATCTTTCCCAGCATCAGGGTGTTGTTGTTGTTTTTTTTTTTTTTTTTTCCAATGAGTTGGCTCTTCACATCAGGAACAAGGAAGAAGCTCTCAAAATAGTCCTGGCAGGAGATGATGAAGACCTGGGCTGAGGGGGAGATGCTGAGTGTGGGGGAGGGGAACAGCTTGCAGGAACATTTCAAAATAATCAGGAGGATAAAATGAGGGAGAGTGAGGTGCAGGGGAGCTGGCTGGCACTGGCACTGGCTCAGGGGACCAGCTGTGTACATCCTTTCCCAACTCTACCTCAGGAACATCCTATTGGGAGATTTAAGTCAACGGCCAGAGAAGCATTAAGGCCACAGAAATCAAAAAAGTCTGTGAACCAAGACCTTTCTCCTCAGAGAGCCAGATGTTTAGGAACATTTGCACCGCTGAGGAGTTTCTCCTGCTGTGGGTGATGTGGAGGGCGGGGTCGGAGAAGTGGCCTCTGGAGGTTTCAGGGGCATTTGAGATAAGCCTTGGGCAGGGGATTTTTCTGGTCGGTAGGGTGTGAGGGAAGATACTTTCTGTGAACAATCAGTGTGAACAAAGCCCCTCCCCCTCTTCCTCTGGAGTGTCTCGGCACAGAGCTGGGAGCTTAAGAAATGCTTGGTGGCCTTCTGCGGGCAACTGCTAGCAGAGTCTTCAAGGAGATTTTTATGAAACGGTAGAGAAGAGGCACCACTAAAATGTTTCTTAAATACTTACATGTCCATGATGCACGCTTTCCATGAACTAGCCTATCTATGCCAGGAGTTTCTCTACACGCAGAACACTCCCTAAATCCTGCGGTAATGGTTCTTGAATTACCTTAAGAATGGCCCAGAAATTTTCCTGCATTATTTTTATCAGGGGAACACTAGAGAGTGTTCTAAAGACTTTCTCAAGATCATAGCTAGTTAATGACCTTCACCAGGATCAGCCCTTTAGACACGGAGGTTGTGTTAGTTACCTATAGATGCAGAGCACTCCCATCTTTTAAAAAAGCAGTTAAAAAACTGGCTCAAAACAACAATAAATATTTATTATTGCAGAGTTTTTTTGAGTCAGGAATTCAAGAGTGATTTCGCTGTGGGGATTTGGCTTGGGGTCTGTGTTAGTCAAGGTCTTTCTGAGAAATAGAAAGGATAATTTTATATACATTATATATATATTAGATAGTATATATCATATATTATATAATTTATATATTACATACTATATTAATGTATAGTATATATATTATAGTTTATATAATATATATTATATAAACTAGTATAATATATATAAATTATGTAAGTATATATATAACATATACATAAAATATATGTTAATATGCATAATTTTATTATCAGAAATTAGCTCACATGCTAAAGGTGCTAAGAAGCCCCAAGCTCTGTCTACAGCCTGGCGTCTAGGAAAGCTGGTGATGTAATTCAGTCTGAGTTCAAAGGCCTGAGAGTCAGGGGAGCCAATGGTGTGAATCCAAGTTTGAGAACAGGAGAATCTGAGATAAGATATTACAGCTCAAGCAGAGAGGCAGGAAGAAGAGGAATGAATTCCCCCTTCTCTACATTCATTCTATTCAGGCCCTCAGGGGACTGGATGATGCCCACCCACACTGGGGACAGCCATCACCCATACCGAGTCTACAGATCCAGATGCTAATCTCCTCCAGAAATGCCTACACAGACACACCCAGAAACCATGTTTCATCTGGATGCCCCATGGCCCGTCAAATTGCCACAGGGAATTAACCAGTGTGGGCGTGCATGTGTGTTCTGTCATGTCTGACTTTTGCAGCCCCATGGACTGCAGTCCACTAGGCTCCTCTGTCCATGGGCTTTCCCAGGCAAGCATACTGGAGTGGATTGCCATTTCCTTCTCCAGGAGATCATCCCTACCTAGGGATCGAACCCACGTCTCCTGCGTCTCCTGCATTGCCAGGTGGATTCTTTAACACCTGGGAAGCTGTAAGCCTCATGGGAGTCTCTCATTAAATTACCCTAGAGATGTCGGCTGGGGCTGCAGTTGCTGATGGGGCTGGAGGATCTGCTGGCATGGCAGTTCACACAGCGGGCCCTTTCATGCTGGTGTGGGCAGGAAGCTGCAGTTCCTCACCCGGGCCTCTGTGTGGGTCAGCTGGGGCATCCACGCAACACAGGAGCTGATTCTTCCCGAGTGAGTAATCCAGGGAGATCGAGGCAGAAACTCCAACGTCTTTTATGACTTAGCTTCAGAAGTCATCGTCATCATGCCCATCGTATCCTCGTAAGTGAGTCTTCTTCAGCGTGGGAGGGGCTGACACAAGAGGCAGGACTCATCAGGGACCAGCTTGGATGTTGGTTACCAGAGAAGCCAACACAGGAAATGAGTTAAAGCCAGGAGTCTCTCGAAGTCAGAGGACACGGTTCCGCCATCTGAAAGGTAGGGATCCCATTAAAGACTCAACCTCCTTTATCTAAAAAGAGGGACTATTGGTCCTTCTTTGCTTGCTCTAATGGGCTGTGATGAGGACCAAGCTGCAAAGAACAGTACAGATGTTAGTTCTGGTGCTTATTCCTAAACTATGTTTGTTTAAAAACAAAAAGTAAGAGAAGAGAAACTTACATCCTTGCTATGGATCAGTCCTTGCTGGCATCCATGCTGGCTCTTCAACAAAGCCGAGGGGTTCAGGCCTCCAGGGGAGGGAGCTGCAGTGTGGTGGGTACAAGGATGGGGTGAGGCTTCCTGGGCTCACAGCTCAACTCCTCCTCTCACCAACAGTGTGACCGGGAGCCAGATACTCAATTCCTTTGTGCCACAGCCTCCATACCTATTTCTGTGGAAATGATGACAGTACCAGCTTCAAAGGAACATTGTGGTAGTTAAATTAGCTAATTCAGGTGAAACATTTAGAACAATGCCCCCTGACAATTTAGTGACTGCTTGATGTAAACCTAGCTTTAGCTCCAGCATGGCCGCAAAGTCTGGCAACGTAGCTATTATTTTATTATGCATTATAATGTGATATCCATAAACCATTTATTATATATGTGCCTGTGTTGCCCGACTTAGTGGCCAACCTATATTATGCCCTCTAATCCTGATTGTCCAGGCAGTATACTCTGTCCTTTAGTTGTGCCTGTGATCCAGTTGGCAGATCTGGTTTAAGATTCTAATCTCTCATTAGAGGGGAGAACGCTATCATTTTGCTTATTAATGTCGGCCCCACCTCTAAGCTTCCCCAGATGTGGGGCTCTGTTAACACTGCTCTCCAGTGTGTTGCTCACCCTAGTGGGCCTCATCCTTCTATGAACACAGGACAGAGCAAGATACCCTGTGCTATTAAGCTGGTTTTGCAAACTGCAGTGGGCCACCACAAAATGGTGTAAAGATACACCTTACTTCAAAGAGGGCAGGGTACCAGACATCAAATGAAAGGAGTTCCAGACAACCTGTGAATGTCTCCTGGGGAAGGAATGGTCTACAGTGGGCAAGTTTAGAGTTCCAGAGATGTATCCCATCTTAGCACGATTGAACTTACAAAATTCTGAGCCTAGAAACTGGTAGTTTTGATGGTGATAAAGCTTATGTTATAAAATGACTCTGCAAATAATTTACCAGTTTCTGTAAATACCCAGCTGTTTGGTTTGTTTAAAATATTTTTTTTGTTCATTTTCTTTTTTAAAGGATTTGAGGATCTTTTTGGAGAACATCTATCACCTGGAAGGTTTTCCCAAAATATGTTCTTGGAATAGTAATCCCATGGGGTGTTACTGGATGTTACATTAGGAAAGGTTACAATGATAAGATGAGGTCAGTAAACATAGTTGCATGTTTCCTTTTTACAGTTCTTCTCAGAGCCATTAATAACTAAGATGCCTTATGAGGCTTTATGAGAGTGATACAATCATAAGATTTCCCCATATTTATTTGATCATAAACCCTTTTGGGGAGGATATATTTCAGAAAAAGTATTAAGTGAAGTATAGATACAGGAAAACATAGACCTAACAATTGCAAGCCTACTACTATTTTGTGTGCGGTACATCCATACTGGATTGTTTCTGGTAACATCATGCCCCTCTCTTAAGAACTGCTCGCAGTCCCATTCGTATGGTCCCCGGGGATGGGTGTTTTCTTGGCCAGAAGCAACACATCTAGCCGTAGGAGTGAGCACTAGACCTGGGCTGGGCCACTCATCCCCTTTTCTGAAATCTTTGGATTTGGGACCAATAATCCTTTCCCAGGTGACTGAGGCTATAAGACATAAACTGTAAAGAGCTATTAGTTGTGTTTTCAATTATAGAAATATAGAAAGCTATTCTGTGGTGGGGTTTAATCGTACTAAAGGAAGAGAGAAAAGCATGGGAGATGGAGAGTCCAGATGCATTTGATTCCTTGGTTCTGGTTCTGAACTGCTCATTCCATTCCCACTTGTGTGTGGTTTGGATCATCTGTCAGTTCCACTCAAGGTGTGGTTGTGGACCAGTGCTGGTTCCCAAACCGTGCATTACCAGTCCATGGTGAGGTAAATTCAGAAACTGAGTGGTTAGTAACTTTTATAGTAATTGACATTGCTGAGAGAGCAAGTGGCATTTTATTTCCTTAGTTACTAAAGTGTTGATCTATAATGGATTTTAATAGCAATTGTAAAAAACCTAACTCTTTAGCTCAGATGGTTTGGGAAACTCTGTCCTATAAGGTATTCCAGCAGGACTGCCACATACAGTTGTGTAGGTAGTACACTGCACAACTCTAGGAAGGACCTTTTGTATAGATGGCAATGTGAATGATTCCACCCTGCCTGAGTTATACATTGCGCAACAAGCCCAGCAGTTGACACAGCCCTTTGATCCCAGTATCCTTCCAACAAATCCCTTTTCTGTTTTACTTAAATTAGCCAGAGTCTTTTTATTGTTGTTGCTTTCAACCTATGGAAATTTAAATAATACATCTTCTCCTGTCCCAGTGGCCTACTTCAAGTGTCTACTCTACATGAGACCTGGTTCTGGAGTTTGACTTTCCCATGGTATGATTCATCCATTTTGCTGTCTTGTTAGTTCTCATAGAAAGAAAGCAGCTTAGCACATACTGCTTGGAAGGACGCCAAACATTCTACTCCACCAACCTGACAGTCTGTGGCTGGGCACGCTAGCACTTAAAGACTCTCTTTCCTTCCACTTCTGAGCCCCAGTGGAACAGACTCTCACAGTTACCATGGGTGAAGGCAGGCCAGCTGAGCATTCTGAACACTTTTTCAGTGGGCTTGTAACATGGGTGTCTTTCTAGAACAGTTTTGTAATATATAAAGCTTTAAAAATGCCCTTTGCCTTTCTGAGAATTACATTTCTAAGATACTCTCTTGAGGATCTGAAAGGTCATTAAAGGCTTATGCCCAAAATGGCCACTATGTTTTGACTGTAAACAAAGAGATTAAGAATAACCAGAATATCCAATATATAGTTGACCCTTGAACAAAACAGGTTTGAACTCAGGGCCCACTTATACCAGATTTTTTTTCCCAATAAATAAGCAGTTGGATATTCCTTATTTGTGGGCTTTACATCTGTAGGTATGGAGGGCCATATGCACTTATTGCCATCCACCGTTTCATATAAGGGACTTGGGCATCCCAGGATTTTGTTACATTTGGGCACTCCTGGAATAAATCTCTCTCAGATACCAAGGGGGACTAAGTAGATAACCGAGGATCTAATCAAGTAGATAATAGAAAACTAGTGAAAAAATAATCTGAAGTCATTAAAATTGTATATAGAGTTTCTTACAGTATGGAAAATTATATATATATTTCATTAAAAATAATAACTGTGGTTTAGTAGCTCAGTCATGTCTGACTCTTTGAGACCCTATGGACTGTAAGCCGCCAGGCTCCATAACATTTCCTAGGCAAAAATACTGCAGTGGGTAATCATTCCCTTCTCCAGGGGATCTTCCCAGCCTATGGATCGAACCTGGTCATAGTTTGCAGATGGTCTTCTGCATTGCAGGCAGATTCTTTACCAACTGAGCCACCACTAGACTATATATGTAAGGGGAAAATGCTAAGAAAAAAGACTGAAGAGAAATAGGCTAAAATGTGAATAGTGACTGTCTCTGAGGAGTGATATTTTGAGTAACTAGCATAAAACGTATTTTTCTAAAATTAAAAAAAATTACGTTAAGGTTACATATTACTTTGATAGTCTGGGAAAAATGAAGTTAACTACTTAAACAGGAAAAAGAGAAGGTAGCTGTATGTTTGAGGTTGGGCCCTGAAACACTGCTCGTGGGGTCACTGGAGGCTTCAGGTCTCAGCCAAACAGTTTGATTTTCTTGGTTCTTAGAGAACGCCTGGCGGAGAAGGCAATGGTACCCCACTCCAGTACTCTTGCCTGGAAAATCCCATGGATGGAGGAGACTGGTAGGCTGCAGTCCATGGGGTCGCTAGGAGTCAGACACAACTGAGCGACTTCACTTTCACTTTTCACTTTGATGCATTGGAGAAGGAAATGGCAACCCACTCCAGTGTTCTTGCCTGGAGAATCCCGGGGATGGGGGAGCCTGGTGGGCTACCGTTGAGCCTGGTGGGCTGCCATCCATGGGGTTGCACAGAGTCAGACACGACTGAAGCAGCTTAGCAGCAGCAGCAGCAGGGAACACCCAGACCAGAGGCCCTGACAAGCATACACAGCCCAGCTCAAGATAGGCACTCACATCTGAACTGAGAGCTGATGCCCAGCAGTGCATTTTCCCATGAGTAGCATCTCCTGATCTTGTCATCCGTTCCAGGAGTGCCTCTTTCTGGGGAAATACTCATGATAGCAAGGTATGCGCAAAGAGGCTCAAAAGAGATTGAGTCATGAGAGGAAGGCTATGCATTCCCCACCCCAACAACACTGCTCCTGGGTACATGGCCTGGACAAACCCAGGCATTTGCACAAAAACTTATTATGCCATTGTAATACTAAAAAATTGGAACATTGGGGATAAAGTGGAAAAATTGCTTTCCATCCAAAGAAGAATGGTATATAAATTATAATATTTTCATATAATGAATACTTTATTATTCAGCATCAAAGTAAATGAATTAGCATTAACATAGGTGAAAACCTGATCAAGAATGTCAGCAAAAAACAAAGCACGGAGCAGTTTGATTCCATCTATATTGATATTACATTTCATATATTATTTATTATACAAAACATTATCATTTATTAACACTATATTAATTATATTATTTACATTTATCATCCCGTTAAGTTAAAACATGTGAAAATACCATTATTTATGGATGTTCACATGTAGTGAGAGTAAAGTCTGGCATGAGAATAATAAACATCAATTTCCAGAGAGTGGTTTCCCCTGGGGATAAAAAAAAGGAAAAAGAAATCAGGGAGTGGCATATGGAGGCTTCAGAGATACCGGTTTATATCCGTTTACATATGGTTTTACCTTTAAAAATGTAAATCTGAAGCAAGTCTGGAGAGGACTGTTAAGATCTGACAAAGCCTGATGAAGTGCTCAAGTTATATCTTTGTCTATTCTCTTTTGCCTTTTGGAACTATTTCATAAAAAAGAAAAGAAAGTAACAAATAGAAAGGGCACCATCCCAAGAGGTTCTGAGCGTTAGATAGGTGGAAGCAACCAAGGAGAGAGGGTCTGTGCTCAGGATGTAAGTCTAGACGTGGTAACACCAGGCTGGGAGGGGAGGGCCACGGATGCCGCCCTGCGTGGTGCCGTCTCAGCTCTGCCCACCAAAACATGTGGTGCCTCTTCCCCTTCGAGTTACCATGTCTGCTCAGACGGAGCCTCTCTGATCTGCTATCTGCTGGGAATTACGCGTCTCAGCACTTGGGTTCAGCCCCTGGCTGCCTTTGTGCTGATGGACTGCCTGCCTTCATGCACCCCCTTGGGTGGCTCCAGCCCTTATTCTTCTGGGGCTTGTGCAAGAACAGCATAAGTTCACACCCACCTCCTGCTAAGCGACAGGGGAATCTTGGAGGCCTGGGATTCTGGTTGTTTGATTTCCTGCAGGCTCTCCCAGGTGCTCAGACAGTGCATGGGTCTCCAACTTCCTGGTTTCAGGCACTTATTAATCTGTCTGTCTCATCTTTTTTATTCTTCATAAAACTGGGTTCAGTCCAGGTCAGTGCCAACATTCCAGGAAAATCCAGTTTGGACCTCCTCATCTGGTCTTGGAATATGGAGACCTACCTGCTCTGGAATCCCAGCTCTGCCAGCAAGCAGCTGGATGACTTTAGGCAAAGCGTGTCATCTCTCTGAACCTCCCTTTCTTCCTCGGGGAAATGGAGCATGGATGCTTGCCTCACCAGGTTGGCATGATGTCATGATTGCAGAATGTCTCACTTTGTCAAGGCTCCAAGCATAGCATCTGCACAAGACACAGCACATTCATTTAACTTTTCCTAGGGTCAAATCTAGCAATTAATGTTGGCATGCCTTTCAGGTTCTGATCATTTCTTTCTTCCCACCAAACTACTTTCCCCCTCTTCCTTCCTCTGCCATCTCTTCTCCCAACTCCCTTTCCCCAGGTTACCTCTTGGTGCCCAGGCTCCTACAGCACAGCCTGAACCCCAGCCCCAGCCTCCAGCTCTGGATAAGACTTTCCAACAGTGATTCTCAACCTTGCAGAACCTTAGAACCCTTAAGGAGCTAAAAGCCCCAAACACCAAAACAGTACAGTAACAATCTCCCATTCAATCCCCAGCCCCACCACCTGGAGAATATGATTCACTTGGCCTGGGGCTAGGACAGGGAATAGGCATTGTATTTTCTTCCCCTCCCCACCTCCACCCTCACTGGGCAGGTGATTCTAAGGTGCACTTGAGGATCTGATGCCTGCAAGCACTACAACTTCCTCTCAGCCCCCTCCATCCTTGGGATGCTCCCCTATTACCAAAACAATGGGGAAATCTACTGTGTCTTCACTTTTTCCATTTCCCAAACGTTCTTTTAAACATTCAATAGTTTGCAGGTTCTTTCTGAAGTTTTCTCTTAACTTTGACCTTGAATAGCTTGTATGGTAGACGGAGCAGAAATAACCCTCAGACTGCCCTGAAGGTTGAACTGGGTTTTCCTCCCAGAGCTAATAGGTTCTGCTTGCCTTGTGACCCAGCTACCAGTTTTTGCATGGAGCTCACATTTCCTTTGCCACAGATATCTGGAATGAACAGCCAACATGGAGCCCAGCTTATTCGAGCCCACTGTGAAGACTCTGAACTCAAGTGACATTTCCTATTTATTTTTGGTTCATCTACTCCTAAGACAATGATGCTCCACTATGGCTGGTACGTTTGAGCAGCCCTGTGTTCTTGGCCCTTTCAGACATTGTGGATTTGAGGGTCCTTCTGGAATATTCCACCTTCCCTGTATGGCTCCTCCTAGCTCACTGGACTTCCCAGATGTGTATGACATAGTAAGACTGGGTGGTTTCGTTCTCTCTGAGCCTACTTCTCCAACTGTAAGCCCAGACCTCAGGCTAAAGGAGGATCCAAAGCCTGGAGAGTGGAAGTGACTTAACCAAGGTCATGGCTGTGGCCACAGCAATTGAAAACGGTGTGGTTGTTGGGCCAGTGCTTGGAATTATTGGCTTTGCTTCCACATGTCCAGAGGCTAGTGCTGGGGCATTGCATCTGGAACCACAAACTTATAACAGCAGCATTAGCTTTGAATGAGCAGCATGGCTAAAGTCTATCTTCCAACAAAACGAGATGGTGATGCCCTGGGAGGTTCCACAGGCCTTGGCTTAGAACTTATGTGGGAGGTGAGGAGGAGGCTCATTTAAACACTCATATCAGGATGGGGATAAACAGAGAGAAAGAGGAGTACCAAGGAGGATTGACTGAAATTTGTGGACAATACCTACAGGTTGAATATAACTAACTATATATTTTTTAATATTTGGTCAATCTCTCAATGGGTAGGTGGAATCTCATACTTTGCTGATCTATGCCTGTAAAACAACTTTTTGTAGAACATGGCTTATGCCATTTCAGCCTCACAACACCCCTGGTTGAGATCACCATCCTTGTAGTCTGAGGACCAAAGAGGGCCTGTGTGTGGGCTAGGTTGTCAGAGGAGCTGGGACTGGCTATGGCTCCTTTCCCCACGTATCCTTTCTCTGATTTTTCACCATTAGCCCATCAGTTTTCTAGGTCTCTAATTCACTATTGCATACCAGCCCAGTCCATTTCAAAGCAAGGATTTACCTGCTGGTAAGACTCTATTTTATCCAGGTGATCTCCTGGCTCACAACCTGGCGGTATCAAAAACTATGTTGGGGAGAGAGGTTTTATCTCAGGTTCTGAACCCACTTTAGTTCCCAGGCCCACCCCTCTAGCCTTACACCACTATGGCAAGAAGCAGCCAAGTAATTATTTCTCTGCACATTCACTGAGTACCTTTCATGTGGTGTGTCCTGGAAAGGGTTCATGGGAAAACAGAGATGAATTCAACAGGTTTCTACAGGAATGGCAGATGGGAGGCTCCAGTAGGCTCACTCTCCTTTCTGTACCCAGGGCAGGCATGACTAATCTATCAGCCGTTCCTTCCCATTAAGTCTGATCATGACCTCTCAGGACTCTGATCCAGGCATCCATGAACATTCAGGAGAATTGGTGCTCAAGTTAATAAGAGCTAGAATTTGCTAAGCACTTACTATGTAATGGGCACCAAGCTCCATACACTATCATATTCCTTCTGTACAATTCCAGGAAGCAGGAGGTGTCATTATCTTCTTTTTACAGATGAGCAAGCAGGCTTGCTTGAAGTTAAGTGTTTTGCCACCCCTCTCCAATTTTTCTAACATTTGAACCTAGCCAGTCCAATTCCAGAGCTTGCATCCTTGTTCTTTTTACTATTATCTGTTTTCCAACCCCAAACTGCTTTTTTGGGTAAAGAGCTGGTGGCAACTTGTAGGTGAGAATAAGTTAGCATCTGCTGGCCGCTCTGCCAGCTCCCCTGAGGATTCATAGCCAATGATCACGAGCCTCATTTCACAGAAGGAAGCACATGTCAGCTGTGACATCTCAAAGGTGACAGCTCAAATAACAGGAAGAAATGGGAAAAGGAAGAGTGAATCCCCAAACCTGGATATCTAGGTCAGCCCAGGAACCTCGAGGACTTTGGGGGTTTTCTAAATGCCTTTTCTCATTCCTCAAAGCCTAACACAGTTTAATTTTGCGAATACATCTGGGGCGCGGGGCTGAAAAGCAGTACAAACAATAGATCTGGCTGAAACTTGCTTGGGTTTTATAAAATAAGTTACTGATGAAGTAGAAGCAACTGGTATTAAGTGCTGTGCTGTGTGCTAAGTTGCTTCAGTCGTGTCTGACTCTTTGAGACCTTATGAACTGTATCCCACCTGGCTCCTCTGTCCATAGGATTCTCCAGGCAAGAATACTGGAGTGGGTTGCCATGCCTTCCTCCAGAGGATCTTCCTGATTCAGGGAATGAAGCTGAGTCTCCTGCATTGGGAGGTGGGTTCTTTACTACTAGTGATAGCAGGGTTAAATGATTATTTCATAGGAATTCCTATAAAGTCTCACTATCAGCCTGGGCTTCTGGAATGCAAAAGTAGCAAGTCAAGAAATACCTGAAGTAACAAGCAAAATTGGCCTTGGAGTACAGAATGAAGCAGGGCAAAGGCTAATAGAGTTTTGCCAAGAGAACGCAGTGGTCATAGCAAACAGCCTTTTCCAACAGCACAAGAGAAGACTCTACATACGGACATCACCAGATGGTCAATACCAAAATCAGATTGATTATATTCGTTGCAGCTGAAGATGGAGACGCTCTATACAGTCAGCAAAAACAGGACTGTGGCTCAGATCATGAATTCCTTATTGCCAAATTCAGACTGAAATTGAAGAAAGTAGGGAAAACCACTAGATCATTCAGGTATGACCTAAATCAAATCCCTTACAATTATACAGTGGAAGTGACATAGATTCAAGGGATTAGATCTGATAGACAGAGGGCCTGAAGAACTATGGACGGAGGTTTGTGACATTGTACAGAAGGCAGTGATCAACACCATCCCCAGGAAAAAGAAATACAAAAAGGCAAAATTGTTGTCTGAGGACGCCTTACAAATAGCTGTGAAAAGAAGAGAAGCTAAAGGCAAAGGAGAAAAGGAAAGACATACTGATTTGAATGCAGAGTTCCAAACAATAACAAGGAGAGATAAGAAATCCTTCCTCAGTGATCAATGCAAAGAAATAGAGGGAAACAATAGAATGGGAAAGACTAGAGATCTCTTCAAGAAAATTAGAGATACCAAGGGAACATTTCATGCAAAGATGGGCTCGATAAAGGACCGAAATGATATGGACCTAACAGAAGCAGAAGATATTAGGAGGACGTGGCAGGAATACACAGAAGAACTGTACAAAAAATATTTTCATGACACAGATAATCACAATGGTGTGACCACTCACCTAGAGCCAGACATCCTGGAAAGTGAAGTCAAGTGGGCCTTAGGAAGCATCACTACAAACAAAGCTGGTGGAGGTGATAGAATTCCAGTTGAGCTATTTCAAATCCTACAAGATGATGCTGTGAAAGTGCTACACTCAAATTTGGAAAACTCAGCTGTGGCTACAGGACTGGAAGAGGTCAGTTTTCATTCTAACCCCAAAGAAAAGCAATGCCAAAGAATGCTCAAACTACCGCACAATTACACTCATCTCACATGCTAGCAAAGTAAAGCTCAAAATTCTCCAAGCCAGGCTTCAACAGTATGTGAACTGAGAACTTCCGGATGTTCAAGCTGGATTTAGAAAAGGCAGAGGAACCAGAGATCAAATTGCCAATATCCGTTGGATCATCAAAAAAGCAAGAGAGTTCCAGAAAAACATGTACTCCTGCTTTATTGACTATGCAAAAGCCTTTAACTGTGTGAGTCACAACAAACTGGAAAATTCTTAAAGAGATGGAAATACCAGACCACCTGACCTGCCTCCTGAGAAATCTGTATGCAGGTCAAGAAGCAACGTTTAGAACTGGACATGGAACAACAGACTGGTTCCAAATCGGGAAAGGAGTATGTCAAGGCTGTATATTGTCATCCTGCTTATTTAGCTTATATGCAGAGTACATCATGAGAAATGCTGGGCTGAATGAAGCACAAGCTGAAATCAAGATTGGTGGGAGAAATATCAATAACCTCAGATATGCAGATGATACCACCCTTATGGCAGAAAGCAAAGAAGAACTAAAGAGCCTCTTGGTGAAAGTGAAAGAGGAGAGTAAAAAAGTTGGCTTAAAAGTCAGTATTCAGAAAACGAAGATCATGGCATCTGGTCCCATCACTTCATGGCAAATAGATGGAGAAACAATCGAAACAGTGAGAAACTTTATTTTGGGGGGCTCCAAAATCACTGCTGATGGCAATTACAGCCGTGAAATTAAAAGACACTTACTCCTTGGAAGAAAAGTTATGACCAACCTAGACAGCATATTAAAAAGCAGAGATATTACTTTGCCAACAAAGGTCCGTCTAGTCAAAGCTGTGGTTTTTTCAATAGTCATGTATGGATGTGAGAGTTGGCTTATAAAGGAAGCTCAGCACCAAAGAATTGATGCTTTTGAACTGTGGTGTTGGAGAAGATTCTTGAGAGTCCTTTGGACTGCAAAGAGATCCAACCAGTCCATCCTAAAGGAAATCAGTCCTGAATATTCATTGAAAGGACTGATGCTGAAGCTGAAACTCCAATACTTTGACCACCTGATGTGAAGGACTGACTCATTTGAAAAGACCCTGATGCTGGGAAAGATTGAAGGCAGGAGGAGAATGGGACAACAGAGTATGAGATGGTTGGATGACTTCACCGACTCAATGGACACAAGTTTGAGTAAACTCCGGGAGTTGGTGATGGACAGGGAGGCCTGGTGTGCTGCAGTCCATGCGGTTGCAAAGAATAGGACACAACTAAGTGACTGAACTGAACTGATCAACCTGGATTCCCCTTTGAGCTTCCTGGAGCCATCTAAATGAATAGTTACCACGTTAAATTGCAACAATAAAAGGAGTTCACAGTTCAGTTCCTGTTTGTATGTTCATTTGTTATACAGTCTGTCAAGGTTCATTAGGAATAAAATGAGTTGATTACACTTTAAATGTGACATATTTCTTATTTCTGAACAGGTATGGAACCAGCAAAATGGCTAAAAACGTGGAATGAAATCCAAAAAAAACCCCACAAGCATAATTCCTGCTTTTTTCATCTATCTGTGTTGAAAACACTTAAAGGCCAACCTAAACAGCCAAACTGTGTTTCTTTAACTATGGGCTGATGGTTTTCTTTCTACTGCTCTATGGAAGGAGTACGTCCATAGCTAGACTTACAGGAAGACTGCGATATATTTGTTCCATCTGCATCCTAGAAATGAAGAACAAGAACAGCCACCAACAGTATGCGAGCTGTACTGGGTTCAGTAATGTCCCCTATTCGTGTTCTTCTAGAACCTGTGAATGTGATCTTTCTTGGAAATAGGGCCTTTGCAGATGTAATCAAGTTAGATTCCGGTCACACCAGATGAGGGTGGGCCTTACATCCCATGACTGGTGTCCTTAGAAGGTGAGAGACACACAGAGACGCAGGGAGGAAGGTCATGTGATGAGAGGCAGAGAATGAGGAGATGCAGAGGTGACCCAAGGACTGCCAGCACCCAGAAGCCAGGAAGAGGCAAGGAAGGATTCTCCCCTAGTGCCTTAGGGAAAGCCTGTCCCTGCTGATCCCTTGGTTTTGTATTTCTAACCTCCACAACTGTGAGAGAATACACTTCTATTGGTTTACGATACCTAGTTTATGGTACTTAAAGCAGCCCTACAGAAGTAATAAATAAGGGAATTTGAGGTGGAATTTGGACTGACATTCTAAGCTTCCTAGCTTAGATACCCTTAGATTAAGGCCTTGATGTGGGTAAAGTGTTCTCCAGATGGTCTCCCATTTCATCAGGTGGTGAGAAGAAAGAACCCAGTGTATGACAGTTTCTGGAAGTCAAGAACAGGCAACAGGCAACATTTAGGAAGGCTTTTCTCTAGCTATCAATACCTGATTCCCATATCAACTGATTGGGGCACCTTGGTGGCGCTAGTGGTAAAAAACCTGAAACGTGGGTGGATCCCTGGGTCGGGAAGATCCCCTGGAGGAGCATGTGGAACCCACTCCAGTATTCTTGCCTGGAGAATCCTATGGACAGAGGAGCCTGGTGGGCTACAGTCCATAGGGTTGCAAGAGTCATATAACTGAAGTGACTTTAGCACACACCGTATCAACCGATAACTGGAGACCAGAATCCACTTTCATTTTACAGAGCACATGTTCTTCCTAGAAAACAGCTGACGAAAGCCAATAGTGTTGGGAGGTCTGCTTCAGGCATGGGCATGGATTTATTGAGTGGCAAGGAGGGATACCTCTGAACACCCATTTAGAGAAGAGAGTCTGACATGGGTGTTTGACCTGGGCACACTGGAAGCACCCAGAAACTTAAAAATATCTTGATGCCTGGGTCTCCCTCCAGAGATTCTGATATAACCAGTCTGGGGTAGTGTTGGGCATTAGGATTTTTAAAAACTCTGCTGGGTGATTCTGAAGTGCAGTTAGGGTGGAGAAGTACCCACAGAAGTAACTGTGGATCCCAGTCATTGAGGTGACACTGCCCAATGATTACAGTAAATTAAAGAAAATTAGTAAAAACATTAATCTATATATTAGAGAGAATAAGATAAACAAAAAGGCAACATCTAGGATGAAATCAGACTCTTTAGTTAGGTCCTCAAACATTTAACCAACACAACAGCTACTTTGTAAAGAATGATCCCACAAGTGCAGCTCTGAGGTCAGTGGGCTGAGTTTGAATCATTTTGTTTGTTGGAACTCTCAGCACAATGCCTGGCACAGAGCAGGCTTCAAGAAACATTGGCCGATGTCATCTCTTTAAGAACAAGAGAAAGGCATGCTTCAGATTTCCCTTGGCAGCTTCTTTCCTTCTCCAAAGAAATCTGGATTATCCAAATTATTCCCCAAAGCCTTCTTAATTCCCAAGAAGGTAAACCCAGTTCTTTTAATTAAAAAGTTAATTACCATTTATTGAAGTTCCTATATTCATGTTAGATGGGTTGAACTGATGATTCAGGAGAGTTCGGTATTCTTACGTGGTATATGCGCACTTTATGAACACTGACTAATCCATCTACATACTTAGGACCATTTTAAAGGACTTTAAAGCTTCACACTTGAATTAATCATAGGAGATTATTGCTGGATAACTTTGTATGACATGTTGTTGATCATCTTTGTGATTTATCTGCTGCCAAGATCTTAATTATAAACACAACCTCCAATTATTCTGTATTTATAACAAAATATAATCCACTTATTATTATTTTTGGCCCTGTTGTATGTGGGATCTTAGTTCCCCAACCAAGGATCAAACATGTGCCCCCCGTGGTGGAAGCACAGAGTCTTAACCATTGGACCACCAGGCAAGTCCCATAATCCACTTATAGTATGACTTTCAGAAATATACCTTGGTAAAAGATTGGGAATTGCCCATCATCCCATGAACTAGCAGGTGCTAAGCAGACAGCTTAAGGAGGGGATGATTGTGGGTTGGAAATATTCAACTCTCTGGGGCTTCCCTGGTTGCTCGGTGTTGGAGACTCCACCAGTCACTGCAGGAGACACAGGTTGGATCCGTGGTCTGGGAAGATCCCACTTGTGGTGGAGCAACTAAGCCCGTGCACCACAGTACTGAGACTGTGCTCTAGAGCTGATGCTCTGCAGCAAGAGATGCCAGCACAGTGAGAAGCCTGTGCATTGCCGCTAGAGACTAGCCCTCACTTGCCACAACGAGAGGTAAGCCTGTACAGCAACGCAGACCCAGCACAGCCAAAAAGAAACAAATAAAATAAAATAAAAATTACTTAACTCCCTGGAGGTGGATGGGTTTGAGTCTAACTTTCATGACATAGCATCACTGCCATCATCTCCTTTTGGTTTTAAGCATGTATATGGTAACCCACTCCAGTATTCTTGCCTGCAGAATCCCATAAACAGAGGATTCTGGTGGGTTACATGAGGTTACAAAGAATTGGACACGACTGAGAGACTAACACTACTACTGCTACTATGTAAATATACAAGTGTTGTACTTATTATAGTATTATCCTTAGCAAACATTATACTTAGCAAGGAAGATCAATAAACTTATTTGCCAAAACAGATAGATCCATTGGTAGTGACTGCTTGGGTTACTGGGTTAAAACAGTTCTGAACCCAAATCCACATTCAGAGGGAAAGGGTACCAAGCTAGACTAGCAAAGTCTTGGTGCACTCAAGAGGAGGGAACAGATGCATGAATGCCAAACATTTCCTACGATCATCTTAGACACTTTTTTGAAAGACAAGAGTCAATAGGCCTTATACTTGTCACAGAAATTTCTTCTTATTTTCTAAGCAACTATATGTCCATGTTGGAAATTCAGTGTGTGGTATAAAGCTGTGTGACTTTTGGCAAAGAATCCTAGTTGAGAAGTTCCCTAATAAGGTGAAGCATTTAGTATGAGGCCAACTAAGATCTGTACAATCCTTTCCATTTAAGGCTGTATACTAGCTCTCTACTAACAATTATTCTATTTTTATTCATTCATGATAAAGAACTTTGCTGTTTGTGAGGTGTTTAAGAATAAACATAGTGCAAGAGGCCACACTCTGTTTCAAAGAACAATGCTCGATGTCCAATCTTGATGTGCAGGCTTGTACTCAGCAGTCTTTTAGAGAGCTGCTCATGGCATTTCTGCTCTTTCTCCTGTTATTTCCCATCATTCAGCCTCACCGTGCTGACAGTTTGGGTGCGTTGTACGAGAGAAGAGTCAGGATGACTATTCTGATCCGAGAAACTGAAAGGATGAAGCTGCCATTCCTGAGATAAGGATGACTGTGGGAGGATCAGGTTTTGCTTTGTTTTTTAGTTTATTTATTTTAATTGGAGGACAATCACTTCACAACACTGTGGTGGTCCCTGACACACATCGGCACGAATCAGTCATGGGTGCACATATGTCCCCCTGTCCTGAACCCCTCTCCCATCTCCCTCTCCACCCCATCCCTCTGAGTTGTCCCAGAGCACTAGCTTTGAGTGCCCTGCTTCATGCGTCGAACAGGTGTTTAGGAAACAGACCATGAGTTCAGTTCTGGATATCTGAAATTTGATATGTCTATTAAATATCCAAGTGAGCAGTTAGATAGAAGTGTCTGGAAATCCAGAGGGGGGATATATGGGCCACAGATACCGATCTGAGAGTGAAATTTAAGAACTTGGAGCTGAAGGAGATCACCAGGGTAATGAGTTCAGAGAGGGAAGGTGGTTGAAAAGACTGAGCTTTGGGGTAACATCAAGATAAAGAGGTCCAGAGATGAGGAGGAACTGACAGGCTGAGAAACAGTGGGATGTAAAGCCAGCAAAGTGCCCTGGCAGCCAAGGGAAGGAAGTGCTTCAAGCAGGAGGAGCCAATAACTAGGTCACATGCTACTGATAAGCCATTAAGGCAAAGACTGGAGAACCGACTGTTGGATATAGCAGCGTGGAGGTCACTGTTGTGATGGAGTTCTGAAAGGATGGAAAGTGGAAGCTGCAAGCATTAACAATGTTTTTAGCAGTTGTGCCAAAAAGAGGAGGAAGTGAAGTGTTTGCTGGAGAGGGAAATAAAGGTCAAGAGCATCATTTTTAGGGGGATGGGAGAAATGACTGCACGTTTACGTGCTAGTGTCAAAGGCCCAATAGAGAGAACAGGTTGGTGATGCAGGAGAGAGAGAGGGGGTAAGGCTGGAGCCATGTTCTTGAGTAGGCGCGAAGGGAAGGGGTTATGCGTAAGTGTGGAGAAGCTGATCTTTGCCTGGAGAGGACAGTTTATACGCAAGACAGGAAGAGAAAGGTTGATGTGATGGAAGGCACTTTTGCAAGGTCTCAGTGGCTTAAAGATCTGATTGTGCCTGACATCGCAGAGTCCATTAAGCTCTGCCTGGGATGCAGGTTGTATCACCCTCCTCAGCCACTCTTGGCCCTTTTTAATCCCCATCTCCAGTCTGCAATGACACATGGTAGTTGTCTCTGCTTGGACTGCTCTTCAAGACCCAGTTAAAACATCACCTCCTCTGTCCCTCTGGGTTCCCATATTTATCAGCTCAAATCTGTATCATAGTTCTTTATTACACTGTAGTTTTGTGTTCACTCATCTTTCTCCTCTCAAAGCCATGATCTTGATGGTGAATACTTTTTCTTCTTATTTGTCTCTGTACAAAGTCACCTCTACCCATCTCTCCCCTAGGGCATGTCTGGCACAGAGGAGGAAATAACAATTGGAGATCCTGGAGACTGAAAAGGGTTCTATGCATGCTTTTAATGTAAACTTTTCATTGAACTGTAACACATATGTAAATATACATACACATACACACAAATGATAATTGTTTAGCTCTATGTATTTTCAAAGCAGACCTACCTTCATCAATAAACAGAGCCTTACCAGCACTCCAGAAGCTTCCTTCACACATTCTCTTTATGCAAAGATAACCACTACCTTGACTTCTAACATTATATCACAGATTTGTTTTGCCTGCTTTTGAATTTCATACATATGGAATCAAATCTCATGTACTATTGTGCTTCTGACTTCTTTTACTCAATAGTTTATTTCTGTGGACAATACACTGTGTGTGTATAGCAGTAGCTGTCCATTGTCCTGGCTATGTAGTGTTATATTGTGTGAATATACCACAATTATTGACCCATTTCCTAGTCTCCTGAAGCTGGACATTTGGGGTATTTCTGAATTTTACAAGTAGCCCTGCAAAGAATGTTCTTGCACACATTGTTAAACATGTGTACATTTTCCTGTGGGATATACACCTGAGAATGGGATGGCTGGGTCACATATTCAATTGCTATATTTGAAATATATGTTCAACAAGCCTGGAAGCAGAGTTCTAGACCTTGGAACCACACAGTCCTAGTCTCCGCAGTCTTCTGGCCTCTGAGATGGTTGGTCCAGCTCCTTCTTTTTCACACAAGAAGCCTGAGACTAAGGCTATAAATGTGACCTGTCCCGGTCTCCTTATTTCCCAGCCAGTACGAATCATGACTCAGGTTGGTCAATTACCTCTTAGTATTCACATGAGGGAACGCTCCTCTCTGACCCAGGAATGATCACACACTATTGCAATATGTCTAACAAAACTCTTGCTCATTAAATATCTGTCAAGCGCTGGGCACATTGTGTCATGTGTATGAGTGCCAAGTGTTTATATTATATATGATCTCTAATCCTTACAACAGTCCTTCAAGATGAGCTTAGAAGGTGAAGGTGAAGTTGCTCAGTCGTGTCCAACTCTCTGTGACCCTGTGGACTGTAGCCCACCAGGCTTCTCCATCCATGGGATTCTCCAGGCAAGAATACTGGAATGGGTTACCATTTCCTTCTCCAGGGGATCTTCCCAACCCAGGGATGGAACCCGGGTCTCTAGCATTGGAGGCAGACGCTTTAACCTCTGAGCCACCAGGGAAGCCGAGCTTAGAGGGGATGGACAACTCACTCAGGTTTCTACGGGACATGGCAAAGGAGGGGTTTGAGCTCTGCTTATAACTCCTTGGGAGAGGAGCGAATGCCTTCTAATGAATATATTGCTGCTTGGGGACAGGGATACACTTTATTTCCTTCAGGAATAAGGTTCTTCTTGAGTATAGATAGTCTAGTTTTCTATCACAGATCGTGAGGCTCACAGACGGTAACTCAACAGGCATGCACTTAATGTATGCTCAGCTTTCCCCGTAAGGGACTGCTGACAGCCAGTCAGCAGTGAGGATAAACATCTCTATTCAAAATTTACAGAGAAGGAGCCCTTGCTCCGCCTGCTGTCCCCAGGAGCCTCTAGAAGAGGGAAGCATGATGTTCCGAGGCTAACTGAATCCAGCTCAGAGGAGCTAGAACACGGGCCTCATTATTCCAAGAATCTTCATAGATATCCACTTCCTGTTCCTGTCCTATATCCAATAGGATATTGCAAAAAGGATAATAAAAAGATAAATGATAATCTTTAACATGAATTAGGTACTTAATTGTGCATTACATTACTGACTGATTGCTCTTCCATGAATGATTTCATTTAGTCCTCCCAACGACACTTAGAGATAAGAGCTTTATTATCCCCAGTTTACAGATGAGGAGGTAGATGCTTAGAAAGATGAAGTAACTTACCTAAGTGGTGGTGGTTGTTATGCAGTCACTAAGTCATACTGAAAAGCAGAGACATTATTTTGCCAACAAAGGTCCATCTAGTCAAGGCTATGGTTTTTCCTGTGGTCATGTATGGATGTGAGAGTTGGACTGTGAAGAAGGCTGAGCGCCGAAGAATTGATGCTTTTGAACTGTGGTGCTGGAGAAGACTCTTGAGAGTCCCTTGGACTGCAAGAAGATCCAACCAGTCCATTCTGAAGGAGATCAGCCCTGGGTGTTCTTTGGAAAGAATGATGCTAAAGCTGAAACTCCAGTACTTTGGCCACCTCATGCGAAGAGTTGACTCATTGGAAAAGAGTCTGATGCTGGGAGGGATTGGGGGCAAGAGGAGAAGGGGACGACCGAGGATGAGATGGCTGGATGGCATCACCAACTTGATGGATGTAAGTTTGAGTGAACTCCAGGAGTTGGTGATGGACAGGGAGGCCTGGCGTGCTGTGATTCATGGGGTCGCAAAGAGTCAGACACGACTGAGTGACTGAATTGAACTGAACTGAACTGAAGTCGTATCCAACTCTTTTGCAACACCATGGACTGTAGCCCGCCAGGCTTCTCTGTCCATGGGATTTCTCAGGCAAGATTACTGGAGTGGGTTGCCACTTCTTTCTCCAGGGGAACTTCCCCACCCAGGGACTGAACGCTTGACTCCTGCATTGTCAGGCAGATACCGAAGAGCACACATTAAATGAACGAGCTGGGGCTTCACTGCGGGCCTACACAGCAGTGGTGCTCTGCTCCTGTTGGGTGAATTGATGCACAGGCGCACACAAAAAACGTTTGTTTATTAATTGATAGCTCCCTTTGATTAAGATTTTTGTTATTATTTCTTGTTTTTTTTTTTCAGTCATTTATCTGGGAATGTTCATAGTCTTATCACAACCACCACAAGCTGACAAAGTGAATCCTGTGTTTGTGAGAACAATTCTCCCCTACCCTCCACCTTGGAAAGGGAGAGGATTTTTTTTCTTACTGAAATCAGCTTAAATAATCTACTTAGTTAAGAAAGAAATGGGGGAGGGCAGGGAGAGCAGTTCTGGGAGCATCTAGGTGTTGAGGAGATTGGAGATGGCAGTGTGGGTGGTACTATATAGCCACGGAGTTTGGTTTAGCTTCTAACCGGTCTTCTTTGACTGACCCTCCTTCAGCATGTTCTCCTCTATTAATAGGGTTTCATGGTAGCAGATGGGTGGGGTAAGTGTGTTTGTGCGCTATTATTTTTACGATTTTTGAAAAACATTAAGAGGATTGGCACTGTTTTGAAATTAACTGGTACTGTTAGGGCATAGGTCTTAATTTTTTGTTTTGTTATTATTTTATAAATAGAGCAAATTTTATGAAAAGGACACTCCAGGTTTTCAGTGTTCACCTCCTCTGTTTTACAGACGGAAACTCAGTGTATCAGCAAGTGACCCGTCTTTGTGGGGATACAGGTTTCCTGCTCATTCTAGCCTCTCTGCACTTTGCATTGACTAAAAAGCCCTTCTAGGTCTGCAGAATTCGGAGAAGGCAATGGCAGCCCACTCCAGTACTCTCGCCTGGAAAAGCCCATGGATGGAGGAGCCTGGTGGGCTGCAGTCCATGGAGTCACAAAGAGTTGGATCTGATTGAGCGACTTCACTTTCACTTTTCACTTTCATGCATTGGAGAAGGAAATGACAACCCACTCCAGTGTTCTTGCCTGGAGAATCCCAGGGACGGGGGAGTCTGGCGGGCTGCCGTCTATGGGGTTGCACAGAGTCAGACACGACAAGCAACTTAGCAGCAGCAGCAGCAGCAGCAGATCTGCAGAATTAGCAGGTGACTCCCTGGGCCACATGCCCAGGAAGAGTGCTATTTTACTCAAGTTCACTGGAAGAGGAGTGTAGAAGGCACCTGAGGTCTGCTGGCTTATCTCTTTTCTCCCAGACTCCCTCCACCTGACTGAATGATCTGGAGTGAGTGTGTAGGTGGAGCAGGGAGAGCGCTAGAAAGCGAAGAAAGGGAAGAAGAAGAGGGAGGAACAGGGGAAGGGAAGAGGAAGGAGAGGGAAGCGGAGGGAAGGGCAGGAGGGGGAAGGAGAGGGGAGCAAGAGGAAAGGAAGGAGAGGAGGGGGGAAGAGAAGGGGCAGGAGAGACTGCATATTCTGGGGCTTCTGTCCCAAGGCAGGCTGTAACACAGAGCCAAGAACTTTTAGTCTGTTAAAACTGCCTCCCATTCTGCCAATACCTAAAATGGTAGAAGTGGGGGGAAAAAATCCTTTGGGTGGAAAAATGCTGACTAAACCATTTCCCAAAGCCACATTCTAAGAGATAACCCTGGGAACAAACACTTGAACATTTTTCTTTCTTTGTAAAAAAAAAATTGCCCTGTGCTTCTTTTCCCTCTAAAAATCTCATTTTACCACTGGGGACATGAATCAAGTTGGTGATGGAGTCATTTCAGATGGCAGCTAAAAGCCAGCAGACGAGTGAACTGCATGACCTGTACGAGACTCCACATTTGGCAAAGCTATTGTAGGCTGTCAGGAACGATTCAGACTTGAGAGATGGAGACAGGCAGTGTATGGCGTGCGTTGGGAGGAGACTGGGTGTGGCGCTATCATAGACCTGTTGCCATCTCCATGGTGAAATTTTGCAGCAGAGATTTCCAACCTATTGGGATGAGAAGGTGTTCTTAGTTTTCTGTAGTGTGCAGTGCAGATGTTAAGAGATTCACTTACTCCTCTGATTAAAATCTAAATGGCTATCACTTTCACAATATGGAGAACTCCACCACTTTGGGGCTATTTTAATTTTCCTTTGTGTTCAGGGTTTGTATACAACTTGCTTAGAACACATTGATTTAGAAAAGCTTTTTGAGCCAAATAAGATGGAACTCACCTTAAAATGTCTGGGGAGTATTTAGATAGGACACTGATCCTCTAAGTGTGGATTACTATAGGGCAGGTGCTGTATTCAATTCGTGCCCTACAGGATGCTGACAATCTAGGACCCGGCCAAGAGGCTACAATCTTACTCTTAAGCTTATTTGATGTGCACTAATGCCAGGCAGAGCAGTGGTAAATTATCCGCCTGCCAGTGCAGGAGATGCAGATTCCATCCCTGGGTCGGGAAGATCTCCTGGAGTAGGGAATGGCAACCCACTCTTGTATTCTTTCCTGGGAAATTCCATGGACAGAGGAGCCTGATGGGCTACAGCCCATGGGAGGTCACAAAGAGCTGGACATGACTGAGCACACAGCATGCAATGCAAAAAAAGTGCCCTTGCAGTGACAGGGGGGTGACTTCACCAGAAGAGCCATCATCCACAGGGAACTTGCAATGGCTTCTCATGTAGTGCCCACAGCAAAGAGAAGTTCCAAGCAGGGACACAGCTGTGAACTTCAAGTTCTCAGGCTCTGAGTCACCAGGAAGTCCTTGACCCCAAGTGTCAGTCCCAGAGGCTGGGGTCCCTGGCAGTCTGGCAGACTGCTTGGAAGGTAAATTCAGCAAGAGTGAACGCCCATGTGATGAATTCCCTACAAAGAACCTGTTTCACGGCGCCTGAAATGTGTTATATGGGAAGAACAAATTTCAAGAGCCTCTGAATCGTTGGGGAAAAATGTCTTGTTCAGGGAGTGACTGGAATCAGGTTCCTATCTGATCCTTTTGAATTTTTGGATTTTCTCTCTGCTGCATTTAAATGATGTTTGGGAATAAACTGCGCAAATATGAGACACAGGCTGCTGCTGTGGAAACAGAGAGGGAATAATGATTACCTTGTGTTCTGAGTGAAAGAAAGTTACATAGATATCCTAATTCTAGAGATCTAAAGGATGGAAATTAGAAGGAATGAAAATAGAGAAGAAAATATCCTAGGGCAGAAAAGGAATCCCCAAAACTAAGGTGCCCAAGATATCCTTATTTATTCTTTAATAGAACATCAGTAGTTGTACATGATCTATTTTAAAGACTTGCCTGTGTTAGGTGGCTAACCTATAGACTGCACATCACGCCTTTTGGACATGCTGTGTGCTTCATGCCCACTTCCTGTCCGTCTCGAGAGGAAATGGAAAGTTTACGTCACTGGTTGAAGTAATGGAACTCGGAACTAAACTGCCGATGACAAAATCTCCCCTCGGCTCTGGTTTTTAAGGCCACTTTCAAGCACAGATGCTCCGACAACAGAGGGAGCAGGAGGTTTTGTTTCTTTGGGGAGATTAGTCTCACCTCCTCGTCTACCATGTCACTGTTAGTTCCAAAGACTGTCTGGGGCCAGAGGGGTCTGAAATCAGTTACACTCAACAAAAAACACAGACCGAGTCCAGCGGGCCCTGGGAACCAAACAGCCCGAACTCATCAGTATCATTCTGAGGATTCTGAGTCCCAAGATGGGAAAGAATTTGCCTAAGCTCATAGGATTGATTGGTAGGGAAAGGGTTAAAATACCATCATATTTGCAGTAAAAAAATCTCTCTCTGGATATACCCAGGAGTCGAATTGCTGAATCATATTGTAGTTCTATTTGTAGTTTTTTGAGGCACCTCGTACTGTTTTTCCACAGTGGTGGTGGCAGTGGTGTTCAGTCACTAAGTTGTGTCTGATTCTTTGTGAGCCCATGGACTATAGCTCACCAGGCTTCTCCATCCACGAGAATTCCCAGGTAGGAATACTGGAATGGGTTGCCATGTCCTTCTCCAGCGGATCTTCCCGGCCCAGGGATTGAAACTACATCTCTTATGTCGTCTGCATTGACAGATGGACTCTTTTCCCACTGAGCAACCAGGGAATCCCTTTCCATAGTGACTATGCCATATGTTCAAAGAAAACAGAAACGTTAATTTGAAAAGATACATACACCCCAATATTCAGAGCAGCATTATTTACAAAAGTTGAGATATGGAGGTAATTTCAATTTCAATATTTATCAACAAATGAGTGGATAAGGAAGATGTGATGCACACACACACCACGGAATACTACTCGGCCATAAAAAAGAATGGAATTCTGCCATTGGCAGCAACATGAATGGACCTATGCGTGGTGAAGTCAGATAAAGATAAACACTGTGCGTCATCACATATATGTTAATCTAAAAAACAAAACAGAAACAGACTCACAGATTTAGAGATCAAGCTAGTAGTTACCAGTGGGGAAAGGGGAGAAGGGCAATACAGTGATCAAGGATTAAGAAAAACTGCATGTATAGAAAAATACTTCCAGGTGGTGCTAGTGTTAAAAAACCCACCTGCCAGTGCAGGAGAGAAAAGAGACGTGGGTTCCATCCGGTTGGGAAGATCCCCTGGAGGAGGGCATGACTACCCACTCCAGTATTTTTGCTTGGAGAATGCCATGGACAGCCCATAAGTTTGCAAAGAGTCAAACACGACTGAAGGGACTTAGTGTGCATGCATAGGAAAATAAGCTACAAGGATATACTGTATAGCAAGGGAACTTAGCCAATATTTTATAATAACTTTAAATGGAGTATAACTTAGAAAAATTTTGAATCATTATGTTGTACACTTGAAACTAATGTAATGCTGTACATTAACTATGCCCGGATAAAACAACAAAAAAAATAGGATCAGTCTGGTGGCTGCAGATCTGAGACCATCAAGGACACTGGGCTCTAGAAGGGCCGTAAGAGTAGCTTCAGCCAGAGTGATGCGGGTGGACATGGAGAGGAATGGACAGGTTTGAGAGAAGATGTCGCCTTTGCTGACCATCATGGTCAACTGATGTTTCAACATATGAAGAAACCGTTGAATTGGAAAACTGGCCTAGGAAGGTGAGTTGAGGGATCTAGTGAACCACGGCCGCACAATGCACAGAGGCCTCCTTCCTTCTTTACTCAGGAAAGCCCCAGAACCTTGTTCCTCCCACACCATAACCATTTCTTTTGTCTGTGGCTCTTAAAGCATTTTGCAAACATGCTCCATCATGGACAGGGTGGGACAGACAGCTTGGTCGGCTATTAAGTATCTTGAAACGTCACTGATTTTACTGTAACTGCAAACTTGGCGGCAACCCAGGTAGATGCAAGGTTACTGGTGGGGGTAGTTTCACCCAAAGTGAAGAGGATTCGAAGAAAACACTGATTTGAGAAGATGGTCCTAATCCTTCTTATTGCCAACATGTTAAAGGACGATAGCCCCCTTGTTCCTGAAATACTTCCAACTTTGACCTGCTCAGACTGAGAAATTTTGCTGCCCACTCAGGTTTTAATATAATTTTTCTAATCCATTATTAGGCACTTATCATGCTGTCTGGGCTGGGGCACAGGTGGGGAAGGCGGTCAGAGCACAGCGCTGGGTCCAGAGCTGCCACCGGGTCTGCAGGGCCTGCCAGGAAAGTCCAGAGTACATCCTTCATTCCTGAAGCCTGAGCTATGCTTGACCTGGTTGACCAGTGCCTGGAGCAGGTCTAGAAAGGGAGTTCAGTAGCTCAGTCGTGTCCGACTCTTTGCGACCCCATGGACTACAGCACGCCAGGCCTCTCTGTCCATCCCCAACTCCCACAATTTACTCAAACTCATGTCCATTGACTCGGTGATGCCATCCGACCATCTCATCCTCTGTCATCTCCCTCTCCTCCCGCCTTCAATCTTTCCCAGCTTCAGGGTCTTGCCAAATGAGTCAGTTCTTCATATCAGGTGACCAAAGTACTGGAGTTTCAGCTTCAGCATCAGTTCTTCCAGTGAATATTCAGGACTGATCTCCTTTAGGATGGACTGGTTGAATCTCCTTGCAGTCCAAGGGACTCTCAAGAGTCTTCTCCAACACCACAGGTCAAAAGCATCAATTCTTCTGCACTCAGCTTTCTTTATAGTCCAACTCTCACATCCATACATGACTACTGGAAAAACCACAGCTTTGACTAGATGGACGTTTGTTGGCAAAGTAATATCTCTGCTTTTTAATATGCTGTCTAGGTTGGTCATAACTTTTCTTCCAAGGACCAAGCATCTTTTAATTTCATGGCTGCAGCCATCATGTGCAGTGATTTTGGAGCCCCCCAAAATAAAGTCAGCCACTGTTTCCACTGTTTCCCAATCTATTTGCCATGAAGTGATGGGACCAGATGCCATGATCTTAGTTTTCTGCTGCTGCTGCTGCTGCTAAGTCACTTCAGTGTGTCCGACTTTGTGTGACCCCATAGATGGCTGCCCACCAGGCTCCCCTGTCCCTGGGATTCTCCAGGCAAGAACACTGGAGTGGGTTGCCATTGCCTTCTCCAGTGCTTGAAAGTGGAAAGTGAAAGCACTCAGTTGTGTCCGACTCTTAGCGACCCCATGGATTGCAGCCCACCAGGCTCCTCCATTCATGGGATTTTCCAGGCAGGAGTACTGGAGTGGGGTGCCATTGCCTTCTCCCCTGAATGTTGAGTTTTAAGCCAGCTTTTTAACTCTCCTCTTTCACTTTCATCAAGAGGCTCTTTAGTTCTTCGCTTTCAGCCATAAGGGTGGTGTCATCTGCATATCTGAAGTTATTGATATTTCTCCTGGAAATCTTGATTCCAGCCTGTGCTTCCTCCAGCCCAGCATTTCTCATGATGTACTCTGCATATAAGTTAAATGAGCAGGGTGACAATATACAGCCTTGACATACTCCTTTCCCGACTTGGAACCAGTCATGTCCAGTTCTAACTGTTGTTTCTTGACCTGCATACAGGTTTCTCAAGAGACAGGTCAGGTGGCCTGGTATTCCCATCTCTTGAAGAATTTTTCACAGTTTGTTGTGATCCATGCAGTCAAAGGCTTTGGCATAGTCAATAAAGCAGAAGTTGAAAGGGCAGTTCCCCATTATTGTCATTAAAGACCTAGACACCACAGGTAAAACCACTGTGACCTGGTCAATTTCAGATCCACTCAAAGCTGTTCTCTTGAAGTCACCATCTTCTTGCATCAGTCACTGGAGGAAAATATTTGATGATGAACCAACTATCATTAGAAGAGTTGTTTATTCTTTGGGCAATTATGTTGTGGCTTCTGAAACAGCTAAAGAATCTGCCAAATCACCTGTGACTGTAGACAGGTATTGGCACAGCACAGCCACCTATGCCATAGCCATCGAGGTGAGTGGGGGCCTCCAATACCTGCCCCCTCCATCACTCTTTATACCAGTGACCCAGGGACCTGCTCAAACCTGACCTGGTCCTGCTGCTCACTGTGAGCCCCAAGGAGAGGATGCAGAGGATTGAGGGCCCAGGCATAGAGAGGACCAGAGAGGAGGCCGAGCTGGAGGTGAACAGCGTATTTTGTCAAAAGGTAGAAGTGTGCTACCAGTGGATGGAGAACCCTGGCTGCCATGTGGTGGACGCCAGCCCATCATGAGAAAAGGTCCTCCAGATGGTAAGTGTAATCCAAAATAGTTGCAATTAATTATAGTCACTCCAGGCCAGGTGACACAATTTACTAAATTTGATGCGGTTTGATACATCTAAGCCTTGACTGGACAGTTCACTTTTCCCTAAATTGTTGTTCTCCTGACCAAAGGACCCATCACGACCGAGTCTGGGCACATCCCAGGGAAAGACAGTGGCTGCCATCTGCCAAGTATAACAAATGTGTTCTAGGAATAGATTCTGAACTACAACCCCACCGAGTTCTTCCAAGGTTTGTCTCCTCTGGAAAGCACGAGGTGGACAGAAGCGACCAAGAAGGTCCGTGGAAGCTCCTCCAGCTTCCCCCGCATCTGTGCAGGCTCCCGGCTGAGATGCTGATGTGCCCCGAGTCAGCTGCCTCCCAGCCTAGCCACACTCCATCTTTGTGAGCCCAGCCCTGAGTCCTAGAACTGAGGAATCCCAAAGAACACTTCTGTGTGTCCCAGCTGTCAGAACCCATCTTGTGGTAGTGCAGTCTGAGCAAGAACTGTCTGGCTTGTGTCTAAGGCTTATGGCCCTGCACTGTTCCTCATGGTTAAGCACTTCAAAGTCAAATGCAGAGGAGGCCACGCTGAGATGCCCTGAATACAAACACAATCTCTTCTGCTGATTTACATTCCTCTCCTTTCCTCCAAAAAACAGGAGTGTTCTGCACTGAGCTAGGTGCATTAAGGGCTTCCCAAATGGTGCTAGTGGTAAAGAACCTGTCTGTGACAAGAGACATTGGTTCGATCCCTGGGTGGGAAAGGTTTCCTGGAGGAGAGCATGACAACCCACTCCTGCATTCTTGCCTGGAGAATCCCATGAACAGAGGAGCCTAGCAGGCTACGGTCTGTGAGAGTCGGACACAACTGAAGCAACTTAGTACACTTAGCACATGCTGTGCTAACCTGCCTCAGTTGTGTCTGACTCTTTGTGACTATGTGGGATTCTCCAGGCAAGAACACTGGAGTGGGTTGCCATTTCCTCCTCCATTGCATGAAAGGAAAAGTGAAAGTGAAGTTGCTCAGTTGTGTCCGACTCTAGCGACCCCATGGACTGCAGCCCACCAGGCTCCTCCGTCCATGGGGTTTTCCAGGCGAGAGTGCTGGAGTGGGGTGCCGTCGCCTTCTCCATCTCCATTGGCAGGTGGGTTCTTTACCACTAGTGTGACCAGGGAAGCCCTAGTCATTTATTATATGCTTCCTCTAATAATGTAGTAACTAAGAGTAATTGAGCATTTATTCTCTGCCATGTACTGCTCTAAGCCATTTACATGCAGTAACTCTGAGTGGAGGGAGGTACCCTCTTACTGACAGGAAAACTGAAGCTCAGAGAGGCAGGCTGGTTACTTAGCCAAGGTTCCAAGCACTACAGTGCTTGGCATTTCATTGGATGCTATGGAGAGAAAGGCATCACCAGGTATTTTCAAAGTAATATTCACCCAACCTAGGAAGCTTCCTTGCAATGATGAGGCTGAAGAGTTTCCTTTCTGTCCTTTCCTTATTCCCTCTGGTTTTCCCATTTTACCCCAGCTCTTGCTGTTACTTGGAATTCCGCCTTGCCACAGATCCCAGCTTTCCCCTTCTGACCCTATCTCTTTCCCTGCTCCCTCCTTCCTCCACCTACACACGGCAGAGAT
This sequence comes from Ovis aries, assembly GCF_016772045.2. NCBI lineage: Eukaryota > Metazoa > Chordata > Mammalia > Artiodactyla > Bovidae > Ovis > Ovis aries. The sequence continues at coordinate 193,640,093 of NC_056054.1, read as the reverse complement.
CCCTCCTCTGTGTCACCCTAGTGACCAAGTTGTGGGGGTCCTGAGGGAAGGGAGAAGGGTGTGTAGATTCCACACAGATGCTGTCTCCCCAGGTGATGGCCCCAGAATGTTGGCTTCACTGTTATGTTGCCATGGATTTTCAGGTGGGGACATCTCCATAGGCTCTGGTTGGGGCAGGACTCAGGAAATGAATGCTGGCGTCCTTGGGGTGAATGAGGGAGGCTTGACAAGACCCCACCCTCTGCTGGACCTTCCCAGAGCCTGAGACTCTCTGCTCAGGCCCTGCCTCTCGCTTAGTCTGGGTCATTCCTTGTTTGAAGCCTGGGGTGGCTCTGTGGATTCTGGCTCTTAAGAGGAATTTGGCAGGGGTCTGCTCTGGGGACAGGCTGGATCTCCTCACTAGATCTGGAGGTAGGCCTGATGGACTTCCTGGAAGGAGTGACCCTGCAGAGGACAGGGGACCCTGGAGGGTTTCTGACCAGCCCTGCTCTCTCTCTCTCCCCTTAAGCTCATCCTCCAGGGTCTGGAGGTGTCTGCACTTCAGCACCGAGGTCCCTCTGGACCCCTCCCAGGCACTTCTGGTCAGTGAGGTGGGATGAGTCCAGTGGCGTGTCTTCCTAAGCAGGAAGACTGTCTCTTTACAGGCCTGACCTCCATGTCAAAGACCTCTTGAGTGGGAGAGGAATTGTTTCCTGGGCAGGCTTGTCAGGATCCCCCACTACGATGCTTGCTGTGCTCAGCTCTGGGCGTGAAAGACTGGTATTTGATCCAGGCCACCAGCCTGGCTGAAGGTGTGAGCCTTGGATACACCCCTTTCTTGGGAAGGGAGCCCTTCTTCCTCACCCCAATTCCGTGTATTAAATTCCACCTTCACCTGTTGACTCAAAACTCAAATCCCATCTCTTTCTAAAGCCTCATTTCCCAAATTCTGGGGATCTAGAGATCTGGAAGATTGCTATCCCTCCACTGACCACTAGCACTGCCCTGCCCTGCCCTGGACTCGGAGCTCCTGGGAAGTAGGAGCTGTGTCCTTGGTCTCTGCTCGGCTCTCAGAAGGCGCTTGATCGAATTTCTTCATTCGTGTTTTTGTTTGAGGAGCATTTTCTGCTTGGCCTGCAGCCTCGTTTTTAGGCCCAAACAATTAGAGTTGCAAGAGCCTCTCAGCGGTTCACCTGCCTCTTTGGCTCTGGCAGGAAACTGGGCTTCGTGGAGCAGCCGGTGCCCAGGCAGCTCTGCCTCCTCCTGTCCTTGACCCTGCGTGGATGCCCCGCCTCTGCCCGGGCTCTGCTGCCCCTCTGCCTTCTTTGTGCTCTGGCTTCTGGTCCTGCTGCGCTGGCTGCCTTTCTGCTCTGCTTTGCTCTCTGCTTTTCCTGCTTCTGCCGCTACGCCGCTGTCTTCCTTCTACCAGCCCTCCTTCCTGCGCCTCTCCTTCTCCATCTCCTCCTCCTTCCTTGTCTTCCTCTTCCTGTTTCTCTCACTTCTGCTTCTGCTCTTTTCCTGCTTGGGCGGCTCCTGCGTCTTATGCTTTCCTTCCACTTTCGCTTTCCCTTCTTTCTCCTGTGACAGCTTTTCCAGCGGCTGTGGCTTTGGCTTGAGCTTCTCCTTTGGGGGCTTAGGCTCTTCCCACTTCTGTTCCTTCTCCTCCTGCTGCTTCTGCTCTGGAGACTTCTCCTCCTTCTCTCGCCTCCTCCCTCCCTCGTCTTCTGCCTCTTTCTCTGCCTCTTTCACTTCTGCTTCTTAAGCATCTGCCCCTATTTCCTCTACTTCTGCGCTGGCTGCCGCTTCTGCTTTTTTCCCCTACAATGGCTGCTGCTTCCTCTTCTGCTGCTGTTTCTCCTTCTCTTCCTCTTTCTCCTTCTCTTCTTCTGCGGCTTCTGCTTTTTCTGCTTATCTTTTCCCGCTCTTCCTTCCCTCCTGTTCCTTCTCTTCCTCCCTCTCCCCACTCCTCCAGGTCCTCCTCCACTTCCTTCATTCCGTCTCTTCCTCCCGTGCCTCCTCCTCCTCTAACTCCTTCTGACTTTACATAGTCTCCTCCTGGTCAGTTCTGAATGTGCCAAGTGTATGGTGCCTATGAGACATTCTTTCTTTAGAGTTTCCCAGTGCTCTTTAAGAGCTCCAAATTTCTTGCAGACTTGGAACTGGCTAGTCAGCCTCCAGTACAGTCTCTTTGTGAGTGCGTGCTAAGTCGCTTCAGTTGTGTCCGACTCTTTGCGACCCTATGGACTGTAGCCCACCAGTCTCCTCTGTCCATGAGATTCTCCAGACAAGAATACTGAAGTGGGTTGCCATGCCCTCCTCCAGGGGGTCTTCCCGACCCAGGGATTGAACCCTTGTCTCCTGTGTCTCCTGCATTGCTGGCAGATTCTTTACAGTTGGGCCACTGGGGAAGCCCCACAGTCTCTTTAGTAAGTGACAAATATTAACAAGAAGTTCTCACAAAGAGACAGTGCTCTATAACTCAGTTCAGTTCAGTTCAGTCGCTCAGTCATGTCCGACTCTTTGCAACCCCGTGAACCACAGCACGCCGGGCCTCCCTGTCCATCACCAACTTCCAGAGTGCACCCAAACTCATGTCCATTGAGTGGGTGATGCCATCTAACCACCTCATCCTCTGTCATCCCCTTCTCCTCCTGTCTTCAATCTTTCCCAGCATCAGGGTCTTTTCAAATGAGTCAGTTCTTCACATCAGGTGGCCAAAATATTGGAGTTTCAGTTTCAACATCAGTCCTTCCAATGAACACCCAGGACTGATCTCCTTTAGGATGGACTGTTTGTATATCCTTGCTGTCCAAGGGACTTTCAAGAGTCTTCTCCAACACCACAGTTCAAAAGCATCAATTCTTCTGCACTCACCTTTCTTTATTGTCCAACTTTCACATCCATACACGACTACTAGAAAAACCATAGCCTTGACTAGACGAACCTTTGTTGATAAAGTAATGTCTGCTTTTCAATATGCTCTCTAGGTTGGTCATAAGTTTCCTTCCAAGGAGTAAGTACCTTTTAATTTCATGGCTGCAATCACCATCTGCAGTGATTCTGGAGCCCAGAAAAATAAAGTCAGCCACTGTTTCCCCATCTATTTGCCATGAAGTGATGGTACCGGATGCTCTATAATTAACTCAGTATTTAAAAACTCATTAGTTTGTTTGATGCTCATAGTTCTCAAAATGAGTAGAACAAGGGAACTAAGGCTCAGAAAGTTTCCATACTTCCCCAAGCCACATAGAAAGTCACAGGGCTTTGATAAGAACTTAAGGCTCCACTCTCCACCAGGTTTACTGTAGGGTCTAATATTTTTGCTTGCTTGTTTGTTTTATTTTTAAAAAATTATTATTTTTGGCTCTGTGGGTCTTTGTTGTTGAGGAGGCTTCTCTAGTTGCAGTGCATTAGCTTCTTATTGCAGTGGCTTCTCTTGTTTCAGAGCGTGGGCTTTAGGGAATGTGGGTTTCAGTAGTTGTGCACATGGGCTCAGGAGTTGTGGCCCCCAGGCCCTAAGGCACAGGCTCAGCAGCTGTGGCACACGGGCTTAGTTGCTCTGTGGCTCTATAGGATCTTTCCCGATCGGGGATGGAACCCGTGTCTCCAGCTTTGACAGGCAGACTCCTTACCACTGAGCCACCAGGGAAGCCCCTGCTTCTTTGTTTTAAAATAGACTTTACTTTTTAGATGAGTTTTAACCTGCTTGTTCTCAGTTGTGTCCGACTCTTTGTGACCCCGTGTACTGTAGCCCTCCAGGCTCCTCTGTCCACGGGATCTTCCAGGTAAGAATATTGGAATGGGTTGCCCTGCCCTTCCTGACCCAGGATTGAGCCCCCTGTCTCCTGAGTCTTCTGCATTGCAGGCAGACTCTTTACCACTGAGCCATCGGGGAAGGCCAGGTAAGTTTAAGGTTCATAGTAAAATTGAGTAGGGAGTACAGAGAGTTCTTACAGACCGGGCCTTATATTTTAACGAAACTTAAAAAGTCCTTTTGTATCCAGGATTTCACTTGTTTAAGAAACATGTAGAGAGGATATCAGCCCAGAGAGAGAAGGGATTTGGCCATGGTCACATAGCAAGGTAGTGACATCTAACTGGGATGAGGGCCCCAGCATCTTGTCCAAGGTCTGAGAAGGGGCTGGTATTGTTCAGAAAAGCAGCGGGGTGGTGAGTGGTAGTGGTTGGCATCAGATCAGCTTTCCTTCAATATGTCACCAGCCTCTCTCACTCAGGTCCTGGCATGGGAGACACATCCAGATCTGGTTCTACGAGCCCTCCTATCCTTAAGGAAAATTCTAGTGACTCCAATTCAGGGCATGAAACCAATAAGCACAGGAGTAGCTTTTCAAGAAAGATTCAGTTGAGAGGTTGAAAGTGCCACAAGGCCACAGGACAATTAAGAGTGTGCTGGGCTCTGAACTCTGAGCAGATGTCATCCTGGTTGGGAGCCAGGCTCCGGGAAAGGGAACTCTGGCCCTTCTGTACCAGTCCTGGCAGGGCCTTGCTAGGCAGCTGGTCTCCAGCCAGTAGCTCCCTTGCACTGCCAGCGTTGCATGGGCCCCAGGAGAATGGAAATGGAATTTGGCAAAATTCATACCTCGCCTTTTGAGAATGAGTAGGAGTGGCCCCCACATATGGGAAGTAGTAAATTATCCATCAGCCCCATGAGGGCAGGCCTCACCTGCTTTTACCAATCTTTGTATCCTGTTAAAGAGAAAATGATTCAGTGATATCTGTTAGAGAATAATCAGGCAGGCTTTCTTCAGGGAGACCGACCTGATAGGCAAAGGTACTATTCAAAAGAATAGTTTTGCAATAGGGGGTAGAGATTGGCCTCAATTCTAAATATGGCATGGGTGAGGGAGAGTTTATAACTGACGAATGGGGTGGGGATCAATATATAGAATTATTAAGAGGAAATATTGGGGATAAGTGGGGTTCTGGCCAAACTGCCTCATTAGGATTCTTGCTAAAGGCAGACCAGGCTCATCAGATATCAGCTGGGAGGTAGTGGAGAATAAGTACAATTCTGATCACCAATTCTAATTGGTGGTGTCCTCCCTGCCTCCACCCCAAGCAATTCTCTGACAGCAGCTGGGTGTCTTACAATTCAACTCAGTTTTGACACCATCTCCCTGGAGAATCCCAGGGACAGCGGAGCCGGGTGGGCTGCCGTCTATGGGGTCGCACAGAGTCGGACATGACTGAGGCGACTCAGCAGCAGCAGCAGCAGACACCATCTCCCTGGAGAGAGCATCAGATCCCACAGGTTAAGGGCTCAGTCCCACAAGACTGCCCTTGACTTCAGATGTCAATCACCTGGGCTTGTGACTGGCTGGCTGTAAATCAGAGGTTCAGCCATCCCTCCTTCACTAGAGTGGCTCATAGAGCTCAGAGAAACATATTACTGCATTATTGGTTTACTATGAAAGGATGTAATTCAGGGAGAGCCAAATGGCAGAGGTGCACAAGCAGGGTGTGGGGAAGGGGAGCAGAGCTTCCACACTGTCTCCAGGCACCCACCCCCCACCAGCCAGCACCAACCAGGAAGCTCTCTGAACCCCAGCCTCCGGGAGTTTTAGGGAGTCTTCATAGGCATGATTGATTTCACCAGTGGTCACTGGTGATTGATTCAATGCCCAGCCCTTCTCCCCTGGTTCTCACCCTTCAGTTACATGATCTGTACCCCTAGCAATCAGCCCCCATCCTTCGGTGGTTCAAAAAGTCAACACATTAACATCAACTCAGGTATGGTTGAAAGGGGTTTGTTATGAATATTACGATACCCTTATATCTCATCATTTTGGAAGTTCCAAGGGTTTTATGTGCTCTGTGACAGAAATGGTGAGCAAGACCAAATATATATTTCTAATTGTAAGTCATAATATCACAATGGTAGACATTAGACATCTGATCAGACATCTAGAGTGATCAGACATGAAGGATGAGTGAAAATGTTAGTCACTCAGTCATGTCTGACTCTTTGTGACCACATGGACTGTAGCCCTCCAGGTTCCTCTGTCCATGGAATTCTCCAGGCAAGAATACTGGTGTGGGTAGCCATTCCCTTCTCCAGGGGATCTTCCCAGCCCAGGGACTGAACCCGGGTCTCCTGAGTTGCAGGCAGATCCTTTACTGTCTGAGGCACCAGTGAAGGACGAGGGACTCTAGCTAAACTGACTTAGCAGGATCCTTGCTAAAATTAGACAATGCAGAGACAAACAAGGAAGTTATGGAGACAATCTTTGTCAATCCTCAGGGCTAAAACCAGTACTGAGCAGATAACAGGTACTTAAAAGTATTTGTTTATTGCTACCTCCATGCCAAAGCCAAGGAAGGAGGTTTCACTACTCCCTAGCATTTCCAACTCCAGCATTTTTATGTTTGTAGGACTCCTGGTGGGTTCTGATTTTAAGAGCCTGGTATCTGGGGTGGGAGTGGAGCATCAAGAATAACAGGGTAACAGCTTCCCCAGTCAGGCTTGAGTTTAGAGGTTGCCCAGAGGATAAAGGAAAGGAGGTAGCTTCAAAGGGGAGGGGGAAGCTGGCCAAGCCTTGGGCTTACGGCAAGGAAGGAAAGGAGACCTCAGAGAGCCCTTTGGACATGGGAAGAGGGCCTAAGGCTGAGAGGTAAAAGGGCTGGTGGAAGCAATCTTGTCATTTAGCCATTCACCAAACATGAACATGCCTCCTCTTTGTGATGAACTCCATAGGAAAGTATTGCATCTCTGTGGAGAGAAGAGGCTCCTCCTGCATCAGTCCTTTTCAGGAAGTCCTTTGAAAGCATGGCTTTACAATTCAGGTGCCCAAGTGCCAAAGGCACAGCATGCCACTGTTGCAGTGCCCCCCTGAAAAGAGCAATCTTTGGGGCTCCACTAGGACCACGTCTGCCTACTAATAAGAACCAGCTCCCAGGCACACTGATCACGGCTGCGGCTGCGCTGTGGTGAAGAGGAAGGGCGTGGCTCTCAGAGGTGGGAATCTCCAGAGGAGGTGGCAGGGGCTGCGCCTGGAAGGGCAGGGTAGAGCTGGCTGCGGGGAGGGCAGCGTCATCAAGGCGAGGAGGCCCCAGTGCTGTGCATGCACTGGTCCTCCCCTCTGACTTGAGTGGGAAGTGGCGGCTGTGGTTGGGAATCTCAGCCTGGGCCATCAGGTATTTCTGTGTCCTTCCTTTTGATGTTTTCTGACTTTGAGGGGAGAGATTGAGTTAATCATGCTCTCTAGTTCATGACACATGGTCATCACTGGTCCTGACAAATTGCCTCTCTGTTTCAGTGATTTAGTTCCATTTTCCCATCCATAAGCCATTTGCTCTAATATGCTTGAAATCTTTTGTTCTGTTTGTACATGTTCTTATATAAGGTGCACAGTTGTTGAGTTGCGTAAAAAACCCATTATTCTAACCTATGTAAATGAGTTGGATTTTCCCTGTCTCACTCCGCTTCTGGGATCCATCCATCCCTCCATGGATGTCCCATCCATCCTCTGGACATAGCACTGCATGAAGCCCACCCACTACATTCTGCTCCTCTGTCCCCCAGGGGTGGATGAGAGACACTGTTGGGCATGCTCGTGTCTTCACAGGGTTACCACAAGCTCATCAGTCAACAAGAAACCTGTGAGTTCAGTGGGCTGTGTCTGGCCAGAGCGGAAGTGGCTGTGACTTCAGTTCCTGAGGGACCTGCAAGGCTGGTGCTGGCTATCCATGTTCACAGTCACCATGTAATGTGGCGACACATGGGACAAATATTAGGTCTCTCCTGGCTTTGCAAAGACAATGTGTTCTTTATGCATAAGAGGAAGTTTAGGAAGCAAATCCAGGATGTCTGTTTTCCTGAAAGTTGCCTGTGAGTAAACACGGCCTTTGATTTGATGTGGGGACAGGATTGGGGGAGGGGTATGAAATCAGAAAAGTATGTATGTGTGCGTGTATGAGAGAGAGGGTGACTGGGCCAGAGAAGAGGGTGGAAGAGGGAAAGGGCATGGTTAGGGAAGACTATCTTCCTTCCCTCTTACCTAGCCATCCTCACCGTGACTTAGAGATAACCTGGGGCTGGTTTCTGAGTAAAGCTCTTCTAATGGAAGAGCTTGCAGAGTAAGCTGTTGTTCTTCCTTTAACAGGGTTGGCTCCTGTCTGTGCTTCCTGTGTTTCAGGAGAAGTTGGTTTTGATTTGGGGAAATAACGACATGCATGTACAGTCCAGAGGGTTTATTTATGCTGCATCAGTATCTCTGTTCTTCTGATGCTGCACAGGGACTTGGGCAACCTGAGGTTCTGTTTTGCTTCTCAAATCCTTCTTTCAGGTTGGCCCAGGTGGCCCTGCCTACAGGCTAGATATGGTAAGAGAGGGTGGGGGAATCATGGGGAGCAGTCATGGGATTCCAGGCATTTCCTCCTCCAGTTCTAGGATCGAAGAGTGAAGGCTAGATTGAATACATCAGAATTCCTTGGAATCCCCAATTTACTTTGATTGACTAATTCTTTCCACACAAGACACATTGCTCAGACAACTCTGCCAGTGAAAGGATTAGAGTGGTTCCACAGTTGTTCTGATGCAGAGGGCAGACGCATATTGATATCAAGCATTAGAGATTCATGGAGCCATGGGCTTGCTGTTCCTAGAAGGGTTCTTTCCATTTTTTCACCAATGCACCACAACATCTAGTATAGTCCCTGGCACAGACCTTATTTTGGCCCATAAGACCCTGTACGTTTGGGTAATTTCCATTTTTCTCATTGCTCAAGATGCTCCAGCCCAGTTGGCATTTCTGGAACTCTAATGTAACCAGACTGTTGCAGTCCTGACTCAGGACCTTGGCACCTGCTGTAACTGCTTCCTGGGACTCTTTACCCCTCAGATCTCTAAATGCCTGGCTCCTTGCCATCATCATGGTCCCGGCTCTAGCATCAGCTTTTCAGGGATGCCTTCCCTGACAATTCCTGCTAAAGGGTCAGCTCTTTACCTCCCTGACCTGGCCATTCTCTATCCCCTTACTCTGTTGTGTTTTCTTGATAGCACTTGCCATTCTGTCAAATTCTCTTATTTATATAATCATTTTTAGCACTTATTGCCACCTCTCCCTCTGGACCACACACTCGGTGAAAGCAGGGATGTTACCTGGCCTGCCACTGTTTCCCCAGGGCTGATGCCACGCTTCATGTACAGTATGTGCTAGCTAAATTAGCGTTTGACAAATCAGTCAATGAATGGATGTGAATGAATGAATAAGCCAGCTGAATGGGAGGCAGTGCAGTGGAAAAGAATCAGGACCAGGGAAAGGAAACACTTAGCGGGAAATCCTTGCCCTTTTCACCGGAGCCATTGATTCTGCAAAAGCCCCTTCCCCTCTGTGAGTGGTAGCTTCCTCATCAGAAAATTGGAGATGACAATACATTCACTGTGTGCCTCACCAGACTGTGAGGGGAGGATGCAAGAGCTTCTACTGGTGTAAAGCCCCACCCACTGGCAGAGGTTGCAGAGGTGCTCAGTGGGGACATCTCCAGCTGGGATGTAGAGGAGCTGCATGGTTTGGCTGCCTTGTGTGTTTCTGTTTTTATATTGAGCAGCCAGGGGGAGTTTCCTGGGCACCATTAGATGCCCAGAACTCCCAGTGACTGGGGTCTGCACAGGAGGTGGGGCCTGATCTCTGATTTAATTGGAGACAGTGAGCAATGCTGGCCAACTCTATTAGTCATAAGTCTAATGAGCTGAAATGGAACAAGCCTGAATAAAATCCATTAACAATAGCCATATTTACACTTCTATTGTCATACACACCATTTGTTGGTTTAAAACAAGCTGATTTTATTAGAGTCATTATTTCTGTTTGACAGAGAGATACAGAATCTGCATTTCGAAGGTGTGTGCACACAGCTGAAGAGGACCCATGCCTATACTTGGTGGGTGTTTTTCAGAACCAGTCTTTCTCAGAATGGTAGACTTTTTACTAATTCTAGGAAGGAAGTAGCTTCACTCTAGAGCAGTAGAAAAGACTCCAGGAACTATGTTTGCTAAGAGCCTTCTTTTTTCATTTTAACTGTTGTTGTAATACACCAGGATCCTGAATCCTTGGGGGGATAGGACCAGAAGAATCATAAGGAGGAGAGTGAGGTGTGAGCAGGCCAGGCTCGAGCCTCAGGCTGAGATGAGTATGGCATTTTCTGGGTACTGCAAGGAGGTTGGCCTCCTGAGAGGAAATGGGAGATACTGTTGGGAGGATATGGCAGGTGCAGTGAGTGACAACTCGAGGAATGTTGTGGTACATTGTATTTTTCAAAGATTGCTGCCACTTGTCCAGCCTGCATGCTCATCAGAAAATGTGACCTTGACCCCATGTACCCTCTCCTCTTGAGCCTGGAAAAGCCTGCCTTAACCCCAAGAGTGTGGCAGAAGGGATGTCATGTGGATGCCAAGGCTATGTCACAAAAATTCCAAGCACCTCCAGTTTTCTCTCTTGGGGCATTTTCTCTCAGAATCCCATTAGTATGCTCTGCAGAGGCCCAAACTGACGTGGAGAAGCCATGCACAGGTGTTCTGGCAACCACCCAGCTTAAGGGCTCACTGATGGCCAGCACCCATCACTAGCCATATTGATGAAGATGACTCTGGATACTTCCAACTGCTGAGTAACACCTCCCACCTCCATCTTCACGTCTTCTCAGACAAGGCCTCAGATACTCTGGAGCAGAGATAAACTACTCTGGCCAATCCTTGTCGAAATGCCTACGTGAGTGTGGGTGTGCTAAGTTGCTTCAGTAGTGTCCGACTCTTCGTGACCCTATGGACTACAGCTTGCCGGGCTCATCTGTCCATGGGATTCTCCAGGCAAGAATACTGGAGTGGGTAGCCGTGTCCTCCTCCAGGGGATCTGCCCAACCCAGGGATTGAACCTGCATCTTCTGCAACTCCTGCATTGAAGGCAGATTCTTTACCACTGAGCCACCAGGGAAGCCCTGAGATTCCTAACTCTCACTCTAGATAGTATAATGGTTATTTCATGCCATCCCCCAGATGGTCCCAGGGGGTGGTTTGTTGTACAGAAGAGTCATTGGAACAAACCCACACTTCAGTGGGAAGCCATTAAGGGATCAAATAGAGAGACATGCTCAGGAATCCCAGGAATCATCACTGAGGTCATCTCTGTTTTCATGGATAAGACAGGTGCTACCGAGATTGCCATCTCTCTTTACACGTAAGGAAACCGAGACTCAGAGACTCGCCACCTCAAGGCTCTGCAATGAGTAAGTGACAGATCAAGCCAGTAGGCCCCGCACCCAGCAAAGCAGCATCTAAGCCCTCTTGCTGCAGTCACTGCAGGATACAGCAGATATCTCTGTCTCCTGCCCTCCTTGGTAGATGAGGAAGCTGGCCAGAGTCCTGATGCCTTGTTCAAAATCCCTGGAGCTCGAGAACAACACCCAGTGACTCAGGATTCATCCTGCTGGGCACCCAGGACTTCCAGGGACATGAACTTCTCTGTTGACTACAGTTAGCCTGGTGTCTTAGGTCCACCGTGACGGGGACCATGTCATAGTTTGTCTAGACTAACTCCTCATTATATCCGTGGGGAAGACCAGAGTCTATCCATTCTTGAAGGCCCATCCCACCTGCCACCCCCTCAATAAAGCCTTCCCGGACGTCCCCACCATGAGTAGCTCATCACCCTCCTCTTGAGCTCCAATAGCGCTTTGCTCCTATATCTAATGGAGTACATTTCCTACATATGAAACAGTTCCATTCCAAGAGCATGTTCACAAGTCCAATTTGTTCCTAAGTCCAACCAAGTTAGCCTAATACGGTCAGTATATAGCATGGTACTGTAATAGGTTTATAATACTTTACAAACAAATAATATATAACAAACACAAAAAATGAACATTTTTAATCATCAGTACAGTACCTTGAAAAGTACAGTAGTATAGTATAACAGCTGGCATCCAGGAGCTGGCATTGAGTGAACAGGCGAGAAGAGCTACACCTGACTGGAGGAGAATCAGGGGGAGATGGTTGAGCTGAAGGATTGTCAGCAAGAGGAGACAGAGGGCAAGCGGCAATTTCACTGATGCCTGACGTTGATAGAATGCTCGTTTGCATCTTTGAAAGTTCACAGCTTGAAAGTTTGTTTCTAGGGGACCTACTATATATTACATGGCAGTATCTTTGCTTACTTGTCCAGAGATTAGTGCTGTCCACTGGGTGTTTAGTTGGCCTCTTGCTAGAACACTTACACATGGTCTTTACATGTCATCTCTCCTCATTAGCAATAACAAATAAATATTTATGAACAAGAAACACATCTGCAATTTCAGCCACCCAGTGGGGGAATGTAAGTATGTCTGAGGGGAGAGGAGCAGGGCAGGTGAGTAGGTTTGGAGGTGAAGAGAGACGGAGGGAAGTGGGCATTCAAACTAGATGACTTCTTAGTCCCGAATTCTTCTGGAATGTTTCACATGATCTACCCAATAGCAGACTCTCTGTCAATGCATCCTGACAGAAAGTTGTGTGCCCAGCACAGGGCTAAGTCAGGGCTATACTTAACAGACCTGGCCAGGGCCAAGCAGAGGTCGGGGAGGGGTGGGGGGGGGGGGGTCTCTGCTTGTGGTTCCAATGCTGATCTGCATACAAGCCAGAAGGCCTACGGCAAATCTCAGCCAGACCTCTCGCTTCAGTGAACATTTCATGAGCATCTACCTACTACCGTTTGCTGCCAGGTAGCAGCAGGGCACAAAGGAGTAAGAACCAGTCTCCCTACAGGAGCTTACACACAACGTGGAAACATTTTTAAAATTGGTTTTTGGTTGTGCTGGGTCTTTGCTGCTGTGTGCAAGCTTCTCTAGCTGCAGAGGTCGGGGGTTGCTTTTTGCTGCAGTGCATGTCACAGTGGCTTTTCTTGCCAAGCACGGGCTCTGGGTACGAGGGCGTCAGTAGTTTGGCACACGGGCTTAGTTACCCTGTGGCATGTGGAATCTTCCCTGACCAGGGATCAAACCCACGCCCCCTGCATTGGCAGGCAGAATCTTAGCCACTGGACTGCTATAGAAGTCTCAGTAACTTGGAAATGTTTGTAATTTCTCTTTGGCTTATTTTTTTTTTTAATCTGTAAACATTGAGCAAATGTGAAAACATTTTGGCTGGTGGGCATGTGGCACGCTATGTATTCTGGTTGAAACCAAATGTTCTCACCCCTCCCCCTCAGATCCTCATTCCACATATTTCCCTTTCTCAGGAGGGCGGCCAAACAGCAGATCTTTGGGAAATCAAGAATTGTTAGGACATTCGCCAAGCCTGGCTGGCAACATTAAAAGCACTAAAAACAAGTGAGCTTCCAGAATGAAGGAATTAAGAAGAAAGGGTCTGAATTCAGAAGAAAGGGCCTGAATTCAGAGGGTGATGAAGGAAAACTGTAACAACTAGTCAGATTCCTTACTAAACTCTTTTTTTTTTTCTCAAGAAGCTCAAGTCACTTGCCAGTTCACTCTAGGGCACGGCGCTTCTTCCCAGCTTCTGTGATGGCCAATGGTCAGCCCAGGGGATGGGGACAAGGGACTTGACCACAGCAACCAGTGGCTTCAGGGACAGTGGAAAGAGCTCTGGGAAGAGCAGAGAAGGGGGAACCTGTCTGGGGGCCACATCTTAGGATAATTTGCTTTCTTGTCGCAGTCTTTGCTCTCCGTAGCATGAGGGGGCCAGCCACAGGAGTCAGCCTGGCCCTGCTCCCTCCCCCTGCCTCTGAGCGTGCCACCTTCCCTCCCCAGCCCCCAGGCTCCCATGGACACCCCTCCCCACTCTGCTGTCTCCTCTACTCCTCTTCCAAAACAGAGCTTCACCGTGAGTCACCCCTCTTCTCAGGCCACAGCTGACCCTTCCCCTCCCCAAATGCTTCTTCCTCTGACTCTCGGCAAGTCTTTCCTTCCTGTGCATCCTGAATACCAGAGCCCAAAGGCACTTTAGGGGTAGGGCACTTTAGTGCCATCCTCACTGGCTGCTCCATCCGGACCTTTTTCCATATTAAGCTTGGGCTCACCCTGAGCCAACCAAGGCAGATGTTCAGTATCTTCTAAAAGCTCCCCTGGTCGCTCAAAGGTGCATCCAGGGCTAAGAACTAAAGGTGGCCGGAACTCAGTCCCATGTGGATTCAAATGACCTCTTCCTTTCCTAGAAACAAATTCGTGGCCCTTCCAAAGCCACTCTTCCTGGCATCTCCTGGGCTTGGCTTACTTTGGTCTCTTTTTATTCCTTTTCTTTTTTTTTTTTAATTTTGCACCTGAATTCCAGAGGGCTGAGTTAATGCTATTTCTCAGTTCCTGGTGTGTTCATGTTTGGAGGAAACGAAATTATCTTTGGGCTCCTCTCCATTCCCTTTCTTTACCCAGAGAGCACCATTTTTGTTTTATTTCATTTACGGTTTGTTTTGTTTTCTTTTTTAAAAAATTTTTGTTTGTGTTTTGAGACCACCATTTTAATGCGCTTATGTTTATCTTTCTACTTGAATATGTTCTGGCAAAAGGTGTATTCTTTTGCAAAGATGTGCTTTCACTTGTGTGAGTCACATGTTAACATGGCTTATTCTGTATCAGCAACTTGTCTTCCTGACACTCCACACTTGCATTTTCACACAGGCCAACCAGCCTATTCGTGGGTTTCTTTCCTGAACTCACCATTCCCCTTTCTGAGAGAGATGAGACAGGTCAGCCTCCAGGCCCAGAAATGTTGTTGGGTATGTACCTGTCCTCCCATCCATTAGCCCTGTACTGGGAGTCCAACCGAGAGACCGGTGGAGGAGCGCCCTGTTTGCCACGTACCGCTGGACTCGACCTCCACCCAGGACAGAGGCACTGGATTCAGAGTCCTAGGAGGCTGTGGTCTGTGTGTTAGCATCTGACAAACTGCTGCCCTGCCCACCTTGTCCCACTGGCCCTGGTTTTACAATTGCTGATATGACCTCCCAAGTTCCTATTGTGAGATCTATTATCAGATCTCACAATAGCCCCAGAGCACCATTCTGCATGCCCTGAGCACCCTGGGGGGCTGCTGATCAGCTCACTTGCGCACACACAGGGACAGGCAGTAGCCTGGTGCCCTGGACTGAAGGTGCTGATGTCCTCCACCCTAAGGGTTGGAGCTGATGGGATCTCTTCACAGCAGAGCCTGGTGCTAAGACCTGGTGCTGAGCTGTGTTTCCAACCATCTGACTTGATCTTGAAAGGACTGCATTTTCCGGCCACTTGCTGGTAGATTCCGGCTTGGGGCGTGTTTCCTGGATCTGGCTGTCTTATTAACCCCAAACTGCTAGCTTTGGCATCCAGCTGGATAGGTTTTATGATCAACAGAGCAAACAGTCACACTGAGCTGGAGCAAATGGATTATCCTTGGTCTTTTTATGCAAAAACAAAACCACAATGTTTCTGAGTCTGTGTTTGGAGCAATGCATTTGGGCAGAAGGGCAGTGCGTTAGATGCCGCCCAAGCTCCTTTTCCTCTTGCAGGGCGGAAGCTGAGGCCGCAGGGACTTGCTCAGGGTGATAGAATTAGGACAAGAGCCCCCAGTAGAACCCAGGTGTCCCAATCCCTGAACTGATCTTTCCATGCACTGGCCTCTGCTCTGTATTTGATCACTCCCAGGGTGTGTGGCCTCATCAGTGTGGTGACCGGATATTTTGCAGGACAGCGGCAGCCTTCTCTCCTGTGCTGACCGGTTGAGCACAGGTCATAGAGCACGGACCATCCTGCCCTGTGCTTTTGTCCTGGCCTTGCCTGGGATGAGCTGTATGAATTAGGACACGTGATTTCAATTTCTGAGCTTCAGTTTCTAACCCCAGGAAAAAGGGATAACAATAGCTATAACATTTGCATCAAGAGTCTTAAAATATTTATACCCTTTAATCCAGTGATCTGATTCTAGGCACTTAACCTGTAAAAGCAACGGAAAGTGTATAAAAAAAAGCTTTATGCTCAAAAATGTCCATTGCCATCACATATTATGTCTACACAGACGATTTTTGATAGCATGGGGAAATGTTTATGTTAGTTCAGTTCAGTCGCTCAGTCGTGTCTGACTCTTTGCGACCCCATGAATTGCAGCACACCAGGCCTCCCTGTTCATCACCATCTCCCGGAGTTCACTCAGACTCACATCCATCGGGTCCATGATGCCATCCAGCCATCTCATCCTCGGTCGTCCCCTTCTCTACCTGCCTACAATCCCTCCCAGCATCAGAGTTTTTTCCAATGAGTCAACTCTTCTCATGAGGTGGCCAAAGTACTGGAGTTTCAGTTTTAGCATCATTCCTTCCAAAGAAACCCCGGGGTTGATCTCCTTCAGAATGGACTGGTTGGATCTCCTTGCAGTCCAAGGGACTCTCAAGAGTATTCTCCAGCAACGCAGTTCAAAAGCATCAATTCTTTGGCCCTCAGCCTTCTTCACAGTCCAACTCTCACATCCATACATGACCACAGGAAAAACCATAGCCTTGACTAGACAGACCTTTGTTGGCAAAGTTATGTCTCTGCTTTTGAAGATGCTATATAGGTTGGTCATAACTTTTCTTCCAAGGACTAAGCGTCTTTTAATTTCATGGCTGCAGTCACCATCTGCAGTGATTCTGGAGCCCCAAAAAATAAAGTCTGACACCGTTTTCACTGTTTGCCCATCTATTTCCCATGAGTGATGGAACCGATGCCATGATCTTCGTTTTCTGAATGTTGAGCTTTAAGCCAACTTTTCGCTCTCCTCTTTCACTTTCATCAAGAGGCTTTTTAGTTCCTCTTCACTTTCTGCCATAAGGGTGATGTCATCTGCATATCTGAGGTTATTGATATTTCTCCTGGCAATCTTGATTCCAGCTTGTGTTTCTTCTAGTCCAGTGTTTCTCATGATGTACTCTGCATAGAAGTTAAATAAGCAGGGTGACAATATACAGCCTTGACGTACTTCTTTTCCTATTTGGAACCGGTCTGTTGTTCCATGTCCAGTTCTAACTGTTGCTTCCTGACCTGCATACAGATTTCTCAAGAGGCAGGTCAGGTGGTCTGGTATCCCCATCTCTTGAAGAATTTTCCACAGTTTCTTGTGATCCACACAGTCAAAGGCTTTGGCATAGTCAATCAAGCAGAAATAGATGTTTTTCTGGAACTCTCTTGCTTTTTCCATGATCCAGCAGATGTTGGCAATTTGCTCTGTGGTTCCTCTGCCTTTTCTAAAACCAGCTTGAACATCAGGGAGTTCACAGTTCACGTATTGCTGAAGCCTGGCTTGGAGAATTTTGAGCATTACTTTACTAGCATGTGAGATGAGTGCAATTGTGCGGTAGTTTGAGCATTCTTTGGCATTGCCTTTCTTTGGAGTTGGAATGAAAACTGACCTTTTCCAGTCCTGTGGCCACTGCTGAGTTTTCCAAATTTGCTGGCATATTGAGTGTAGCACTTTCACAGCATCATCTTTCAGGATTTGAAACAGCTCAATGGGAATTCCATCACCTCCACTAGCTTTGTTCGTAATGATGCTTTCTAAGGCCCACTTGACTTCACATTTCAAGATGTCTGGTTCTAGATTAGTGATCACATCATCATGACTATCTGGGTCGTGAAGATCTTTTTTGTACAGGTCTTCCGTGTATTCTTGCCACCTCTTCTTAATATCTTCTGCTTCTGTTAGGTCCATACCATTTCTGTCCTTTATCGAGCCCATCTTTGCATGAAATGTTCCCTTGGTATCTCTAATTTTCTTGAAGAGATCTCTAGTCTTTCCCATTCTGTTCTTTTCCTCTATTTCTTTGCATTGATCACTGAAGAAGGCTTTCTTATCTCTTCTTGCTATTCTTTGGAACTCTGCATTCAGATGCTTATATCTTTCCTTTTCTCCTTTGCTTTTCGCCTCTCTTCTTTTCACAGCTATTTGTAAGGCCTCCCCAGACAGCCATTTTGCTTTTTTGCATTTCTTTTCCACGAGGATGGTCTTGATCCCTGTCTCCTGCACAATGTCACGAACTTTATTCCATAGTTCATCAGGCACTCTATCTATCAGATCTAGGCCCTTAAATCTATTTCTCACTTCCACTGTATAATCATAAGGGATTTGATGTAGGTCATACCTGAATGGTCTAGCGGTTTTCCCTACTTTCTTCAATTTCAGTCTGAATTTGGTAATAAGGAGTTCATGATCTGAGCCACAGTCAGCTCCTGGTCTTGTTTTTGTTGGCTGTATATAGCTTCTCCATCTTTGGCTGCAAAGAATATAATCAATCTGTTTTCGGTGTTGACCATCTGGTGATGGTCTTCTCTTGTGTTGTTGGAAGAGGGTGTTTGGTATGACTAGTGCATTTTCTTGGCAAAACTCTATTAGTCTTTGCCCTGCTTCATTCCGCATTCCAAGGCCAAATTTGCCTGTTACTCCAGGTGTTTCTTGACTTTCTACTTTTGCATTCCAGTCCCCTATAATGAAAAGGACATCATTTTTGGGTGTTAGTTCTAAAAGGTCTTGTAGGTCTTCATAAAACCGCTCAACTTCAGGTTCTTTAGCATTACTGGTTGGGGCATAGACTTGGATAACTGTGATATTGAATGGTTTGCCTTGGAGACAAACAGAGATCATTCTGTCGTTTTTGAGACTGCGTCCAAGTACTGCATTTCGGACTCTTTTGTTGACCATGATGGCTACTAGATTTCTTCTGAGGGATTCCTGCCAGCAGTAGCAGATATAAGGTCATCTGAGTTAAATTCACCCATTCCAGTTCATTTTAGTTCGCTGATTCCTAGAATGTCGACGTTCACCCTTGCCATCTCTTGTTTGACCACTTCCAATTTGCCTTGATTCATGGACCTGACATTCCAGGTTCCTGTGCAATATTGCTCTTTACAGCTTCGGCTATTGCTTCTATCACCAGTCATATCCACAACTGGGTACTGTTTTTGCTTTGGCTCCATCCCTTCATTCTTTCTGTAGTTATTTCTCCTCTGATCTCCAGTAGCATATTGGGCACCTAATGACCTGGGGAGTTCCTCTTTCAGTATCCTATCATTTTGCCTTTTCATACTGTTCATGGGGTTCTCAAGGCAAGAATGCTGAAGTGGCTTGCCATTCCCTTCTCCAGTGGACCACGTTCTGTCAGACCTCTCCACCATGACCCACTCGTCTTGGGTTGCCCCGCAGTCATGGCTTGGTTTCATTGAGTTAGACAAGGCTGTGGTCCTAGTGTGATTAGACTGAGTAGTTTTCTGTGAGTATGGTTTCAGTGTGTCTGCCATCTGATGCCCTCTTGCAACACCTACCATCTTACTTGGGTTTCTCTTACCTTGGGCGTGGGGTATCTCTTCACAGATGCTCCAGCAAAGCACAGCCGCTGCTCCTTACCTTGGATGAGGGGTATCTCCTCACCGCCACCATTCCTGACCTTCAACGTGGGATAGCTCCTCCAGGCCCTCCTGTGCCTGCGCAGCCACTGCTCCTTGGGTTGCTCCTCCCGGCTGCAGGCCCTGGCCTCGGGCTCGGGGTGGCTCCTGAGGGTCGCCGCCCCTGGCCTTGGGCGCAGGGTGTCTCCTCTCGGCCGCCCCTGATCTCGGACGCGGGGTAGTTCCTTCCGGCCATCGCCCCTGATCTTGGACCCGGGGTAGTTCCTCTCGGCCCGTCGCCCCTGACCTCGGACGCGGGATGTCTCCTCCCGGCTGCCGCCCCTGACCTCCGACGTGGGTAGTTTCTCTCGGCCAGGCTTAGGGAGCCGGCTCTCGCAGCTGCCCGCGCTGCTGAGTGTAAATTGTTTTTAAAGAAGAAATAAACCAAAAGTGATGGGTTGCTCAGAGGGTGGGCTTATGAATAATTTTTTCCTTATTCTTCTCTATACTTTCCAAAAATTTTTGCAATACCTATGTATGACTTTTATAAGCAGGAAAAAAATTCTTATATCATTAAGAATCAATAATGAAAGAAAAACATTTAAACACCTAACCTGATCTATCTTCTTCTAAGAATTTTCTTCAACGTCTATTATCAGATCTCACAGCAACCCCCAGAGTTAAGAATGACTCTTTACAAACAAGGATGCTGGGCAGGGTGGTGAAGGGACTTTTCCTACCGGTGACTGGGAACCAGCAAGGGAGCCAAGCTCCTGGCTTGGGTGACAGAGCCCCCATTGTCACTGTGCCCTGCCCCTCGGAGCCACAGTGCAAAACTGATCAAGGAGAGATGCAGGGTAATTGTTAGGCACTTTCTGAGGTATCTGAGTAGGGCAGATGGCTTCCCACTTGAGACAGCCAAAGGGGAGCCTGAGGTTCTTGACCCCCTTTTCCCCAGCTAAATCAGAGGAAGGGGAGATGCGGGGATCCCCACAGAGAGGCTGCCTGGGATCTGGATGACTTGTCCTGGGGCTGTGTCTTTGAGCTCATAGATGGGAAGTGAGTGGCATCAGCTGAGGGGATTAGGGGGGTGCGGAGAGGGTCATGGGTGACAGAAGTCAGACAGAATACTCCATACTGGCACCACTACACAGCCTCAATCTAGAAGGTAATAGCAGCCTGCTTGTCTGAGCCATCAGGAGTGGCTTTGCCAGGGGCAGTGGTGCCAGCCAGGGGCAGTTGTGCCAGCAAGGGGCAGAAAGTCCACCAAAGGTCCTAAGTGTTTCAATCTGCCTTAATGCCTGCTTCCCATGCATTGTGTCTTTCCTTGGAACCTCAGCAGCTTCCCCGGAGAGGATGCAGGCCTGGTGGCCCTGAGTTAGGAGAGCTCAGGCAGATCAGATGTTGTCTCTGAAGCTCCCACAGAGGCTGGCAGGAGGGGGAAGGCTCATGGGCTCACCTGCAGCCAGAGCTCAGGGTCCGGTGTCGGGAAAGAGTGTGCCTCTCCCTCCAGAACTGGGGAAGAGGACAGAGTTTGGGATTTTGAATGCTCGCTTGAGTAGTGTCTCAGCAATGCACCCTATCCAGGGAGCACAATTTTGCAGTAGCCCCATCTGTCTCACTATCTTTGGATAAGGTTTGCCTTCTCTGGATCCCCTATCAGAGCCCCTCCAATACATGAGTGGTGGCTATTGATGCCACTGGTGAGGGTGGGAAGGTATTCCCTGGCAAGAGTGGGGAAGACACAGGGTAAAACCTTTTCATGCAGTCCATTTGGCTGGAGTGTAGGGGAGGAGGGCAAGTTGTGAGGAGGAATTCCTAAAAGGGAGGAAGGTCAGGTGATGGAAGGTCTGAGACCCTGCCTGGCACTATCACCCTCTGCTGCCTCCCTGAGCTTACGAGGGCAGAATAAGATTCTGGCTAAGGGCATGTGGTGAACACTACAGCAAGGCATCATACAAGAAGGGGACTTTGGGGCTGACTCAGCTGTTTGCTGAGACGTGACCATCTTTACTTTCAAACCACCTGCTCCTGGATGCCTGGCAGTGCATAGTACTTGCCAGTGGCTCTCAAGTGGAAGATGCAACAGAATCACCTGGGAACTTGTTTAAAATGCAAGTCACAGAGCCCTTCTCTGAGAGTCTGCTTCAAGTCTGGGGTGATGCCTAGGAGTAAGCACTTTAACAATTTCCCCCAAGTGATTCTGATGCATGTAGTGCATGGACCATACTTGTGGATCACTCAGCTGACAGATTAATTTGACTTGGCTATAGCCAAATGTAACTACACAGGGTCCAGAATATATCCTTGGACCACTGCCATCTTATCTCTGGTCCAGAAATTCAACTGAGGCATCTCTACTGCCGGCACTAAGGTATTCCCCCCTCTTTCTCAGGTACAATTGAGAAGTCCTGTCAAGCATTTCTGCAAGTCCTCATGAAAGGAGTTCATGTCTTAACGATGCTCAATTTGGGGGAGCCAAAATATATATAAGTCCATCCTGCTATGGGTCACCTGGGACCCCAGTGCTCCATGATACTACAAATATCCCTTAACCCTTTCCAAAAACTCTTAATTGTAAGAAGGCTGTGGAATTAATGAAAATATCCATTTTCTTTGCTTCTGGTGGAAATAGATCCACTTAGTATGGTGACATTGGGTTGAATGCATTGCAGTAAACATTTATTGTGTTAGACCGGGCTGACAAGAAATTTACATGTTTACATTTCATTCATTAGTATATGGGCAAATGAACTACTAATTAATGCACTCAAGCGGTCGATATTGTTCAAAACACATGCTCTGTAAGGGAAGCTCAGCTGGTAAAGAAGCCACCTGCAGTGCAGGAGACCTTGGTTTGATTGCTGGGTTGGGAAGATCTGCTGGAGAAGGGATAGGCTTCCCACTCCAGTATTCATGGGCTTCCCTAGTGGCTCAGACAGTAAGGAATCCTCCTGCAATGCGAGAGACCTGGGTTCGATCTCCGGGTTGGGAAGATCCCCTGGAGGAGGGCATGGCAACCCACTCCAGCATTCTTGCCTTGAGAATCCCCAAGGACAAAAGGATCCTGGTGGGCTATAGTCCATGGGGTAGCAAAGAGTGGGACACGACTGAGCAACTAAGCAAAAACAAAACAAACCACACACACACACAAAAAAACCGGAGGAGGGGCAGAAATGAAGTAGTGACATTTAAAAGAAGAGGTTTGAAACCTTGCTCTGGATATCTAGCTCCTTGTATGTTACCAAGAGAAGGTTGTTTTAAAAATGTAAAAGGTTTTACTCACCTTTTCCCCTCTTTTGCTACAAGTGACAGCTGTAGCCTCCCAGAGAAGAATCTGTTCCTTGGACATGTTTCAGGGATGTTAATTTCATTCAGCCCAGGGCTGCAGGAAAAATGGATTGCTTGTAGGAGAAAGTGTCCACTTCCCATAGCTGCATCTAGGGAGGGCTGAGGGTTGGCCCCTGCTGCCCTCCAGCTTTTCTCCTGTTCACGTGGGCCAGGCTCATGTGTATCTTCCAGGATACCCAATTTTACCTGATATATGGGAAACTTAAGTAGCTACATTTAAGGCTCAAACATTAGTAGAGGACTCTTGTACTGCCTAAGGATGAGTGATTCATGTATTCCACCTGCTGGAGTGGACCAGGGGTCAAAAGCTCATTAGAGTTTACTGCTGCAGCTAAGTCG
Source organism: Ovis aries (assembly GCF_016772045.2). NCBI lineage: Eukaryota > Metazoa > Chordata > Mammalia > Artiodactyla > Bovidae > Ovis > Ovis aries. The sequence continues at coordinate 193,617,095 of NC_056054.1, read as the reverse complement.
TTTCAGTCGTATCCGACTCTGTGCGATCTCACAGACAGCCCATCAGGCTCCTCAGTCCCTGGGATTCTCCAGGCAAGAATACTGGAGTGGGTTGCCATTTCCTTCTCCAGTGCAAGCATGCATGATTAAGCACATTTTTTATTGGCAGAAAGTGCAGACTTCTGGTGCTCAGTACCAAGATTCTTTTGGGTTTGGGGTACATTATAAAGGCACTCTTTCTCTTCTTCCTTGGAGATCTCAATATCTTCTTACTTTCATGAGCTTCCCATGGTGGGCATCAGAATCACCCCTAGAGATTCTGATTGAGTTCATCTAGGCCAGGCATCTGTAAGGAGATCCAACCAGTCCATCCTAAAGGAAATCAGTCCTGAATATTCATTGCAAGGACTGATCTTGAAGCTGAAACTCCAATAGTTTGGCCACCTGATGCAAAGAGCTGACTCATTTGGAAAGACCCTGATGCTGGGAAAGATTGAAGGCTGGAGGAGAAGGGGATGACAGAGGATGAGATGGTTGGATGGCATCACTGACTCAATGGACATGAGCTTGAGTAAACTCTGGGAGTTAGTGATGGACAGGGTGGCCTGGCATGCTGCAGTCCATGGGGTTGCAAAGAGTCAGACATGACTGAGTGACTGAACTGAACTGAGGCCAGGCATTTTCCTTTTTGAAATCCTCCATAAGTGACTCTGGGGCTTCCCTGGTGGCTCAGATGGTAAAGAATCTGCCTGAAATGCAGGAGACCTGGGTTCAATCCCTGGGTTGGGAAGATCCCCTGGAGGGGGGAATGGCTACCCACTTCAGTATTCTTGCCTGGAGAATCCCATGGACAGAGAAACCTGGTGGGCTACAGTCTATGAGCCCACAAAGAGCTGGACATGACTGAGCAACGAACACTTTCAGTTTCACTGTAGGTGACTCTGAATCACTCCAAAGTCTGAGAACCACTGACTGTATAGGTGGATGATTCTCAAGTTGACACTTTGCCACCTTCTGCCTTCTGGGGTGTCTGCATCTGGTATGTCTGATGGGCATTTCAAACTGGAAGAAGTGGAAGAATTGTGGGAGTCACTCAGCAGCTGCCTTCAACTCGGTCCTCTCTTTCTTTCTTCCAAAATATATCTCAGGTCTATCACCTCCTATACGGAAAATCCTGCCTTTTGTAAACAAAGTCTAACTGTCGCTGGATAGAGAAGCCATCTCTCTGATTCACAAGATTCCCCTTGAGAATTCCTAACTGTTCCTCCAACCACAGTGATCTGGGTAAGGTCTTGCTATTCTCCCTGCATGAACACATGCTTCTTTCTTTCCTTTGCTCCAGCAGAGACAGAACTGGACTCTTTGACAAGATTGGTTTCACCTAAGACTCAGCAGTATCAAGAAGGAAGTAAACACAGGGCACAATATAACACAAGATACCCTGGTATTCAAGGTGGAATTTCTCCCGGAAGCCTGTAGACCCTGCCTCATCCTGGCTCCTCTTCTGTGTCCCTACGGTGGGCGTTATCTCAGCCCTAGCCAAGCAGAGAATGTACCCATTTCCCTTGACTCTTCAAGTTTCTACTCAGGCAGCCAGAGGAAGGTTCTCCTCCTATGTATGTGCTCCATTTCTGCTTCTTGTCTGGGCACTCATCTCTTTCTCAGATGACTGGTGTTGGAAATAACCACTCCCTTCAGAGGGGGCCAGGTCTTCTCAGGGCTACGGTCTCATAGACTTCAGCACTGCCACCAAACCAAAATAAGATACAGTGACCTTGATATTCAGAAGGAATATACATCACCCCTCTGGCCAGCTCCAGTGCCTTAGTTCTGGCCCTCATCAGCTCTCGCCAGTACGGAGAAGGCTTCCATTGAATTTTTGACCACAGTCTTTCCCATTGTTGCAGGTCCACAATCCTAAAGTACAGAATATCATAATCTATGGGTTCTCAAACTATTGGGTCTCGAGGCTCTTTTACTTTGTTAAAAATTACTAAAGACCCCAAAGAAATTTTGTTTATGTGAGTTATAGCTATCAGTATTTACTATGTTGGAAATTAAAATGGAGTTTAAAAATGTTTGTTTACTAATTCCCTGGTGGCTCAGTGGTAAAGAATCTGCCTGCCAAAGCAGGAGATACTGGTTTGATCCCTGGGTTGGGAAGATCCCCTGGAAAAGAAAACGGCAACCCATTCTAGAATTCTTGCCTGGGAAATCCCATGGACAGAGGAGCCTGACAGGCTACAGTCCATGGGGTTACAAAAGAGACATAACTTAGCAACTAAACAACAACAACTCATTTTAAAATAGCAATAATAGACTTTTGGATAGCAGCCATTCTGACTGGTGTGAAATGGTATCTCACTGTGGTCTTGATTTGCATTTCTCTGATAATCAGTGATGTTGAGCATCTTTTCATGTGTTTGTTAGTCATCTGTATGTCTTCTTTGGAGAAATGTCTATTTAGTTCTTTGACCCATTTTTTGATTGGGTCATTTATTTTCTGGAATTGAGCTGCAGGAGTTGCTTGTATATTTTTGAGATTAGTTGTTTGTCAGTTGCTTCATTTGCTATTATTTTCTCCCATTCCAAAGGCTGTCTTTTCACCTTGCTTATAGTTTCCTTTGTTGTGTAGAAGCTTTTAATTTTAATTAGATCCCATTTATTTATTTTTGCTTTTATTTCCAGTATTCTGGGAGGTGGATCATAGAGGAACCCTCTTACACTGTTGGTGGGAATGCAAACTAGTACAGCCACTATGGAGAACAGTGTGGCGATTCCTTAAACAACTGGAAATAGAACTGCCTTATGACCCAGCAATCCCACTGCTGGGCACACACACTGAGGAAATCAGAATTGAAAGAGACACGTGTACCTCAATGTTCATCGCAGCACTGTTTATAATAGCCAGGACATGGAAGCAGCCTAGATGTCCATCAGCAGATGAATGGATAAGAAAGCTGTGGTACATATACACAATGGAGTATTACTCAGCCATTAAAAAGAATACATTTGAATCAGTTCTAATGAGATGGATGAAACTGGAGCCTATTATACAGAGTGAAGTAAGCCAGAAGGAAAAACACCAATACAGTATACTAATGCATATATATGGAATTTAGAAAGATGGTAATGAGAACCCTGTATATGAGACAGCAAAAGAGACACAGATATATAGAACAGACTCTTGGACTCTGTGGGAGAGGGAGAGGGTGGAATGATTTGGGAGAATGGCACTGAAACATGTATACTATCGTGTAAGAAATGAATCGCCAGTCTAGGTTCGATGCAGGAGACAGGATGCTTGGGGCTGATGCAGTGGGATGACCCAGAGAGATGATATGGGGAGGGAGGTGGGAATGGGGTTCAGGATGGGGAGCTCATGTACACCTGTGGTAGATTCATGTCAATGTATGGCAAAACCAATACAGTCTTGTAAAATAAAAAGAAAGAAAGAAAAAAATAGCAATAATAAACATGTCAAATAACATTTAAAAATATAAAGTAATCATATTAGAAAAGAGCCTCATGCTTGCAAAGATTGAAGGCAGGATGAGAAGGGGACGACAGAGGACAAGATGGTTGGATGGTCAGTGGACACGAGTTTGAGCAAGCTCCGGGAGATAGTGAAGGACAGGGAAGCCTGATATTCTGCGGTCCATGAGTTGAAAAGAGTTGGACATGACTGAGTGACTGAACAACAACAGAGTAATAGTATTTCTTCAAACAATAACCAAATTTACTGAGAATAATGACATTGTTATACTTTTGCAAGTTGCTTTAATATTTGGCTTAATAGTTTAAGCTAGAGTCTGTTACGCTATGCTGTTTTGTGCCATGTTGTGCTATGAAGTAAACGAGGAAAATCTGGCCTTATGCATATATGTAGTAGAAAAGGGAGGAGTATTTTCATGGCCTTCTTAGATAATGGTGGGCATTCTTTTTTTAAACTCAAGAAGTGGTAGTTTCTTAAATGTCTTTGCAATGCGAAATCTGAAACTATTATTATGAACGTTTTGCACTCTTACATTAAATCCCATTCCTTTGTGTTTTGGATGTGTCTTTTTCTAGCACCAGGCATTGGCCATTTGAAACATATTGGCTCACTGAAAGAAAGTGAAAGTGAAGCCATTCAGTCTTGTCTGACTCTTTGCGACCCCACAGACTGTAGCCTACCAGGCTTCTCCGTCCATGGGATTCTCCAGGCAAGAATACTGGAGTGGGTTACCATTTCCTCCTCCAGGGGATCTTCCCGACCCAGGGATCGAACTCAGGTCTCCCTCATTGAAGGCAGATGCTTTAACCTCTGAGCCACCAGGGAAGCCCATTGGCTTACTGAGTTACATACATTTTCTAAATATTGACACATTTCATTATCCACTGTTTAAAAATCACATCCATTAATATCACTATTAGAATATCATTGGAAAAGTCATGATATATTGGGAAGTTATCCTACTTGCAGCGGCAGACAGACACAGTGTTTTCAAAATTCGAATTCTCACTTGAAAGCTCAGATCTTGTCATTGGCAACAAATACTGTTGGTTATTTTCTTTGCAGTAACAGACTCACCAGATTCATTTTTGAGAAAATAGCTACCAAAACTCAAGTCTGAATAACCATAGTTTGTCTGTCAGCTGTTCCTTTCAAGTTAAAGCAAGTTTTCTGAAGAAGTAACTAGCACAGCTCACCATTCAGTCACTAAGTGATTTTCCTGGAGATAAGCACTGTACTTCCGTGTAAGGTAGAAGCGTTTATATATGCACTTAACAGTTCATCACACAGAATGTTAAAACAACATGTTACTCAGGGGTTGAGACTTAATACATTTAGTAATTTTGCTGTTTCATCAAGGACCATCATAGGTGAAACTGGCTTTCAAAACATCTATTTATTTATTTTACCATGAGTGTAAGATATGAAGGATACAGTGATTCTCCACATGGTAGAGTGCTTCTATCATGATTGTGCTAAGGGAGTAGTAGTTTTACTCACTGTTGCTTCTGTGCCATCTCTGCAAATATCAGCACGGGAAAGAAAGGCAAATGACTTCTTTGTACCACAATGAAAATAGTTCTGACCTCATGGAGCCCCTCAAAGGGTATTGGAAACACCAGAGACCCCTAGAAGAGACTTTGAGAATTGCAATACTAACTCATCAACTCTCCATGATTCCCCTTTCCTATAGGCTAAAGACTGGCTAGACCAGGAGTGGCATGAATGGCAATCTTCCTTCTTTTCTTCTCCAGGCTCTATCCATAAAGATTTGACTTTTAAGGAAGAGCAGCAGAGAGCCCACGAGAACTCTCTGTGGGGCAGAACTTCATGAGATGCTGGCAAGCCTATCTGTGAGTGATGCATTCAGGGGAGGTTGCTGGTGGGAAAGTTGACATCAGCTGGACAGCAGGTGCCTCTGGGGCACCTGAGCCAAAAGAACTTTTTGTGTCAAGCCTGGTGTGTTTTGCTTGAATTCCAAGGCTGTGTAAGCTGCTAGTTCCAACAATGATCTCATTACAACTGAGTGATTGAGTGAGGCAGGCGTCCTCCAAGGAGATCATCGGGTTTAGAGCAACTGTCTAATTAAACTGCACAGCAGCACCCTGCAGCTGGCAGGAAGGAAAAGCAATTTGGTTTTTGCAGATGGGAAACGGCATTTACAGAGGTAAATTGAATTGGCAACAGTAGTGGAGTGAATCAGCTTCATGGATTCAGAGACTTTTAGGGGTAGAAGTGAAGTTTGAAGTCAACTAGATAAGTTGAGTTGGAAGTAGTGGAAAGATTACTCAGGGTTCCAGCAGAGCTACTCCTACACATGAGTCCATAGGCAATCTAATAAAAGTGGTTCCACATCTTTTAGTGTCCCTTAGTGGGACAGCCTCCCCCCAAAGGAAGCCAGTTACTCAATGGATATTTGGTCTATTGATAATGTTTTGAGTGAGGCTGGCAGAAAGACTGTAAGTCATAGTCTATTATTCAGGTGAACTCGTGGGTAGCCTTAGCAGCTGGGAGGGGTCCAAGAATTTTCAGTTATTATTCTAGAACCAGCAAATGACCTGGGTTTGGTAAAGATCCCGAGTGGCTGGGCTGTGACCTCTCACAGACATCCACCTTCTTCTGTAGACAAATACACTATTGTACATTATTTCAACTGATTCCCAAGACAACCCTGTGAGACAGGTGAGCCCTAGAGCTTTCCCTCCATTTTACAGATGAGTCCCAGGGTAGATACCTGACGTGTCTAGATCACATTAGTAAGTGGAGAGCAAGATTGAACTCAAGGCTCCAAGGTCAAAGCCCCAGGCTCTATCCAAGAGCCTGTGCTCCTTCCTCTGAGCAGTGTTCCTCAGATTGTGGTACTCATGGAAGTGCAGACAGTCTGGTCAGTCCTAAAGGAGATGCACTGTATCTTAGCAACACACATCCCATACCTTTCTCAGCTTCCTTGGCCAGTCTGGCATGGTTTCCTCACAAACACAGCAAAGTGTATTGATACACTGGGAGATGCTCTAGGACTGGGGACCAATGACTTGTCAAACAGGACCATTCTTTTATCCATCAGGGTAGTAGGACCCTCCAGAGAGGTGTTGCTGTAACTAAAGTTCTAGGAATTCCCGTGGCTGAAAGCAGGCCTTGTAACAGATGAGGAGTGGACCCTGCTTCATGCTGGATCAGCTCATTTCGACAGCTTCGGTGGGATGGGTATGACATTTCCAGTGTGACTGGGTGCAAGACCCTACAGCTGCTGGTCTGTAGGCTCGCACCACCTCACAATGTGAGGCCCCACAGCTGTTCCAGCAGCACCGCACGCACTGTCCTGCCTGTTTTCCACTGTAAGGAGAAACACGCAGGTGCTGGCCTTCAAGCGTGGTTCTCAAGCACATGTGAAGAGGTCTTCTGGCAGCTTCTAGGCCAGAAGCCTGACTTCTCCAGGCAGCACTGTGCTGTGTCACATGGAGGGCCTGCGTGTATGACCTGAGCTCAGAAGCCAGACCGCCTGGGTTGGAATCCTGCCTGCTTACCACTCTGTGCCTCCTTTTCTCTTCTTCATAATGGGGTGATAACTGTACTGTCTTAGCTTGAGCCGTTATAACCAAATTCCATAAACTTGGTAGCTTGTAAACAGCAGGAGTTTATTTCTCAGTTTCTAGAGGCTGGGAAATCCAAGATCACAGTGCTGGCAGAATCAGTGTCTGGTGAAAACCCACTTCCTGATACATAGATAGCTGTCTTCTTCTGTGTCTGCAGATGGTAGAGGGGCCAGAGAGCTCTCTGTCTTATAAGGGCACTAATCCCAATCATGAGGGCTCCACCCTCCTGGCCTAATCACCTCCCAAATGCCCCAGCTCCTAATACCATTACCTTGGAGGTTAGGATTTCAGCATATGAATTCTAGGTGAGGGGTGGGGAACTCAAACTGTCACACCATAGCACTGTCATGAAGAAGAAATGAATTTAAATGTGTATTAAAAGCAGTTAGGAGAGTGCCTGGCACATATGGTGACATAGGCCTCTGCATAATCCTTTCCCGCATTCTCAGGATCAGCATATGCAAGAGCCGGAAGGGGCCTTGGACAGTCCACCTCACAGTTGCAGACACTGAAGTCCTGAGAGGAAGAGTAGTTTGCCTGTAGTCACACCCTCTGGCTGGGGGCTGGCTCCGTAGGGCAGAAGGAGAGGAAGGATGAGGGTGGGGTGGGCCGTACAGGTGGCGCAGGAGCTCTTCAGCTTCTTTAGGGACCATAGTGACTAAGGGGCTCCCTCCCTTGGGGCAGAGCAAGGCGGCAAGGTCGCTTGTGAACTCGTGGTCGCCTGGGACTCCTCCTGTCACTGTGCCTGCCGTCCTTTCATTCTCTTTTCTGTTACCCTGTGACAACGGTCTGTCACCTGATTTCTCTTTTCTTTCTGGATTAAGCTGATGAGGTTTTCCTTAGCCCAGGTTCTCCTGCTGATGGGTCTCTTCCTCTTACATGTTCAATTCTTGGGGCTGCTTTTGTCTTTGAGATCTTTGTTCTACTTTCCCCTCCTGTTATATTTTCTGCAGAGTTTGCCTGAGACTCCCATTGTGGAAATTAATGTTCTTCACCTGACTAATTGTATTTTCTTCCATTACTTGAGCATCTAAAATGCATCATGTGGTAATCATTTCCCCAAGATTTCTGATAGGCAGGAAAATCCTACTTTAAGAAACAACCCATCATATTTTTAATTTAACCATTATCTGTTTAGGACATGATTTATTTTCCTGAGGTATGAGCATTTGCTCAGCTTTATTTACTCTATCAGTCCAATAACCAGAAAGGCAGTGCAGAAATCACAGCAACCTGGAATGGATAGGAAAAACTCAAGCCCGGGGAGACGTTTTTCTTATCTGCTGCAGTGTTTGGTACAGGGTAAGCATTACTCAGTTAATACTCCTTGAAATCATCCTATTCCTCATCGTACCCCAGTTTTTTGTCATGTCACTTTTCTTCCTGATTTAAACAAATAAACTGTTGCCCCAAAGAAGTACAGGAATCATTTTTTATCTTTCCCTCTTTCTAATGCTCCTGTCTAACCAACCCCATTCCTGTCCATTCTATCTTCAAAATACCTGTTTCAACTACAATAAAGGTGTCACCTCACACCAGTCAGAATAGCTATCATTAAAAAGCCTATAAATAATAAATGCTGGAGAGGGTATGGAGAAAAAAGAACCCTCCTATATGATTGGTGGGAATGTAAATTATTGCAACCAGTGTGGAAAAAAGTATGGAGATTTTTTTAAAAGCCTAAAAATAGAGCTATCATATAATAGAGCAAAACAATGAAAACTCTACTTTGAAAAGATGCATCTACTCCAATGTTTATAGCAGTACTATTTACAATAGCCAAGACAAGGAAGTAACCTAAATGTCCATTGACATGAATAGATAAAGAAGATGTGTCATATATACATAATGGAATATTACTCAGCCATAAAAAGAATGAAACCATGTCATTTGCAGCAACGTGGATGGACCTAGAGATGCTCATACTAAGTAAAGTAAGTCAGGCAGAGAAAAACAAATATGTAATGTCACTTCCAGTTAAATAATACAATATATACAAAAATATTTTAAAAAATAATGCAAAACAACTTATTTCCAAAACAGAAACAGACTCACAGACATAGGAAAAAAACTTATGGTTACCAAAGGGGAATGGGGATGGGGAGGGATAAATTAGGATTGTGGGATTAATAGACACACACTACTATATATAAAACAAACCAGAAGGATTTACTATATTGCACAGGGAGCTGTATTCAGTATCTTGTGACAACCTATAATGGAAAATAATGTGAAGCCTTATACCTGAAATTAATACAATATTGTAAACCAACTATAGTTTAATACATTAAATTTAATTTAAAAATAAAAGTTAGAAAACCAGCAAAATACCTGCATAGTCTCCTTGCATCCTGTTCCACTCCCTCCATCTCCTTCCTTCTGGACCACAGCAGTAGTCACTCTGTTCTTACTCTCGCCACTCCTGCTTCTTCCAATCTATTTCTCACAGAGCAGAGATGCCAGAAAGAAGCAAGACATCCTCTGCAAGAAACCTCACATTGGGATATATTTTAATATCTTCCCACACTTCTAATAGGCACAAAGATCTGTTCTTCAAACCTAGGACTAATCAGATGGATCTCTTTTGTTGGTAGGAAATGGTACTGCTGAACACCAGTAAATTACGGCTAGCTTTTCCTACAGGTGATCCCAAGAGAGGAAATTTAAGTCAAAACTCAGATAAACATAGAATTCTTCCTTTGATACATTCATAAATCACAGTCTCAGTCATGCGCGTGTGCATGCGTACACACACACACACACACCCGCTTCCTCTATCTCACTCACAGCCACCATCAGACACAGTGAGTCTCCTCCAGTGAGGGGCAAGCACCGCACTTTCCTTGGTGTCCTGCTAGGAGCACGGGATGCCCAAAGGGGTCCATTTCAGGAAGTCTTCCTTTTAAGATCCAGAAATGCAGGAAGCTTAGGATTCCTTCAGCTCCTCTTGGGTTGCTTGTCCAGAAGCCTGGACCTCCAGAAGCTTAGAAGACATCTCATTAGCTCAAAGATGAATCCCTTCAGCACCGAGGGACTGTGCGGCCTTGTCAAGAGAGTTCAGACTTGCCCCTCCAAGGACTCTTTTTCCACAAGCGTCATTAGGTCAAAGTCAGTATTTGACCTTATCAAACCTGCACATATGAAGTATTTTCTCTATTAGATTATTATTCTTTATTCATTCATTCACATTTAGTGTGACCTGTGTGCCAGCAGGCAATGTGGTGGGAGTACAGACATCAGGGGCATAGTGTCCTCCCATCTCCATCCTCAGAGTACTTCGCTAGTGCTGTGCTGCCCAAGAATTTCCTATTTCTAAGAACAGCCCTTTCTTTCTTAAATAGCCTATCAGGTGGGTGCCCTTAGGGATACTTAACCTCAGCTCTGTCAAGTTCTTATCATCTGTTTACAATATGTTCACCTCTCTCAAAAACACCCTGTCCTGATTTATAGATATCTTGTTACATTATTTGTTTTTTCTGACTCAACTGGAACTGCCTGCCAGGTCCCTTCTCCTTCATCTCCACCCCTCTTCTGATGAAGGGTTGAAATGTGGGTTTAGCCTCAGGCTTTTCCTTTGTCCACTACAGAAGTTTTTGAGGATGGGAAACAGACCATTGTTAAAACTAATTCTTAGGAGTTTTCCCTTGAAAGGGGTCATATATATATAAATTCCTAAGGGAAAATTTATATGCATAAATACATCAGTTCAGTTCAGTTCAGTCACTCAGTCGTGTCCCACTCTTTGCGACCCCATGAATTGCAGCACGCCAGGCCTCCCTGTCCATCACCAACTCCCGGAGTTCACTCAGATTCATGTCCATCGAGTCAGTGATGCCATCCAGCCATCTCATCCTCGGTCATCCCATTCTCCTCCTGCCCCCAATCCCTCCCAGCATCAAAGTCTTTTCCAATGAGTCAACACTTCGCATGAGGTGGCCAAAGTACTGGAGTTTCAGCTTTAGCATCATTCCTTCCAAAGAAATCCCAGGGCTGATATCCTTTAGAATGGACTGGTTGGATCTCCTTGCAGTCCAAGGGACTCTCAAGAGTCTTCTCTAACACCACAGTTCAAAACCATCAATCCTTCAGCACTCAGCTTTCTTCACAGTCCAACTCTCACATCCATACATGACCACTGGAAAAACCATAGCCTTGACTAGACGGACCTTTGTTGGGAAAGTAATGTCTCTGCTTTTGAATATGCTATCTAGGTTGGTCATAACTTTTCTTCCAAGGAGTAAGCATCTTTTAATTTCATGGCTGCAGTCACCATCTGCAATGATTTTGGAGCCCCCCCCCACCAAAAAATATATATATTATGTATGTACAGTCCAGAGAGTCACAAAAGAGTTGGACATGACTCAGTGACCAAACAACGATTCTATGTATATCTGAGAGTTCTCCCCATTTCGTTGCAATCTCATTACTTGTTATCTCCATAGAAGACTTCCTGACGATTAGTCTGGGAGTGAAATTAATTATGGCAAATAGATGGGGAAACAATGCTTCATGGCAAATAGACAGGGAAACAATGGAAACAGTGACAGACTTCATTTTGGGGGGCTCCAAAATCACTGCAGATGGTGACTGCAGTGTGAAATTAAAAGATGCTTGCTCCTTGGAAGGAAAGTTATGACCAACCTAGACAGCATATTAAAAAGCAGAGATATTACTTTGCCAACAAAGGTCCGTCTAGTCAAAGTTATGGTTTTTCCAGTAGTCGTGTATGCATGTGAGAGTTGGACTATAAAAAAAGCTAAGTGCCGAAGAACTGATGCTTTTGAACTGTGGTGTTGGAGAAGACTCTTGAGAGTCCTTTGGACAGCAAGGAGATCCAACCAGTCCATCCTAAAGGAAATCAGTTGTGAATATTTCTTGGGAGGACTGATGCTGAAGCTGAAACTTCAATATTTTGGCCATCTGATGTGAAGAACTGACTCATTTGAAAAGACCCTGATGCTGGGAAAGATTGAAAGTGGGAAGAAAAGGGGATGACAGAGGATGAGATTGTTGGATGGCATCACTGACTCAATGGACATGAGTTTGAGTAGGCTCCAGGGGTTGGGGATTAATCATGAAACTGAAACCTGAACTGAAATTAGAACTTGACAGAGCTGAGGTTAACCTAATCGAAACCTGAACTGAAATTAATCATGTAGATTTTCAGGCATGTAGAGCCCCCAGGCTTCCCTGGTGGCTCAGATGGTAAAGAATCTGCCTGCAATGCAGGAGACCTGGGTTTGATCCCTGGGTTGGGAAGATCCCCTGGAGGAGGGGATGGCAATCCATGCCAGTATTCTTGCCTGGAGAATCCCCATGGACAGAGGAGCCTGGAGGGCTATAGTCCATGGGGTTGCAAAGAGTCAGACACACCACGGAGTGATAGGCATAGCACACAGCAGCAGAGCTCCCAGGGTCCAAGGCCTGAAGGAAGTGAGACCAGGTCTGTGGCCAGAACTCACCATGAGATGGCTTGCCCGTTTTTCTGTGTTAGACTTCTAAGAGAACCTATAAATCTGTCTTACTAATTGATAGGTTTTAAATGTCACTGGCAAGGAATTATGGGGCTTCTCTTGTGAACACAGATTTTAAATAACTCATCATGGCATTTTGACTCTTCCTTCTAAATATTTCTTAGTTACATCTACTTCTCTCCACCCTCTGCCGCTGTCACCTGCTGTCCAGATACTGTATGGCTCCCCAGCCAACCTTCTTGACTCCCCTCTGGTTCTGCTTTGATTCATTCTCCATACAGTGCACAGAACCATTTTTAAACCACAGATCAGACTGAGTTAACCATTTTCCCTTTATGGCTTCCCTAGACCTCTAGATTAAATCCAAGCCACTTTAACCTGGCCCGTAGAATCCTCCCACTTTGACACCTGTTGACATCTAGTTACATCCTTATTCCTTAACACTTATTCCCTTGTATAATACTCCAACTTCTCAGATCCTATGCTTATGCTGCATCTGGTCTTTCAACATGCTGCGCTACTGCGTGGAGCTCCCAACCCTCCCCTCCTTATTTCCTAGTTATTCTTGAAGACCCTGTTCAGATACCACCTAAAGGTACCAGAGCAGAACACTCAGTTCCTTCCAACACCACTACCTCTTTCCCAGCAACTGGACTAGAAGGCCCTGCTGTTGTTCCCAGAGGTTTACTATAGACACGATGCCTGCCTGCTTGGTTGTCTGCTCCTCTTACCAGAGTGTAAGAACCCGAGGCCTGGACTGTCTGCTATTCATTATTGCATCCTCCATGGCCAGCCCAGTAGTTCCCAGCATATAGCAAGAATTCAGTAAGTGTTTGTTCGGTTAATTTATTCATAAATAGATTCTCTGGGATCGATAAATCCTACTTCTTGATGTCAGGAATGATCTTGATAAAGAAGGTGATGCAGTAAGAAAAATTCTAGGCAGGAAGTCATGGGTCTTGAATACCTTGTAAACTCAGGCAAGTCACTTCTTTCAGCACAGAACTTCACCTTTCCTCCATATAAGGAATCTCCTGGAATCCAAATCTCAGAGATCCTTGTCAACCTTTCGTGGCCCACAGTGCTGGTTCCTACCCACTTCCTTTAAGAATTACTCTGACTTATCTCTGTGCTGCCCATCAGGGATGTCAGAAGTCCATCATGTCCATAAGGACCCTCCTAAAAATCCATGAATAGCATTAAGGGCAAACTTAGAAGCAAGGGCTGCTTTGGCCACAACAGGACTTAGTCCTTGAAGCCCAATTGTCAAAACTTCTTGCTGGCTTCTCTCTGAGACTGAAGTGCCCTGGCCTTTATTACCTCCTAATTGGCATCCTGAGGCTTCTCTCTGAAGACTCCACTGTCTTTCCCCTGCAGAGCTGGACTATTTGCTGAATACCAGAGATTGGGAGTGAGTGTTTGGCTCACAATCAGGGCTTGTGAAGCACTGGAAGAGGTGTGAGATTCCAAGAATGGGCATAAAGTATCTAGAAAGTTGGTGGAACCCTTCAGAGCTCAGGACCTTGGAGCCACAGAATCCTGTGCTGGAGTGGAGAGCCGTGGGTGGAAGGCTCAAAATTATTGCAAGGGGTCCACAATCCCTTTATGAATTAAGCATTGTCTGTGACTAAGTAAGTACTATGTCTTGCAAGCATACATAGTTTTTCAAATGTACAACAGAGCTGCCATCGTGACTAGCAAAATAAAAGTTCCTTTAAAAGGTAGCTCTAAATTCATGCCAGATGTTTCATGCTTTCCTCACTCAATGGCTTCTACAATAAATATACAAGACTCCCAGTTACAGGAAAGCCAGCTCCAGGAAAGGTGAATCCCAGTCTGTTTTGTGGCTTTACTCCTAGCACCTTGCTCAAGGCCAAGCGTATTAAATGCTTAATGGTCAAGATTCAGGGAATCTTTTCTTTTTTTTAACTTAAAAAAAAACCCAGACCTTTGTTTGAAAAGGTTAGGAACCACTGGCTGGCTAATCAGAATAATGAATGAAATAATATTTATGTGTTTCATAAAGATTTTTGCAACTTAAAAATTGAATTGCTTTCACACTGCATTTGGCTCTAAAAAATGACCTTGTGAGGGAAGTGAACTCAGGGTAGAAAAGGCTGCCTGCAGTGTGCTGAAAACAATGAGTGAGGAAACTGGGTCTTTAGCTTGTGTTGGGGGATTGCAGCAATTTGCAGAGAAGACTGTCCCTCCTCTGTTCCTCTGGTCGCTGGAGTGGCTCAGATGTGTGGCATCTAGGGAAGATAAGGCCCTAAAACAAGACTACCGTTTTGTCAAGTTAGTTTAGGTCCCATGTAAGAATCACAACGACAGTTCAGAGGTTTTGTGATAAAGAGCTCTTGTGAGAAGATGAAGGAGCTGAAGCTGCCTGAGAAATTACAGGCTAGAGCTGCTCCTTCTGTGTCTCTACTATTTCCCTTTCTTCTACCATTAAATAGAACTACAATAGAAAGTGAAAGCGTTAGTTACTCATTTTTTAAAATGTATTTATTTTAATCAGAGGCTAATTACTTTACAATATTGTATTGGTTTTGCCATACATCAACATGAATCAGCCACGGGTGTATACGTGTTTCCCATCCTGAACCCCCCTCCCACCTCCCTCCCCATACCACCCCTCTGGGTCATCCCGGTGCACCAGTTCCAAGCATCCTGTATCATGCATCGAACCTGGACTGGCGATTCATTTCACATATGATAATATACATGTTTCAATGCCATTCTGCCAAATCATCCCACCCTCGCCCTCTCCCAGAGTCCAAAAGACTGTTCTATACATCTGTGTCTCTTTTGCTGTCTCTCATACAGGGTTATCGTTACCGTCTTTCTAAATTCCGTATATATGCGTTAGTATACTGTATTGGTGTTTTTCTTTCTGGCTTACTTCACTCTGTATAATAGGCTCCAGTTTCATCCACCTCATTAGAACTGATTCAGATGTATTTTTTTTTAATGGCTGAGTAATACTCTATTGTGTATATGTAGCACAGCTTTCTTATCCATTCGTCTGCTGATGGACATCTAGGTTGCTTCCATGTCCTGGCTATTATAAACAGTGCTACGATGAACATTGGGGTACACGTATCTCTTTCAATTCTGGTTTCCTCAGTGTGTATGCCCTAATTGCTCATTTGTGTCTGACTCTTTGCAACCCCATTGACTGTAGCCTGCCAGGCTCCTCTGTCCATGGAATTCTCCAGGCAAGAATACTGGAGTGGGTTGCCATTCCCTTCTCCAGGGGATCTTTCTGACCCAGGGATCAAACCCAGGTCTCCTGCACTGCAGGTGGACTCCTTACTGTCTGAGCCACCAAGGAAGCCCCTGGGAATATAATAGGGGGAATGCAAAAAAGGTCAGTCTTTGTTAAGTGATTTACAGTTTGTATTTTGGGGCCTTTGGATTGAGATGTAATCTTTAAGGATCTGGAAAGATGGTTGAAATATGAAGGTGCACAATGTGATGTGGATCTGAAGGTGGTTCTGCTACTCATTGATAGGGAGACTTTGGGTAAGTAAAGCAGCTTCTCACAACCTCAGCTTCTGATCTGTACAATGGGCTCATCCTGCCCTTTGTCCTACCAGCCAGCCCGAAACCCTCCAGGCAGAACTGTGATTTGTGTAATCTCCAGAGAACCAAGGCTCAGATTAAACTTTCTCATGAGTAATTATTCAGATGTTGTGGGGGTGGGGCATCCCTGTGGCTGGAACCTAGCTTCCCCCACCTTGTTTTTATTTTTACACCCCGAAGTCCAAAACCAGCTGTCTGAATCACTTGCAAACAGAGCCAAAACAATTTTCATGCGTCACAGGAGGCCATGGACTCCAGCCACGCCTCAGGATGATGTACTAAAAATATCTTCCCAGAGCTATTTTTAAGGCCCTGCAGGCTGCTAACCACAGGTGGAGAGAGAACTCCTCACACGGATGCAGAGTACCAAGATTACAGCCAGGTGGGCCCTGGGGTCTGTTAAGAAGCTGGACTTAAAATCCTACATCCTCCTCTCTGACCACGGGATGGCTCGCCGTGCAAGCCCACACTGCAAGTACAACCCTGCCCCTCTCCCGGGAAGCTGCCAGGCAGACAGGGCTACCGTGACATCAGTTGCATGCAACCCTTCCAGGCTGGGCGTTCTTGGAACCACTGGCACACAGGCTTCTGCCAAGCGAGGACACCGGATAGCTCATCCCTCAGGTTTTGAACAGTCATTTATAATTTTCAAAGCATGTTCACATCCATTACCTTGTCATCATCCATTACCTCATGGCACTCCTGCTAAATGGGTATTATCATTCCCATTTCATGGACTAGGAAAATGAATAAAAATCTGTGCCCTTGTAATATCCCTGTTAGGCTATGGCATGCAAAACAAACCCTCAGGTATCTGGAGGTGGGATGACCTCAGAAATCAGGACAGGCACTCAGCGTTTGCTTCTGTCTCCCTCCTCGTGGGCAGAGTGGTGAGGATCCCCGTCTGCCCTTCTGTCTCCAGCGGCCACACCCACCTCCCCTGAGTCAGACTGCTCACCGTTCTCCCCCGCATTCATTCATTCATTCGTCTGGTAAACATTTCTGAGCACTCAGGCCAGAACCTCCCTTTGCTAGGCTCAGAGATAAGTGACGTCATCCCTGCCTTGGGGAGGTGATGGGGACAGGACACAGTCCACGGTGGGCACAGGGCGGTGGGAGATGCCAAGAGAAGCTTCAAGAAGGAGGTCGTTCCTGTGGGCATCTGAAGGCTGAGTAGGAAATAGAGAGTGATCTAGACAGAAGGAGGAGCCGGGGCCAGGCAGGCGGCGCTGGGGAGCAGGGAGTGTGTGGGAAGGGAAGGCAGGTCAGGGTGGGTGCAGGCAGGAGGCAGGGGCCGAGAGGAGGCACAGGGGCTGCCAGGAGGGCATCAGGAGTCACTGGAGGTTTTCAGCAGAGGAAGGCCTAATCACATGTGGGTTTCAGAAGCATCCCAGTGCTGGCTGTGTGTGGAGGACTGGAGGGCAGTGAGGCTGAGGAGAAGGACAGATGAAGGTTGTTAAAATAGAACAGTTGGGACAGGGTAGGGGCCTGGGCAGAGGTAGGTAGAGTCAGAAAAGATGAAAAGCAGGATCTAATTCTGGAAGTACTTGAAAGTAATTAAAAGGTAGGCTAAAAATTAGTCATAGGGCTTAGTGACCCATTGGATGTATGGGGACAGGAGAAAAGGGTCAGGCTTGGGTGACTGGGGGCAAGTTGGTGTCTTTCAGGGAGTGGGGGACACTTCAGAATGGGCCCTAGCATCAGTGTATTTTAAAAGGTCCCTGGTACCCCTTGTGATGAATAGCCAGGCTTGGGAAACATGGCTGTGGAGGTGTGGTGGTGGAGCAGAGATGGCCTGGACGCACGGCAGATGGCCTGGCCAGTGGTGCATGGTGTACACGTGGGGCCAGTGGAGACAGAGAGCCCAGAGTCAGCCTGACCTCCAGGGAGGAGACCTCAGGAGAGAGCACTGTCTCACCTGCCCAAGGAGGGCGAGTACTAGGGAGGAGGCCCCGGGAGCAGCCATCCTATGCTCCAGAGCGCCAGGCAGCGTGAGGGCTGGAGGGCGTGGAGGGGCTGAGCTGGGCCAGAGCAGACTTGCAAAGCGAGGTGAGAGGCAGATCGGACCAGACTCAGGGGGAGAGGAGGCAGGCAGTGGAGACCGCCAGAGGTGGGTGGTTCAGGTAAGAAACGCGTCTCTGAAAGGAAAGACTATGTGCTTAGTCATGTCCGACCCTTTGAGCCCCATGCCTGTAGCCCTCCAGGCTCCTCTGCCCATGGAGTTTTCCAGGCAAGAACACTGGAGTGGGGTGCCAGATCCTGCTCCTGGGGACCTTTCCTACCAGGGCTCTCACCTGCATCTCTTGCATCCCCTGCATTGGCAGGCAGATTCTGTACCACGAGCGCCACCTGGGAAGCAGAGGGAAGAGCTAAAAGGAAACAGGGAGGAAGCACAATCAAAACGATCTGCGGCCTTCTGTCCCAGGGGGAAAGAGGCCAGGGGGGGCAGTTCACAGCTCCCTGAGTGAGAGGGGAGAGTGAATGGAGGGTCCCTGAGGAAGCTGAGGGCCCAGTGGAGGGACCCTAGGAGGAGGGATGCACCCGTGTGGCGTCTCACTGGCCTCCATAGAGCCTAGCCCCACCCCCGTCCTAGCCCCACAAAGTGCATTGACAGGGGGGCAGATGCTGCGGCTTCCCTCCTCCTCCCGGCCCACCTCTAGGCTCACTGGCTCATGTTCCTCTTTGTGTCTTCTCCCACTGCCTTGATGCAGATGACTCCCAGCCTCTTCAGACCACTCCTTGATCCCGAAATGTTTATTATCAACTGTGAAGTAGATCGGGAGTGCCTTGAAAGCAGGGACTCAAAGTTTGCCTCAAATGTTTGGTAATAACATATGGTAGGTCCTTAATGCGCTTCTGTTGTATAAATGCATGCACGCACACATGCATAAATATGTAAAAAGCACTGACCTCGTTACATATACCTGTATGTTACACACCTATGCCTAATCGTGCCTGCTCACCGCGGGCAGGCACATTGGCCCACACTGGGCACATGTATTCTCCATGATCTCCGCACAGGACTCTGCTTGGCCTCTCTCTCTGACACAGTCCCCTGGTCTTGGAAAGAAGCTCTCTGTGGACACGGAGCCTGGCCTGTTCACATTTCCTGGGTACATCTGCTGTTTAGGAAACATTGCAGGTCATTTTTGAATTCTGGAATGTGAGTGCTTCCAACATATGGTTAAAGGGAAGGAACTTTGCTATCACATTATGGACTTCATGCTCCATGACGCTCACTCTTTCTTTCAGCAGAAAATGGCTTCTGGGAAGATAACAGGAAGAGGCATTTTCCCGGTGCTCATCCACATTCCCAGTTTGCTCAAGAAGCCTATGGGAGGAACAGTGACTTGACTTCAATTTTCAGTTTTATTTCCTAGTTTATAAGAGCTGTGGAAGAATGCCCAGCAAAGCAGGCACTCTAATATATTTTTCAAGCTTCCAACACTAATTTTTGTTTAAGCTAACAAATGTTAGGGCATATTGCAAAAAAAATTATTTTAATCCAAATTCAATGTATTTTTAAAAATTTATTCAAAGTTTTTTTTTTTAATATACAAACTGCTCTGTTTAAGCTAGAAAGCTTCTTAACTTAGGCAAAAATAGTAAGCACACGGATGATATGCTATTGGGGGATAATGGATTTTTTTTTAACCTTGTATGAGGACTTTGGTGGAGAAAAGAGATACTGTTCCTCTTGTCTGTGAGGGACAGTGAGAAGGAGCCACATCTGTGATAACCACACACACACACACACACACACACACACACCCCACCCTCTCTCCCCTCCCCACCTGCCACACACACAGCACTTACACTGTACAATGGCATGTAAAATATGTAAACTTGAGCCAGATCAGTGTGAGGCTGAATTTCTTAGCCAGGTCACTGGCTCAGGATGCATTGGTGCTACTGAGGTCATTTGAGTCCCCCACTCCATCCTGGCCCCTTGTTTTCATGACCTGTCACTGGCCAGCTGCCTTGCAATAACATTTGTTCCCAGATCCCCAGGTGGCCATTTTCCTTCCTGTAACCCTGACTGTCTGAGTTATCAGGGAGGATTCTTCCCCTTGGAATAAGAGGATGGAAGCCTGATGCAGTTAACATTTTCTGTCTCTGAAGGACCTCTGGGAACAGATGTTCCTAGCACTGTGAGATCTTCCTGGCTTTTTTTTTTCTTTTTCTTTTTTACAACATAGTGATTCAATATTTCTGTACACCTCAAAATATTGTTGTTAAGTCATGCCAACAGTTTAATCAGTTGCCCAATCATGTCTGACTCTTTACGACCCCATGGACTGCGGCACACCATGCTTCCCTGGCCTTCACCATCTCCCGAAGTTCACCCAAATTCATGTCCATTGCATCGGTGATACCATCCAGCCATCTCATCCTCTGATGCCCTCTTCTCCTTCTGCCTTCAATCTTTCCCAGCATCAGGGACTTTTCCAATGAATCAGCTCTTCACATCAGATGACCAAAATACTGGAGTTTCAGCTTCAGCCTCAGTCCTTCCAACAGATATTCAGAGGTGATTTCCCTTAAGATTGACTGGTTTTATCTCCTATAAAAGGACCTCAAAATGATCACCACACTAAATCTAGTTATGACCTGTCACCATATGAAGATAGTACATAATTGTTGACTATACTTATCCCATGTCAATGGTTTCCTGGTGTGCTGAGCAATAACGTCCTTTAGGACTCAGAGACTGTGTGTTTGCATGGAGATGGGTGGATAAAAATGGTGGGGACAGGAGCCAGGCTGACAGAAGGAGGACAGAATCCCAGGGGGACAGTGGCTTGGCAGTCATCAAGAGGAGAGGAAAACAAGATGAAAGCCCGGGGCTTGTCTGAGGACGCAAAGACAGGGAGCCTGGCCAGGCCTCAGAATGGAGCTGGGGAGTTCAGACTAACTACAGTGGAGGGAGGGAGGGAAGAAGGAAGAAAAGAAGAAAGGAAGGGGTAGACACACAGGATCTTTCTAGTTCCTACCTGACTTCCTGTCTGGGATGTGCTGGGGATGATCTATGAGAACACAGGCCCTTCTGACACTCACTATGTGCTATGGCTGTAGCCCTTGCCTGGGGATGCAGGACCTGTAGACGGAGCGTCACCAGGGGCCCATTCTTCATGAAGATGATGTCACCACCACTCACTCGAGATGGGTGCTTATTAATAATGACAGTTTCATCAGATTCCTGACATATGCCTGGTGGGGGAATACCCAGCTCGTATTTTGTTCGTGCTTGAAATGAGGTTCCATCAGGAGCAGCTGGAGGAAGACAGATCCGGAAGCAGAGAAGATGAAGGGGAGGCACAGGAACTGCCTTCAAGTATCTGAATGGGGATCTTATGCGTGGACAAGGGGCTGGCTTACTCCTTCAGAGCCCTGCAGGGGAGAAGGTAGCGTGTTTCAAGTCACTGAAAGCAAGGATCATGGTGTGGGCTGCTTTGGGAGGTGGTGAGTTCCTTGTGCTGGGAGATTCAAGCAGAGACAAAATTTTTCAGGAGTGTCCCAGAGTGATCCTTGTCAATCTGCCATTTGTGATCATTCCTGCAGAGGGAGAGTGGAAGCTTGGTCCAACCTCCTGTCTCCTTGCTGGGGCTCCTTTGTGTTGTCTGGACAGGAATCACTCAAGACTGCCCAAGCCTCAGAAGGCTGCACAGTCTTGGATGTCCTCCTCTGATGAGGGAGCCTGTCTCTGTCTGGCCGGTGACCTTAGCTCACCCAAAGTGACCAGGACCCTCACCATGGCTGAGTCACAGCCCAATGTCCTGACTTTGACCATATGAGAAAGATAAATAGCTTTATTTTACTTATGAGGAATGTGGGGCCAACAGAGGTTATGTAACTTGCTAGTAAGTGGATGTCTGGCCATGTCAAATTTTTGAAGACATTCTTAGGTCAGACGGGTAATATAAATAACTGCTTCACTTAATTTAATCTATTTGTAAACCAAGTTTTTTTTTTTTAAATACATTCCTCAAAATGATGTTTAGTGCAACATGATTTGATCCCTAGTCCCCGCCCACAGCATTTTTGGTTTCCTACATTCTTCTCTTTCATCACAGGACACGTCAATGCAGGATTACCAAACTCTGAGGAGCTGTAATACCTGATAATTGCTTGTTTGATTTTGTAATCCATCCTCCCACCTCTTCCTAAAATGACTTTCTGGAGGAAATGAAGACATGCACGTGCACGTGCAAGCCAAACAAATTAAAATGCATTTTGTTTCCACACGTTCTGTGAGATACAGAAGAACAACACGATGTTCTGGGTGTTGGGGCTCAGGAATCTGGGAGTAATGCAAATTAGACAGGAGCGAAAGGAGATCAGTCCTGGGTGTTCTTTGGAAAGACTGATGCTAAAGCTGAAACTCCAATACTTTGGCCACCTCATGCGAAGAGTTGACTCATTGGAGAAGACCCTGATGCTGGGAGGGATTGGGGGGCAGGAGGAGAAGGGGACGACAGAGGATGAGTTGGCTGGATGGCATCACCGACTCGATGCACATGAGTTTGGGTGAACTCCAGGAGCTGGTGATGGACAGGGAGGCCTGGCGTGCTGCGATTCATGGGGTCGCAAAGAGTCGGACACGACTGAGCGACTGAACCAAACTGAACTGAACTGAGGTGTCAGGAGAGGTTGTGGTGCTGAGTCACCACCTAACTCTGCAGTCAGTCTCCCTCTTGGACGTCAGCACTCCCGAGGATAAAACCAGAAGAGGGATAGTTGGGCGTGCAGGTCATAGCCATAATCTTTGGTTTAAATATAGTAGTGCTCTGCGTGTGACTTGGGAGGTGGCAGTATCTACTTCCCACGCACCTAGGGATGTGTCCCAGGGAGGCTGACACCTGCTCAGTGGGAAATTCCCACCATTGTTTTTCATAATAACCCAGCTCTCCAAGGAAGATCCTGGCTCCACATGAGCTTTCAGAAAAGGCTTTCAAAAAGTCAAGAATTCTCTGTCCCTTGCCTCCTAGTATCAGGACTCTGTCCACTTCATCCTTGAGGGAAAAACCATGACACACTGATCCAAGAGGCAGGCAGGGATTGTTTCCTGAAGAGAAAGAAAATTAGATGAGGGTGGCATGTGGTTGGAGAAAATGGAATCTTGTTCAAGCAGGACATGGAGTTGGGGGTGTAGCTGTGTTCCCAGCAATTTAATGTGCTTTGATCCCCAATGGAGGAGGATAGCTTAAGGTGGTCTAAAACACAGGCACTGAGGGGAAGAGATGTTTCATTCCCAAACGGATTATTTTATGGGAAATTCACCTTTAAGAAAATGCAGGCCATTTCCATCTCCTGAGGCCCTTAAAATGCAGCCAAAATATGTACGGTGCTGGAAACCCAGGAGAAAAAGCTCCCTCCCCCACCCTGGCTAACGAGGTGTGTGAGGAAGGACACAGAGAGGTGTCATAGTCGGTGCTTTCTTTCCTATCTCAGAATAAATAAATAAATAGATTATTTGGCTTGCTGTTCATTGGTTTTTTGGGTTGTTCTGCATTATAAAAAGAAGGGAGGAAGGAAATGTAGGAAAAAATTAAATGACTAGGGGGGACTAGAGAAACTGATCTATATGGTTATAAATATGCCCTCAAGTTTTTAGAAAAGCGGAGAGAAAGATGATGTCAATGAAGATCTTACTGTTAAGCCTGAGGAAGAGAAAAGGCAGAGAAAGAAGACAAGAGAAGGAAAAATAGAAGGAAGGAAAACAAGGGAGGAAGAAAAGTGGGCAAGAAGAGAAGGAGAGGGAGGAAGAAAGATGGTAATCAGAAAGTAATTCATTTTTAAATCATAAACTTAGCTTAATTAAAAATATATTTAGTGTAGCATCTGTATATTAGGGTTTACTCTTCCACTCTTTTTCTGGAAAAACTGATCCGTATAATTCAGAATTTTTCAGCACGTGATCCGAGCTCTTAAGTGTTACTCCTGTTACTGTCAAATCTTAAAGGAAAAAGCATCTCTCCTGGACTCTGCTGGTATGTGAATTGAGGATAAAGTAAATGAAGAGAGCTCTGTGCCTGAAACAGACTGGAGAAAATGCACTCACCATCCTGGGTTAAGAGTGAAGAAGCTGATGTTCTGCTGGGAAAGTGAAGTGAAAGAAACTGGAAAATCAAGCTTGGGCCATAATACACCTGTGTCCAGGGCATGCAGAAACCCAAGACCAAGAAATTAACATCAAAAACAGCTCAAGACTTCTCTGGAGTCCAGTGATTGAGACTCCGTGCTTTCAATGCAGAAAGCATTTGATTCCTGGCTAAAGAACTAAGATCCTACATGCTGAATGGCATGGCCAACCCCCTCTGCCACCCCTCCCCCCAAAAAACACCCCAGCTCAGAGCCAGTGAAACCCAAAGGCCCTAGTAGAGGTGAATACAGAACCACCCTGGAGACTTCTTCATAAACCAAGGTACGTGGAATGTTCCCAGACAACAGCCCCTGCTGAAGGTGGGGTTATGGTTAAAACAATCAAAACCAGACAACAACATAACAAAATGGACCTCAATTTTGGAGTATCAGTGGCCATAATGAATGGAGAAGTAACCAGTGAGACTAGTTTATTGCCAGGAGAATGTTGCTATAACGTGGATGATCAGAGCCCCTTCATTGAAAGACTCCCAGATGCCAGTTTCTCGAAGTCTGTTCCTGGCATCTGTTCAGCTTCTCTGGAGAGGCAGAATCTAGCTCCTTTCTGGATGGCACACGGTTGGGAGCATATATTTCAGTGAATCTTCTTGCTTTCAGGTCATATGTCACCCCCACTATCCTCCACTGAACCTAGGGACCCGAAGGTCAAAATCCATTAGGTTAAATTTATTTAGAGATTTAAGTGTATTTAAACATCTATTCTCCTGCTGGCACTGGTACAGAAGGGCTGGGAGTGGGAGGGTGTGAGCCCCTGACTCGGTGGAACAGGGCTGCGTGAGTGGGGGTGGTAAGGAATATAATGTTCAACCTGCAGACAGACTTTATTTTACTATTTTTATTATTTTATTATTTTTTAATATAAATTTATTTATTTTAATTGGAGGCAAATTACTTTACAATATTGTGTTGGTTTTGCCATACATCGACATGAATCCGCCACAGGTGTACATGTGTTTCCCTTCCTGAACCCCCCGCCCACGTCCCTCCCCGTACCATCCCTCTGGGTCATCCCAGTTCACCAGCCCTGAGCATACTGTCTCATGCATCGAACCTGGACTGGTGATCTGTTTCACATATGATAATATACATGTTTCAATGCTATTCTGCCAAATCATCCCACCCTCACCCTCTCCCAGAGTCCAAAAGACTGATACATCTGTGTCTCTTTTGCTGTCTCTCATACAGGGTTATCATTACCATCTTTCTAAATTCCATATATATGTGTTAGTATACTGTATTGGTGTTTTTCTTTCTGGCTTACTTCACTCTGTATAATTGGCTCCATTTTCATCCACCTCATTAGAACCGATTCAAATGTATTCTTTTTAATGGCTGAGTAATACTCCATTGTGTATATGTACCACAGCTTCCTTATCCATTCGTCTGCTGACGGACATCTAGGCTGCTTCCATGTCCTGGCTATTATAAACAGCGCTGTGACTTTAAAATGACCTTCTTAGTTTCCATTCCTCTGTCATTGGACATTTGGGTTGCTTCCATGTCTTGGCTATTGTAAACGGTGTTACAATGAACACTGGGGTACATGTATCCTTTCAGATCATTTTTTCTCCAGATATATGCCCAGGAATAGGATTCCAGGGGCATATGGTAGAGAAAGTGGCACATATAGACAATGGAACATTACTCAGTCATTAAAGAGAATGAAATAATGCCATTTGTAGGAACACGGATGGACCTAGAGATATTATTCTGAATGGAGTAAATCACACAGAAGAAGACACATTGTATGATATCCCTTACATGTGAAATCTAAAAAGAAATGATATGAACGAACTTTCTTGCAAAACAGAAGGAGACTCACAGACTTAGAGAACAATCTTATGATTGCCTGGGATCTTATGATTACCTGGGGGAAGGATGAGGGGAAGGGAGAGTTAGGGAGTGTGGGATCAACACGTACACACTGTTATATTTAAGACGGATAACCACTGTCTAGCACATGGAACTCTGCTCAACATCATGTGGCAGGCTTGATGGGAGGGGAGTTTGAGGGAGAATGGGTACATGTCTATGCCCCTTCTCTGTGCGCCTGAAACTGTCATAACATTGTTAATCAGCTGTAACCCAGCACAAAATAAAAAGGTAAAAAAACACAAAAACCCCAAAATGACACTCCTCTTTTCATGTTTAAGCCACGCTCTGACCTCTTCAAGTTGGGTAAAGGCCATTTCAGGTCCCAGAGTTGGCCCCAGGCTATGTGCACAGGAACTCTGTGGTCCAATGCACCCAGAGAATGGTCAAGAAAGGGGCCTGTGGGCTCCTGCTGGGCACTCCTCGGGCTGTGGACCCTCACCCTGGGACTGTTGGGAGACCTGCACGGGAGCATCTAGGGCAGCTTGAAGGGAAGAGACTTGCAGTGCCTGCCCCTAACTAACTCTCTGTTACAAACAACTCACATTCTGTATGTCATTCTTCACCTCTTGAACCGGATCTGCCCATCCATCCAGAGAGTCCATCAAGTAGCGTTGGAGAGCTCCACCCCATCTGTCTCACCCCCGACTGCCCCTCCCCACCCCCCCAATCTGCTGGAGTCCATGCCTGAAGAGTTGTAGTAAGCTAACAGCTTCTTTGCCTTGCCTGGCTGAATGCTTCCTGGAAAGAAGAGGCGAGAGCCCTGGGTTCACTGCTGATAACGAAACCTGACAGCCAGCGTCAGGTAAGATTACTCTGGATTCCTCGCTTGGCTTCTAACTCCCAGTCCCAGGTTCCCACTAATCAAAGGCAATGGCGTCAAGTGACAGTGTCTCAGGACAGATGGGAGCTGCAGGGAGAGGCAGAGACTTCTGCTCTCTGCAGGTTCCTTGGACCTTTCACTGGGGAAGAGCAGTGGGCCAGGAGTCAGAAAGCTTGGGACCCAGAGCCAAATTTCCCTCTTCCCAGGGGTGACCTAGGAATAGATAAGTTGTAAAACCCAGCACCTCTGGAGTTGTCTAAACTTAGGCTTGAATCCTGGCTCTGCCACGTACAAGTTGCGTGACCTTGGACAGGCTACTTTTCTAATCTCACTGTACTCATTATCCAAGTGGGGATAACAGCACCCGCAGTCACAAGGCTGTGGTGAGGATGAGATGAGATAATGATGCTCATGAGAGGCTTAAGACAGCGTCTGGCACTTAGGAAACACTCCATTAAGCGTTCTGATGATGATGATGATGAAAATGATGATAATAATAAAACAGATACTTAGAGCTCCAAGAAACATCAGAAGTTAGTTCCCCTCTCCTTGACTCAGTTTTCTCACCTGTAAAATGGAAACAATGCTGCAATCATTTCCTCATCTACCTCATTTGTTGTTTTGAGTTCAAAGGAAACTGAGTCCACGGTTCCCAGGTGTAGACGGATGAAGTCAGTTTACGACAAAGTTTTTACCAACCTGAGAAGAAATAAGAAAAATAATAACCGGGAATGCTTCATTCCCAACTTTAAAAGACTATCCTTTATTCTTAATTAATTCACTCCCTATTTTAAAATTTTATCCTTTATTCTAATATTATGCTATTTCTGTTCGTGTGTATATGTGTTGAAAGTGTGCTGCTAATGATTAGTAGTTTGCCTTTAATGACCTTACTCAGCAAAATAAACGTTGTCGACTCTATATTGGTTCCTTCTTTGTGGAAATCTTACTGGTCTGTGAAATCAAGTCTATAGTTCAGTTCAGTTCAGTTGCTCAGTCATGTCCAACTCTTTGCAACCCCATGAATTGCAGCATGCCAGGCCTCCCTGTCCATCACCATCTCCCGGAGTTCACTCAGACTCACGTCCATCGAGTCCATGATGCCATCCAGCCATCTCATCCTCGGTCATACCCTTCTCCTCCTGCCCCCAATCCCTCCCAGCATCAGACTCTTCCAATGAGTCAACTCTTCTCATGAGGTGGCCAAAGTACTGGAGCTTCAGCTTTAGCATCATTCCTTCCAAAGAAATCCCAGGGTTGATCTCCTTCAGAATGGATTGGTTGGATCTCCTTGCAGTCCAAGGGACTCTCAAGAGTCTTCTCCAATACCACAGTTCAAAAGCATCAATTCTTCGGTGCTCAGCCTTCTTCACAGTCCAACTCTCACATCTATACATGACCACAGGAAAAACCATAGCCTTGACTAGACGGACCTTAGTCGGCAAAGTAATGTCTCTGCTTCTGAATATGCTATCTAGGTTGGTCATGACTTTTCTTCCAAGGACTAAGCATCTTTTAATTTCATGGCTGCAGTCACCATCTGCAGTGATTTTGGAGCCCAAAAATTAAAGTCTGACACTGTTTCTACTGTTTCCCATCTATTTCCCATGAAGTGATGGGACCAGATGCCATGATCTTCGTTTTCTGAATGTTGAGCTTTAAGCCAACTTTTTCACTCTCCTCTTTCACTTTCATCAAGAGGCTTTTTAGTTCCTCTTCACTTTCTGCCATAAGGGTGGTGTCATCTGCATATCTGAGGTTATTGATATTTTTCCTGGCAATCTTGATTCCAGCTTGTGTTTCTTCCAGTCCAGCATTTCTCATGATGTACTCTGCATATAAGTTAAATAACCAGGGTGACAATATACAGCCTTGATGTACTCCTTTTCCTATTTGGAACCAGTCTGTTGTTCCATGTCCAGTTCTAAACGTTGCTTCCTGACCTGCAAACAGGTTTCTCAAGAGGCAGGTTAGGTGGTCTGGTATTCCCATCTCTCTCAGAATTTTCCACAGTTTCTTGTGATCCACACAGTCAAAGGCTTTGGCATAGTCAATAAAGCAGAAATAGATGTTTTTCTGGAACTCTCTTGCTTTTTCCATGATCCAGCGGATGTTGGCAATTTGATCTCTGGTTCCTCCTCCTTTTCTAAAACCAGCTTGAACATCAGGGAGTTCACAGTTCATGTATTGCTAAAGCCTGGCTTGGAGAATTTTGAGCATTACTTTACTAGCATGTGAGATGAGTGCAATTGTGCGGTAGTGTGAACATTCTTTGGCATTGCCTTTCTTTGGAACTGGAATGAAAACTGACCTTTTCCAGTCCTGTGGCCACTGCTGAGTTTTCCAAATTTGCTGGCATATTGAGTGTAGCACTTTCACAGCATCATCTTTCAGGATTTGAAATAGCTCAACTGGAATTCCATCACCTCAACTAGCTTTGTTCATAGTGATGCTTTCTAAGGCCCACTTGACTTCACATTCCAAGATGTCTGGCTCTAGGTGAGTGATCACACCATTGTGATTATCTGGGTCATGAAATCTTTTTTGTACAGGTCTTCCGTGTATTCTTGCCACCTCTTCTTAATATCTTCTGCTTCTGTTAGGTCCATACCATTTCTGTCCTTTATTGAGCCCATCTTTGCATGAAATGTTCCCTTGGTATCTCTAATTTTCTTGAAGAGATCTCTAGTCTTTCCCATTCTGTTCTTTTCCTCTATTTCTTTCCATTGATCACTGAAGAAGGCTTTCTTATCTCTCCTTGCTATTCTTTGGAACCCTGCATTCAGATGCTTATATCTTTCCTTTTCTCCTTTGCTTTTGCTTCTCTTCTTTTCACAGCTATTTGTAAGGCCTCCCCAGACAGCCATTTTGCTTTTTTGCATTTCTTTACCATGGGGGGATGGTCTTGATCCCTGTCTCCTGTACAATGTCACGAACCTCATTCCATAGTTCATTAGGCACTCTGTCTATCAGATCTAGTCCCTTAAATCTATTTCTCACTTCCACTGTATAATCATAAGGGATTTGATTAAGGTCATACCTGAATGGTCTAGTGGTTTTCCCTACTTTGTTCAATTTCAGTCTGAATTTAGCAATAAGGAGTTCATGATCTGAGCCACAGTCACCTCCCAGTCTTGTTTCTGCTGACTGTATAGAGCTTCTCCATATTTGGCTGCAAAGAATATAATCAATCTGATTTTGGTGTTGACCATCTGGTGATGTCCATGTGTAGAGTCTTCTCTTGTGTTGTTGGAAGAGGGTGTTTGCTATGACCAGTGCATTTGGAGAAGGGAATGGCAAGCCACTTCATTATTCTTGCCTTGAGAGCCCCACAAACAGTATGAAAAGGCAAAATGATAGGATACTGAAAGAGGAACTCCCCAGGTCATTAGGTGCCCAATATGCTACTGGAGATCAGTGGAGAAATAACTCCAGAAAGAATGAAGGGATGGAGCCAAAGTAAAAACAATACCCAGTTGTGGATGTAACTGGTGATAGAAGCAAGATCCGATGCTGTAAAGAGCAATATTGCATAGGAACCTGGAATGTCAGGTCCATGAATCAAGGCAAATTGGAAGTGGTCAAACAAGAGATGGCAAGGGTGAACGTTGACTTTCTAGGAATCAGTGAATTAAAATGGACTGGAATGGGTGAATTTAACTCAGATGACCATTATATCTACTACTGTGGGCAGGAATCCCTCAGAAGAAATGGAGTAGCCATCATGGTCAACAGAAGAGTCCGAAATGCAGTACTTGGATGCAATCTCAAAAACGACAGAATGATCTCTGTTCGTTTCCAAGGCAAACCATTCAATACCACAGTAATCCAAGTCTATGCCCAACCAGTAATGCTGAAGAAGCTGAAGTTGAACGGTTTTATGAAGACCTACAAGATCTTTTAGAACTAACACCCAAAAAAGATGTCCTTTTCATTATAGGGGACTGGAATCCAAAAGTAGGAAGTCAAGAAACACCTGCAGTAACAGGCAAATTTGGCCTTGGAATACAGAATGAAGCAGAGCAAAGACTAATAGAGTTTTGCCAAGAAAATGCACTGGTCAAGTGTGTAAAGAAACCACAAAGATAAGGAATTTGAAAGAATCTGATAATTGTAAGGGTCTGTATGGTGATGACAAAAATGACACACCACATGCTGAGTTCCTTTTCTGTATTCCAGGCATTACTGAGGACAGTCACACACCTGCTATTGCCTTTCAGTTGTCTGGTGAGCTAGGTGTCACTTAAGCCCTAGTGACTTGGAGATACTGTGACTTGGAGAGCATGAAAAGCTGGGCTTTCTGTTCAGAGTGGACTGCAATACCCCAGTTGGTCTGGCCCCAAGCCTCACAGTTTCTCCTGAACCTCGCTGAAGGATTACTGTGGAGGAGGCCCTGAAGCAGCCACCGAGACATCACCCCTGTAAAAAGCAACCACGCCAAGGTCTTATGGGCAAATCCCTTAACCTCTCTCTGCCTCTAGCATCCAACTGAGAAATTAAGTAGAAATCAGGGTCATGCTGAACACAGATGGAGAGTCAAGCTGGGCTTTCCTGGGAAATAAAATTAATACAAAGAGCCATTCTCTGTGATTCTGTATGATTCGGTGCCCTTTGATAATATATGAAGTTGTGAGGCATCCCAGCCAGGCAACTGACAGGATGCTGTCTGGATTCAGAGACACCGTTGGATGGCCTCTTTTTCACTTTGCCCTTTTGGTCCTGCTGCTGCCCTCTCCCAGCTGCTCAGAGTCTTTCTTCCTCACAGATTTGGTGGTGTTCTCTATTCCAGGGCCCTCTTGAAGCTGATGGGAGATGCCTGCCCTCTTCATCCTCCCCCCACTCCTCACACTTAGCATGTGTGATGCTGTGCATCACGCAGTTCTTATTGTCTGGGCTACTCTGGGAGGAGGTTTTGTTAACTTTGTTTTACAGATGGAGAAACTGAGGCTCGTTGTGTATCTAGGAGTCACACAACCTGCGAGGGGCAGAAAGAAGGATTCTCATCCAGCAGAGGCCACCTGACTTTGTGCCTCCTGTTCCATCACCAAGGTACTCCCTGAAGTTGGAGGAAAGAGATCTTACAACCTTAACAGCTCCCAGTCCCCTATCACATAAAGGGAGTTCTCTCTGGGCCCCAAAGCATTCACCTTGAACCCACTACGGACTGGACTGCCGGGAGCCAGCGTGAGGAATTCCATCCGTGACAAGGTCATGCGGCAGAGCTCTGATGGCAAGGCTAATCAGACCTCAGGTTTTCCCCCTGGAATTTCCTGAGCATCCACCCTCCAAAAATAAGAATCTGCCTGCTTTTCCACTCTTCTGACATTCTCTGGAAAAAAGTCAATTCAGGGCTTTAGTCTTCTGCATTTGAAAGAGTGTTTCAATCCCCAAACCCCTCTGATGGCTTTCTAGCCTGCCTGCAGGACTTGTACAGCTGCGCATGTGATTGCTTGAGGCCTCCTGACCGCAGGAGGCACAGGAAGCTTAAAACATCCTAGGAATGTAGGGACTTCCGAAGAGTCAAAATCATTAGAATAGGACTGATTAAAAGTTTCATTTGTTGAGCCAATACTTGCTGCCAAATTTTCATATCTTTTATTTTTAGATATAGTTGGTATATAGAAAAACAAGTAGTAGACCTGGTATTAGCAACATTAGACTTTGAGTTAAGTACCTTCTTTGTTATAACCCACTGCGCCTTTGTTCTATAGAGATATAACTTTAGCGCTTTAAGGAGATGCAGATTAAAGAAAAACACTTAGGGGAAACGAAATTAACATTCATTAAGGAAGAGAGCCAAAAAGTGTTAAGAAGCCTCTTGGCCAGAAGATAATGTAAATCACCTGAGACCTTTTGTATACAAAAAGATATACAGAAAGAGTCTGGGCTGCTAATGCTACATAATTTTGTATTACCCATTGATCTCTATGTATAATCAAAAGTATAAAAGGCCTTGAAGGACAATAGAAGGAGAGCGAGTCGCTGGACTGGTTTCCCCCGTGTCTTTTTAGTCTAACTTCAGGCTGAATTCCCATCTGGGACGTGGAGGCTCACTATGTCTACTTACTTGTCCCGGCTTTTAAGATCCATAAGAGAGAGAGCCCAAGGCGGGGCACTCTCCGATATTCAAACAGGCGCCGGCGGCCTAACATAGATGGTGCAAGCTCCTTGTCTGGAACTTTATTGGTTTTCCACGTAATCCAAGTTAATCAGCCTCTTCTCTCCACTTAATCTTCCTACTACACTATTTCTTCCTAATCTAATCTTATGTTAATAAATAAATAAGTTTTCCTCGCCGACTCCATCCACCCTTCGAATTCCCTGGATCCCCCGGGGCTGGACCCCGGCACTGGATCATTCGCTGTAGGGTCAGTTCCAGCCCAATAACTGCTACCTGATCTTTACATCCCAAGAACGGACTTGAAGCAGTGCTTACTGACACACCGTCATTCAGCTGGCACTGATATTTCAGTTCTAAACCACCCTTTCTCTTTTAATTTGACGCTACATTCTTCATAGTTCTCTCTTCAGCCTTTATTAACAAATTCACTCTTATGAAGACAATGTAACAAATTCCATGTGATCATTCCATTTTTTGGTTATTGCTGCAGAACTAAGCATCCATGGCTTGACAATAAGAGGATTGTCCATTTCTTATCTTTTTTCACTATTAGTTAAAAATGCTCCCCAATGATACATGTACTTGATGAAAAATAGGAGTATATATGAGCTTATAAAAGAAAAACAATAGGCAAAGCCTTTTTTCCACTTCTCTCCACTTATTTCCTCAACCCAAAGACAATCATGTATGCCCCCTGAGGTCTGGGAAGGTGGGTATTATTTTTAATTAGTTTCCTAGTAGTTACCTCCATGCCTCTCACTGAAAAGCTTATATCAGTAATTCTTCAATTATTAACTTTAAACATTGTTTATTACCTCAACAGATGGAGATCTGCTCACTGACTTCCTCTGCCACCCCACTGGTCCCCTGCAACATACCCGAAGCACTAGATACAGTCCTCTACTGGTAAGTTTAACGAATGTGTTTGAATCTGTATTGATTCTCTTCTTACTGTGGCTGGTAAGGTTACTGCAACATCCCCTCTCTTTCTATCCCTTCCATCAGTCATCCCATATCAGCTGTCGTTTTGTTTCTGAATTCTCAAGGTTGATCACAGTAGCCTTCTGGCCTGTAACTGTGAAATATTTTCCACATTCAGTCTAATGTGGCTCCAACTTAGGATCATGGTCTTTTTCACTGGGGCAGCTGCCCTCAGCCTCCTGAACATTCATCTTGGATTTCTTGTTATTGTGCAGATCAATTAATACCCTTGTTTGCTGCTTATATAATCCCATTAAAACAGCCGTTTTCAACTAATGATAGCTCCATAGCTCTGTGGGGTAAGCCTCTTAACTGTCACTCCATCTTTGTCACTCATTAAGAAAATTACACTCCCCTTGCTGCGGATGGTCTAACATGCCATCAGCTGGTCTCTGTTACATTAAGATTCTATTGTTCCCATGCTTCTACCAGGGAGCCCATTCCTACACCAGCAGCCCTGGCCTAAGAGGACCACTGGGCTTCTCAGTGACATTGATGCTCATCACCACTCCTATCACCTTGGCAAGTGGAGGGTCTGGCAGACTCTCTTACAAAACAGTCAACTGGCGGGCTTTCTGGTCTCATATCGTAAGGCCTCTCTAGCATGGCTGAGCCCTGGCAACCCTTCCTCCATGTAGCTTTAGAATTTCCCCTTCACTTTTTTCCTGGGTCTCTAAGACAAAGCACGCAACGTATTAGCACCACCTCCTGGGGTCCTTGCCAGGGTGTTAAGCCTGGTGTCACTGCAGAGTGCTCCCATTGCAATAAATTCTTCCTTCACCAACTTCATGTTCTGTCCCTGTTGATCTGGACTCCAGTCCCAGGGTAGGTTCTCTAGGCTTCTGTTGGGACATGTAGGTGAGGCTGTGTGCTTCCTTTGTTATATAGTCCTATTCTCTCCTTAATAGGCCCCACGCTTACCCCCCGCCCCCAAGGTTTGTGTGTTGGGCGTGTGAATTAACCCTCATTATTGGTCTGGTGACCTGGATGGGAAGTGGGACTAGATCCTGGGGTAGAAGGAAGAGAACCAGGGACTTGTTATCTTGCAAAGCAGAGGTTCCTATATTTTTAAGCAAAGGAGGGTAGTAGCCTTCAAGTAGGGAGGAGTGATGGCTTCAGCAGGTGCAGGAAGTTCAAGTTCGTGATTCTCAGGTATGTTGGCCCAGAGGTCCCTGTCCTGTGTCAAGGTCTCATTCCTTTCCAACCATGACAACTATGACATTGTAGTATTGTTGAGGTCAAGAATTCCACCTTCTCTGAAGCTCAGCTGCCCTTAAGATTAAGCTCTGAGCCTGCTCATAAGCTATTTCTGCCCTGCAGATGCAGGAGATGAAAATTCTTTACATGCTGCCAAGAAGCCCTCTCGCTCTCATACTTTGCCTTAAATTGGTAATTAGTCATTCTCAGTCTTTCCTTATATTTCTCCAATGCAGGCATGGCTCTTTGGGACAGCCCTTTGATCCCAGTCCTCATAATTAAGGGGCTGACTTCCTTAGCCCCTTAAACACCAGGGAGACCATACCTGCTAGCACATCCCTGCCACCAGTCCTCTATCCCGTTTCACCACCAGTGAGTCTTAGCAACTGAACTGTCACAGCATGCCAGGGGCTCCCCAAAGTCCATGTGTCAGCCAGCAGGTAGGGGATCTGGCCCCACATTCTCATTTTAGAGTCAACTTTCTCAGGCAACTTGTGGTACCAACTATTTTAGGTTGGGTTCCCCAGGAAATACACACTGACATGAAGAGCTGTGAGTAGGTTAATGGAGAGTTCTTGCAGCAAGAACACCACGAGGGATGAAGGAAGCTGATTAGGCAGGAGGAGACATTGAAGGGCAATGAGTCACAACAAAGGCCTCAGCCAATCCCATGGTGAGCTCTGGGGCTAGAGCAGCCATTCAGATTTGTTCCAAATTGAGGCAAAGAGGCTAGGCCTTTGTGTACCTATGTCATCCAGCCTTCAGTGGGTGTTATCCTTGAGAAGGTGGCGTAACCTTCTTCCAGCTGAGGGCAATGCTGGAGTCATCTGCAATGGGAAGATGAATGTCTTGGTCCAGATGGGAGGAATTTGGATGGTATACCACAGCATCCACTACAGACCCAAATGACTCAGTTTACACCTGTTGTCCCGGAATAATTGTTAATAATGTGCTTTTCCCTTTCAAAGGTGTACCCATCTGGATGATAAATTTTATTGTCATTCTGCTCATGCCACAGCTGTGCCTGCCACTAGTCTGAGTGTGAAGGGCATTGCACAAGCAGACCCTCCCACCCTGTCACCTTAGAGCAGTTAGCACCTCTGTGCTAATTGGCCCCATGCAGGCTATCTTTAAAGTGTCCCCATGGTCAGAGGTGCTGCTGGCCCAGGCAGGCTCTATCCCAGGATTCAGCATCACTTCGGCAAAGGAAGATCCTTGGAAGGGAGACATAGGTTCTGATGCCATTGTTCCTGCGACCTCGAGTGTAAGCCAAGCAACAGTTTGTATCTGAATGGGGGATGGGGTGGGGACATGCTTCAGCTCACCTCTGGCCTTATCCTATGTGACCAACAAACCCTTGCTCAGTCTTCAGCCTCTGCTGGCTGTGCAAGGCCTTAAGGGCTCTGTCTGAGAGGCTGGAGAGGCAAAGAAGTGTCAGAGAACACAGCTTCCTTCTCCTGACTTTTTGAGGCACTGACTGCCATCGGCCCCCCCACTCTCACCCCGACACATGGGCTGTCTTTCTTGTGAGGACAGATCGAAGCTTCCCTCCTGGGTGGCTGTGCCTGGGTGACCCTCAGGCTCCCCCTGAGCTGACCTGTGGTGTTTGAGCAGGAAAGGTCAGGCAGAGTGATCCTGAAGTACTCAGCACATGAAAAAGTAACAGTGACTTATAGGCTAAGGAGCCATTTCCTGAGCTTTTTCCTTTACTCTGATGCCAACCAAGCTGAGCCTCCGAATCCAGTGCACTCCCCTTCTTTCTCTGAGGAGCCTGCTGAGATTCTCACTCACACCCTGTGGACAATCAGTGCTGGCTGAGAAACCGTTTCTGTGAGAGCCATTTTCACCCTGATCCCTGAGCGTGGGCCCAGCTTTCTGGCTGTGCTCAGACTCCTCGGTGCCTTGATCTGGGGCTCTGAGGACTTGCCATCTGCTCCTGCACTTTGATGCATCAGGGAGAAATGCAGAGAGCCACAGCCCACCCACTGCAGCAGTCCCTGAGCAGCCTCCTCTGACCTCTCCCTTCCTTCCCAGATGATGAAAAGAGGTCGGCAGGCAGTAGTGATTTTCTCAGGGGTCCTTCTCTGACCCAGATTTCTTTTTTCCTTAGGATAATTTGAGACTGCATTTCTTCTTCACTTTCTGGACATTATATATTTTTAATGGCATGAAAGCAGAGTAATGCTGGCAGGCAGGCCTCTGCACCTGCAGAACGAGGGAGTGGTCCGCCCCTTTCTGTCCCTGTTGCCAACTTCCTCAGGCTTAAAGCTTGGTTCCTAAAGTCTGTATCCTTGGATAAGCAAACAGTGTTATAAATAATGTGTTGATTTTTTCTTTTAAATGGAAAGTGAACAGTCACATCTTGATGCCACGTTGGTTAACGAGACACTGCATACATAAGGAGAGGAGAGAAGCGAAGTCACTTGCAGCGTCATTGCTGGATATGCTGAGAGCCTTCTGTGGACCAGGCCCTGAGCTCAGTGCTTTCGTACCTGGTCCTAACCACAACCTGATGGGGGAAGCTGGACATAGCCTGTGAGTCTCCATTTTCAGATAAAGAAGGGGAGACACAGAAGAGGGTTGTACGCACCTGGAGGCAGGGACTGTTTTTGTACATCTTGGCATCTTCTGTAGCATCTGGCAGGATCGCCTGTATATAATGAGGGCTTTAAATATTTGTTGAAAGAGTGAAATTGCCCAAATCACAGAGCTAGTTTAGTCTCTGAGTTCCTAATCAAATGTTCTCTCCACTAGTCCAAGCTCCTTTTGTCTGAGTGAGCCAAAGGTTTTGACAGTACTAAATGAGCAGATTTTAGTAACTTCAAAACTCCAAAGAAAAAGAAGCCAGAAGCATGAAAAAAAAAAGTTTTAAATAAAAATGAGCAGTTTCCAGAAATTTATGGTATTGCTTACCCCCTGATTGTCTCACCCACTGCATCTTAAATGGAACAAATGGGGCCAACTAGGTGAAGGAATGCTTTTTTTTTTTTTTAATGGTTCTGGCTCAACATTTATTTTATGAAATTAAAAAAAAACAAACCTTGTATCTCTGAAGATTGTGGGCATGTTCACAATTGCCAAGAGTCCTCTGAATCATCCAAAGGCTGACTTTTCTCCATCAATATCACCATTGCAGAGTTCAGAGGGTGCTTCATCCATCGGGAAATTATATACTAAGAGAAATGATCCATTTTCATGCTTTTCATTTATTAAATTATAGAGACAATAAGAGCATTATTTGTCTGAAAAATACAGTAGAAATACTTGCAATCTTATTTCATTATCACAATGACCACTGCACTCTTTTCATGGAGGGATGCTCTGTTTTTTACAGGGAAGTCTGTTTGCTTGGTGGTCCTCCAGCCCTGGGTACGCCGGGTGAGCATGGGTGGCGGCCGTCCAGCCCACGCCCCCTGCCCTCCCTCCACCACCCTGAGCACTTCCTCACTGGCCCCGCCCCCGGTCCTCAGAGGTGTCTGGAGAGAGGCGCCCTCGTGTCCGCCGCCACGTGGGGTGGATTGAATCCATGCATCACGCTTCAGGCCGTGGGAGCTAATGTGATAACTGCTCAGCCTGGAGCTGCTGGAGCATATTACACTCATCAGTCACCGCTGCCACAGCACACCGTCTTCCTAGCCGCCCGAGTGAAAGCCGGGGCTTCTTCTGGGGTTGACAAATGTTAGCTGAGTTTTAACTACTTTTTTGTCTCTCACTTTACAAGATGTGGATTATTTAAATAAGCCTGGGCCTCTTGCCTTCTCAGTCCTTTAAAGTTAGGAAAGTGCTAGGCGTTTACCACTCCAGTGAAAGGTTGCACTCTCTTTGTCTCATCTCCTCTGTCCTGGGAGGTACTGGGCTCAGGACAGCCTCCCCATCTCCCAGCTGTCCGGCCCCTCCTGCCCCTGCAAGGGCATTGAGGAGCAGGCTGCGTGGTTCAGGGGAAGGGTAACACATCTCCTCACTGCAAGAGGAACCCTGAACAAATTACTTCCTTGCTCAGGGTCTTGGCATCCACATCCATGCGATCACCTGTAATCATCCCATATATGTGTCCGGGGCGTTTCACTGACAGAGCCCTTTGGCTTTCACTGTATGTCTCAATTTTTATATCAGCCTCAGAGGGGACTATCGTTATGCTTATTTATTCAGTTAATTAATATCCTCATTTCAGTTCAGTTCAGTTCAGTTCTGTTCAGTCGCTTAGTCGTGTCTGACTCTTTGAGACCCCATGAATTGCAGCACGCCAGGCCTCCCTGTCCATCACCAACTCCCGCAGTTCACTCAGACTCACGTCCATTGAGTCCATGATGCAATCTCATCCTCGGTTGTCCCCTTCTCCTCCTGCTCCCAATCCCTCCCAGCATCAGTCTTTTCCAATGAGTCAACTCTTCGCGTGAGGTGGCCAAAGTATTGGAGTTTCAGCTTCAGCATCAGTCCTTCCAATGAACACCCAAGACCGATCTCCTTTAGGATGGACTGGTTGGATCTCCTTGCAGTCCAAGGGACTCTCAAGAGTATTCTCCAACACCACAGTTCAAAAGCTCAATTCTTCGGCGCTCATCTTTCTTTATAGTCCAACTCTCACATCCATACATGACCACTGAAAAAACCATAGCCTTGCCTAGACGGACTTTTCTAGGCATTACCACTCAATAAATTGTTTTATCATTGTATCCCCTCCCTCAAGGGGATTTTATTAGTCTCATTTTAAGGACACTGAAGCTCAGAGACACTAAGTGACTTGCTCAAAGTAAACAGTTTTGTGTCCACAGCCAGTGTGAGCTCTCTACTACCTCTCAGGGCAATGCCTTGGCTCAGGAGGAAACCAGGGCTAAAACTATAAGGGACCTTGTTGCCCTGATGTGCCATCTAGTCCTGAAGTTTAGGGTAGGGTGGGGGGGAGGGAACTCTTTCTAATATCAAAAGATCAGAAGAGTTTCAAATAAGAGGAGCCCCAGCCCTTCATAAACGCTGGAGCAAAATGGTCCAGATACATTTAAAGCAAGTGGTGCCCGCTCCCCACTGCCCGTGCTCCTCGGCAAAAGTCAGCCTGGCTTCATGAAAGAAGGAGGTCTGGGCTGGGATGTGCTGGGAATGAAACAAGTGTCAAAGGCTAATGTGTCTGATTTGGAATCCTAGCTTCAGCCTTGAGCTGAAATCATTTACACTTTGGGGGCTTCAGCTTCCTTATCTTAAAATAAAGGAAACATTACTTGTTTTTGCAGGGTTTGTGTATGGCATAGAGACAGTGACAATGGGTCGGTGGTCATTAAACGGTGCTGATGTAGGGGGAGGTAGTGGAGTTGGCAGTAACTATTATTAATCTTCCCCAGCTGATTCAAACTCATTTCCCCTTACATTGTTCCATCTGAAGATAAACAATAAGATTGAAACAATTTGAAGAACTGAACAAATATAATTGCAACAGATTATCCTGAAGTAAAACCTTCTAATAGCTCTGCTAGATTTGGAGGCCATATCCCATCATTACAAACATGATAATTAAAATTTAGTAGAACAAAATATTTCAAATCTAAATGCTGACTCCCTCACTCACTTTATAAAACAAAGAGGAAGCCCACACATGTGGGGTAAGTACTGATAAGGGATTTAGCCACCTTTTCCGGCCCTTGTGACAGTACCTGTCTTTCAGATCCTGCACAGGCTGGATGAGGACAACAGGCAAAATCCATCTCAAATATTCAAAACAGAGAAACTCAAATCACACTGTCTGATTCACTTCCTATACTTGGTGCAACCCAATCTGAAACAGCCCCCTCCAAACTGTAACAAAGTTGGACTTATTCCCTATATTTTCCCACTCAAAACAAATAATTCAGAAATCCCCCAGACTTTGATCCTAGTTCTTGTTGCTTTAGCTTGTTTGTCATTTGTCCTTTCTCTCAGTTCCATGCACATTCAGCTAACTCTGAAGGTCTGCTCTGCTCCAAGGCGCTGGGCAGAGAGACAGGAGCTCCTGTTAGCACCTGCCGCACTCATACTCTGCTTAATGCTCTGCCTGTCTTACCTCTCGGGACCTCATTCCTCGCCTGCAAG
This sequence comes from Ovis aries, assembly GCF_016772045.2. Taxonomy (NCBI): domain Eukaryota; kingdom Metazoa; phylum Chordata; class Mammalia; order Artiodactyla; family Bovidae; genus Ovis; species Ovis aries. The sequence continues at coordinate 193,575,754 of NC_056054.1, read as the reverse complement.
GGACTTGTCAGCAAACAGAAAAGGTAAACTGCAGAGACCACCACACCCAGGTTACAGTTTAGATGCCACAAGAAGAGCCAGTGCAGAAGGAGAAGAATTTAATTCCAACCAGAAGAAAGAAGACAATGCCAGCTGGGAGGCAGCAGTTGACTTGGTGCTTAAAGAAGGAGTAGAATTTCAAGATGGTAAATTGGGAAGAGAATCTGGCCATTGTGTACAGAATATTTTGCCAAAATATAAGGATTTTAGAGCCCAAGTAAGGCTTCCCTGGTGGCTCAGTGGTAAAGACTCTGACTGTGAAGCAGGAGACCTGGGTTTCAGCCCTGGGTCTGGAAGATCCCCTGGAAAAGGAAATGGCAACCCACTCCAGTATTCTTGCCTGGGAAATCCTATGGAGAGAGGAGCCTGGTGGGCTACAGTCCATGGGGTTGCAAAGAGTCATACTCGACTTAGTGACTAAACAACAATGGAGACCAAGTAACCCATGTAGCTGGGTCTTACTTATTGAGAGGGAGAAGAATCAGGGGGGGGATGACTGGTCCCTGTATGTGCAGTCCCTGCCATGACTATAGGTCAGGGGGATGACTAGCAGCAGAGTTTCATCTTCTTGAATTGACGAATTCAGATTCACTGGTGCAACAAGTTCTGAGGGCCCAGGGGTGCAGCACAGGTCTGAAGGGGGGTTGATGCCAGGTGCAAACATCTGGACTGTTTGGGGGCAGTCCTGATTGTGTTGGTTTTGGCCCCATCTGTTCAGTCAGACCAAGGCTAGGGGGAAAGCAGAGAAAAGGCTATCATGCCCATAACATGAGGCTTTTAAGAGCTCCTGGTGAATTATGTGTCTATTAGCTAAGTGGCCCTGGGGCTTTATGACTTGCTCTTTTTGTAAATCAAAAATAATAACAATAAGAGTTCACCATCTTCTCATCCTGCTGGAGAGACCGAGTGTTTCATCCGTCATTACACAATTATAGCTGCTCCCCAGAAAACTCCATTCCAAGCCCCAGGATACAGAGGTAGATGGAAAATTTGTGCTCCCATCCTGACCCATCTAGCCTGGACCTGGCCAACAAGTAGCAACTGAGTCCCTTTCTTATTGGCTGGTTGGCAGTCACTCCAGTTTAGGAGGGAAGGGGATTATTTTAGCGCAGGAACACTTCAGGAGGCCAAGATGACCCCATCTGGGAGAGGTTCCTGATAACACATCCAGATGGCAGTCTTCCCCAATCCAGTCTGCTCCACCCTTTCATCTGTGCCCTTCCTGGGCCTGGAGGTGTTGCCAGCTGGCTGGGACAGCAGATAGGGAATGTGGAGGTGAGAATGCCTTTTGTACAGCAAGAGAACAGAGCTTTTCTCTGGGACAGTTCACCCTGCTCTGGACAGCCTCATGCTGTATCACAGACAAAAAGCATGTGACTGCTGAATCACCTCAACTGCAAGGCAAGATAAAAATTTCCAGACAGTATTTTTCTCCAAAGGGTGAAATACATGAGATAGGAAGAAACCAATCATTCCCAGACCATCACGATGACAGACCCTGAAGACACTGTGCACAAGGGGAAGGAATCCAAGGAGTTTGTTTTTACAAATCAACTCAGGTTTCTTGTGAGAAATCTGTATTGAATATGTCAATACCCCCCACAAATGCCCTGATCCAAACCCAGGAGTCAAGAACCCCGTGTTGTCATCACACAGAACCCTGGTCCCCTCAAGTGAAGTCTCATCTCTTATTCCTTGTTGGTTTCACTTTTCTGTCTTCTTTTTCTTATTATAGCCTTGGTTCCTGACACATTCTCATGAATGGCCCCTTTTTAAATTAATCAGTCAACTACCCTCTATTTATGACATAGTTCACACTGACGAACCACGTCAAAGAGTCAGACCATCAGCAGTAATATATTCTGCCTATGTGTTTCTCCTCCACCCCCTCTTCCTTCCTCTACCTAAGGCGACACTTGTCTATCATTGTCTTGAGTTTTGAAAGTTTTATTATATATACAATTTTGTTTATTTTTATTACAAATGTAGTTTTTTTCTTACAACAGTAAACAATATTCTTCTGGGTCTTAATTTTTCACTCAGTATTTTATACATGTCTGTTTAGTACATAATATGTGTACACTATATCATAGCATGTAGTCATAGTTCATTCATTTTCACTACCAATTGTATGACAGTGCCGCAATTTATATATTCAATATCCTGCCAAAGGGTATTTCTTGTTTCTGCTTATTGTGTCATAATTGCTGTATGAGTTTCTTGGAATAGGTGTGAAAGTGTTTTCCTTTTGTATATACCTAGTCATTTGGGTTACAGGGTATATGAATACATAACTTTATAATACTAAACTCCTGTTAAAACATAGCACCAATTTCTATTTCTACCAGGAGAGTATAAGAGTTAATGCACAAATCTGCCCACACTTGGTTTCATAAACTTCTTAATTTTGCCGTCAAATGAGTGTACTCAGTAGTGGGAATTAACTGCTACAACATTTTGGAAAAATTAATGTGGAAACACTTACTGGAATTTTAAATGGACTTTCTTTTTATTTTATTTTATTTTTTAGTTTTATATTTTTTTAATTTTAAAATCTTTAATTGTTACATGCGTTCCCAAACATGAACCCCCCTCCCACCTCCCTCCCCATCACATCTCTGTGGGTCATCCCCATGCACCAGCCCCAAGCATGCTGTATCCTGCGTCAGACATAGACTGGCGATTCAATTCTTACATGATAGTATACATGTTAGAATGCCATTCTCCCAAATCATCCCACCTTCTCCCTCTCCCTCTGAGTCCAAAAGTCCATTATACACATCTGTGTCTTTTTTCTTGTCTTGCACACAGGGTCGTCATTGCCATCTTTCTAAATTCCATATATATGTGTTAGTATACTGTATTGGTGTTTTTCTTTCTGGCTTACTTCACTCTGTATAATCGGCTCCAGTTTCATCCATCTCATCAGAACTGATTCAAATGAATTCTTTTTAACGGCTGAGTAATACTCCATTGTGTATATGTACCACAGCTTTCTTATCCATTCATCTGCTGATGGACATCTAGGTTGTTTCCATGTCCTGGCTATTATAAACAGTGCTGCGATGAACATTGGGGTACATGTGTCTCTTTCAATTCTGGTTTCCTCGGTGTTTATGCCCAGCCGTGGGATTGCTGGGTCATAAGGTAGTTCTATTTGCAATTTTTTAAGGAATCTCCACACTGTTCTCCATAGTGGCTGTACTAGTTTGCATTCCCACCAACAGTGTAGGAGGGTTCCCTTTTCTCCACACCCTCTCCAGCATTTATTGCTTGCAGATTTTTGGATCGCAGCCATTCTGACTGGTGTGAAGTGGTACCTCATTGTGGTTTTGATTTGCATTTCTCTAATAATGAGTGATGTTGAGCATCTTTTCATGTGTTTGTTAGCCATCCGTATGTCTTCTTTGGAGAAATGTCTATTTAGTTCTTTGGCCCATTTTTTGATTGGGTCGTTTATTTTTCTGGAATTGAGCTGCATAAGTTGCTTGTATATTTTTGAGATGAGTTGTTTGTCAGTTGCTTCATTTGCTATTATTTTCTCCCATTCAGAAGGCTGTCTTTTCACCTTTCTTATATTTTCCTTTGTTGTGCAGAAGCTTTTAATTTTAATTAGATCCCGTTTGTTTATTTTTGCTTTTATTTCCCGAATTCTGGGAGGTGGATCATAGAGGATCCTGCTGTGATTTATGTCTGAGAGTGTTTTGCCTATGTTCTCCTCTAGGATAAATGGACTTTCTTTTTAACATAGGAGTACTACTTTTGAGCATGTTTTCTTTTAAAAGTTGTAAAAATAAGTGTATAAGAGTAAATTTACACTATCTTTTGTATTAGCAAAAGCTTGAAACAATCTCAATCTCCATCCATAGTTAATTGGTTGGCTTAATTATGGGAAACTCATACATGGATTAAAATGTAACCATTAAAAACAAAACTGAGTTAGATATGTGTGCAATGACTTGGAAAATGTTTGTAGAATTTAAGTAAACAAAGCAAGTTATAGAGTAATGTATATGATACCATGTTAGCTTCTCTAAAGGGGGGGATAGGTGCTATAATTATTTGTATTTGTGTAAGCAAAAGGAAAGGTGTGAAAAATACATATTGGCTGTCAATGTTGATTACCTTAGGAGAGTGGGTTTGGAATAGGGGAGACAGGCTAATGAGGTGGCAGAGCTGGGACTGTAATTCTGATCTGACTTCAGTCTATCCTTGCACATGTCACCCTGTGCTTCACTTTGTTCAGTGTCTCTGAATTCCTGCATTACAAACTCCAAATTCCCTATTGTGCATTCAATGTCCATCAAGAGCTGGCCCTAGCCAACTGTATCTCCTACTCACTTACGCATGCAGTATGTTCCAGCCAATTACACTTGACTCCTCTAAACCTTCCGTGGGCTTTTCTGCCCATTACCTTTGCTCATCCTCTCTACCTGGAAACTCCACCCCAGCCCTGCTTTCTTTCCATCACTGTCTAAAAATCTTGTCTCTTCTTCAAGATCCAACCAGAAGGCTGGAGCTAATGCAGTACCTCTCAGAAACAAAGAGCTGAGTGCCCAGGCTTGGAAGGATGGAACCATAGGTCCTGGTGCCTCGGTAGCCAAGTTCACCGTCTTTCTCTCCAGGGCACAGCCTATGGACAGCCCTACTCCAACCAAATTTGATCCCTATGCGTCTCAAGACTCAAAATCCCAGGAGAGAGAATCCTATGGACTCAGCTCACGCTGAGTATCCAAATAATACTGTTCATCTTCACCCATACTCTGAACCAGTACAGAATAAGATAAGGGAATAAGGCCAATGGAGACCAAAGTATCATCTGCATCATGGATAAGTCTTATATTAGAGAATGTGATGCGAGCAAGTATGCTCTCCCATATAGACCCTGAAGAGTCTTCTGCTGGAGAATAAGCACTCTTGAGAGTGTCAGAACTCGGCTTCCCTGCTGCTGCTGCTTCTAAGTTGGTTTATTCATGTCCGACTCTGTGTGACCCCATAGACGGCAGCCCACCAGGCTTCTCTGTCCCTGGGATTCTCCAGGCAAGAATATTGGAGTGGGTTGCCATTTTATTCTCCAGTGCAAGCATGCACGCTAAGTCGCTTCAGTCGTGTCTGACTCTGTGTGACCCTATGGACAGCACCCCACCAGGCTCCTCCGTCCACAGGATTCTCTAGCGAGAGTACTGGAGTGAAGTGCCATTTCCTTCTCCACAGCTTCCCTAGAGTGGTGATTTGTAGCCCAAGAGGTTGGAGCAAAGCATAATTATTGCTGATAGCAGAAAACTGACCAAAAGATTGAAATGGAAACAAAAAGGAAACATGAGAGGATGGGGAGGAATTAAACCAGATGGACTGAGTTTAAGGAGAGTTCCAGCTATGAGGTTCTAGGATTTTCTAATGTGAGGTCTTACCTGGTAGATGATGAACATGGGCAATTTAAAAAACATTTCTAAATCTCATATTCCTCATCTTTAAATTGATATTTTAAATGTCCACCTCAGCAGGGTAATTGTGAAATAAATACTATATGTATAAAATGAGGCAGCTTGAATGAAGGGGTCCCACTCAGGACACACACTGGTCTCTTTTCTACTGCCTCATGTTCTTGTTTCCTTTTTCAAAATTCTCATTCCCAAAGAATGATAAGTTCTAAGTATTTTCAACAAAAGATGCACTCCGATGGCTCAGAAGTAGAGGGGCAGACTTGCTCCACCTGTGGAGGGGCAGGGAACGCTCCTTACGCTTCCAAGTTCACCACCTGGGTCCTGCGGGCCCAGAAGAAGCACCTGTGATGAAAAGCGAGGGGCAATGAAGACGAGTGTCATCTGTTCTCACTTACAAGTAAGTGTTTCATGTTAAAAGTGATATACACGATCTCATTTACAAGGCAGAAATAGACTCGCTGACATAGAACACAAACTTATGGTCACCAAAGGGTAAAAGAGGTGGGGAGGGATAAATTAGTCTGGAATTAGCAGATACACACTATTATGCATTAGACTGATAAAGAACAAGAACCTACTGTATAGCAAAGGGAACTATATTCAATATATTGTAATAACCTATAACAGAAAAGAATCTGAAAGGTATATATTTAAAAAACTGAATCACTTTGCTGTACACCGGAAACCAACACAACATTGTAAATCAACTATATTTCAATAAAAAAATAAAGTGCTAAGAAAAAAATAAGGGGTAATAAAGGGGTGTGTGGGGGTGGTGTGCAGTGACTAACGCAATGACCTGAAGAGAGGATGGGCTGGGGCTCTGAGAGGTCAGCCGAGCGCAGAGCCTGCCCTGGGTCAGGGTGCTTTTGTCTCATCTCCACCCCGGAATGGCTCCTGGGGGCCCCTCTGTTCCCTGGGCCTCAGTCTTGAGAATGGCTGGATGGGGAAGGAAAATATTTGATTGTCACTGGTGTAGTCTCTCTCCACCCTGGCCTGAGGTCCCTCTAATGAAAATAAAAGGGAGCTGCCTCTCTCGAGGGCTGGCTGGCTGCGGCATCACAGTGCTGGCTCCAGTCACGCCGCCAGCTGCCCTGCTGAAACGACTCTCTTCAGAAATGTTCCTGAGAGAAGTGATTTCTATGCCCACGTGAAGCACATTTGTTCTCTCATGCAGCGGGAAGGGGCCATTTAGCGAATGACTGCTTTCTCTCACCACTAGGTGCCCAGGGAGAGATAATTCATTTCACAGAGGCAAGCGATTTACTCCTGTAGGTTCAGGACAAGCTGTGCCAGGCCTCTAAAGCTCTGGAAAATTCCCCAAGTCTCCCCGGAAATGGTTGCTATTGCTCAGCACACTGAGCAGAACCCTGCAGGGTTCTTCAGCTAGTTGTTCGTTCCCGCAGAGCACTCATGAAGCACCTTCTATGTACAGAATCCTGCTTGCGGCACCTGGGAGATGTGGAAGGCAGGGGTGTGAATCCTCTGAAGACTCACAGATGAGCCCGGGAGACAGAGCAAGTCCCAGACTCAGGGTCGGGAGACCGTCCACAAGGCCCTGGGCCAGCACCATTATCCTCTGTTTCTCCAGCTGAGAGATGAGGGGACTCGGTCATGTATCCATGCAGATCCCCCTCTCCTGCCGTCTGAGAGGCTACACAGAACATGACAGTGACTCCGGTGCCTGATGGGAGGATGAGGGGACTGCCTGGCTCCTGCAAAGCCAGGCCCTCCCTGCTCCTCGGTACACACCAAGTGTGTTTCCTTTCTGCGCCTTTGCTTTCTGCACCTGTGATGCCTCCCTCCCCACTTCGCTGCTCCCAGCCCCTCTTCCCTGAAGCTTCTCCTGGCTCCAGTGGGTTTTGGCTTAGCAAGACTTTTAAGGTCTTCAGGCCTTTGAGTTCTAATTAGAGCTTTGTGTCTTTGAGATCCCTTATTTTCAGACTGCAAGCAGTTGGGTAAGGTTGGTTCTTAGGTTACAGAACTAACACCCTCTAACAACCCCAGGTTCTACCGCCTTCATTTCACAGATGAGGATGCTGAAGAGGAGACAGTGACCTACCCAAGGTAATTCAGGGACCAAGAGACTGGACTCAGGTCTGCTGTTGACCAGGCTGAGGTTATTTCTAGTCCGTTTATGTAATTATTTTATTCATGCATACATTTAACAACAGTAATTAGATTCCTCTTTGCCAGGCCCTAGACTAGGTACCAGACCATAGAAAGATGAAAAGGGCCTTCAAAGTTTGACAGGTGAGACAAATCTGCAAACATGTCATTCTGGGTGATGATTCACACAGTTTCACCTGTGTGAATCTGTATCCTCTTTCATGTAGAAACTAGCCAGCAGATCCTAACTAATTTGGTAACATACAGTTTCTTCCCTCCAATCTATTTCCAGTTGGAGTCAGTTTTGGAAAGTGCAAATTATATCTCTGAACTTTCTAGCCCCCAGTGACCCCGAGTGGAGCCCCAGTGCCTGGCTGTGGCCAGCAGAAAGCCGCAGGATTGGACCCATGCTCATCTCCGAACAGCAGGAGGCCAGGTGTGGTCTCCTGCGGCCCGCTGGGCTTCTAGGACCACGCTGACTTAGTGATGCCCTGTGTGGCATGAACCCTGACAGATGGTTTTCTCTTTTGTGAGGCCAGTGCTTGACTTACTCTTTGATTGCCAAGGCATCCATTGCAGAGGTGTAATCCTCAATGGATAAAGAGCCAGGCTGCCCCCCTTGGAGTTCCTCTGTTTAAAAAATCTTTGGTTGATTTAGTTAAGTGACCATTGGATCACTTTTTCCCCTACTTTTCTCCCCGTGCTTTTAATTCCTGATCTTATGTTTTAAATTCACCAATAGTGACCTTGTGAACCTCTAGACTCCCCCCACCCCCACCTCTGCCCCAACAGAAGAAGAATCCTGGACCAGCATGTTCTTTCTATTTATCTGTCTCTCTCTCCCTACCCCATCTCCTCCTATCTTGCAGCCTCACTGTGTGGCCCAGAGCATGCCAAGTACCCTCCAGAACCTGTGAGTAATAACCCTTGTCTGCTTCAAATTTTCCTGATGCACGTGTCTAATGGCATCTTACAATCATAATAAGAACCACCGGGGCCAGTCCAGCCACAATGTTGGTTCCAAAAGGAGGGCCTGGGCTCAGGTGAGTGTCCCCCAGCATTTCTAGCTGATAGCACCACTATGGGTAGGCTGAGACTGTCACAAATCAACCTGCATCTTCCCCTGAGGTCCCACTTTAGACTACCTGCCCCAGGGATACTGAATGGTCCACTCCCTGTACAGCCTCTAGGCCCTGAAGGAGCAGAGTGCTGGCACTCAGGGCAGGCCAGTCCTGCCCAGGCCCAGCAGAGAGCCTGTTGCTTCCCAGCTGAAGGGCCAGTGTTGGGCTGGCCTCTGCTTGAGCAGCCGGACAGCACGCTAAGAGGAAGTCATATATCCTGAATCCCTGAAATTAGCTCAGCATCCCCAGAATGGAGCATCTCACCTTGATCGATGAAGAGGATAGACTAAAAATTATAAGCTGTCTTTCTTTCTCTACATAATGTCTGAGACATATTAACCATTTTCATGGTTTCGACTGAGCAATAGATATTATACAATACTGCTTGAAAAAGTCATTCTGTTCCACCCTTCATCTCTATGTTCTGGCCTTTCCCCATCATTTTTGAGAATATATGAAAAACAGAGCAAGTGTGCTTTTAAGTTATATTAAGAAATTTAATCCATGGTGAGAAAACCCTTTGTCATACATGAATTGAACATTATGAGTGCACAAATCTTTATCCATCGGAGTTCTGAGTTGCAAGGTACATAAATGGGCTCCAGAAATAGAAAATAAGTTCATTCTAATGGTATCAGAATTGCCCCAAAGGCTTGAGAAGCAAGACATAAAGGAGAAGGGGAGGGAGGTGAAAGGAAGATGGAGAGGAGGCTGAGGAGGTGGGGGTCGGGGGGAGAAGGCAGAGGGGAAGGGTGAGCAGAAGAAGGGAAGCAGCCAGACTCACGCTAAAGTCATGCTACTGAACGAGCCTGGGGAAGGCACTGCTGCCCTACTGCTCACCTCCAGACATAATGGGCGGCACGGGGCATTGCACACAGGGCGCTTGATGTGACCACCTCCAAAGTCACTAGCAGGAATTCTTGCTGACTCCTTGAGATCATCTAAGGAGAAGACATCTGAGGGCCATAACCTGAAAGCCATTTTTGAATTCTTCCTCTCTCTCATGCCCACAGCTAATCCGAGACCGATTTCAGCTCACTCCACTTTCCTAAATTGCCCACTTTCCTCAAATCTATCTCCTCCCTCCCTGCCTGTCCTATACAATGGTTTTTTTTCAATCAAAAATTTCCAGGGATACCAGGAGGTAAGATCAAATGATGAAAACCAAGAGAAAAAAATATGCATAAACAGATCCAAAGCATACCCAGATACTGGAGTCATCAGACATGGTCTTTAAGTCAGAGAGACCATGACTCCCTGTATTTGTTAAGATTAGGTTTGGCTGAATATTACAAAACCCTCAAGTAGCAATAATTTTAACAACATGAAAATTTCTTTATTTCTGACCCAAAAGACAAGGCGACCCACAGGGTTAGCAGCTCTTTCTACTCCATCATTTTCAGTTAGGGTTTTCATCATCAAAGTGACTTTGTAGTCCAAAAGGATTGCTGGAACTCCAACTATTCACGTCCAAGTTGCAAACCAAAAGAAGACAAAATGCAGAAGGGAAAATGGGGTCTCATCTGGCTAACTCTTCTCCCTTTCAGCAGCTTTCCTAGAAGTTCCGTACAACACTCTGCTTATGTCTGTTTGTCAAAACTTATTCGTATGTCTGCCTCCCACTTTGTGGGAAACTGAGGAGTTTGGTGTTTTGGTTTGGAAATGAATAGGCCCAGCTAAACAACCGAGTTCAGTAAAAAAGAAGGAAGATGAGAATAAACACTAACTGGGTAACTGAAAGTGAAAGTGAAGTCGCTCAGTCGTGTCCGACTCTTTGCGACCCCATGGACTGCAGCCCACCAGGCTCCTCCGTCCATGCGATTCTCTAGGCAAAAGTACTGGGTAACTAGCCATCTCTCGGAGAAGGCAATGGCAACCCACTCCAGTACTCTTGCCTGGAAAATCCCATGGATGGAGGAGCCTGGTGGGCTGCAGTCCATGGGGTCGCTAAGAGTCGGACACGACTGAGCGACTTCACTTTCACTTTTCACTTGCATGCACTGGAGAAGGAAATGGCAACCCACTCCACTATTCTTGCTTGGAGAATCCCAGGGATGGGGGAGCCTGGCGGGCTGCTGTCTATGGGGTCGCACAGAGTCGGACACGACTGAAGTGACTTAGCAGCAGCAGCAGCAGCAGCAGCCATCTCTATTATAATGAGTCGGCCAAAATTTCTTTCAGGGTTTTCTGTAAGACGCTATCAAAAAATTCAAACGAAATTTTTGGCCAACCCAATACATTCCTACTTAAACAGCTTCTATAACTCCTCACTGCCAGGCATGTAAAGACCTTTACAGTTTGACCCCTACCTCTCATTCTACTTCTATCTCTTACCCCTTTATCCAGGCGCTTCATTCTCTCAGCACCTCTAGTCACAGCCACTTCAGAAACACCCAGTTGCAAGCCATCAGACCCTTGCTTCTGCTCACTTGTTGGCCTGGAATGCTCTCTCTCTGACAAGTCTGTCTCATTTTCGAATCTTAATTCAAAGGTCATCTCTTTTGTGCTACCTTTTCCAGCTCTCCTAGTCAGAATCACAACCTTGCTCCTGGTTCCCATAGCCCATGGTGGATACCTGCAATACTGCATTTGTGTTGGCTTGCAGTGATTGGTCTTCATGTCATCTCTCTTTATAAGTGATGAGCTTCTCCGAATCAGAAACACAATTTATGCTTCACTTTCATTCCCCTAGTGTTTGTTATGTGGTCAGTGCTCTATCAACTTTTGCTGAATGGATAAGGAAGAGGGTAAAGGATAAAAGATACAGTTAGTTAATAAATCTCCGATGCTGTCTCTTTCTAACTTCTATAATTCCAATTGCAGACAACTCAGAGGTGATTTCACAAATTTTTGTTATGCCAGAACTGTGTTGTTTGGTACATCATGTGAAATAAATATGCTGAGCTGGGAAATTTGTTTGTTATTTTTTATACATATTATTTGATATGATGGTAAAAACATCAACTTGAGCATCACAATTAGTAGTAGCAGGGAGTTATATTTAACTCAGCAGGATAAATCAAGCATCCCCTTTGTGCTTAACAACATGAACGATATTGTGTGAAATTGCCATTACTCCCTCTTCTTACAAATATATACACACACACCCCCAAAAAAGAGTTCACAGTTATTGCCTTCTAGGAGGATGACACTGTGTAAAAATAGAACAATTAGGTGACAGGTTACAATTAGTGTCATAATAAATTGTACCTGTTCATTATCAAATGATATCTGTTACTATTTAGAGAAAGAGGAGAAAGATATATGCAAGAGTGGTAAGAAAGGCCTTTGAGCTGGTCTTTAAAGGCACAGCAGGATTAAGCAGGACAATAACTATCAGAATATAAAATACAGGCTAGGGTGGGAGGAGAAATGATATTAGGGAGATCTATGCACCACACTGAATAGCGCTAAATCACAGAACAAAAAGATTTTGCCCTTTTTCATTCTCTTTGATTTTTTAAATTTACGTTAAGGAAAGTTTCCGTTGATGCATTTTTCACAGATTGTAACATTCCTTTGAATAAACACAGGCCAAGTCTCAAGCCTAGATCTTGGCAGACAACAATATTTAGCTCAAATTTAATGACATTCTTTTGAGGTTTTCTGTATTCATTTGTACAGGCATCTTCCATTTACAGTAAGTGATAATGGTTTTCCATCATATATTTTTACTTTTAAAATCAACTAATTTAAATATAAAGGAAAAGCCACTTTAAAGAAAACTAGAAAGTAAATAAAAGTGCAAGCGGTATAAGGCTATGGAAAAAATGGTAAAAATGTACTTAAAGGACTGATGTTTGGGAAATGTGATGGCAGCTGGGGTGGAGAGAAGAGATTTCCCCACCGTGATGAAAGCTGCTCAGCCAGAGGGCTCTGGGCGAGCAGGGCAGAGCCTGGATGGGGATGGAGGGGCAGCAGGGCAGGCTGGATGCTTTGCTCTCAGGAGGCTGGAATGTGGAGGACTTCCCCACCAGCCTAACTTGTCTTACCAAGGGTAGAAGAGATCGCGTGCCTCTCCTCGTGCCCCAGTGCCATTCTGGACCCACATCCCTCACCCCTCTGCCTGTGTCAGGATGCACTCTGAGGACAGCACTAGGTGGTTGGGGGAGGGGTGGAGACGTGGACCACGGAGGAGCCTGGTTAGGGGGCAAAGGGAGAACGAGCGGCTCACCCAGAAGATCAGCGCTTTTCAATACTTCGGCCTGGAATAAGAGCCGTCACTGCACATGAGGGCCACAGTCTCTGGGGCCCAGCGTTCTGTCTCCCAGCTACCTACGGAGGGCCGTGTCTTTGGGGAGCGTGGCCTGTGTGGCTCTGGTCTGGTGCCTTCCTGGGACCCAGCCTAGGGGAACCAATGGTGTTGATGCACACGCCTTCGCTCAGAGCCGTGGTCCTCGGCCCCTACTCTACTTCCTGTCTTCATGTTTGCCCTCTCTTCGCATGTGGCTGGAGTATTACTCTTCCCATCTCTTTTGCTCTGAGGACAGGAAATCTAGGGCAGCCCTCAACATCCCACAGATGAGAAAAGCGATAAAGCTGGAGAGAAAAGGGAAGGAGACTGTTCTGAATAGGTAATCGACATGACATTTCCGAGCCCTGCTGTGTCTCTGGCTGCTCTGACCCATGGTACTGAGTGAAGCAACTCAGGGTGTAGGCTCTCCTTCTCAGCATCCAAAGCCATCAATCTAGACCCTGCTGGCAGCACTGACTTCCCTTGAAAAACATTTTAAAAAGAAAAGGTCAGAACCATTTGTTTCTCTGTGTGAATGAATTCAGAAAGCCCTGGATGCTTGTCCCTGGAAGACTCAGCATGAACCCAGATGCTCCAAACCTTCCAGAGCAAGCTTCCTAGGCAAAGGGATACTTTCCAAGGCAAACTCCCCAGATCTGAGCCCATTGGTTAGGGGTCACCCCCTGCAGTCACCTGTGTCTAGTCACAGAGCAGCGCAGTATGTGACGGCGTGACATCTGCAGGTGGATTGCTGGAGTCTGAATCTTGGCCTTTTTACCCACTAGCTGTGTGACCTTGGGTTTAGTTACTTAACGTCTCTGAACCTTTCTCATATGTAAATCTGGTCAAGTGAATAATAATAAGCACTGTTTCATAGAGTTCTTGTGAAAATCAGTTGGAATAATAAACGTAGAATGCTTAGTGCAGTGCCTGACATATAGTAAGTGGTTAATAAAAACTGGTCATAATACCATAATAGATGGAATAGTCCTGAAGCTCAATTGTTTCGGTTATCAATGTGCAACTCAAAAGCAATCATTTAAAACAAAAATAATTTCTCATGATTCTAAAAGTTGCCTGGTCTCACCTGTTTGATCTTATCTGAGATTCTTCATGCAGTTGCAGTCAGGTGGCAGCTGAGGGACTAAAGTCATCTGACGACTTGACTAAGAACATTCAAAATAGCTTCTTTGCTTGCATGCCTTTTCCTCAGCTGAGATGGCTTGAACAGCTGGGAGTTAGCTGGGCATTTCTCTCTCCTCATGTAGCCTCTTTATGTTTTTAGGTTGGGCTTCCTCACAGCATGGAAATCTCAGAGAAGTCGGACTTCTTACATAGCAGCTGACTTCTTCCAGAACAAACATTCCAAGAGATCAAGAAGCTGGAAGACTTCTTATGACCCAGCTTCAGAAGTCACGCAGCATCATTTCTGCCACATTCGTTTGGTTACATGGGCCCGCCTGGATTCAGCGTGGGCCAACCACTTGAGAGTGGTTCACTGAGGCCATCTTGGAGACTAACTACCAAGAAACCATCAGTTTCTTCTAATGCAGTATTAAAAAGAGCTCTGGATTTTGTTTTTTTATTTATTTTTAATTAAAGAATAATTGCTTTACAATATTGGTTTGATTTCTGCCACACATCAACATGAATTAGCCACAGGTGTATATATGTCCCCTCTTCTTGACCCCTGCTCCCTCTGTTTCCCACCCCTCCAGGTTGTTACAGAGCCCCAGTTTGAGTTCCCTAAGTCATAGAGCAAATTCCTATTGAACTGTGGTGTTGGAGAAGACTCTTGAGAGTCCCTTGGACTGCAAGGAGATCCAACCAGTCCATTCTAAAGGAGATCAGTCCTGGGTGTTCTTTGGAAGGAATGATGCTAAAGCTGAAGCTCCAGTACTTTGGCCACCTCATGCGAAGAGTTGACTTATTGGAAAAGACTCTGATTCTGTGAGGGATTGGGGGCAGGAGGAAAAGGGGACGACAGAGGATGAGATGGCTGGATGGTATCACCAACTCGACGGATGTGAGTTTGAGTGAACTCTGGGAGTTGGTGATGGACAGGGAGGCCTGGCGTGCTGCAGTTCATGGGGTCGCAAAGAGTCGGACACAACTGAGCGACTGAACTGAACTGAACTGAACTGATCTATTTTACATATGGTAGTATATATGTTTCTGCTACTCTCTAGAGCTCTGGATTTTTGAATTGGAGACGTGAGTTCAAGGCTTTAGGTAGGTTACTACTACCTTCAAAGTCCCCATTCGCTTATCTGCAAAAGGGAGGAAATGATATACACCTCCTGGGTTGTAATGGAGAACAAATGTCATTACACATGGTCAGCTCCTAGCGCTGTGCTTCACACACGGAGATGCAACCAAGTTTCCTTCCCCATTTAGAGCAGGAAGAGATCCTCACCAGCAATACTGGTAGTGCTCCTCTTTGTAGGGGCCGTCCCACAGTGAGAGTACAATCACCCCCTGATTTCTAGCTGTGTGCGTGCGTGTGTGCATCCACATACACACCAGGAAGTTTAGTTTAGCTCGTTACCTGCCAGGTTCATAGCTGACACTGAATATATAATATATAATTCAGAAAAAGTGTTGTCAACTCATGCTGCTATGCCAAAGGCCTTCTGAATGAATTTTCTGCTAAGTCTAGAGTGAGTTATTTTTAAATTTAAGAAAAAAAGTGTTTAAGCCACCTGATCTAAGAGATCTCAGTAATGCTTTCATTTTCTCTTGACTTCTATTTTTTGAAAGCTGCCAGGAAGCAGCACCTATACTTGTTGGGGATTTAACATGAATTACCAAGCAGCTGGAAAGAGCTCAAGGTGACAAATGACTGACAATGGTTCTTAATGCTGCACTCAGGGCAGCATCTGAGAAAGCCACTTAACCTCTCAGGGGCTGTTCCATCCCTTTTGTGAGGCTCTGGACCAGCCTGGTAGCACGAGACGTCAGATAACTCAGCAGATGCTTTTCTTGACCTCAGGCATCTTGGGTGGTGGGGAAACTGAGAAGTCAGTTGCACCATACCCTCCCCGTCCAAGCTCTCCCCATTCCAAAGAAACTCGTATTTACCAAGACAGAAAGCAGCAGCAGACCTGCTGTCCCTGAGAACATGGGGGGGCATTTACTTCTTGGGCAAGGAGTGTTCTATCTACAGACTGTGGGATGCTTGTCAAAGGAAGAGGTCACTGAGAAACGGGACAGAGGCCCTCTTCAAGGAGGAGTCAGTGAGCACTGGCCATCCTCCTCTGGGATGGCTTTCTCTGGGATGGCTTTGTGGAACAAGCTCTGACCCAGAAGTTGCTTTGGTTCTACTTTTGCTTGGCCATGAGCGTCTTGTCAGATCCTCCCTCTCATGGGTTCAGTCTCCAGAACATGCTGGTGGATCCTATATCTCATGCTCAATCCCATGTTTTGAGTTTCAGTCCCATACGTTCCACTACCTACCAAACAGTCTCCTCTGGACATACCTCCCCTAACCTGTCCAAAGCTCATGACCCATCCTCTAAAATGCTCCATAGACCTAGGTGGTAGCCTCTATTCAACAGCCAAGACAGGAACCGTGAACCCCATCTTTCTCCCAATTCATATCTAACCAGTCACTATGCCCATCGGTTCTCTTTCAGAACTCTCTTTGGATGAAATGTTTAGCCTTCATCCTCCCCACTACCCTGCAACTGCAGAGCCCAGCCCCTATCACGTCTCACCTGGACTATAGGAGAGCTTCCTACTGGACCCTTCCTCTCCACATCTCTGCCCTAGCCAGCACCAGGCTCCTTCTTCCTGGGACTAAATTCTGATAAAGGAATAGAATACTACAATACTACTCTGTTTAGCTGTGTATGCTGGTGTTCGTAGCATATTACTTCCCTACCCTGGGTCTTTTGTGCTTTCATCTGCAAATAAAGGAATTGGATAAATTTAACTTTTCCAGAAACTCCTTCCTACTCCAAGATCCTGTGATTTGCCTGAGGAACTTTCTGCAGAGGATTTAAAATAGCTCATCTGACCACAAGCTTCAGGAAGCCTCCTAATATCTAAAGAAGGAAAATCACTAACTTCTCCTAAGTGCAAATTAATGTCATTGATCTCAATCCAGTCCAGCTCAGCAGAAGGCAATACATTTGTTGGGGGCGGGGGGGTGGGGGGGGGGGGGTGGGGGCGGGCGGGCAGGAAAGAGTGTTTTGGAAAGAAAAGACTGGAAGATACCCTACAGGAACAGCTGATCTTTCAGACAGGGCAGGGAGCAGTCAGAGGCCTCTGTAGACAAAAAAGAGCTCCACTCCTTGGAACTTGAGTGTTAGGAGAGTGGAATTAACACCCACTCTGAGAACATGGAGCTGGTAGGGAGTCATAGACTAGAGGTCTGGCTCTGCTGTGACCTGGAGTCAGTTACTCCCTGTCTCTGCTCTACTTCTCCATCACCAGATACTTTTGCTGATCTCTAGGAGAATCCCAGGGACAGGGGAGCCTGGTGGGCTGCCATCTATGGGGTTGCACAGAGTCGGACACGACTGAAGCGACTTAGCAGCAGCAGCAGCAGCAGGCTGATACTAAGTCATCTCAAGGGAAGTGGGTGAACCTTACAGGGTCCTAGGGTCTGTTCTGGGCCTGTGGGAAGTTAAGGATGTTCCTGCTTCTTCTAAAGCCTTAGTTTGAACCCAGAAAATTTACAAAAGAAAAAATGTGGAAGAAAAGAGCTGCAGTGGTTAATTTTATGTGTCTGTCAACTTGGCTGGGCCATGGTGCCCAGATCTTCAGTCAGACAGTATTCTGGATGTTTCCTGTGAAGGTGTTTTTGGATGAGATGAACATTTAAATTGGTGGACTTTGAGTAAAGCACATGGCCCTCTATAATATGGGTGGGTCTCGTCCAGTTAGTTGAAGGCCTGAGAAAAACAAAGACTGACCTCCTCTGAGCAAAAGGAATTATACCAGTGGAATGCCTTTGGACTCAAACTGCAGGTACCTGCAAATTTACTAAGCCTGTAAAATCAGGAAGTGGGGATTCCTTAAAGTAAATAAATAAATGAATATGTATATGGTGGCGGTGGTTTAATCACTAAATTGTGTCTGACCCTTTGTGACCCTATGGACTATAGCCCACTAGCCTCACCAGTCCATGGGATTTCCCAGGCAAGAATACTGGAGTGGGTTGCCATTTCATTCTCCAGGGGATCTTCCTGACCCAGGGATCAAATTTGGGTCTCCTGCTTGGCAGGTGGATTCTTTACCACTGAGCCACTGGGGAAGTCCAAATATGTGTATGTATATATATATGTATATATATATATACATATATATATACTATTAATTCTGATTCTCTGGAAAACCCTGACTAATACAGGAGCTATCTCTATTCCATAGAGGAGAAGGGTAGATCTTAAAATTGTAAAAGCATCACAGATTCTGCTAAGGTTATCAAAAGATTCTGAATGCACCGTCCTTCCCAAATGACTTCTAGACTGCTCCCTACAGGGACCATGAGATGGTACAAAACTCTCTCTGGAATCCAGCACCTTCCTGCTCTACAGAAGCCTTCTGCCCAGAGCCAAGAACCAAAGGTAAAGTCCCAGAAGGCCTGGAGTGGGGGCAGAGACATCTGTCCAGAACACTTAATTTGGTAATAATGAAGATTGACTAGATCAGGCATTGTATGTATTTTCCTCACATCATAGGCTTTAGTCATCAAACCCTAGGAAGCAGGTACTATTAATATCCATATTTCACAGAAGAGAAACCAAAAGCACCATGAAGTTAAATTGCTCCTTTACCTGGCCTTAACATTGTGTTCTTCTTCCTGGTGGGTACTGGGAAGCTCTACATGTTAGCTTGTTAACTGGGACCAACCCTATGAGCTGGATAGCATTATCCATATCATAAGACCCAGAGAGGTCAAGCAGTTTCATAAGGTCACACAGCTAAAAGTGTGACCTTATCATGACCAGAGTCAAGATTCAATCTCAAGCCCTCCTGACCATGTCCCCAGCTCTCCCAGCCAGCCATACCTTTCCTACCCATAGCTCTTGCAAAGGGACTCCAGCTATCCCTGCTGTTTACAAGGCTACTGACCCTCCATGTCACATTTCAGTATAATTATTACCATGAGTCACCATGATCTTGATGGTAATTACACCTCTGTTTTTATAATACTGTGCAGGTCGTCCAGGACTTCAACGTGCTTACCTCACTGTGCATTGTAAGCCAGGGCGGTACATAATATCTATCCTCCAGTCCGCAGGGGCTGGTTGAGGCCAAGGGGGTAGGACAGAAGCTAACATTTACCAAGAACCTGCTGCACTTCAGGGCAGCGTGTGGGGGTCTAGCATGCTTTTTCTAATTTACTTCTCTCTGCAATTCTGTGAGGTACGTGCCTCCTTTCGACAGACTAGGAAACTAAACCCATGGAATATCCACTGCCAGGTGAAATCATAGAGGGAATAGATTTGTCCACAGGGTGCGGAGATGCTTTGCACTGTCCCACTCCCTGTCACTCCTGGGGTGACACTGACTTTCCATCCACTTCATTCGTCTTCTTTTAAAGAATGTGCTCCTGAGTCTCCCGTCCCAAATTCCAATTCCTAACTTGGGTCATCTCAGCTCATTGTTGAGAAGGAAACATTGAGAAGGAATTGATCCTCAAGAAGAGTAAAGAGATTGCCAGCCTCTTCCTGGTATTATAGCTCTGTAGAGAAGAACCACTTTCATCCCAAACAGCCTCGGATCTCCATCGCTGAATCAGAAGCCACGTGACTGTGTGACCTGGAGATGAAGAGACTGTGTGAGGTTATCTCCCCTGCTTCTCACTCCTACCCCAGCCTCACTCAGTCCCCCACACCATAAACCCAGGGTCATTCATGACTCACCTTATCCATTCCCCACACGTCAAGTCCAGTACCGACCCGGCTAAGCGTACCTGCAAGACTCTCCTAGAAGCCACAGCCCCACCCCGGGACCATCATGTCACCTCAGGATCATGCCAACAACTTGACTCCACTCCACTCCACATAGTCTTGTTCTTTGCAAGCATCTGCTCCCTCTGCCCTCTAGCTTGCAATGCTGGTCACTCTCTAAACTTGTCCACACTCAAACTCCACCCCCTCTACTCTGACCCTTCTGCCTGACCATTCACCTCAAAATTAATTCAGCATCTGCCTTCTTCATTGAACTGAAGCCCTCATAAGAACAGGAGCCATATCTCTCCTACTTACCAGGATGTCTCCTTACACAGTGCCTGGTACATAGAAAAGGCTCAGGACACATTTGTTGAGGGAATGGATGTCTGAATGAGTGAACAGTGTCATGGCAAGTAGCTTAATGTCCTGGGTTTTTTGCCTTCTGCTTCTGAAACCACAATGAGCTCGCCGATGTCCCTAGCTTGCCTGGGTCCCTAGGGGAGTGAGGTCCAGGACTGGTGTGTGGTGTGGCTTGCTCTCTGTCATGGGCCAAGTTCAGCCAACTGACTCAGTCTGTTTCACTATTCAAGCTCCTGCAGTGTCTTGTGGCTTAGCCCTCCTCCCCACCCCCTCTGCCTTGTGAACAGTCCAGTTTGCCCCCTTGCTTGTACACCTCTCCCAGCACCTGCCCTTTCTCACCTCTGAGCCACATCTCATACCCATGTCTGCATGGCCTTGTCCAGATCCCCCTCCTGGGGCCACACTAGGCTCTAATCGCTCCTTCTCTCTCAGATCTGACTTTCTTTGAGATCAGAATGAGCTGAGGAGATAAACTTGTGGCTGAGAGCTCCCAACATCAGTGCCACCAATCCTTCTCTCCATGATGGGCTGCTTCCCGGACGGATGGAGGGTAACAAAAATGCATCTCTGTTAGCCTCTAGCACTTTTGTATCATCTCAGTTCTCTGCTGCGGAGTCCAACTCCAGTGCTTAAATCTGGAAACACACAAGGAAGGTAATGTTTCTGTTTTATCAGTTCAGTTCAGTCATTCAGTTGTGTCTGACTCTTTGCAACCCCATGAATTGCAGCACTCCAGGCTTCCCTATCCATCACCAACTCCCGGAGCTTACTCAAACTCTTGTCCATTGAGTCGGTGATGCCATCCAACCATCTCATCCTCTGCTGTCCTCTTCTCCTCCTGCCTTTAATTTTTTCTAGCATCAGGGTCTTTTCCAATGAGTCAATTCTTCACATCAGGTGGCCAAAGTATTGGAGTTTCAGCTTTAGCATCAGTCCTTCCAGTGAATATTCAGGACTGATTTCCTTTAGAGTGGACTGGTTGGATCTCCTTGCAATCCAAGGGACCCAAGAGTCTTCTCCAACACCACAGTTCAAAAGCATCAGTTCTTTGGTGCTCAGCTTTCTATATAGTCCAACTCTCACATCCATACATGACTACTGGAAAAACCATAACTTTGACTAGATGGACCTTTGATGGCAAAGTAATGTCTCTGCTTTTAATATACTGTCTAGGTTGGTCATAGCTTTTCTTCCAAGGAGCTTTTCTTTTAATTTAATGGCTGCAGCCATCATGTGCAGTGATTTTGGAGCCCAAGAAAATAAAGTCTGTCATGGATGGTTTCCTGTTTTATGGGAAAGAGCCAAAGGCTGAGGTCAGTATGACCATCCTAGGCCCTAGTTTCTGGGCTTGGCTCTCCAGCCACGGCTACTGAGGGATAGTCAGCACTCTGATCACTGACTCTCCTGCGGTCTTTTTAGAAAATATTTATTCCTACTATATTTGGCTGTTTCAGGTGTTAATTGTGGTATGAGTGACCTTTGATCTTAGTTGCGGCACGTGGGATCTAGTTCACTGACCATGGATGGAACCCAGGCCCCTTGCGTTGGGAGCTTGGAGCCCCAGTCACTGGACCAGCAGGGAAGTCCCGTCTCCTGGATTCTTGGTCCCTGCAAATCCAAGTCTTGGATTAAGACCAAGATTCTGTGTCCTATTTTCTTCCTCCAGCCAATAACCATTAAAAAAATTGAAGTATAGTTAATTTACAATGTTGTATTAGCTTCAATTGTACAGCAAAGTGATTCAGTTACACACACACACACACACATACACACACATGCATATAAAGGATCTTTTTCAGATTCTTTTCCATTATAGACTGTTACAAGGCATTAGATATAGATCCCTGTACTATAAGTAGGTCCTTGTTGTTTATCTCTTTTATATATAGTAGCATGTATATGTTAATCTCAAACTCTTTATTATCTCCTCCCCTCCCCACTGCTCCACTATCCCCTCTGGTAACCATGCTGCTGCTACTGCTAAGTCACTTCAGTCGTGTCCGACTCTGTGTGACCCCATAGACGACAGCCCACCAGGCTCCCCCGTCCCTGGGATTCTCCAGGCAAGAACACTGGAGGGGGTTGCCAGTTCCCTCTCCAATTCATGAAAGTGAAAAGTGAAATTGAAGTCGCTCAGTCATGTACTACTATTGGTGACCCCATGGACTGCAGCCTACCAGGCTCCTCTGTCCATGGGATTTTTCCAGGCAAGAGTACTGGAGTGGGGTGCCATCACCTACTTTTGTATTTTATGTCTGTGAGTCTATTTCTGTTTTGTAAATAGATTCCCTTATATGATTTTTTAGATTCCACATATAGATGATATCTTATGGTGTTTGTCTGTCTTTGTCTGACTTACTGCACTTAATATAATAATCTCTAGGTCCATCCATGCTGCAAATGGCTGTGTCCTATTTTCTGACAAAGACATAGGTGAGGTCCCTAGCAGCAAAGCCTCTTAAACAACACAAAAATCCTGCAATTTTCCTCCAGGAAAAAGAGAAACTATAAGAACAGATTCTTCTCAGAACAGTCCCTTAGTTATCCCAGTAAACTGGGAGTTACTGGAGTCAACTTCCTCAAAAGGCATGCATTAAGTGTCCTTGGCAAATACTGCCCTCAAAAGACTCTCTCGGGGGGATTAATGGGAGAAGGAACACTGACCGTTTAGGTTTTGCACACTTTGTTTTACAAGAATGTTAGTCTTTATAATTGAAAACAAAACACATGTTTTCCTCCAAATGCCTTCTCTTCAGGCATGGAATTACAACAGCAGGATTTCAAGGGGCTCTAGGGCCCTTGGAGATCATCTAGCCCAGCCCGCTCCTTGACAGAGGAGGCAACAGGCTTGACAAAGGGGAGGCACTTGCCCAAGGTCACCCAGCTCAAGGTCATGCATCAGGCAGGGGCCTTTGGAATCCATTTCCCACACACAGTCATTTTAAAAAGCAATTATTCCACAGATAATCCAATGGAAAATGGACTGCTGCAGAGAGTGTGGCCTGAAATTTCTTCGAGAAGAAAAAGGCAAATTAACATTGTGCTAAAAAACTTAGTGTGACAATTCTGGGGGTTGGGCTTGTTAAAGCTCAGAACTGAGTGAAAAAATACTAAGAGAACATGGTAAAAGAAGCCCCTGGGACCGAAAAGCACTCTTTTCCTATCTACATGTCTACTGATAATTCTGTAGTCCTTTATCTGTATATTAGGAGAGAGAGAAACCAACTGAGTGAAAAGAGCTTGGGGAGGCAGGGTTTTGGGTGATGGTGGAGCAGGTCAGGCAATTCAGTGGCTCCTTTCTTAAGCTCCACGGGATTGGGGAGGGGGAAACCTGAGTTGCAAGAAGATGGGAAAAGCTGGAGAGGGATGGCCCTGGAAGCCCTTTGGGAATCGTGGGGAAGCGTCCTCACAGTCCATGATGAGAGGACTTGGGAGGTCAGAGGACTGAAAGGTGATGGTCCCATATGAGCTAGGAGGTCCCATATGACCCTCCGTCTATCAGGAAGATAAGGGTCCTTCTTTACCTATTTCTTGCTGCTGTAGAAACACCAAAAGCAACGCGCTAATAAGAAAACACTGAGGTTATTCTTACTGCAGTAGGGAAGAGTTCTGGTTCAACAAAGTCTCAGGAGGGTCCAGGAGGAAGCTGGACAAGGTCAAGATACTTACTGGGATTTTGAAATATGGCTTAAGTTGAGCGAGTCTTTGAACTGGGTGGGGGTGGGAGTGCAAGGCAGTGCTGAATTAGGATTGAGTAAGGCTCATGACATAATAATTTAGGACTGGTGGTCACAGCAAAGCAAGGGGTTCAAAAATGTGTAAACAATCATTTGATGCTTTCTATTAATGGGTGGATAAGTCTTTCAGGAAATTCTTGGAATGAACAATAAAGTTATTGGCAACTTTTATCTTTAGAAAGAGTTTTCTAGAATAGTTAATGGAGAGTTTTCTAAAATGATGCATGACATTGTGCCGATGAAGATAGCAGAATGAATAACACAGACGATCATCTTTATGGGTATTGATGGTTTCCATTCTCACTAGGAAGACCATCCTGGTCTTGCTCAGTTCTAGGCAACCAACTTGAAGGGACATTAACAAGTTGGGGCCTGTCCCAAAGTCAATGACCAGGACAGTGAAGCAATGTCCTTTGGAAAATGATCAGAAGAACTGGGGTACTCAGCCTGGAGAAATGGAGTTTAGGACCAGCCCCACAACAAAGGTTTAATGTGGGGATGAGGCAGTTGTCCTGTTCTCTAGGGGCCTGGAAGGCAGAATTAGGACCAAAGGATGAGAGATACAGAAGCAGACCTCAGCACAGTTTTAGGAAACAACTTTCTAAGAATTAGGAAGGATGTGCTATCTCACAGGGTGCCCAGTTCTAGGCCAGAAGATCACTCAGATATGGAATGCTGACACTGCTGCAGAGGCTGTTCTTAGATTTACTTATGGCTTCTCCTCTCTCTTTCCTTTCTTTTTTAAAAAAAGTACTACTTATAGTTTAAGATCAGGCTCAAATGTTCTCTCCCTTCATGAAGCTGCTTGATCTCTCCCCAGCTAAAAAGGATCAATAATTCATTGCCAGTACTATTTCCATGGTGTTATCACCATCTGCCTACCATTATTAAGAGGCTCTGCCTCTGGATGGCTGGGTGGCTTTGAGCAGGGCCTGTCCCCTCTCTCAGTCTCGGTTTTCCCACCTATAGGATGATGGATTTAGTATTTGAAGCAGCCTTGGATGTAGAGGCTCTTGGTGACCTGAATAGATTGCAAAAGCCGAGGTGCAGATGGACGTGGAAGCTGCCCGCTAAGGGCTACCGAGAAGTCTTGGGAAAGAGGCCGATGACTTACTGCTTCTGATTCCAGAAGGCAGAAATCAGTCTCCATCATGGGGTTAGTTGCCGGGATCCAATTTCAATTTGGTATCAGAGAAGACATTCTAATAATAGTCTCTGCTTGAGGTAGGAAGGTAGTGAGGGCTCCGTTCCTGGAGGTGCTCTAGTAGAGGCCTGTGAAGGGAGCGTGGGCTAGCCTGTCAGTTAGGAGGCTTAAGCCTGCAACTAACAGAATCACAGATTAAAGGTCATTTGAACAATAAAGAATTTGCCATCTAGCCTGGTAAGAGGTTCTGTTATCTAACAGAATAGGGTAGACGATACAGCCTATCAAGGGAGTCAGGCACCTGGGGCAGCGTCTCTGGGCTTCTTTTGGGTTTCCCCTCAAGGTCTAAGATGGATACACCCAAATATAGGAAGGAGTCAGTACTGAGTTTCTTTTTGGAATGGAGAAAATATTCCTGGAAGCTCTCACCGGCTTCCCTTTACACCTTATTGGTGAGGGTGGGGTCACATTGTGCGCCTCCTCCAGTCCTTGGCAAAAAGAATTAGCTTAATTAGCTTAAACTGATCAGTGTGCCAGGGGAGCGTCCATGAAATACACGGGCACTCAGTATCTGGACAAAATTGGGGTGCTATCAACCAGGAAGAAGGGGGAGTCATAGGGTGGGTGAAGTCCACAGGCTGCCGTAGCAGGGATTCCTGAGCAGACAGCTCCTGAGGTGACTGCCAACTCTTTGATTCTATTTCCAGGTTTCTTTCCAGCTTGAGAATCCTAATTTTTAAGTAGCCACTTCTTTTTCGAAAGCTGCTTTTCTCCCCTGACTTTCTTATGACCTAGTTTTCCTCTCCCACTCTCTGTCTCGGAGGCTACAATTAGGCTCTGGTGACACATTTGGCATGGGAATGCTGTGAGCACAGTTCTGATGAGCTGGGTGTGGGCCCAGACAGTAAATGCAGGCAGCTAATTGCAGTTTTAGTCTCTCTCTCAACTTCCCTGCAACACACACACACACACACACACACACACACACACACACACACACAATGTATAAATAAAAGGCAACTGAGAAGCAAAGTATGATCTGAGGAGATGTGGGCTGCAGGGGACACGCCCTCCTCAGTTCTCCTCTGAACCAGGTCCTTCACGGCCCCAGGAGGGACAGACATTTCAGAGGCTGAAATGGGGTAGAGATGTGCTTGGTGGGTTGCTGTTATCTGTGTGGGACTCCTGAGATAATCTGATATAACCAGGGTTATCCTCAACTAAGCCAAACCAGCAGCCGGAAGCTGAAGTCTGTGTAGCGTCCAGCCCTGAAGGCCAGGCTGCGGAAAGGGCACGTTCAGGCCTTTGACATCTCTGTGTGAGACAGAGTCCTGGTCTCCCATCCCCCACCCCCTGACCCAAGACCCACAGAATGAGGACGCTTCCAAAACGGGAAAGGAGAGGTTATATTCTGGGCAAGCAAAACATGAACGGCTGATGTCCATCCCGTGTGGTTTCAGAGGCTTGGCTCTACTAGCCTCCTGGCCACTGCCCGTGGCCCTCAGCCCACGCACTCCCAGACCCTGCTCCCTGTTCTCCTGCTGAGACCTTGATCTATGGGGCACGCCAGCCACCTGCATTTGCCAAACAGCAGGCAGGGGAGGAAGGAGGCTGAACACTCCAGCTACTGTAATTTCTCATCAGTTTCATGATTTTGCATCTGAACCCACCATACATGTCAAAAGGGGAAGATGGCAGAATGGAGCTGCAGGTGCGCTGTGGGGAAGTGAGGACTGGCTCAGATTGGCTGTGCTGATAATGCTATGCTGCCGATGGGCATTGGTTAGGGACCATCTTCACCCACAGCCAGTCACTGAAGCCTCGAACGTTCCAGACCCTGTGCTAAGTGCCAGTGAGGTGACCAAGAACACTAAGGCTGGGACCTGTCCTCAGGGAAGTCACAGACAGCCCGCTGGGAGGGAAGGCGAACATGGAAACACTCATGACAAAGTCAGGCTGTGTGGACTCTGGTGAGGCAGGACAACAACCTGTGGAATCACCAAAGTATCAGATTTAATCATTTCTCGTTTCTTACTATGAGCCCAGACCAATATTAAACTTCTCACATGGTGATTTCATTTAAACTTTACTCAAAACTTTATCATCAGTCAATATTATTCACAAGTAAAATCCAGGTGGTGCAGTGTAAAGAGTCTACCTGCCAATGCAGGAGATGAAAGAGACTCAGGTTCAATCCCTTGGTTGGGAAGATCTCCTGGAGAAGGAAATGGCAACCTGCTCCAGTATTCTTGCAGAGATTCCATGGCAGAGGAGCCTGGCAGGCTACAATCTATGGTGTCACAAAGCGTCGGACACTACTGAGAGCGCGCACACACACACACACACACACACAATATTATTTCCAAGTGAGCATACTGAGGCCCAGTGGGAAGAATTTGGATCAAGAGTCTCTAATTCAAGAACTTGTAGCCTTAACCGTTATACCAAACTACCTATAATAGGGTCAGGCATTTAACAATGCTCAAATGGATTTGTTAAATGCCTGAATGAGTGAATGAATGAATGAAATACTAAAGAACAATTTAAGCAAGGCCAGGTTGGAGCTCAGAAAAGTTAGAGTTCTGGTTGGGATGGCTAAAGGAAGCTTTCATGAAATCCTCCTTCGGCTCAGATCCATGGGGTGGCCTGGGAGTCTGGGAGACGGGCACATATGACAGACAGATGCTGACATGGCCCCATGATACCCTCCTCCTGATGTTCACGCCCATGCAATCACCTTGCCATGAGTGTGGGTGGGACTTGGGACCCGCCACTCACCAGCAGACTACACCAAGGGGACAGAGGTCATTTCCATGATGATAAGATTGTAAGACCACCTCGCTCATCTTACTAGAAGATTGCTGGTTAGGGAGAAGTAAGCAGCCCTTTAGGGGAAGCCTATGTGGCAAGGAGCTGAGGGCAGGTTCTGGCCAACAACCAACTAGGAATGGGAAAAGCCTTTGGCCAACAAGAAACTGAGGCTCTTGCTCCAACCACCCATAAGGACCTGAGTCCTACCAACAACCATCCAAGTAAGCTGGAAAGTGGATCCTTCTCCCACTGAACCTCAGAAATGACGAGATAATAAATATGTGAAGCCACTAAGTTTGTGGTAGTACTGCTATGTTAATAAATTACTAGTAGAGCAACACTGGCAGAGAAAAGAGCAGACTCAGAGCAAAGGCCTGGATGTGGAAGGCCTGGGGAATATTAGGAAATTTCTGCTTGTTCTGTGTGGCAGGAGGAAATACAGGATTTCTTTCTTTTTTTTTAAATTATTTTTTAATTGGAGGAAAATTGTTTTACAATGTTGGTTTCTGCTGTACAGCTACATGGATCAGTTATAATTATGTATAAATATATATATCCCTTCCCTCTTGAGCCTCCCTCCCACCCCTCCCCCATCCCATCCGTCTGAGTCATCCCAGAGCACAGGAGGGGCTCTCTGTGTTATATAGCAGCTTCCCACTTGCTACTTATTTACACATGACAGCGCTGGTTTCTCAATTCATCCCACCCTCTCCTTCCCCTGCTGTGTCCACAGTCCATTCTCTATGTCTGCATCTTCTTTTCTTCTCTGCAAATAGGTCCCTCAGTACCACTTTTCTAGATTCCATATATATTTGTTAATATGTGATATGAATGAGTTGTCTGGGGTGTTCTGCAGGAAAGGATTTTCCAGGGCTAGTAGATCCTGGGAGGGAGCTCTATGAGGAGTGAACAGTTTTGAATCATAGTATGGTGGATGAATATCCACACATATGTCTTGTCCCCATCTCCTGGGCTCCCCAAAGGAGCTCCAGCTAAGAACCTGAGGCAGGTAACCCCAAACCTCACTCTGGAGGACCCAAGTAAGTCTGTGACAGAGTGGATGTCAGTGGCTAGGGCCCTCAGGGAACAAGGACACATCTGAGTTGTGTGGTTCCCTCAGTCTCTCTCTATCTTCCCAGCACCCAGCCTAGGATGGAACCCTTAGTAAGACCCAAAGGGGACACCTGGAACCCTCACAGCCAAATGGCTCAGCCTCACCAGCAGTGATGTCACCTCACTCCCAGCCAATGGAGAGACAGCTAGTGGGGATTTGAATGTGCCTATGTGCGTGTAAGAACATGCTAAATAATGGACTTAAAATTCAAGGGTTTGTAGATGGACCATGTGCATGTGTGCTAAATCAATTCAGTCGTGTCCAGTTCTTTGCGACCCTACGGACTGTAGCCCTCCAGGCTCCTCTCTCCATGGGATTCACCAGTCAAGAATACTGGAGTGGGTAGCCATTCCCTTCTCCAGGGGGATCTTCCCAACCCAGGGATCAAACCTGAGTCTCCCGCATTGCAGGCAGATTCTTTACCACGGAGCACTGGGGAAGCCCTGTGGATGGCTTGAGTGCTCCCAGATTGAGCTCCTCAGTTGAAAAGGCTGTTCAGTGAAGACCCCTCAGTGCTGACTTCCTCCCCTTGTAATATATTAGTTGAATAATTCAAAAGCCCCCATCTCAGTGAGGTGCCTGGGAGATAGCAGGTCAAGGAAATCTGGCTGGCACTGTGATGTTGTGAGACCTTTAGCTTCTGTGAGGAGGAAGGTGCGGAGGTGAAAATGCCTCTCGTTTAGTTGGGCTTCAGGGAATAAAAGAACTGCCATGTGTCTCATATTCAGCCAAATGACTACTGGGAGAGTGATCAGAATAGTCATCATTGGCTCACTGGTGCCTGATGGTCCTGGAATGTTCTGGTGAGGAGGGGACAGGGGATCAGTCAGGATGGAGAGGAAAGATGGGAGTGCATCAGCCCTGAAAGCATTATATCCCAGAAGGAATTTTAAATGAGCAGTCCCTGGGATCAGAAATGACAAGGGAGTCTGGCCAGCACTCAGAGGAATAAAACCAAGGGAAAACGAAGGCCACATTCCAACCGTTCCAGCCACTGTCCCTGGTTACAGAAAGAAAAGCGACTTTAAAGGCATTCCAGAGGGAAGAATTTCATTCATTCAATTGATACCTCCAGACCCTCTTAGGACCAGATGCTGAGTTGGGCACAGGGTATGTATGTATGTATGTGTGTGAAATGCCCTCTAGGAGCACCAGAGCCACTGGGGGAGGGGTGGGCAAACAGGGCTGGGCTCTCAGGGACCTACCCACAGGCTGAAGCACGGAGTGGGGAGGGGAGGCTGCAGGATGAGGAGCCCTAGAGCAGCAGGTGGTCACCAGGTCACCAAGTAGACAAGGGAGGGAGGCCGTGGTGGGTGCAAGCCAGCCTGCGGCAGTGCAGGAAGCATGGTTCAGGGCCAGACTTAATTCCAATTTGTAATTTTGATCAAATCAGCCCAGAAAAGCTCTCCAGCTCCTGCCTGTCTACTCCAAGGGAAGTGGTGTGAAACAGGGAGATAGATGCCCAAGAAACAGCCCCTGACTCTCCCAGGGATGCATTCCTTTCAGGGACTCTCACCCACACGTTCTGGCAGTGCCCCTCTCTCACAGGGCTTCACTTTGGAGATTTCCTGCTGAAAGGAAATGCCGTTGGCCTTTGGTGGGAGAGGGTCCTGTTTTTGCCCACCCTCACTGTCCCTCAAGGCCCTCCCATTGCCCAAGATGAGGTCTGAAATCTCACTCTGGTGTTCACTGCCCTCCATGCACTGGCTGCCAGCTTCCTGCCCCAGGGCCATCTCCCACCACCCCTGGTATGGACCTTTACTCCAGAGCCACCAAATCCCTGGGGAAAGGAATGTGCCCCTTCCATCCAAGCTGACATCTCCCTCCTCTCCTCCATTCCCACACACCTAGATACTCCCCATCCTTCAGACTCAGCTAGTGTAACCCTCTCTTCTGATCCATTCCCACTTTTGACTGAGAAGGCCTGCAAGACTAAAATCCCATGGTCCTACATGCAGCCACACCTCTCTTGGGGCACTTAGCATTTGCTCCCCTGAAGTATGGCAATTTGCATCTATCTATGTACCTATAAGACTGTGGACACTGGAATCAATCAAACCCTTACTGTACCACTTAATAAGTAGCTATATGACTGTATAGTAGTGTTACTATGTACTTCTCATCTAGATGGGTGGAGCTTGGAAGGACATTATCCTCTTAGTGATGAGAAGTATTTGATTTCAGGTTCTCCGGGGAAGAATTCATCACAACACAGCCCAGCCTGCAAGATCTGACCATCGGTTTGCTCCAAGCAGGTTATTCAACCTTACCAAGACTTGGCTTCTGAAGATCATGGGAATGAGAGAACCTCTGAGGTTTACATGAGACAATGAATGCAAATGACTTAGCACCACATCTAAGCAATCTTTTAGTTTAGTCAACAAGTATTTATGTAACAGGCACTGGAGATATAGCTACTGCTATAGGAAACTACGTTACTGCTCCAAAGAACCTACATCCTTAAAAGCTCATACAGTCAGCGAGTAAATAATCTGACATAAGATACTGACAAGTGCTTTGAAGAAAGTAATTAGGATAAGGAATAGAGAGTGCTAGGGTAAGGGAAAAGGCTTGAATTAAAAGGAAGAGCCAGCCATGAGAGACGTGGGGAAAGTTCATTCCTAGTAGAGAACAGCAGGGATAAGCCTGAGCTAATTGGGCTTAGCCCAATCGTCAGTTCCTTGCCTCTGCCCCACAGAGCACATCTTCTGAGATAGGAGAACTTGAGGAGATGGACCTGATTTTCACTCCAGTCAGGCCTTCAGCTTTCAGAGAGTTGGTCCTCATCATCCATGGATGATTATGCTTATGGTCCCTACTGATCAGGGAAGGCTGAAGACTCACCTGCTGTTACAAATCCTGCCTCACCTGCCCCAGCACTCTGCCTTCTCTGGTCTGAGGGGAAGGTGTTGTTTCTACGTCATGTGCGCACAGAGTCAAAGAGAAGAGGGAGCGTTCTGGTGAGTGGGAAGGGTGTCCCATGTGGATATGCCTTGGGCTTTTGGAAGTTGCCCGCAAAGTTCTCTCTTCCCTAACTCTCTTATGATATTTCTCAACTGGAGGCTGTATTGCCCCTTCACCCCACCCTAGGAATTGTTGGAATGGGAGGGGACATTTTTGATTATCACGATGACTGGAAAGGTATTGTTGGCAGTTATAGGGCAGGGGTCAGGAATGCTAATCATTCTATGATACACAGGACAATCCCACTCAGTAAAGAAGTATTCTGTCTAAAAGATGAGAGCAGGCATGAATCCCTCACTATCCCCTCAAATGTTACCAAGTCCCTTTCTTCCTTATCTGGATTCTGTCATCATTGTCTCTTCAGGAAAAATCAAACCTCAGTCTCCCAAAGTCCCCACTATGTGCCTTGCAGATGTGATAGCCTCCGGTGTGGAGCCTTCTGTCCCCAAGCAATTACTGCTGCGCCCCTGAGACAGGAGGGGCAGCACCCCCGGAGGGAAGGGGCAGCTCGGCTCCTGTGTCTGGGCTGCTAGAGAAAAATGGTGGTAAGACTTGCAAGCTAGCTTGTGCTATGGTTTGTTTTTCCCTGGAGTATCTAAAATAAAACTTTTCGCTGCTGAGTAGATAAATATCCTTTCAAGCTCCACCCTTCCTGATGAGAAACAAATATTACCTCTGCTAACACCATGGCCATCGTGCTCTGACTTACATTACAGAGCTTCCTATATGAACCTGACAACCGAGGTCCGAATGCTTCTCCGTTGGAGGCCATGGCAATGCTGGTGGCAGGTGTAGATTCTGTTTGCTCTGCCATTTACCATCATCAACAATGATTACTATTAAGGCCTTGCACAGAGCCCAAAGCTGGTAGGAGTGGCATCTCGCTGGAGGGTCTTGACTGCATGGGTGATCGTTAGGAAAAGATGGCTCAAAGCTGTGCTCCCACTAACCAAGGTCCTTGGGAAACCGACTTTCAGATTTGCTTAACAAGTGGCCTAATGCTTGATGAAAATACTCGAGAAAAATTCTCTTGAGAGGAGGAAAGGTACCAGGGGACACTGAAAGGGCTCATTTTTCATTCTTTAACTTGGGGAGTTGGCAGGAAAGGGGGTGATGACTATTCCCTATAGAAAGCAGTGCTCCAGATGGCTCCTGAGGGCCAGCCTGGGAAAGTTGCTTCCTGGCAGCCTCCTTCACCAGCATGACTTTCCAAATGTCCAAGCCCAAAGCAGCACTTGTGGGACCCTTACAGCAAGAGTTCCATCCCACTCTTCCCAAACTAGAAGTGTCTGTTTACCAAAACATTCAGCAGATCCTACGTGTGCACAGAAGAGGTGTGTCCATCAGGGTCCTTTCAGGAAACAGGCAGACTCTTAAATGGGGTGATGGGGCAGAGACGAAGGTATGGGCAGGGCTAAGGAAGGTTGAAGGACCCCAGCGTTGGCAGCATCAGGGGGGAGTTACCACCCTGGCTTGAAGGTCATGGGAAGGAGCAATTGCCAGAAGCCTGAAAGCGAGCCATGGCTGTAGGGCAGGGCTATGGATAGAGGTGGCAGACAAACCGGATAGCCCAGCAGGGTGAGAACCTAGGGGATAAATACTCCTGCCTCAACCTCCTCTTGCTGCTGGAAGGTAAGGGGCCTGGGGACTCATCGATACAGCACTGATATGTCAGCCTCCTGGCCTAGAGCAGGAGGGACAGTTCAGAGAACTTCTACAGACCACTCCAAAATTAGTGCCTTAAGGTAATAACCACTAATTTAGCCCTTGATTCTGTTGGGTAGTAATTTAAAATTTAAGCTGGGCTCAGTTAGGTGGTTCTTCTGGTCTGATCTGTGCCAGGATTGGCTGATCTCACCCAGACTCAGGCATGCGTCTGCTTTCAGTTGGTGGCTCGATCATGATCAAGCAGCTTACCATGATCTTGTCTGAGGCAGTCAGAAAGAGCCAGGGACCCTTAGTCAGCCTGGATTTCTCACCCTCCAGGTTGCTAGCCTGAGCTCATGTACAAAGAGACAAAGGGCCAAAGAGGAGCTAGTGGGCAAACCCTGGAGTGCAAGCCCTTGGCAGCCCTCTGCTCAGGCTGCAAAAGTGCCTCTGCATTTTTGGCCCAATCGAGTTACACAGTCCTCCTGATTCGAGCAGAAAAATAGTTTCCACCTCCTGAGGGGAGGGGAAGAAAGAGAAGCTGTTTTTTTTGCAACCTGCTGTGGTCTACGCTCCAGCCACAATGACTTACATTCCTTCCATGAGCAAAATATGCTCACCTGTATCCCAGGACCTCTCAATCTGGATCCTTCAAGCTGGGTTTGTTACTGCAGCAGCCGGCTTTTGCTGTATAACAAATCACCCCCAGCACTTAGAAGCTGAAAACAGCCATCGTTTATTTTATTTATTTTTTAGCTTTTTCTATTTGTGATATGTTTATTTTAAGGTGCCCAGGAGATATACAAGTGGAGAATTCTGAGCCAGATTAAAACCCTATAAGACCTCAGGCACTGAAAAAATGATATCTAGTGCCCTAGTTCTAACAATCAAACTGAAAAACAATACGAAACCATACAAAATATATCATAAAGGCCAAAGATGTTTTGCTTTTTCTGAAAATGACCACTTTGGTACTTATTAAAAAATTATCAAAAATGAAGATTAAAAAATTATATTATATATACATAATATGTGTGTATATATATATGAATCATGAGCTAAATAAACAGGATTTATAAATATATATATTTATATTATTATTTATATTATATATAATAATATAAATATAAATAAATATATTTATATTTATATAAATATAAATAATATAAATAATATATTATATATTATATATATTTATAAAGCCTGTCTATTCAGCTCATGATCCCACTGGGTGCAGTTTGACCTGCACTCAGCTGGGCAGTTCTGCTGATCCCTGCTGGGGCTCACCTGTGCTTCTGTGGTCCTCCAGGGGACCCCATGTCTTCCTGCCTGCCCATCCTCATGGAGGTAGGAGTCCAAGAGTAGCAGGAGAGGAAGAACCCCAAGGAGCAACCACTTTTCAAGCCTCTGTGCGCAACTCTAACATCCCATTGGGCAAGCCAGTCACATGGCTGAGCTCAGAATCAGAGCGGGAACAGTGACAGGTACATGGCAAGGGGGGATGGATCCAGGGAGGGGAATAACTGATGATTGCTTCTGTAATTAATCTACCACTGTGGAGTGGAGACTGGATCTGGAGAGACAAATCGAGGATATGCAGTTCCCAGGTCTAAAATGTCTAATTCAGAGTTCCGGCCTCTTGAGACAGGGTCCCACTTATTAATATCTTTCAGTATCAACTCTGTTTAGTCCCTCACCGTATCCTTCACATCTGCCAAAATGGCATCTTCACAGTTTCAAGTACCTGCCCTGGCTTTTTCTTCTTCCTGCTGCTGTTCTCTGGATCACTGCCATCTTTACCTGACCAAGTCCTCTACATCATTCTTAACCCAATTCAAAGCCACCATCTCCCAGATGTCATTCCCAATTCTCATCCCCATTTCCCTGCACCCCACCCCACTTTTGAAAAAGAAAAAAAGATAGGTGTCAAATAGAAAAGCCTCGTCCTTACCTTTCATGCTGACACACACAGTGGCTGACATGGTGCCTATGATAACTGTTGGGAGGAAGAGGGGCACGATCATCACCAGGCTGGATGTGACTCTGGATTCCTGCCTAAAATCTCTAGACCTCTCTCCGTGCCTCTTTTCAGGCATTATTTGTCTGGAATGGTGGATGAGAGCTTCTTTCTTGGACAGTGAGCCATTAGAACACTGGGTCCTTGTGTGACCCATTCTTTGTCCGCCCTACAGTACACAGCCTAGACTGGATGTCCTCTTGACCTGGGGAGGTCAGTGCTAGACAATTCAAAGTTTGCAGAAACAGACAGTGCAACACAGCCAAGAAACACCCTTCAGAGAGCACCTGGCCAGGAATCCAGTGCCTCCAAGAAACAGGTTCTAAGAAACAGCAAAGAAGAACCCAGAAGAGCAGGAGTTGGGACACTGAATGAGGGGGCAGGGCTTCAGTCATGACAGAAGACACACCTGGGACCAGAGGTCAAAGTCACAAGGAGATTGCCTGATTCATCCAAGGAAGAACTTCCTTTAAGAGAACAGTCCAGACTTGGGATGGGCCAGTGAGAAAATGTGTGAGCCCCTGCAACCAGCAGTTCATTGATCTTCTGGTTAATTTCTGAGACAGAGTTTTGCTTGGGGGAGGGGGTGGGGGTGTCTTAGTCTATTTGCATTTCAGGATTGCACGTTAATCATTCCTCCATGAGACTCACGCTCCACCTTGGGATGCAGGAGCTCACTAATGAAGGAGGACAGCTGGCAGTTCTGTTCGTGGGGCGAGCCCAGATGAGCCTGGCGGCCGGCCATTTCCCTGAAAGCCTGGGTACCAGCACATTGTGTACTGTGGGCAAGCTGGCGTGTGTGGTTAGGTTGGGGGTGGAAGGTGTGTGAAGGAGAGGGTATTGACTGGGGCAAGTATTAGTCTGAATTCTAAACTGTTGGGGGGGGCATTCCAGTGAATTTCCTAACACACACACGCTCACCCACACGCTTACCCACACGCTCACCCACATGCACACTTGAACACACCTAAGGGATGGGGCACCCTTTCTCCTGGCAGAATCCATGAGCTGAGTGTTGCAGGGATTCTCCCCTCAAGCGGGTGGAGGGATGGAGACAGCCCTGTTGGCCTGGTGCCCTTGACCATCCCAACTCCCCTGGAGTCTAAGTGGGGAACCACGCCTCCGAGAGGAGACATGGCCTCCCTCAATGCCAGAACATGCCAGGATGAGAACCATGTCTCCTGCTGTTGGCTGGAGTGCCAGGAGAGGTGGAAGGGAAACAGCATTCACTTTGCTAGAAAGTGGCTCCCAGATGGCACTACTGCCTACAGGCCAACAGTGAGCCAAGGATCCCTCCCCAGGAGCTCTTCTAACCACTCCCAATAATGTCCCTGGGAATAAAATGCCCCCCAGAGACCAAGCACCTTATCAATATGTCTATCCCTGTACGTGCTACAAGGCCATCTCAGAAGCCATCTCCACCTCTCATTGTCCCACAAATCACCTCCACTCTAACCCAGATGTGAATTCATGCCCTTTCAGGAGCTTTGCACAGCTCCATGGCCCTGGTCAGACTGCTCCTGGAATTTGACTAAATGTGTCTTTACCTTCTTGATGCCCCTGGACCATGACCTTCTAAGACCCGTGTTGTTTTTTCTCCCCTCTCCTCGCCTTGGCGCCCAGCCCAGGACCTGACTCAGAGGCAGCACTCGATAGATGCAGGATGTATTTATGTTTTCACTTTGCCTTCCCCTACCAAATGACGAGACCATCCTGCCTCCTGGCCAGCCAGAACCTTGCCTTCCCAATAAAGCAGACAGCCCTCACTCTATCCTTCCCACTGATTTTGGATGAACAAGAACAGTCCCTGGGCCTCCCTGTTGGCAAACTTCCTGGCTGCTCACCACTGTCCCAGGTACTCCCCAGGGTGGAGGCTCTTTTCCGAAGCCCAGGAGGCCGTCAGTGGACAGGGTTGTATTTGATGGGCACTCTTCCACCTGCAAAGCCCTGTGAACAGCTCTAACACCACAGTGACCGCAGCAACCACCACCTGACCCTGGCACTGGCTGAAAGCATCTTCCTCTTTGCCACCAAGAGTGCCAACCCCTGTGACCTGGGCTTCTCTGAGGGTCATCTGAGGCTAGAGAGGCCTCTCTCATACCAAACATCTCCTCTGAGGATATAAGAATTGGAATTACCAGCTGAAATCAGTCACCCATTTCTGCCTACAAGGACGAATCTAGTTCATGCCAGGAGAGCCTAGACTCTTCCGAGAACCTGGCCTTTCACGTCATCATGGTTACAAGTTTTAATGTATGAATTTGCCACAGAGTAGGGGAGCTGCTGCAAACATTCAGTCTATAGCAGAGCCAATAGCTGTGGTTAACAGGTTAAGAAGCTGGAATTTCTACTAAAAAAAGTTGGAGATAGTGTGTGATCAGCATGAGGGCTCCCAGGGGCAGACAACCTGTTGTTTTTCTACATCTTATGATATCTGGTTACTAACACAGCACCTGTTGCAAATAATCTTGTACCAGAGATGTCATGTTAATAACATCATCAATGTTAACTCATTCATGTTAATCCTTCCTCTAAAGTCCTGGATCCCTCACGAAGCCCTACCCACCCACCTCCTCTCCGGTACCTCCTCTGCTGGTCCTGGTTCACAGAGTCCACTGACAGATGAGTTTGGTTCTGAACTTAAAGGGGACAGTTTCAGACACACGTCTTGCAAAGTGAAAAGTAGGTATCTGCATACCTGGAAGAAACGAAACCTACTAAAACCTACCTTATATTCCTACTTACCTACCCACTCAGGAGAGAAAATGTAAATAGACTAAATAGACTTGCATCGGCCCCCCTTTTCTCCACTCAAAATCCTATCCATCACTCAACACACATTTCAAACACCACCTCCCCATGAAGCATGTCTGATCCCCAGCCAGTCAGAACACTCTGTCCTGAAAGCCCCCACTTTGTGCTTCTGCTCTGGCACTTGCAATCTACTGCATTACTCATGACCAGACTGCAGGTCCTGGTGGACAGGGGTGGGTATGGATCCATCTCTGCCTCACGTGAGTCCACCCAGCCCACATCCACAGCCAGGGCCTGGCCAAGAAGAGGAGGTAAGCTGGGTAAATTGAGTAGCATAGGAAAAAATCGAGTAGCATAGGAGGCATAGCCAGGAGCGCAACTTGGCTCATCTGGATTGGGGTTAACTTTCCAAGAAGCCATTCTCTGAACTCTGAGCCAGGGAAGCTGGTGTCTACCTGACCCTCAGCTTCCCTTCCTGCGATGGCAAGAACCCAGCTGACTCTCCCGTCCTCTTGCAGCTGACTCCTGTCCTCCGTAGCCCTGCCACGATGTCCTGCAGCTCACCATATGGCTCTAGAGGAGGCTTCTCCTTGTATTTATGAAGATAGAGTTGGGCAAGATGGCGGTAAATTACAGAAGTGTGGAGCTGGAGGAGGGCTCTCATCCTGGCTGCAGTCCCTTTCAGGATATGCCTGTCAGGGAGGCTGCTGGTGGAACAACTCCACTGATGAGGAGCTAGCACAACCCTGTCCTTGGACAGCTCAACCTGGAGGACATTTCCCTTAGATTCACATCCACCCTCTGAGCCCAACTCCACCTTGGGGGCTGCACAGAGCAAATCTCCCTCTTCCCCAAAACAGCCCTTCCAGGTCTGAGGACAGCTCTCTGGTCCTCCCAAGTCTTCTTTCTTCAGACTAAACATCCTCAGTTCATACACTGTTTTCACTTGTCCCCCCCAAAGCTATTATTTTTAAGTGCTCTTGAAAGAACATTCTCTTCAAGGTGAACCAGAAATGAGCAGTTGTGTTGATACTGACCTGACCCCAGGCTGCTTCTCAGCAAGAATAAATACTTTCACGTTTCTCCAGGGGTGCAGAAATCATTGACAAGAGTTGCATTTGTGCATACACACACTTCCTCAAATCGTGCCCACACATGGAGATTGCGAGGGTTTGAAGAGAGTGTGTGGCTTCTGGTTTGACAGAAAAACACAAGGTCAGCCCCCAGTTCAGTTTTTTTTTTTCTTTTCCTATAAATGTGTGCATGTGTGTGTGTGTGTGTGTGTGTTTAGTTGCTCAGTAGTGTCCGACTCTTTGCAACCCTATGGACTGTAGCCAGCTAGGCTGCTCTGTCCATGGAATTCTCCAGGCAAGAATACTGGAGTGGGTTGTCATTCCCTTCTCCAGCGGATCTTCCCAACCCAGGGATCAAACCCAGGTCTCCTGCATTGCAGGCAGATTCTTTACTGTTTAAGCCACCACGGAAACACCTTCTTTATATATGCTGCTGCTGCTGCTAAGTTGCTTCAGTTGTGTCCGACTCTGTGCGACCCCATAGACGGCAGCCCACCAGGCTCCCCCGTTCCTGGGATTCTCTAGGCAAGAACACTGGAGTGGGTTGCCATTTCCTTCTCCAATGCATGAAAGTGAAGTCGGGCAGTCTTTATATATAGATGAGTTCAAAACAAGAAGACTCAGTAACTCAACTGAAAACTTGCCTTTGAGAACATTGCCAACAAAATTAATAGACCATCTCAGCAAGGTAACACCATCTCAATGGCAAAAAGGGGAAATGGATGGTGGGGAAATTCCCGAAGGATTCTTGAAGAGGCTTTATTGTAGTAAAGAACTTCTTAATCTTATTTTCCAGAATCCTTCCTTCAGAGAACATTGCTGCTGCTGCTGCTGCTGCTGAGTTGCTTCAGTCGTGTCTGACTGTGCGACCCCATAGACGGCAGCCCACCAGGCTCCCCCGTCCCTGGGATTCTCCAGGCAAGAACACTGGAGTGGGTTGCCATTTCCTTCTCCAAGTAATAGACAAGATATTTTACAAATGACTTGTGAGGAATTCACTAGAATCCTTCTTTCCTCCTTCTGTTCCCCTCCTTCCCACCTTCCTTTCTTCTTCCTTCACCTCATTACAAAATGTATTTGAAATAACAAATACTTTTTTGGTCCTGTTGTTTTTTTTTAATTAATAATACTGCTGAATCACTCATTGCTTCATATGAGTAAGCTAATGTTTGGAGTTCAAAATCTTGAGATAAAAAGGCTGAGCCACGGCAGAACCTGTAGTAATGAAGTCTAACCTGTAATCAAATTAAATATCACAGCATTAATTTCATTCCATGTGTTCACCGCTACTCTGTTCCACTGCTTTTTAAAATTGGTAAAAAATCCTTCCTCAAAGTGAATTTTATGCGGACAGACCATGTAGAGAGACACATCCACATAAAGACCTTTCATCATCTTTTTAAGGAAAACAGTAAGCAAAAGAAAAAAAAATTGAGGTCTAAGAGTCTTCGTGACATCATCTTAAATCCAATCAGTGGCAACTTTGAAAGGGTAACAACCAACAGATGACAACAGCTCTGTTTTGCTTGTTTCTAAGCCTGGGGACATGCTGGAGTGAGAACATGTGCTGAGATCAGACCAACCTGGAAGAATTTCTAGTGTAGAAAATAGAACGTCTTCTCTCCTTCCTAAAACATCATAGCACCAGAACTTTCCTCAGCCTCATCCTACACCCTTACGTCACCTGAAAGAGGAAGGCCGTTTTGCTACTTGTTTAAAGCTTGAAGTAAGCATGATTCATCCCAACAAATCACTACATGTCAAAAGTACAAATCCCAGCCTCTGAGAGTCTGAGGAGAAGGTGGGGAAGGAGAGTCAAGGAAGACTTACGTGTTTACTCCCTCCTAAGTTCTTTCCTGGGAAGCCAGGGTGCTCTCGCCTGACCACCAGCCTGAAAGAGCCTCCCCTCCCCCCGAGGCAGGGCTCAGAAGCAGGGCCATCCCTCCAGTTGTTCAGCAGCCCTGGCCCCTGTACTTGGAGGGGTGGAGGGGCATGGGGCATTCCATCCTCCTCTTTTCTGAACCCTGTAAAGTCCAACACGAACTATCTGTCATGACTGATATCCCAGGAGATCTCTGAAGATACCGATGGAAAGATTTTCTTTCAAGTTCAGGTATCCTGGGTGGCCTCCGCTGGTGGGCTTGCCCCCAGCCCCACCCTTCCAAAGAGAACCCTGCTTAAAATGCAGCTCCTGGAAAGCCTGACCCTATCCTTCAGTGAGTAATTCCCCTCAACTCAATCAACACGAACGTTTGAACCAATCCCTGTGCCAGACCCTGAGGAATTAATCAGTAATAAAAAGTGTTAAGACAGTAGCTCATATAATTCATGCTCAAAAGCCAACATGGATAAGCTGGGGTAGTCTTGTTCAAAATTTTGAAGAGCAAAGAAAAGAGGTCATTTGCAGTCAAGGATACGTGATGTATGTAGCTGACTTGGTTAAAAGCCAAGGGATAGAATCTTTTCCTGGGCGGGAGGTGCAGTGATGGGAAGGAACTGCTTCTGGATACAAAGTGGAGAGGTGGGGACCTGGCCTGCTGGGGAGGAGGGGCATGGGCCTCGGCCTCTGTGGGTTGGAGCTTGTCCAGGCTGTGGGTGGACAGCTGGAGAAGCAGGGAGCGGCTGCTGGAGAGGGGTGTCTGAGAGGTCAGGGGAAGTCCTGGCCTTCTAGAGCTAGAGCCTCTGTGTTTGCAGTTAGACTTCTAGGGGCTTTCAGCACATTTCTGAGACAAGGCCAGGCTGATTTAAAGGAGGTAGGAGGTAGCTCAAGAGAGGAAGCAAGAGGACAAAATACACAGAGAGGACTTGCTGAGGAAAGCAAGGATGCTCGTGGTGAGAGATGCTCCTTAGATTACAGAGCAACAGCCTCAGGAGCCAGAGGACAACGGCTGGATCTCACCAGCAGGGACCCCTCCTCACCACCTTCCCCTGGGCCTATCAATTCCAACCAGCCATGGAGAGCAGAAGGCTCATCTTTAATCTGCACCAATTTTTCTGACAAACTCAATTTGAAAATTCAACTCAACTGCAATCAAAAAAGTAAGCCAACCAGAAAATCACTTGCTTCCCTTGGAGCAACGAGGGCCCCCAGCAACCCCAAAGGAACCAAAAAGTTTGCAGGCTTCCCTCAGGGTCCAGGGGCTCTGCTTCTCTGTCCTCAGCATGAACTAGGGCCTGGCCCACCCCAGAGGGCTCCCTCCCAGCTCCCACCATTTCCCAAGGTACTTTTGGGAAGACAGCAGCTTGTAGAGGAAGAACTCTGGACTGGAGTCAGGAGGTCCAGGTTCTAGCCCTATCTCTGCTACAAAAAGTCAGACATGACTTCGCAACTGGACGATAACAACCTGCTTCTCCTCATACTGTATCCACTAGCTAAAAGTTTTCTCTAGGATAGATAGAAATGCACATTGGTTTGTAGAGTAGGAAATGGAGGCAATCATGATAAAAGTGAATTTCCGGTGTTTTTTGAGAGATTCTCTGGGAAAGCAAGGATCAGAATCTTGCGCATGCCTTTTTCTGAGCACGCAGGTGAGCCCCTGCTCTTTTCTGAAGTGAGTGAAGTGACCCGGCAGCCTGATCCTTGAGGCAGATAGCATTGCTTACTGCAGAGGAGGAAGTAGGGGGAAGTGGGAGGAAGCTGGGATCCTTAGCCCATCTTAGAATCTCAGAGCTGAGAGGTTCTGGGCTTCACAGCCTCTGAGTGCTTTACGACCAAATATGCTTTCAAAAGATATTCTTCATTCTTGCTTCATATTTAGAAAAACTTTGTAAACTCTAGTGAGGTATTACCTCAAACCTGTCAGAATGGCCATTATCAAAATGTCTATAAATATTAAACACTGGAGAGGGTAGAGAAAAGGGAACCCTCCTGCACTGTCAGTGGGAATTTAAATTGGGTGCAGTCACTAAGGACAGCAGTATGAAGGTTCTTTAAAAAAAAAACCTAAAAATGGAACTATAGTACGGTCTAGCAATCCCACTCCTTGGCATATATCTGGAAAAGACGAAAACTCTAATTTGAAAAGATACATGCACATCTCTGTTCATGTTGGCACTATTTACAATAACCAAGA
The DNA here is from genome assembly GCF_016772045.2 of Ovis aries. Taxonomy (NCBI): domain Eukaryota; kingdom Metazoa; phylum Chordata; class Mammalia; order Artiodactyla; family Bovidae; genus Ovis; species Ovis aries. The sequence continues at coordinate 193,532,208 of NC_056054.1, read as the reverse complement.
CATGGAAGCCAATCTAAACGTCTATCAACAGAGGAATGGGTAAAGAAGATGTAGTATATATATCCAATGGAATATTACTCAGCCATTAAAAATGAAGTATTGCCATTTGCATCAGCACTGGATGGACCTAGATAGTATCATACTTGAGAAAGTTAGGTAGAGAAAGATAAATATTATATGATATCACTTATATGCAGAATCTAAAAATAATACATGTCAACTTATTTACAAAATAGAAACAGATTTGCAGACATAAAAAACAAACTTATAGTTGCCAAAAAGGGAAAAGGAGGGGAGGGATAAAATAGTATTATGGCATTCTTTTCTGGGGTAATATTGACACATATAGACTATTGATACTATGCATAAAATAGATAACTAATGAGAACATACTGCATAGCACGGGGAATGCTACTTAATGCACTATGGTGACCCGAATGGGAAGAAAGACCAAAAGGGAGGGGATATATGTATGTGTACGGCTGAATCCTTTTGCTGTATAGAAACTAACAGAACAGTGTAAAGCAACTATACTCCAATAAAAAGTAACTATCAATATGGAATTATTAAATGCACAGATAAATAAGAAAGATTTACTGTATAAAACAGGGAACTATATTCAATATCTTGTCACAACCTATATTTGAAAGAATCTGAAGTTATACACCTAAAACTAGCACAATGGTATAAATCAGTTCAGTTTAGTTCAGTTGCTCAGTTGTATCCGACTCTTTGTGACCTCATGAATCTCAGCACGCCAGGCCTCCCTGTCCATCACCAACTGCTGGAGTTCACCCATACCCATGTCCATCAAGTCAATGATGCCACCCAACCATCTCATCCTTTGTCATCCCCTTCTCCTCCTGCCCTCAATCTTTCCCAGCATCAATGTCTTTTCCAATGAGTCAGCTCTTCGCATCAGGTGGCCAAAGTATTGGAGTTTCAGCTTCAACATCAGTCCTTCCAGTGAACACTCAGGTTCAATATCCTTTAGGATGGACTGGTTGGATCTCCTTGCAGTCCAAGGGACTCTCAAGAGTCTTCTCCAACACCACAGTTCAAAAGCATCAATTCTTCGGCACTCAGCTTTCTTCATGGTCCAACTCTCACATCCATACATGACCACTGGAAAAACCATAGCCTTGACTAGATGGACCTTTGTTGGCAAAGTAATGTCTCTGCTTTTCAATATGCTATCTGGGTTGGTCATAACTTTCCTTCCAAGGAGTAAACGTCTTTTAATTTCATGGCTGCAATCACCATCTGCAGTGATTTTGGAGCCCAGAAAAATAAAATCAGCCACTGTTTCCACTGTTTCCCCATCTATCTGGCATGAAGTGGTGGGACCAGATGCCATGATCTTAGTTTTCTGAATGTTGAGCTTTAAGCCAACTTTTTCACTCTCCCCTTTCACTTTCATCAAGAGGCTCTTTAGTTCTTCTTCACTTTCTACCATAAGGGTGGTGTCCTCTGCATATCTGAGGTTATTGATATTTCTCCCGGCAATCTTGATTCCAGCTTGTGCTTCTTCCAGCCCAGCGTTTCTCATGATGTACTCTGCATAGAAGTTAAATAAGCAGGGTGACAATATACAGCCTTGATGTACTCCTTTTCCTATTTGGAACCAGTCTGTTGTTCCATGTCCAGTTCTAACTGTTGCTTCCTGACCTGCATACAGGTTTCTCAAGAGGCAGGTCAGGTGGTCTGGTATGCCCATCTCTTGAAGAATTTTCCACAGTTTCTTGTGATCCACATAGTCAAAGGCTTTGGCAGAGTCAATAAAGCAGAAATAGATGTTTTTCTGGAATTCTCTTGCTTTTTCCATGATCCAGCAGATGTTGGCAATTTGATCTCTGGTTCCACTGCCTTTTCTATATCCAGCTTGAACATCTGGAAGTTCACAGTTCATGTATTGCTGAAGCTTGGCTTGGAGAATTTTGAGCCTTACTTTACTAGCATGTGAGATGAGTGCAATTGTGCAGTAGTTTGAGCATTATTTGGCATTGCCTTTTTTGGGGATTGGGATAAAAACTGACCTTTTCCAGTCCTGTGGCCACTGCTGAGTTTTCCAAATTGGCTGGCATATTGAGTGCAGCACTTTCATAGCATTATCTTTCAGGATTTGAAATAGCTCAACTGGAATTCCATCACCTCCACTAGCTTTGTTCATAGTGATGCTTCCTATGGCCTACTTGACTTCACATTCCAGGATGTCTGGCTCTAGGTGAGTGATCACACCATCGTGATTATCTGTGTTGTGAAGCTCTTTTTGTACAGTTCTTCCATGTATTCTTGCCACCTCTTCTTAATATCTTCTACTTCTCTTAGGTCTCTACCATTTCTGCCCTTTATTGAGCCCATCTTTGCATGAAATGTTCCCTTGGTATCTCTAGTTTTCTTGAAGAGATCTCTAGTCTTTCCCATTCTGTTGTCTTCCTGTATTTCTTTGCATTGATCGCTGAGGAAGGCTTTCTTATCTCTCCTTGCTATTCTTTGGAACTTTGCATTCAAATGGGTATATCTTCCTTTTCCCCTTTGCTTTTTGCCTCTCATCTTTTCACAGCTATTTGTAAAGCCTCCTCAGACAGTCATTTTGCTTTTTTTGCATTTCTTTTTCTTGGGGATGGTCTTGATTCCTGTCTCCTATACAATGTCACGAACGTCTGTCCATAGTTCGTCAGGCACTCTGTCTATCAGATCTAGTCCCTTAAATCTATTTCTCACTTCCACTGTATAGTCATAAGGGATTTGATTTAGGCCATACCTAAATGGTCTAGTGTTTTTCTCCACTTTCTTAAATTTCAGTCTGAATTTGACAATAAGGAGTTCATGATCCAAGCCACAGTCAGCTCCCGATCTTATTTTTGCTGACTGTCCAGAGCTTCTCCATCTTTGGCTGCAAAGAATATAATCAATCTGATTTCGGTGTTGACCATCTGGTGATGTCCATGTGTAGAGTCTTCTCTTGTGTTGTTGGAAGAGGGTGTTTGCTATGACCAAATCAGTTAGAGTTAAATAAAAATAGAAAGATTTTATATATTAAGGAAACTAAAAGAATATATTGTGTTAACATAAATGTATTTCCCTAATATTTATTAAAGAAATATGTGACTGCTGTTAGGGGTCTCTAATCATCACAGGAATCAAAGTACATGTAATCTATACAATGTTATTCAAAAGCAATGGAATTTGGTTCTTTAGTCAAATCAGCCCTTTTATGGGAAAAGTAAATCTCCATAAAGCCTTTCAAAATTACAGACATACACTATATTAGAGAACTTCTGGTAGATTAGGAACCCAAAAGTTAGAGCTTCTGGACTAGACCAACTCTCATTTTACAGATGGGAAAGTGTAGTCAGAGGGAGGAAGTGGCTTGCCCAGTGTCACACAAGGGAGTTTGGTGGCAGATCTGGGACTAGAAACAGGTCTCCCAACCCAAGTCCTAGATCCTTTCTTCCGCACATGGACCCCCTTTCAGTTCTTAAGCTGGAAAGCAGAAGTGCATAGAACCAAACTCAGCTTTCTGGACCCACTGATGCTTCTGTCGTGTGTGTGTGTGTTCAGTTGCTCAGTTGTGTCCAGTTCTTTGCGACCCCATGGACTGTAATCCATCAGGCCCCTCTATCCATGGGATTTCCCAGGCAAGAATATGGAATGTGTTGCCATTTCCTTCTCCAGGGGATCTTCTCGACCCAACCCAGGGATCAAACCCTCATCTCTTGAGTCTCTTGCTGTGGCAGGTGTTTTCTTCACCACTAAGCCACCTGGGAAACCTGATGCTTCTACAGATCCAGACGCAAGTAGAATGGAGATTGACAGCTCATCACACCTGCTACAGAATTCAAGTTATGTCAAGTAATGTAACATCCAGCTCACAAGCGACTGAGACTCTGCCCTTCAGGTGACTCATCTTGGCAGTAGACTGGACCCCAGACAAGGTCACAGCGACATCCCCAAGCCTGCTTGTGCTGTTTTCCCCCATCTCATGTTTAGCTAGAAAATGCAAGGCCCAGTCCTTTGGACAGCCAACAGGCAGATATCCAGGGCTCTCAGCTCTGGCTGGACTCACTGGGACTTCACTGGCAGGGGCAACTACCCTGGGCAGGGCTTCTAATTGAAGGGGGTGACAGAGGATGAAATGGTCAGATGGCATCATTGACTCAATGGATAAGAGTTTGAGCAAACTTAGGGAGATGGTGTAAGACAGGGAAGCCTGGCATAATGCAGTCCATGGGGTCACAAAGAGTTGGACACGACTTAGAGACTAAACAACAGCAAGAAGGCAGTGAAAAATGGGAAGTGATGCATTTTCAGTTCAGGCTTGATCCTATTTACTGTTGAAATTATGGCACCATGATTTGCTTCTTTTTTTGTTCTTGTTTCTCCCTGAGAGGGGCCAGGTAATGGAAATGTCATTTCTTTATCATTCAGAGTTAACATTCCTTTGGCTAAAGCACTGGGGACTGGTTAATAGAACACATGCTCCTTCATCTCAAGGTGCTCTTTAGCAGTGATGACAAGACTGTCAGTTCCAACTTTAACTTTACAGATGCTTGTGCTTCTTCTGAAGAAAGCAGAACCTTTCAAAAGACTCTAGCATTTTAATTTGGGTCTCCCAGGTAAAATTTCCAGATAAACCTTTCTTTGTTAATTGTGTACAGGCAGCAGCCCTCATTCTTTCAATCAGCTATCATTCAGTGATGCTGCTAGAGGTCCAGGCTCTGGACCTGGGAATGAGCCAGGGAGTGAGTAAACAGACAAATGAATGTCCCCCATCAAGGGGACACTTCCACACCACCTTTATCATTCTTCTGGTGACACTTGCAATTATTAAATGTCTGCTTGCCTGTTAGAACGTAAGTCCATGCACAGTTGTAAAGTTTTGTCTTATTTATCACTCTGAGCCCAGCTTCTGGCACGGCTCCAGGCACATCGATATTTGTTAAATGGACAATGGTTGGTTGGTTTGATGGAAGGATGGATTGGAAAGTAAATGAACAAGTGAGAGAGAGTGGGTTTTACTAGATTTTTTTTTCATTTCCTCACATATTCATTTCTAGGTATATTTTGACTTTCCTGCATTCATTTATTTGTAGCTTACCTTATTCTAGAAAGGATTTAGAGCATCCTCATCAGATGCGAAAGTTTTAATTTAGGGGCCCAAAGCAAGCATTTCAGAATGTGTCTCCATATCCTTCGTTCATCACAATTCAGAACCGACAACATTTTCTGAACACCTGCCTCAGGCAAGGTGTGTCCTAGAGGAATCACAAAGCAAGATTCTTGCCCTGCAAATGCTTCAAGTGTGGTGGTATAAGAGGTACAAGCCCAGGTGACAACAGTTCTGGGAGAAAGAAGGGATTCATCACCACTAAGGCGGTGGAAGCAAAGGACATGGAGGGGCATTTGCCTGAACAGAACCATGATTTACTCTTTGCTTATCCTACAGTGCTGGCCATTTGGCAATCGCTCAATACTTTTCAAAGAGATTTTATTAACCTATAGGCAAGTTAAGTGCCACATATGCCAAAGATTTATTTTCTTAGTGTCCATACAAACCAACTACTTCACTTTCCCATTTTGCTGAAAGGTGGAGGGCAGAAGTGAACATATTTTGAGAATTCTTTTGACTCCTTTTATTGTACTCCTTAATAACCACCAATACGTCTGTTAGGCTGTGGACTGGGCACTAAATCACGTTAAAGAGATGACAGCCCAGTGCAGACAGCTAAATAGGGGATCATAATACAGTGTGACGAACAGTGACTGAGTTCCACGCTTGCAACGTTTCGGAACAAAAAGGAGGGCTGTTTAGCCTGGGCCTGGGGCTTCAAGGAAGCTTCTCGGGAAACCACTGGGACTTAGCCAAGAGAAAAAGGAGGTGAAGAGGATGTTCCAGAAGGACAAGACTCCTCTGAACAATGACCTGGGGACATAAAAGGGCACAACATGTTTGGGAAATTATGAGTCATTCTGTCTTGCTGTGACGTGGAGGGCATGGCGGGTGGGGGATTACAAAGAAATTTCCAGGTGAAGTCAGAGACGGCTTCTTCCAACACTCAGGCTTTGCCGATCACTAAAGTTCTTCCCTTAGGATAAGTGCTCTCCTGTGGAGCTCCTTAGCTCCCTCTGCCCTTGGTCTTAGCTTGGGCCTCTGCTCCCCAGTTTGCCAGGAGACCCAGGCATTTGTAAATTGCACCTGTGGATACAACGTGAACTCTTTTCCCAGAAGCCATGTTAACCTCCATATCTCCTATCAGTTCTAAAATTCTCTGTCTTGGGCTGGGACCCATTATGACACACGAATTTGCTGCTTAGGGCATGCAGTCCAGGCAAGCCTTTCCAGGGCGTGGCTCACTGGAGGCCAGCAGTCATGGATGGAGAGGGGACCAGAAAGGGAGTGCCGGGGCACCTTCTCAGCACCCCATCTCCCCCACCCCCGCCAGCTCTAGCAGAGTGAGCAGAGGAGGGATCTGCTGGCTCTGACAACAGCGATCAATCCTTGGAGGCTTCCAGCCACTTATCAGTGCGTCTGTAAGGCACGTGGCCCATTTGTTCCCTAGAGCAGGTGGAATCGTGTTTCTTGTGGGCACCGAGGCCTGGCATGCACCCACGGGCGGTGGAGGCAATGCGACACCAAACCCCTCCCTTGTGATGCCCAGGTGGTAAAGACAGAACGGGAAAGACAAGCTCCTGCGACTCTCAGGGGAGTCCCAAGGCTACTGTCTAGAGGGAGATGAACCTTTATTCCTGTCACACAGACAGCCATGAAGTCTGAGGCCTAGAAAGGGCAAAGCTGTGTTGTCAGGGGCTTTGTTTACACCCACTGGGGAGGTGGGGGGAGGGTGCAGGGGAGACCAGCAGGGCAGATGGGTGGTGAGGTAGGGGGGCCTGCCTAGGAGTGGGAGCCCAGTGTCCCCTTGGCATCTGATCCTGGTGCCCCCTCCCTGAGAGCCCACCTTCCAGCCTATGGTGCTGCTCCTTTCCCTTCTGAAGTTTCCCCTAAAGCTAGTTTTCTTCACTTTCTTCAGTAATGGGCTCTGCCAGGTAACAATGAGATAATCAGAAATGGCTTTCCTACCTTCACAGAAGGGCTGATGCAATGCTATGGAATGGCTTTGGTATCTTTGGGATGCAGAGATTTTGAAAGATTTACATGGGCAAATCTATTAATCTTTTCTTTTATTATAACTGCCTTGGTGTCAGGCTAAGAGAAACTTGCCCTATCTCAAGATGATTTAACAATTTCAGTGTTAACTTCCAGTAATGTTTAATTTTACTCTTGAAACCATTTGGAAGTAATATTGGTCCAAAAATGAGGTAGGGTGGAATGTTATTTTTTTCCTAAACTGCCTTTGGCTGCAGGTCTGCTGGGTGAACTTATCCTTTCTTCACTCACTTGAAATGTCACCTTTGTAACAAAAAAGAACATTCTTATGTATTCTTGACATTATTATTTTGCTCCACTGATCTGTTTTTGCTTTTAGAATCTTTCGGTTTGGGAGGAGTTGTGAAATCAAAGCCAACAGAACTAACTTAATTCATTGGGTGTCTTTGCCAGGCTTGACAAAAGAAATATCACCAGCTGTCGGTAGAGACTGGGGCACAGCTCAGGAGTCCTCCCCTGTCCACTGACGGTTGTTCACCAGAAAGCTTGAAGAGCAGTGCCAAAAATGTCTGAAAAAGGGCCAGGAGGCCAGGATAGGAAGGACATGTAGAAATCATCTTCTGCTGCCAGGGTTTTCCTTCCCAGCTATGGGAACTAAGACCCAGAGAGGCTAAGAAAGACCCCGCACGTAGGGACTAGTGGACACTGATGGGGACCTGGGGCTCTGTGCGAAAGTGCTTGTCCTGGACAGCTCCCTGAGGCTTTCCTGCCTCCTGCCTACCCCCCACATTCAAAGGCTCACCTTCTCACCTCTCACCTGGCCAGTGACTTTTGCATCATCATTCCTCCCTCTGTCTCCAGTTCCTCCGTCTGATTGACAGAACATCTCTGGATGGCTATCGTGTCACTCTTTGAAAATCTTGGGCCAGTGGCTCCTCACTGAAGTTAAACAGAGCCTGATGCTTGAGACTTCTACACTCTGGCACCCAGCTGGATTCTCTCTTGTTTTCCTCTGCTCCAACCAGATAGGGCTCCTTGTTACGCCCTTTATTTTCCTCCGTCAACCCCTAATTGCCTCTCCCAGACTGCTTCCTCAATCATACTCACTCCTCAAAGCCTGGTCCAAAGGTTAACAAGGTTGTTCACTTTCCAGCAATGTTAAGCAAGCTGTCCAAATTGGTCTTCCTCTGTGATGTCCAAGACTGAGGATGTCTCTCCTCTGCCAGGTGCCTCTCTAGTGTGTAATGCTCTTTGCCTTGGTGTCCAGTTATTCCCTAAAATGTGTGTTCCACCAGGGCAGACATGGTGGCTTTCATCTCTGCATCTTCCACGGTCCCTCACTTAGTAGGTGCTAAGTGATACGTGGCAGGTATATACAGGACATAAATAATACAGGACCAAAAGATAAGAGAAATATTTCTTTCCCTACCATTCTCAGAACCTTTAGTAGCTCTCAAGAGTGAGAATGGAATGTACCCCTAGATTACTCAATGACTGAATAAGCTCACTGAAGCACTAGAGGTGATTTTGGAGGAATTATGAAAGGAGCTGGCATACAGAAATGCAAATGTAGTCTTATTTTTAAAAAGACGGTGAAGATGTACTCTGAAATCTACTGGTAAAAAGTCTGATGTCCATTTGAACAAAGTTGTAGAGCATATTGTTAAAAGGCTGGGCACTCAGCACAGGTGTGTGAAGAATATGTGATGATGCTAATGTTTATGTTGTCACATCTGTTATCTCCTTTAATTTCCACAACTCCATGAAGAAAAGTTTGTGCTGTTATTATGTCCATTTTATAGATGAGAAAACTGAGATTCAGAAAGGTTAAGCTGCCCAAAATTGTACAACCAACAAGTAGGATTTGAATCTAGGACCTTCTCTTTCTAAAGCTGGTGCTCTTTGCATTATACCATGTTGCTTTTGACATGGGCTTCTCATTCTGGGCCAAAAATATGATACACCAAAATTAATTTACCCATGTGCTGGATTAGTGGAAGCATTCTTCCTGGATCAAGGAAGGACCAGTCCTGTGCTGGTCCAAGCCAAGCTACTGATGCCTGAAACACTGGTCTCAGAGGAGCCAGGCAGGCAGGGTAAGAGTCCCATCTACCATCTTCTGCTGTCTCCCAGGCCACCCACCCTGGGCATTCTGCTTCTCCTGGAAAGAGCAGGTAATGGTGGGCACCTCATACTGGTGTAATGAGGTGATGTAGAGGAAGCAAGCAGCACCGAGTCTGTCACTTCGGATCTGCTCAACCCATGCCAGTTTCATCACCTTTAGGCTCCAGACCTAGGAGGAACTTGCCAAAGTGAAACATGTTCACACTGAAAGGGAGCATATCAGGAAACTTGTACTTAGGAGCATCACCTAGACATGTCGGGCCTAGAGTCTGGAGCCCACAGCACTGGAGCTGTGAAACATGGTCATCCCGTCCCTGGAATCCAGCAGCTCCTTCCAAAGTCTCTTGGGACCTGAAGGCTTCCTGGAACACACTTTTTCCCTGAATAGTGGCATGACTTTTTTTCTGGGAAGTTTGAGGCAACATAACAAAGGTCTGGAAGCAAATCATTTGTGATCACTGATTTAATAACATTAATAAAACTCTGTAAGTTATAAACAATTGGCATCCAACTGGACAGTCTCTCTCCTATTGTTGTTCATGCACACTTCATGTGTGTTGATGCATTTGGGGGGTTTTTACCTTGAAACATAGAAATCTGGGCCTAGCCCTCCAGAAGTCACTTTGGCAGGACCAAGAGGCCCAGCACTCATTCTCCAAGTGGAACCTTTGCTCTGTTCACAGCCACAAGGGGCCCCACTTCTTGCCAAGTCCTCCTGCAAGCACCAAGTCACACAAGGACTGGGGGAGAAAACATAGGAGAATCACCCCCAACCCCTCCTCTTTCTTGGTGAGCCCCCTCTGAGCATGCATCAGAATGAAACATCACACATGCCCTCCTTCTCCTCACCACCACTTCTTGTCCCAGAGTACAAAACGGAGTATATTCCATCCTTAAGAGACACAGCCATTGTCTCTTCAGTAGGGAGAGGCTTTCAGCCCAGAAGCTGCTTCTGGGGAGCCCTATAAGCTATTCAACTAAGCAGACACCAATCTCCATACTGCCAGGAGTCCTCCCCAGCCTGTCCTTAGTACGCACTCATGCATACCCATCCCACTAAACTGTGCTTGGTGTCTTCCAGATAACAGGGCTTCTTGCACTACACAGCTAATACTCTCACTGCCAAATTTAATTATCTCAGTAACTCAAGCTCACATTAAAAGCGAGAGATGGGTCCACTTTATCCTCATCATGAATTAGTAATCTTTCCCTCTGGAGAGGCCTTCTCCGAAAACGCTCACTTGAAGGTATCTGTGCTGAATTAACCATCTTTGTCTTAGGCTCCTGCCTCTTGGGAGTGTTGTGGGCTTCTGTTTAGAGTAGATGAGATCATCCACCTTCCTCCTTCCTCCCCTCCCTCTCTCTCAGTTCAAGTTGGGTCTCTGGCCAGGAAAACCGTGTATCCTACACAAGCGCCTCCTAGAAATGAAGAGGCAGCTATGATAAGGGATGGGCCTTTTTTTTTTTTTTTTTGAGAGCGGACTCAATCACTGACAGCTGTATAACTCAGGTAAGTCACATTCTCTCTGAACCTCCATTCTTCATCTGCAAAATGGGAAGCCCTCCCTGCCTCATTGTGTTATTCTGGGTACCAAAAGAGGAGAAAAAGTTACAAAAGTGCTTCAGAAACTGAACTCTCATAAAATGCCATTTATTTCTGTTGAATGATTTCTGGTAGTGTAAGCAGACTACCTGGGAATGCTGCACAGGTTCTAGAAGCTACCAGGTTTCTACTTACAACACTGAAAAAAAAAAATACTACCCCTCAGCAAATCTGAGTCGTGGAAGAGCAAAAAACAACAACAACAAAAATTATAATAATAAATTCTATTAGAAAAATTAGAGTAAAGAAAATAACAGTATTAATAACCTTGGTGATCATGATAATAGCTGCTATTTACTGAGTGCTTTCTATGGGGCAGGCGTCATCCCAGGCACGTCGTAGATATTTACCTTGTGCATGCCCCACTCGAGCTCTATTGGAGCTGGTTGGTACAGGCTTGGGTGGGTGATTGTTAAATATCCAGGAATTTTCTGAGCTATCATTAAATTGTTCATAAGTGAAAACTGACTGCAGTGAGAATATGTATACCAGAGAAATTGGCAAATGTTACAACTAGGGTTTTTGTTTATCTATTTATTTATTGAGATAGTTTACCAGGATTTATATACTTTCCACCTTTTACAGTTGAGAAATAGAGGTCCACATACTTTCCATCTTTTACAGTTGGGAAACAGAAGTCCACAGAGACTAGATGAAGATAACACAATAATCCTTCGATGTTGAAACATTCCACCTGGGTTGCTGCTTCTCCACCTTCTCCTTCTAAACTCCCATTTGCTTTTTTATTTTCATCCACAATCATTTCTTCAGTAACAATAGCAACAATAAAAACCCGTTTCTCAGATTTCCTATGGGTCAGACACTTGGCTAGGAAGCTTGAAGTTTTGGATACCTGGCTTCTAGGCTCTACAGATAATGGGGAAAACAAAACAAGACATGTCAACAGGTAGTTCTCAGCCCTGGCTGCACATCTGAATCCCTCTTCAGAAAAAAGTTCTTCCTCCTGAAAACAACTCGATCAAATCATGGAAAGGCCACAGCAGTGAGAGGCCACATGGTCTGCTCAGTTTACAAAGCTTTCAGAATTACCTGTCAAAAAGGCACCTGAGGAGCACTGGAAAGTTCTGCGAAAACTGAAGCCCAGAGAGGTAGTGACAGGTAGCGGATTAGTGCCAGCGCAGAGGGGTGAATCCCAGTGGGGGCTCTGCCCAGCCCCCCTGACACCCTCTGCTCCTGCACAGCCTGAGGTTCGGCAGCCATCTTTCCTGAGCCCTGGTGTGTATCCACTTTATCTCTTTTTTCCTCTCTCTTCCCTCTTTCATTTCATTTCTTGAAGATTTAAAAACATGGGACACAGGTCCTGGCATTGACTCAGCGCTCAATAAATCCTGGTTTGGGGTGGAGAGGTGAGTGAGTGCTTGCATTCCTCACAGTTCTGGGCTTGGAGGCTATAGGAATGAATGAGTTGTGGTTTCAGCCTCCAGAGGCTCAAAGTCTAGGATCTGGTTGCAGGCACGGTAGGGTGGAGGAGAAAGTGTGTGATTGCACAGGGACATAAATGCCTCAGAAACCTGGATCTGCATGGAGTGTGGGCAGGGGGCTTGAACAGCCTGAGCCCCAGCTTCCTCACCTGTATGGAAAGTATTAATACCCTCAGCTTGCTGCAATGACATCATGCATAAAATCATCTAGGAAGTCTTCCAGCACATAGTAGGGAGGCAATATTGTTATTCATACCTTAGACCAAGAGTTGGAAAAGAGCCAAGAAGAGAGGGGTCTAAAGTTAAGCTTCATGTCAGGTGGTTGTCCGTCTCAAGAAGAAATCCAAATTATTCTGGTAATATGTTTGTGGCATTTCTTCCTGCTTCACCAAGTCTGTTCCTAGCCCGGACATGCCAGGGCTGGATGACCAAACGTAAGTTCACTGCTCAGCTGCTAGAAATGGCTCAGACATTCCTACATACCCAGAGACTCCTGGCCCAGACTTAGCGAATGAAACTCTGTCCGCAGCAGTGGCTCCCACATTTCCTTACTCAAACAGATTCTCAGCAAATATTTGTTGAACAAAATTATCTTTTAAGTAAGCATACACACAGACACACACACATTCTCTTCACTCTCACTTCCCTTCCAAGAACACACTTTTCTAAGATGAAAATGCCCAATTTAATGCATAATAATTTCTGGGTTTTCTTGGGGTATTTTCAGCTACTGGAGTGGTTAAGTGGGGATTTGCCAGTGGCTTGTCCCCCACCAACACACAGACACACACGATATTTTATTACCGTACTCTGGATTTTGTTGTTGTCATTGTTATTTGTTTGTTTACGGCCGCTACCATAACATGAACCACAATTTGGTAAATACATGTTTATGTGTTTATAGTGTGTTTCTTATTATTAGATGGTAAACTTCTCAAGGGCAGAGGTCTTGTCTGCTTTATTCACCAATGAATCTCCAAGCCATGTGCAGAGCCTGATACTTGGGAGCAAGCAGATGAGCAAATGGGTGAATGGAATGGATGGAGGGATGGATGAATGGGTGATCAGTCTCAGTGGCTTAGAAGTGGACTAAATGTATTTCCTGAGCTTCCCTCTGAGCTGTGTACACAGTTGCTCTCCAGAGGATCCAGCTGGGTTCTGGCCCTGGCCTCTAATACAGCTGTTCAGTCCAGGGGTTGTGGGAGATGATGTCCTGGGGCAGAAGAGGCAAAGATTGGGACTTCTTTCTTCATTTATTTCTACCTGAAGAAAAAGAAAGAAATTCTAGTTTTCCTGACGTCAGTTTATTGAGTAGACTAATCTCAATGGGGACCAGCAGGAAACAGCTTCATTTTTCTCCCATGGCTGCCTTCAAACATGTCCTTTCGACCTCCTTTCCCCTCCTTGATAGCATCTCACACAGAAACCTCAGCTTGTTGGTCACTTTCAGTTTTATGAATGGTCTCATGTCCAGGTATTAAAAAGTTCAGACCAGCCTAAATCAAAACTTGAAACTTATATTCAATAAAATAATCCTCTGTCCCGTCTTAGGTTTAACTCATGGTTTGAGAACCTATAATCGGAAACAGCAGGGGGCTGTTCTCTCAGTTCTCTTCCACAGTTTCCTTCCTACTGGCAGCTCCTCCAGGTTGGGGGCCGGGGAGAGCCAGAGAAAAAGCGGCAAGGCCTCGCATGATGGTTTGTGCTATTTTAATCTGGCTGCTGGTGCCCTCTGTCGAGGTGACCATCGACCAACTCCTGTCTGTTTGGCGGGACATGTTTAGGTGCATTTGGAGATGTCCTTCCTTCTCCCTCCCTCCACACGGAGGCCCACACCCTGCACTCACTGTCCCTGCCCCTAGCAACGTGCTCTCTGAATGACCTCTGACAAAACTCCCTTCTGTAAACCTCCAGCTTTTTAGCACTGGAATCCCCTCAGCTCCACAGGTCACCCTCTGGGAAGATATCCCTCACATACCTCATACTGGCCCATTCGTCTGGCCTGTGGGCTATGGGGACTCAAGTCGGCGCAGGCTGCTCCACCGCAGTCTCTTTCTTCATCCAGGTCCACAGGTGGCTCCAGCCAGCCTCCTGTCCTCACATGTCTCCGGGTGAGTGGTGGGCTCCAGTCGGTATGTGCATCTTGGCATGCTCTTTAGTTTCTCTTTAGAAACTTCTCTCACAGTGCCTTCCTGTGATAAGGTTACCTCAGGAGTACAGCAGGCCTCAGGCCAGAGGCTGGGTTCCCTCATCCCCTTTCTTGGAGACACTACTCATTTTGTTAGTAGTCCTCTTAAAGTCCCTTACTTGGCTTGGGGTAAGGTAAGTGCCTCCCTTTCCCTTCACAGGGAGCAGAGGAGAAAGTAAAAGACCTCTCTACTTTTATGAATTTTCTGACGTCAGTGAACTTCTTTGAAATGTCTGACTTATCTAGGCTGGGGCAGGGGGCAGGGGTTAAAGAATCTGTCAAAGTCCCACCTGAACATATTTAGCAGCTTTCTTTAGACTTGGGTGTCTTTATTTCACACTCTTTTTGTGTATGTAATTGGTAAACAAACAAAATGTGTTGGGAAGAGACTATTTTTTTCCTTTTTACTGATAGGTGCTCTTTCAAAAAAGTTGGAAACCAGTGGTCTATAGAGAAATTGCAAAAAGATAGTTTGTGACATGAAGAACCAGATTTGGCAAAAAAAATTTTTTTGAAAACGCATTCATGAATTAGCCAATGATTTAATGCCACAGACATGTAACCAGGACATGAGAATCTTTACAATTTGAAATACATACATACATATATATATATATATATATATGTATGTATGTATATATATATATATTTTCTGAAATGAAGAAAGCAGAATGTTCTGGCCTTGACATCTAATGAAAAGTTCCCAATAAATGCTCGCTCCATAGAGATATGGTTTCTAAATATCTCCAAGGTTAATCTAAAAGCTCTTCACATCTTATTTCAGATTTTAGGTAACTAGACCAAGCAGGCTTCCTGGTGGTGCAGAGGTTAAAGCATCTGCCTGCAATGTGGGAGGCCTGGGTTCGATCCCTGGGTCGGGAACATCCCTTGGAGAAGGAAATGGCAACCCACTCCAGTATTCTTGCCTGGAGAATCCCACGGACGGAGGAGCTTGGTAGGCTACAGTCCACGGGTCTCAAAGAGTTGGACACGACTTCACTTTCACTTTCACTTTCAGACCAAGCAGACTTTGGCACCAACTTATATATACTTGATTTAGCTTATAAATGTACAGGCTAAATAGATGCTCCCTGGTGGGAAGCAAAGTAGAAAGCATCAGTGATCAAGCCAAGCTGAGAAGCCCTTCTCAGCAGGGATGTGGTACACAGTTGTCACCTGAGGAGGGCTGCCGCAGAGGCAGGCGGCCAAGGCGAATGTCTTGGTAAGTCAGAGCACAAACACAGGCATGACGTTAAAAGCGTTTAAAGACGATGCCAAGTTTTGTTCTGGAAACAGCTGCCTATAGTATAAACTATTGTGAATTAAGTGTTACAGCCTAAGTGAGGGGCTTTTGAAAGGGAGAGCATTTATCTTTTTACCCCCTGCCCCCAGCAGAGGACCCAGTGCAATGCGCTTCTATCTGTGGGTGGACCAAATACACAAACAATACACCAGGGAGGCGTTCACCCCAGATGGAGCAATGTCTTCCACGCAGGTTGTGGAAGATCAGACCATTTTAGTACATTTCCCCTGATATACATTTAGCCCAGTCTCAAAAATCAAAAATGATGACATTCACAGCTTCCTAAAACACAAATAAACCATTGACATTTCTATAGACAGAAGTCAAGGCCCAGGAAACTTATTTCCAATCAAGTCTCTCCAGCTTCAGCAAGAGCCTTAACTCTACTTGCTGACGGAAAGTGCCAAGAAGACATTTTTAATCAGCAAGATCACATAACTCGAATCAAGTTGATGTGTGAAATGTCTGATGTTTATTTTATCTGTGCTTTGCGTTGAGTTAAAACTTTGCTGCCAGAGACCTGGGCCAAGCAGTCTTCTTTCACAGCTGTGTCTCTACAAAGCAGTTTCACAAAGACAGGATGTTGTCCTAAAAAAAAGAGTCTTCTGGTTCTGCTGGACAGGCCAGCAGCTGGTGGAGCGTCACAAACAAACCAGAAAAGTATGTTCAGGGATGCCAGCTCACTAGGGAAGCTGGGGCTACGGCTTCAAAGGCAGAGCAGCAGTGAATAGGGGGAGGGAAATGGCAGTAAATAATGTGAGGAGGTTGTTGATTTCCTAGAGGGCCCAGGAAAGCAAAGGCTGGAAATAGTAAGAGTCTTGGGGCAGGAGCTGCCTGATGCTGGGAGCATAGAGGAATGCAAAATCAGCCCAGAGTAGAGACTGGTCTTTATTGGGTCTCACAGAAACGTGGAAATAACTGAGCACAGACAACAAATTTGTTTCCCAGATCTGAAAAAAATCCCATTTGACTTAGTTGTGCTAACATCAGGAATATGGTGGTAGTCATGGTAATAGGAATTATTGTTGCTGTTGTTCAGTCACTCGGTCCTGTCCAACTCTTTTGCAACCCCATGAAATATAGCCCACTAGGATCCTCTTCCGTGGGATTTTCTAGGCAAGAATAGTGGAGTGGATTATCATTTCCTCCTCCAGGGGATCTTCCTGACCCACGGATTGAACCCAATGCCTTGCATCTCCTGCATCGCAGGCAGATTTTTTACCACTGAACCACTGGGCAAGCCCCCACACACCCCGTCCCAAATAACCCATACAGAGGCTAATTTACTCAACATTATTTTAGGTGGGGGGAAAGGTTGATAATAAACACCATGAAGATCCTCCCATGTGTTGGTGTTGGATAATACAGTACATCATACACTGGAATACTAGGCGCCTATTGAAAAGAATAAGGGTGATTTTTAATGAGATCTTATGGTTGGTTTCTAAGATATGTTACTTTACAAAGTAAGATTACAAAGAATGTGTATAAAGAGTGTGTACAATACACTGCTGTCAGTGGAAGAGTAAGAAAGTGGAGTGAGAATATAGTAATTAGCAGATATTTATTGAGCCTTCATTCCCAGATGCTATACTAAGTGCTTTTCATGCATTCTCCCTTCATCATGCTTTTTGGGAGACTCTGAGATGAAAAGTTTCATTATTCTCAAATACAGGGGAGGAAACTGCGACTCAGAGGTAGGAAGTAACTCACCCTAAATCCACAGCCAGGGCATGAAAGTTTACATGTGACTCTAGTTCATCTAGCTTGAAAGCATGTTCTGTAAACCATGTTTTTTTTTCAATTCCCCAATTAAAAAAAAAAAATAGAAATGCTGCAGTGAAGTGGGAAACGAATGGCCCTTCCAATTAAATGGCCTGGGTCAACCAGATTTCATATGAAAGGTATTTTAACCCCTACCTCTCATCACATACATAGATCACTCCCAGTTGAATTAATTATAGATCAATAAAGCTTTTAGAAGAAAACCCAGGAGAACATCTTCAGGCCCTCAGAGTGGGTAACAGACCCTTACACAGGGCAAAAAATCATAACCATTAATAATAAAGTTGATAAATTGGATAACTGTCATCCCTCAGTATCCATGGGGGATGGTTCTAGAACCTGCCATAAATGCCAAAATCTGCAGATGCTAAAGTCCCACAGGCAGCCCTTCACATCCTCGGATTCCGCTTCCCAGGATTCAGTCAACCATGGATTGTAAACATAGTACTACCTGTGTAAGTATTGAAAAGAACTCTGTACAAGTGGACCCATATAGCTCAAACTTATGTTGTTTAAGGGTCAATTGCAGATTAAAATTAAGAACTTCTACTCATGAAAAGACACTACTGAGAAAGTAAAAAGGCAGCCCACGAGATGGAAGAAAATATTTGTAATACATATAGAAGTAATATCCAGAATATATAAAGAACTTTTGCAAATTGATAGGAAAAGGAGAAAAAATCCAGAAGAAAATAAGCAAAAGACTTGAATAGACACTTCACAAAAAAGGATATCCAAATGACCAGCAACCTTATGAAAAATGACATAAGTTGTCAGTTATCAGGAAAATTCAGATTAAAACCAATATGCTTGCTAACAACACATCCAACAGAATGACCAAATTTTAAAAGATGGGAAATGCCTAGTAGCCGCCAGGATGTGAAGCAACCAGAACTCTCATAAGCTGCCAGCAGTGAAATTGGTTCGTGAACATTGGAAAACATTTTGGTAGTATTTACTACAGATAAATATATACACACTGTATATATAACTTCACTCCTAGTACAGAGCCCACAGAAATGTGTATATGTGTTCACTAAAAGACACGCATGAGAATATTCATAGCAATGCTATTCATAACACCTGAAAGCAAAAAACAACCCAAATGCTCATAACAATAGAATGGAAAAATAAGTGACAGTATATTCATAACATAACAATGGGAATAATGAACTACTACCACATAAAACAATCTAAGGATCAATTCTACAAATGTTGTATTGAATGACAACAGTCAGACACAAATGAATATATTATATATGTTTCCATTATAGAAAGAAAGAAAAGAGACGGAATTCTTCTATGCTATTAGAAGTCAGATTAATGGTTGCCTGGAGAAGGCTGAAGGAACTGGACTGGGTACCAGGGAAATTGGACTTCTCAGGTGTTGTGATGTTCTGTCTATTGATCCATGTGCTGGCTGCAAAGGTGTATTCATGCGGTGAAAATGTATTGGGGTATGCACTCATCGAATCATCTGGCTATGCCATACCAAACCACCACCATACCCAGTGCAGGCAGTAAGCATGTACTTCGCATTGGCTGGTGGTGGGCAGAATTCTGGGTTGTGCTGGGCTGGCCTTGGCTGTAAGCTGTGGGATGAGGGCAGGGCTCTCCCACATCTCTCTTCTGTTAACTGGCCACTTTCTGAGGCATGTTCTTTTAAAGTGAAAGGCAGGATCCCAAGAGGGGTGAAAGGAAATACACAGGTCTCCTAAGGGCTAGGCTAGGAACTAGTGTTCTTTGCTGCCCACATTCCATTGGCCAAAGTACATCACGTGGCCAAGCCCAGCATCAGTGGGGAAATGGGCTCGTCTCATGGAAGTGAATGAGAGGAGTGATTATTTAGTGAATAATAATCTCATTCAGGAGACGTATCATATTTATCATAGGTGCAGTTTTCTGTATGAATTTCATGTTTCAAAATAGTTTTTTTAAGGAAACAAAGAAGATGTAGAAACAGCTGTTCTCCCCTGTCCACATCCCTCACTCCTCTTGGCCCTTCATGGGGAAGGGATGTGCTTATGAAAATTCTCCATATAAGCACAGTGGAAAAAGGAAGGAAGGACATGCGCTTCCCTAGCACACAATGCACTTCCTGTCTGCTGGACCCAGAGAAATGTGATCAGCCCCCTGCCAGTTCATCGCTTCCTGTGGATGCAGCTCAAGGACCATCCAGCTCCCCTAATTCCCGCTCCTCACCATCAGTGGCCCCCTTTTATAGTCACACTGCTTAACAAAGGCAGAATCTATTTCAACCAGAAAGAAGGAGCTGAATATTTATTTACTGTTGTTTTTTTTTTTTTAAAGGAGAAAACAAAAATTTACTAACATGTATACATGGGGGAGTGGAGGAGGGCATGGCAACCCACTCCAGTACTCTTGCCTGGAGAATCCCATGGGCAAAGGAGCCTGGCAGACTACAGTCCATAGGGTTGCACAGAGTCAGAAATGACTGAAGCGACTTCCAGATACATGGGAGAGACCGAGAAAAATTGAGTAGTACATCAGAATAGCTGAATCCCTCACCTTAAATACCAACTTCAGCTAAAGACAAAAGAGGATGTTGGGAAACAAGTGAATATAACAAAAAGGAAGCAGACTCACACAGAAAACAAACCAGTGGCCACCAGTGGGGAGAGGGAAGGAAGAGGGGCAATACAGGGGTAGGGGAGTAAGAGCTAAGAACCACTAGGTACGAAACAAACTACAAGGATATATCATACAACACGGGAACTATAGTCAACATTCTATAATAACCATAAATGAAGTATAACCTTTAAAAATTATGAATCACTATATTGGAGGGACTGATGTTGAAGCTGAAACTCCAATATTTTGGCCACCTGACGCGAAGAGCTGACTCGTCTGAAAAGACCCTGATGTTGGAAAAGATTGAAGGCAGGAGGAGAAGGGAACGACAGAGGAGGAGATGGCTGGATGGCATCACCGACTCAATGGACTTGAGTTTGGGTAACCTCTGGGAGTTGGTCATGGACAGGGAGGCCTGGTGTGCTGTGGTTCATGGGGTCTCAAAGAGTCAGGCATGACTGAGTGACTGAACTGAACTGATATTGTACACTTGCAGCCTACACAACTGTACAGTAACCATATGTCATTTTTTTTAAGATGATGGGTGGTCTGCCTGAGCCAGCGAGTGGAAGTGGGTGCCACTTACTGATGTGGGGGAAGACTGATGGAGAGAACAGTTTTGAGTATCAAGATCTCTGACTGTGTAAGTTGTGAGATATTGGTGAGACAGCCAAATGAAGATGAAATGGCTATGGCAGACTAGACTCAGCACAAATCCCATTTAGAGATCAAGTATGGGAGCCAGTGACTTACAAACAAGTGTGAGCTTACTTACCACCTTAGATCATTGGGATGTTATAATAAGACTACCATAGGCTGAGTGGCTTACAAAACACTTAATTTTTCACCCTTCTGGAGTCCAGGAAGTCCAAGGTCAAGGTGCCAGTGGAGTAGGGGTCTAGTGAGGACCTGCTTCCTAGATCATAGATAGCTGTCTTCTCACTGTGTGCTCACATGGTGAAAGGGGCAAGAAGTCTCTCTGAGGTCCCTTTTATAAAGTCACTAATCTCATTCACAAAGGCGCCACTCTCATGACCTAGTCCAGTTCAGTTCAGTCACGCCACTCAGTTGTGTCCAACTCTTTGCAACCCTATGGACTGCAGCAAGCCAGGCCTCCCTGTCCATTGCCAGCTCCAGGAGCTTACTCAAACTCTCATGTCCATTGAGTCGGTGATGCCATCCAACCATCTCATCCTCTGTCATCCCCCTTCCTCCTGCCTTCAATCTTTCCCAGCACCAGGGTCTTTTCTAATGAGTCAGCTCTTCACATCAGGTGGCCAAAGCATTGGAGTTTCAGCTTCAACATCAGTCCTTCCAATGAATATTCAGGACTGATCTCCTTTAGGATGGACTGATTGGATCTCCTTGCAGTCCAAGGGACTCTCAAGAGTCTTTTCCAACACCACAGTTTAAAAGCATCAATTCTTTGGTGCTCAGCTTTCCTTATAGTCCAACTCTCACATCCACACATGACTACTGGAAAAACCATAGGCTTGACTAGACAGACATTTGTTGGTAAAGTAATGTCTCTGCTTTTTAATATGCTGTCTAGGTTGGTCATAACTTTTCTTCCAAGGAGCAAGCATCTTTTAATTTCATGGCTGCAGTCACCATCTGCAGTGATTTTGGAGCATAAAAAAATAGTCTGTCACTGTTTCCACTGTTTCCCCATCTATTTGCCATGAAGTGATGGGACCAGATGCTATGATCTAAGCACCTCCCAAAGGCCCAACCATCTCATACCATCAAACTGGGGGGTTAGGATTTCAATAAAGGAATTTGAGGAAACACAAACATTCAGTCTGTAACATTTATGCTTAGAACACTTTAGGAGACAGGTAGCTCAGGGAGAGGGGGAGGGAAGGGGTGAGGAGTGGGCTCCACAGTGGCTAGAAGGTCACTGCCACTTAGAGTAAGGAAGACAAAGAGGGGCCAGCAAAGGATTCTGCTAAGGAAGACTACGGGAGAGAGGGGCCATTTCAAGAAGGTGGGATGCCCATCTGGTCCAGTATTGACCAGATGAGGATGGAAGCATCAAGCTGAACTGATAAGTGAAGAGTGAGACACGCAAGCCTCTGTATAGTGTATTATCATTGGTGTTTTAGAAAGGTGTGTGTGGGAGAGAGAATGTTTTAGCTGATCTGCAGGTTTACTGTGTAATAGCTCTGGAAGAACCTGGTAACAAGGGCTACTCCCAGAATGGCAAACTAGAGTGGGATGGGCTGGAAGGTTTTTCACCGTGGATCATACCTTTTAGTTGCCTTTATGATCTTGTATGATGTGACTATATTACTACTCAAAACTACAATGAAAAAGAAAGAAAAGTGCCCCCCTTCATAGAGTTGCTGTGAGAACAGCAATGCATTTGTGACGTGTTTGGGATGAAGACTGAATGAGATGATGCACGGGAAACTGCTCAGCTCAGCCCTTAGCCCTGAGGTTGTGCTTCTACGGGAAACAGCAGAGAGGGCCTCGGCTTCTGTGTTTGCTTCCTCTGCGTTCTAATGTGACAAAGTGACACAAACTGGGTGGCTTAAAAGAGAGTGTATTCTCCTCTCCACCCTGTCCCCCATCCACCCATCCCTTTTCTCTCCTGAAGGCTCCAGGGCAGGGGTCCCCAACTCCTGGTCTGCAGCCTGTTTGGAATTGGGTCGCACAGCAGGAAATGAGCAGCAGGTGAGACAGCAAGCAAAGCTTCATCTGCCCTTTGCATTGCTCCCCATCGCCAACATTACTGCCTGAATTATCCCCCCTCCTGTCTATGGAAAAATTGTCTTTCACAAAACCAGTCCCTGGTGCCAAAAAGGTTGGGGACTGCAGCTTGAAGGAAGCCTCCTTCCTGTTTCTTCCAGCTTGGTTGGTGGTGTCAGTCTTGGCGCATCCTTGGCTTGCAGCCGCATTACCCAGCCCCCCCCGACCATCTCCACTATCACTGGCAGTCTTCCCTGTGTGTCTGTCTCCACATGGCCTTCTAATAAGGACACCATGGGATTTAGGCCCCAGTCTAATACAGTATGACCTCAGCTTAATTAAGAATATCTGCAAAGACCCAATTTTCAAATAAGGTCATGTTCATTCACAGGTACTGGGTGGACATGAATTTTTTGGGGGTGGGCACTATTCAACCCAGCATAGTCTGGCAGGTCAGATTCTCACAGCCACAAACCTACCTCTCAGTCAGAGAGGTAGGTCCAGTCACCTCTCTGTCTGGGTCTTATCTGGGTCACATCTGTAAAATGAAAGGGTGCATGGTGGCATCCAGCCCCTGAACCCTCTTGATTAAGTACAGCGAGACCGGGACTGAAGTCCAGACCCACGCATTTCACGTTGCCGTGTGTGAGGGCATGTCTGTGGCTGTCCCAGCAGACGCCCTTGGGACAGCAAACGGCGAAGATTTCTGAAGTGATGGGTTCCCAGGCTTGACCTTTATGAGAGTTGAACTCTGGGTGAGTCATAGCTAGGAATTATAATAAACAAACCTGGTCCTGCCCAGCCCCTTTGTCACCTAATTCATGGACACCTGCAAACTCACATTCACGTTGAAAGACGCGTCAGAACAAACTGGGTTTGGTACTACAGATTCCAAGGGACATCTGAAGTCATGAACTAAGCCAAAGTGTGCTGAGTCCACCCCCAGGAGTGGCCAGGCGGCAGGGCTGGGGGTGCAGCAGGAGGAGCTTCAGATGGGAACTGGGGAGAACCTGCTCCTCAATGTCTCCAGGGCTTCAACTGACATCTCTGTAGGTAATATAATTGCAGTTAAAACCACAATGATGTGGTCCTCCTTTTACACAGATCTCAGCTTCTCACAAAAGGTTGTTGCATCTGTTATTTGATTTGGTTTGATTCTCAACAGTCCTGAGTGGGTGGAAACTTTGATCTCAGCTTTCCAGATGGGGAAATTGAAGCTCAGAGGGATAATGGACTTGCACAAGACAGCACTCCCTCCTCTGGCCCTTGGAACATCCCTTTGGACCCAGCACATCCAGGGTCTCCCCAGTGCTGCCTTCAGGGGTCTCATCTGGGATGGTGGTCTTGAGAATCACCAGTATCCCTGCCAAGTCACCATCAAAACGTTAGGTAATAATTTGTCATATAAACATCTTGATTCCTCATTCTCATATTAAGTATGAGGACATACATCTTTATGTGTGTGTGTTAGTCACTTTGTCGTGTCGAACTCTATGTGACCCCATGGACTGAAGCCCGCCAGGCTCCTCTGTCTATGGAATTCTCCAGGCAAGAATACTCGAGTGGGTAGCCATTTCCTTCTCCAGGGGATCTTCCCAACCAGGGATCGAACCCGGTTCTCCTGCATTGTAGGCAGACTCTTTACCATCTGGGCCACCAGGGAAGCCCCATACAGATTATTTATACTGCTGCTGCTGCTAAGTTGCTTCAGTTGTGACCGACTCTGTACGACCCCATAGACGGCAGCCCACCAGGCTCTGCCGTCCCTGGGATTCTCCAGGCAAGAACACTGGAGTGGGTTGCCATTTCCTTCTCCAATGCATGGAAGTGAAAAGTGAAGGTGAAGTTACTCAGTCGTGTCCGACTCTTCGCGACCTCATGGACTGCAGCCCACCGGGCTCCTCTGTCCATGGGATTTTCCAGGCAAGAGTACTGGAGTGGGGAGCCATTGCCTTCTCCAAGATTATTTATAAGATGTTGCTATTTTTTAATGATTTACAACATCAGTTCAGTTCAGTCACTCAGTCGTGTCTGACTCTTTGCGACCCCCATGAATTGCAGCATGCCAGGCCTCCCTGTCCATCACCATCTCCTGGAGTTCACTCAAACTCACGTCCATCTAGTTGGTACTGCCATCCAGCCATCTCATCCTCTGTCTTCCCCTTCTCCTCCTGCCTCCAATCCCTCCCAGCATCAGAGTCTTTTCCAATGAGTCAACTCTATGCATGAGGTGGCCAAAGTACTGAACTTTCAGCTTTAGCATCATTCCTTCCTAAGAACACCCAGGACTGATCTCCTTCAGAATGGACTGGTTGGATCTCCTTGCAGTCCAAGGGACTCTCAAAAGTATTCTCCAACACCACAGTTTAAAAGCATCAATTCTTCGGCGCTCAGCTTTCTTCACAGTTCAACTCTCACATCCATACACGACCACTGGAAAAACCATAGCCTTGACTAGACGGACCTTTGTTGGCAAAGTAGTGTCTCTGCTTTTGAATATGCTATCTAGGTTGGTCCTAACTTTCCTTTATAAATAAAAGCAGAGCGCTTACTATGCAAGCACAGGTTCCAGATAAGTCTAAAAGCCCCCCTTGCTGCAACTATGCCATTCCTGAAGGCCCTTCTGTGGGCTGTCCTGATCCATAGGAGACACACATGGAAGGCAAGCTCTGATTCTTTCTGTTGAGGAAGGCTGCCCTTGATTTCAGAACACAGATTACAGAAAACAGCCTCACTCCTCCAAGATGAAATTAAGCAATGGGTCCTGCTGAGGACACTGCCCTTCGAGAGACCCTGCTTTGGGTGGGGCAGGGATTGGTTGGACTCCACTGCAGGGCTGGTTTCCAGAGAGGGAGGAGGTTTGGGTATTTGGCCAATTGGGCAAATTAAGACAACTTCATGGCTCTTAGACTAGTGTTCGGGGTTTGCTTTGGGTTATGCTTTAAAAAGAGAACAGGAATCAATTTGTCTTGGGGGAGTGGTATTTTATTCTTACAGGACAGATGGATGCTGAGTCTGATTGTCCTTGAGCTGCAACTAAAATTTCAGTCTCAAGTCTGTGGCATTCGGGCTTCAGCCAGCTGCTCAACCATAAGAAATCACAGGATGGAGATTGCCTGGGTAACAGAGAAAGGCCTGGGAGGAAGGAAACAGAGGCAAGGCCAAGGACTCACCCAAGTTCCCATAGCTTGTACAAGGAGATTGAACTGTGTGGGAGGAGATACCACGTCTGTCCATGACACAATTTGTCCCCAGCATCCACCAAGGTGCCAGGCAGAGACTGGGTGTCCATGAGGCAAAGTAGGATGGGGAGAGATGAGCATCAGGGTGAGAACACAGGCCTCTTGTTATCCAGAAGGATCTGTGTCACCATTCTGAGCTTGACAGAGGGAAGCAAGGAGAGTGCAATAAAGGATATATGAGGAGCCAGGGAAAGTCACGAGCAATGCAACAAGGTGTAAGCAGACATTTCAGAAAGAGAGGGAAAGGATTGGGAAATCTGAGAGGTCAGGGCTTCCAAATGGGGCCACTTCACTGAGTGGGGGTGCTGGCCTGTTCAGGGCCTGACTGATAATGATGGTGACTCAGATGGTAGAAAAAAAGCAACAGATCTGGTCCCCACACACCCTTGACATAGCTTCTGAGTGTCAGATCTTCCCATCTTCTCTGCTGGAGTCCTGCATGAGGAGTGAAGCGGGGGAGCTGGCAAGGATGGGAGGGTAGGCACTCACCCTCCCAGAAGCGGGGAAACAGCAGCCACCTGCAGACCTGCTCAGCCTGTGCATTCACTTTTGCATTCACTTCCTCTTTTGCCCCGAGACAGCCCTGTGAGACCCCATTCTACATGTGAGGAAACGGAGTCCTTCTGAGCTCTTCTCACACAGCATTTAGTTTTGTTGATAAACCAAACTAAGAAGGATTTCTAGAGTGTTTTAATTTAATAAATACTGGTTTCTTAGTAACTCCAAGGAGTGATCTTCTAATGAGCTTTGCTGATACTGGTTGGGGTTGGAAATATTTGAGGTCAGAGAAATCTCAGCAGCCTCAGCTCAGTCAATATTTTATTGAGCATTTACTATGTGCCGGGCACTATCTCTCTACTTTTATTGTCATATTTACCCCTTGCTCACCTAAGAGGAAGATACTATTATTACCTCTAGTTTACAGATGATGAAACCAGTGGCTTGAATTACTTTGCCCAAGGTCATCCAGTAATAAACAGTGGCTGCAGGATATTTTTATGATACTTCCTTGCCTATTCATGAGACTAACCTATGCCAAATATTGGATCTTTGTAGAGGATAAAAGAAGGGGACCTTGAAGTGACATCATCTGCTAGTGGGGAGGGAGAAGGAGAAGCAGAAAGAGCAGAGAAGAATCAAGAAGGTTATTTTTTGGACAGTAGCCAGGTAAATAAAATCACAGGTTTAAAAACCAAATTTAAACTTCAAAAACTCTGCATCTAGTTTGTAATCTCTTGAGAACCATATCTTCAAATGCCCATATATGTAGAGCTGTAGTTTAGGGTGTGCTCCTGGGTTCATCAGGCATGGATAACCAAGGGTACACGGTAGAGATGGGATCTGCCACTTCAGCCCTGTTCCTGGGTCTAGTGAAGTGAAAGATACTCAGGTTCTGGTTGTCCAGGAGGGAGCGCAGGGAGCTATGCTGAATGTCAGGATGCTGGGGTTTGGGCAGCCTCAGCCTCTGGTGCCAGTGAGAGAGGTAGTTCCCCACAGCTTCCAGAGGCCCTGGGGAGGGGAACAGATAAAGTGCTGATAAAGTACACAGCAGCACTTCCCTGGTAGCTCAATGGTAAAGAACTCACTTGCCAATGCAGGAGATGTATTCAATTCCTGGGTCGGAAGATCCCCTAGAGAAGGAAATGGCAACCTACACCAGTATCCTTGCCTGGGAAATCCCACAGGCAGAGGAGCCTGGCAGGCTGCAGTCCATGGGGTCTCAAAAGAGTCAGACATGACTGAGCAGCTAAACTACAACAACAAAAAGGACACAGCACTCCTGGAGAGACGGGTCCTACTTATCTTTGCATTCCCAAGGCCTGGGGCATGGGGGACATCTGGTCACATGGGTAGGACCTGTTGTCTTCCTCCCGTCTGGACGTTATCTCCTTCTAAACATTCTAGGAATAAAGCTGATTTCAGAGGAAC
Source organism: Ovis aries (assembly GCF_016772045.2). NCBI lineage: Eukaryota > Metazoa > Chordata > Mammalia > Artiodactyla > Bovidae > Ovis > Ovis aries. Next base: position 193,504,201 of record NC_056054.1, on the reverse strand, counting down.
GCTTGGCGGTAACCAGAGGCGAGTCCTGGTCCTTGGCTTCTTACCCCCTCTGACCAGCCCCCATTGAGAGAGCCACCTGATGCCCTTCCACTGTCCCCACAGACCATCACCACACTCCATCCCTCAGGGAAGCCAGAACTGAGGGACAGAGTCACCTCCAGAGCTCTGTTTCTAGCCATAGACACTAGAGGCCATGACAAGGGAACTGGCGTGGCCAGGACTCTGCCTCGTTTCTGCACCCACCAAGCCCGGTCCCAGAGTGAAGCCTTCTCCATCTCACCTCCACCCACTGCAGCCTAAATGGGCTCAACAGCTCAGAGAGTGAGGATCAGCTGGTCTGGGGCCACCGCAGATGATCAGGTCCAGCTGTTTCCTTGACTTCCGGCTCCTTCCAGACTGGATGGGTTGTGAGTGGCTGGAGGGAGAGGGGCACCCGTTAGGGGAAGGTGCTGAGAAGAAGGAGGCCCGGCTCTGCTCTCCTTTCTGCTAACTTATTGGCTCAGGGCTTTTCCAACTGCTGAAACATTTCTCACCTTGACAGAACCCAGATGGTCAAAATTCGTCCAAGAAAAATGCAAGGAACTAGTGATAGAGCCAGCTTTCTACTCTCTGCTTTCATCGTCCCCAAGTCAGAGAGAAGCAGGAAATCTTCTGAAAGGCCACAAGTTAACATAAGCCTCCGAGGAGCTTCGATTTTGCTTCCTTGCTTTTCCCTGTTTGCTACCTGCTCCCTTTCTATCGATTTTTACTGGTCTCCTGAGTTGAATTATATTTTCCTATAGTCCTCAGTTCCCATATTAAAACTCTTGAATGCCGATGTATGGCAAAGGCCATCACACTATTGTAAAGTAATTATCCTCCAATTAAAATAAATAAGTAATTAAAAAAAAAACTCTTGGAAAAAAACCCAGTGAACTAATTGTTTCCCTTTGCTGTGTGTATGTGTCTCAATATTCATAAGCAACTTGGCTGAAGACAGACACAGAAACACAAGAACTTTCCAGAGAAACCCCAAAAAGTGAAAGTGAAAGTTGTTCAGTGTCCAACTCTTTGTGACTCCATGGACTATACAGTCCTTGGAATTCTCCGGGCCAGAATACTGGAATGGGTAGACTTTCCCTTTTCTAGGGGATCTTCCCAACCCAGGGATTGAACTGAGGTCTCCCACATTGTGGGTGGATTCTTTACCAGCTGAGCCACCAGGGAAGCCCAAGAATATTGGAGTGGTTAGCCTATCCCTTCTCCAGTGGATCTTCCCAACCCAGGAATCGAACCAGGGTCTCCTGCATTACAGGTGGATTCTTTACCAACTGAGCTATAGGGGAAGCCCCGAAGGGGATTGGTAAAAGTGCAAATGAGAGGGACCCAGCCCTTGTCTCCTGCGCAAGCTGACCTGCCCAGCACCTTCCCCTGGGGTTTGTGAGGCTAAGCCCTTCTACCTCCATCCTACCTGCAAACAGATGAAGGCAGGGGACCTGGGAACTGGGACCTGGGACCTGGATCCATGAACACCCAAATCTCCAGTGTGGCACACAAGGTACTTCTTAACCCAGTTCTAATCGTCTCCTTCAGCCTCATCTCTGGATCCTGCAGACCCTTCCCACTCAGTTTCACACCCCTCCCTTCTACCCCTTATGCCTTGGCCATGCCTATCTACCTTCCATACCTCTTTTTTTGCCATCTTTTCTCTGCCTTTGTGTGTTAGTTGCTCAGTCACATCTGGCACTTTGCAACCCCATGGACTATAGCCTGCCAGGCTCCTCTGTCCTTGGGATTCTCCAGGCAAGAATACTGGAGTGGGTAACCATTCCCTCTCCAGGGGATCTTCCCAACCCAGGGATTGAACCCAGGTCTTCTGCATTACAAGCCGATTCTTTACCAACTAGTCACCAGGGAAGCCCTAATCAGCTTCTAAAATTCATTCAAGTTCCTACTCGATGTCCAGTTCCTCGGTACTCTTCACAAGAGCCTTCTTCCACAGGAAAAGGCAGTCCCCCCGTCCTGGTGTTCCTCAGCCCTTGGTAAACATCTTTATCACGACATTCAATGTCCCTCATTGTAACTACATGTTACGCGCCTCTCTCTCCCTACTTGTCTTTGATTTCCATGACGTACAGAAACAGTTTGTTGAACTCTACAACGAGTTTATTTTCTTGATAGTATATCAAAGAAAGTTGGAGCCGATGCAGTGAGGCGCTTTCGGATCCACATACCAAATCGATTTTTCCAAGAACTTTGTCAAATTCCACACGAGGGGTGGAGTCCTTAATTTCATTTTTAAATTAAGGAGCAGCTTTAAAAGCAGTAAATCATGCTGTTGTCTTATTAGTCATTTGCAGCTCAAAATCATTGTAATCAATCCTGTGAATCTTGGAAAGTTTCACATGATATCAGCTTGTTGCTGAAACTGGGACAGGATGAGAGGCATCCTTGGCTGAAGATTCTGGGTGCTGCTGGTCAAGTCAGGAGCCGGAAGGGACACTCCAGGAAAGAAGAAAACAATTCTACTGTTGTAGAATTATTATTTTCACTTTCTGTTTGCTTGTTTAGACTTTCCGTACTCCACAGGTAGCACTTCTGTAGAAAGGAAAAGCAATACATTTTTAAAGTACAAAACAACAAGCAATTAGGTCGATGAAAACCATAAAAGCTCCGTGAGAGGAAGGGGAGGAAACCTGAGACACTGACAGTAGACACTTCTGCCCCTGAGACCTGCAGCTGGAGCCCTGGACAAGAGGCCTGCTTGCCGTCATGCCCAAATCCCGAGCTTAGACTCCTGGGGTGGGGATGGGGGTGGAGGCAACGAGAGAAACCCAGGAGCCTCTCCTTTGCCCAGCATCACATGCTCCTGTTCTCACCGCTCAGACAGCCACAAACGTCCCCATGGGAGCCCCGGAAAATCACACAAAATCCTTCTGTTTGGGGTCTGGGCCCGGCTCTGGCACGTACAGCTCTAGGATCTTAGGCAAGTGGCTGCTCCCAGGTTTCCTCACCTCTTTGGGAGTCATGTATCTGCCTCCCAGGACATCTGTGTCAAGGGCTATAAATTACATGGCCAGTGCATGAGCATCAGGTGTTACTGGAATTCCTGTGGGTTCTAGAAGGAGGTGGGACCGAAGCCCGGATGAGCAGGGTGTTTACAGTTTCACAATGTTTCATGAGCTGAAAAATAGTCAAATCTCCACAACTGTACGCTAAGTCGCTTCAGTCGTGTCCATCTCTGTGTGACCCCATAGACGGCAGCCCACCAGGCTCCCCCGTCCCTGGGATTCTCCAGGCAAGAACACTGGAGTGGGCTGCCATTTCCTTCTCCAAAGCATGAAAGTGAAAAGTGAAAGTGAAGTCGCTCAGTCGTGCCCGACCCTCAGCGACCCCATGGATTGCAGCCTTCCAGGCTCCTCCGTCCATGGGATTTTCCAGGCAAGAGTACTGGAGTGGGGTGCCACAACTGTATAGGAGGCACTATTATCGTTATTCAGACATTACAAATGCTAAAACCAGGCACCAAAAAGGGAAGCACATCACTAGACTCGCCACACAGTTAGGAGCAGAGGGGCTGGAGTCTGAACCAGGGCCACTGACAGCAGAGCCCGTGTTAGTGATCCATGTTGTTTAGTGGTTCGGTCATGTCCAACTCTTTTGCGGCACCATGAGCTCTAGACCTCCAGGATACTCTGTCCATGAGATTCTCCAGGCCAGAGTACTGGAGTTGCCACTGTCTGCTCCAGGGACTCTTTCTGACCCAGGGATCTAACCTGCATCTTTCGTATTGGCAGGCCAAATCTTTACTACTGAGCCACCTGGGAAGCTGTGGCCTGTACTTAAACACACACACACAGATGTACACAGGCGTATACATACACACACACATATGCACACACATGCACCTCCTTTGCATTCCAAACACATCCCCCAGATTCTACACGAGTTCTGCAGTTTCAATCCTGAATTTTGTTTCTTTGAAACCTAATTGACTGAAGAAACCACTAACAATTCATTTAATACTGTTTATATTATTTGATTCCTCCCCATGACCGTGTATTATAAGAATTAATAAAAAGACATACTACTTCTCTTTGGTAGAACTATGCTTCAAAACAAAAATCTTAAAATTTAATGGAAATTAAAAAATCCTTTGCCAGTCACAGGTTTTGGAGCCTTATTTATCTAATGCCCTGGCTGGTGGGGATATTTCCAATTCACTTTGGAATCAAGCCTGGGTTTCCTGATTTCCCCACCTCCAGCTTTCAGCCTCTGCGGCCAAAGCCAACCCAGCCCCTTCCTGTGGTTTCCAGTTCAGCCTGTGGTTTCCAGCTCAGCCGCCTGGTGGAGGGAGGGGGGCGAAAGAGAAGGAGGGAGGAGGGCTGAGTGGGAGGAGTGTGGAGGGGAAAGGGGAAGGTTAGAGGAGAGGGAGGATGATGTTGGGCCTCATCCAGGGGAAGCTGAGCCTGGGCCCTTCCAGCAGGGCCCCCCATGCTTGCTGAAAGCAGGGTCAGGTCATAGCCAAGTCCTCCAAACACCTAGATATGGAGGTCTGGGCAAAGTGAAAACACACAAAGAGGTCAAGATATGAGGGGTGGCAGGCTCACAAAAGGGCAAGTGAGCTCTGGATGACCCCATTGGGAGGACTCAGGCACCAGTTGGACAGGCAGGGATGGGGGCCCTGAATCTCTGGCCTTAGTGCCTCCAGTAGTGTCCCGTCTGCTTTCCTTCCAGGGTCCAGAGGAGTCTGAGGGGAGGGGCCCCCGAGCCTGCCCCCACCCTGCCTGAACCAGGGTGCAGGCTGGCTCCATGCTGCAGGCAGCTTTAATTAAGTTTCTGGAGAAACACAAACACGCTCTCATGCATTATTCCTGCAGTGCAGAAGGAGGAACGGGAGGTAGTTATGTGTACCCACTTAGCAATGTCATTTTAATTTCTGAAAAACACTCCCTGACAGACCCATGCTGAACCCTACCCAGGGAGCCCAGCCTGGCTAATAGACCAGGTCAGGGGCAGCTGGAGCCTGTCAGATTGACTTGCTGGTGGAGGATTCATTAACCGGCCATCTCCTGTCTCCTGAGACCTTGGAACTGGGATGGTCTGTATACAATGTGCTGAGTGTGGAGAGTACTCCCTATGAAGCCATCACGGACCACAGAATCCCTCCAAATCTAGGTGTGGGAAAGGGACCACAGCCCCTGTGGAATATTTTCTTTGCTGCCTCTTCTGCAAACAGGCAGTCAGAGTATTTGGCTTTCTTCTCTGGCCACCTTCAGGTCATGATCAGGACTGGGCTTAGTCACTGCTGCTATAAATGTTTGCCTGGCTGGAGAAAACTCCCTCATATTAACCAGGAAGCAATGAATGAGAAGCCTTTCTTCTCCTGCATTAGATGCTGCACAAGAATAAAGCAGGCTCTGAAATACTATCTCTTTGAAACCTCAGGGGTCTAAATATTTACCAAGAGTATGACTGACACACTCGGCACAGCCAGCATTCATTGGGTGTTGGGAATAGGAATGGTGCTTATGCAGGCCCTTGGGAGGAGGGGAGGCCTCCTCCAGGGAAAACAGCGGTCCTCCTCACCCCTCAGCCCCAGCTTTCCCAAAGAAGTCCCAGCTCCCTGTGAACTTAGACTTTCCGTCCCCCTATCCCTGACGTAACTTGGAGACAGACTCTTCAGCTACACACCCTACACAGAGCTTGAGACTCTGTTTACATGAGACTTCTCAGAGTTTTCCAAATGCACAGGCTGTTTCTCATGACTTGGGTCTATACTCATTGCTCCACCTGGCATGCCCTTTCCAGGAGGTCCCTACTGGTAGCTTTAGGTACACTTCTAGGTCAAAGATGATGAAAAGACTTCATCTGGGATGCCAGTTTTGGAATGACCACATCTAAGCTGTGAGGTGATTTGATGGATTTTTCATTGGTCTAATAAGCTGTAAATGCCACCTCCTCCATGATGCCTTCTGGCCTCCATCCTCCAAAGTAAATGTCTCTTTCTCCCTGCCTCCCCTTGACATCTAAGTCATTTTTCCTTTTCCACCTTGTATCATGAATATATGAATAGCTTGCTTCCCTTCCCCCTCTAATCCCTAGGTTCCTTAGGTAGTGACTGTATCCCCTTTGTATCCTCTGGATATTGCTCCTTGCTTGAAGTCAGTGCTGTCAAAGTGGCTGAACTGTATTTCTTTCCTGGGGGCAGCTACCTGAAGGTAGACAGCTTGGATACTCCTCATAACTCGTGTATTTTGAAAGAGGGCTGGTGGATTCTGCATTCCTACACTGGGGAAGAAGCTTCTTCTGGGCAGGTATCGGGTCTAATAGGGACAAAGAACAACTTTCTGGCTTGGGAGAGCTGGAGGTAGGCCAGACAAAATAGAAAAACCCAATTAAGTTGAACATAAGTATATCCCAAATATGGTATGAGACATGTTGTTGCTATTATTATTGTTGTTGTTGTTCAGTTGCTCAGTTGTGTCTGATTCTTTGCGACCCCATGGACTGCAGCACTCCAGGCTTCTCTGTCTTTCACCATCTCCTGGAGTTTGCTCACATTTCATATCCATTGAGTTGGTGATGCCATCCAACCATCTCATCCTCTGTCTGGTGCCTCCTTTTCCTGATACTTATGCTAAAAAAATTGCTCATTGTTTATCTGAAATTCAGATTTAACTCAGTGTCCTGTATTTTTATTTGCTAAATTTGGCAACGCTAGATGGGGGTGCCAGAGAGAGGCTTCTGGAGATCATCTCCACAGGTTTTCTAGGCCCAATTCTGTCCACTAACCTGTGTCTGTAGGGAGGAACAGCTGGGGAAGCGGTGGCGGGGTGGGGGCAAGGATGAGCCCAGTCAAGCTGACACCCTTTTGTGGTTGTTCACAACTCCCAAGTCTCCTGGTGCTTGCAGATGAGGCTGTCTGATGTTCCACCTCCAGGACCCTCCTGGGCCCAGGTTACTGTAACAGCCAGCTTCAGTGAGACCCAGGCAGGGGGAGCTGTGCATAGGCACTTCAGGAAGCCCCCAGAAGGCTTTTTAATGTGTTCAGCTATAAGCTTCATTAGGGGGGACCAACTCTGTCTTATTCATCATTGGATGCCCAGTGCCTTGCACACTACTTGACATGAGGTAGATGCGCAATGAGCATTTACTGAATAAATAAGAATTTGGTGCTGCTGGGCTTTCTTCACCTATGATTATCCTTACCTCATCCACAGTGATATAAATGTGGAAAAGAGGAATTGGCTTCCAGCCTTTCCTTTACAGAAGTCATCACTAATTTCCATTACCCAGCAAACTGTCCAAGTGCATTAGGCTGATTTGGATTTAAAATCAATTAGTAAATCTTCAGGGAACCCAGCTACTAGAAAAGCAGTATAAAATTGCATCTTCTTGAGTTAATTTATTTCCACTTAAAGGGTAATTAATACTTTTCATTGATGTGAGTTTAGAAAACAGGGAGAAGTGTCAGGGAAGAGGAAGAGCCCATCCAATCTCAGGACCTCAGGAAGACTGAGTTATTACAGGGACACCGAGTTTCGCCTGTTTTGTGGTGCCTGCCTTCTCTCTCCCTCTCCACTCACAGTTGCTGAACACCTTTCTTTTCTTCCGTCTTCTCTTTTTCCTTCTCTGCCAAAAACTCTGATGGAGGCTACAGCCTGATCCTGGATTCTGAGGTGTGACCAAAAGTAGCTCCAGATTTGGAGACTAGGGGAATGGAGAGGGTACCGGCCAGGACTTAGTTGTGAACAACAGAAACTTATTCTGCTTCCCTAAGAAGAAACAACAGAGAGGCAATGGCACCTCACTCCAGTACTCTTGCTTGGAAAATCCCATGGATGGAGGAGTCTGGTGGGCTGCAGTCCATGGGATTGCGAAGTCGGACACGACTGAGCAACTTCACTTTCACTTTTCACTCTCATGCATTGGAGAAGGAAATGGCAACCCACTCCGGTGTTCTTACCTGGAGAATCCCAGGGACAGAAGAGCCTGGTGGGCTGATATCTCTGGGGATGCACAGAGTCAGACACGACTGAAACGATTTAGCAGCAGCAGCAGCAAGAAGAAACAAATTTTATTAAATATATATATTTTTAGAGCTCACTGAATCAATGAAAGTACTGGAAAACCAGCCTGAGAAAATAGGTGGGACCAAGAGAGGCTGGTCACACCACCAGAGCAGCCTGGTCCCACCACTAGAACAGCCTGGTCAGGTTGAAGTCAAAGCAGCTCAATGACTGGCTACTTGTGGCAGTGCCCTCCTCCACTCCTGCTGTGAATAAACTCTAGCCTTGTCTCACTCTCAGGAACCAAAGTCCCTTGCAGATGGTGTGAATAACCATGTCTAAGTCATGGAAGCATGCCCCAGTCACTAGGGGGCAAGTGTGGGAACATCTAGCCCCCTTCAGACTCACATTTATTGGAAGTTTTTCCAAATAGGATAAGGGATCAGATAATAGGAAAGCCAGTGAGAAAGAGGGAGAGAAACAGAGTGCAAATGATCCCTCTGGTAGCATTAAAGTGGACAAAGCAGGAGGGACAGCAGGTTTGTAGGGCAGGACATTGAGTTCAGTGAACAGACTGAGTATGAGATGCACACGGGCATCAGGTGGAGCTGTGGACAAAGGGTGACATTGAAGATGCTGATCTGGGAACTATCTTCAAAGAGATGACAGGCTGCTGGAATAGCATCTTGCCCTGGACCACTGTGGCTTCTCCAGCCATCCTTGCATTCCACATCTTTTATAACTGAGGTCTTCGGAGAAGCCCAGGACATGAAGGCAGGGGTCCTGCAGGAGCTGATGGTTTGGCTGAGTCCTCTTTTCCCAGCAGTCCCAGCTTCTGGCTTGAGTGTCCCATGACATGAGAAATGACTAGCAAATAAAAGAAGCTAATCTGGCTGGGACCAGAACGTAAGGACGGCTTTGATGACAGCTGATGGGAAATAACGTAGAAAAATCGTTCCTCCTTTTAGGGCTCCAAAGTCTTAATTTCAAGGTTCAACTCAAGCAGAAAAAACCTCAAGGATAGCCCAGGAGTTCTAGAATTTCAGAACCCTGAAGCCTGTGTCAGGAGACTTCAGCTCAGTTCAGTTCAGTCTCTCAGTTGTGTCTGACTCTTTGTAACTCCATGAATCACAGCACGCCAGGCCTCCCTGTCTATCACCAACTCTCAGAGTTTACTCAGACTCATGTCCATCGAGTCAGTGATGCCATCCAGCCATCTCATCCTCTGTCATTCCCTTCTCTTCCTTCCCCCAACCCCTCCCAGCATCAGGATCTTTTCCAATGAGTCAACTCTTTTCATGAGGTGGCCAAAGCATTGGAGTTTCAACTTTAGCATCAGTCCTTCCAATGAACACCCAGGACTGATCTCCTTTAGGGTGGACTGGTTGGACATTCTTACAGTCCAAGAGACTCTCAAGAGTCTTCTCCAACACCACAGTTCAAAAGCATTAATTCTTTGGCGCTCAGCTTTCTTCACAGTCCAACTCTCACATCCATACATGATTACTGGAAAACCCATAGCCTTGACTAGATGGACCTTTGTTGGTAAAGTAATGTCTTTGCTTTTTAATATGCTATCTAGGTTGGTCATAACTTTCCTTCCAAGGAGTAAGCATCTTTTAATTTCATGGCTGTAGTCGCCATCTGCGGTAATTTTGGAGCCCAGAAAAATAAAGTCAGCCACTGTTTCCCCATCTATTTCCCATGAAGTGATGGGACCAGACGCCATGATCTTAGTTTTCTGAATGTTGAGCTTTAAGCCAACTTTTTCACTCTCTCTTTTCACTTTCATCAAGAGGCTTTTCAGTTCCTCTTCACTTTCTGCCATAAGGATGGTGTCATCTGCATTTCTGAGATTATTGATATTTCTCCTGGTAATCTTGATTCCAGCTTGTGTTTCTTCCAGCCCAGCATTTCTCATGATGTACTCTGCATAGAAGTTAAATAAGCAGGGTGACAATATACAGCCTTGATATACTCCTTTTCCTATTTGGAACCAGTCTGTTGTTCCATGTCCAGTTCGAACTGTTGCTTCCCGACCTGCATACAGGTTTCTCAAGAGGCAGGTCAGGTGGTCTGGTATTCCCATCTCTCTCAGAATTTTCCACAGTTTCTTGTGATCCACACAAAGGCTTTGGCATAGTCAATAAAGCAGAAATAGATGTTTTTCTGGAACTCTCTTGCTTTTTCCATGATCCAATGGATGTTAGCAATTTGATCTCTGGTTCCTCTGCCTTTTCTAAATCCAGCTTGAACATCTGGAAGTTCACGGTTCATGTATTGCTGAAGCCTGGCTTAGAGAATTTTGAGCTTTACTAGCATGTGAGATGAGTGCAACTGTGCGGTACTTTGAGCATTCTTTGGCATTGTCTTTCTTTGGGACTGGAATGAAAACTGACCTTTTCCAATCCTGTGGCCACTGCTGAGTTTTCCAAATTGGCTGGCATACTGAATGCAGCACTTTCACAGCATCATCTTTCAGGATTTGAAATAGCTCAACTGGAATTCCATCACCTCAACTAGCTTTGTTCGTAGTGATGCTTTCTAAGGCCCACTTGACTTCACATTCCAAGATGTCTGGCTCTAGATGAGTGATTACACCATCGTGATTATCTGTGTTGTGAAGCTCTTTTTGTACAGTTCTTCCATGTATTCTTGCCACCTCTTCTTAATATCTTCTGCTTCTGTTAGGTCCATACCATTTCTGTCCTTTATCAAGCCCATCGTTGCATGAAATGTTCCCTTGGTATCTCTAATTTTCTTGAAGAGATCTCTAGTCTTTCCCATTCTGTTGTCTTCCTCTATTTCTTTGCATTGATTGCTTTAAGAAGGCTTTCTTATCTCTCCTTGCTATTCTTTGGAACTCTGCATTCAGATGCTTATATCTTTCCTTTTCTCCTTTGCTTTTTGCTTCTCTTCTTTTCACAGCTATTTGTAAGGCCTCCTCAGACAGCCATTTTGCTTTTTTGCATTTCTTTTCCTTGGGGATGGTCTTGATCCCTGTCTCCTGTACAATGTCACGAACCTCATTCCATAGTTCATCAGGCACTCTATCTATCAAATCTAGGCCCTTAAATCTATTTCTCACTTCCACTGTATAGTCATAAGGGATTTGATGTAGGTCATACCTGAATGGTCTAGCAGTTTTCCCTACTCTCTTCAATTTCAGTCTGAATTTAGCAATAAGGAGTTCATGATCTGAGCCACAGTCAGCTCCTGGTCTTGTTTTTGTTGACTGTATAGAGCTTCTCCATCTTTGGTTGCATAGAATATAATCAATCTGATTTTGGTGTTGACCATCTGGTGATGCCCATGTGTAGAGTCTTCTCTTGTGTTGTTGGAAGAGGGTGTTTGCTATGACCAGTGCGTTCTCTTGGCAAAACTCTGTTAGCCTTTGCCCTGCTTCATTCTGCACTCCAAAGCCAAATTTGCCTGCTACTCCAGGTGTTTCCTGACTTGCTACTTTTACATTCCAGTCCCCTATAATGAAAAGGACCTCTTTTTTTTGGGTGTTAGTTCTAAAAGGTCTTGTAGGTCTTCACAGAACCTTTCAACTTCAGCTTCTTCAGCATTACTGGTTGAGGCATAGGCTTGGATTACCATGATATTGAATGGTTTGCCTTGGAAACGAACCAAGATCATTCTGTCGTTTTTGAGATTGCATCCAAGTACTGCATTTTGGACTCTTTTGTTGACCATGATGGCTACTCCATTTCTTCTGAGGGATTCCTGCCCACAGTAGTAGATATAATGGTCATCTGAGTTAAATTCACCCATTCCAGTCCATTTTAATTTGCTGATTCCTAGAATGTCGACGTTCACCCTTGCCATCTCTTGTTTGACCACTTCCAATTTGCCTTGATTCATGGACCTGACATTCCAGGTCCCTATGCAATATTGCTCTTTACAGCATTGGACCTTGCTTCTATCACCAGTCACATCCACAGCTGGGTATTGTTTTTGCTTTGGCTCCATCCCTTCATTCTTTCTGGAGTTATTTCTCCACTGATCTCCAGTAGCATATTGGGCACGTACTGACCTGGGGAGTTCCTCATTCAATATCCTACCATTTTGCCTTTTCGTACGGGTTCATGGGGTTCTCAAGGAAAGAATACTGAAGTGATCTGCCATTCTCTTCTCCAGTGGACCACATTCTGTCAGACCTCTCCACCATGACCTGCCCATCCTGGGTGGCCCTACATGGCATGGCTTAGTTTTATTGAGTTAGACAAGGCTATGATCCATGTGATCAGACTGGCTAGTTTTCTGTGATTATGGTTTCAGTGTGTTTGCCCTCTGATGCTCTCTTGCAAAACCTACTATCTTACTTGTGTTTCTCTTATCTTGGACGTGGGGTATCTCTTCACGGCTACTCCAGCAAAGCGCAGCTGCTGCTCCTTACCTTGGACAAGGGGTATCTCCTCATGGCCGCCCCTCCTGACCTTGAACATGGAGCAGTTCCTCTCAGCCCTCCTGCGCCCACCAGACTTAGGAATCATATAGTCCAACCCTTTATTTCACACGGTAGGGCCCATGGCTTAGAGGATCCCACAAACTGCAGCATCCTTTCAAGTCCTCTTAGCCTTTCACCTACACCTCCACCCCATCCTGCCAACTCTGCCACCCACCTGAGAGGAAGGGAGGCCTTGCGTAGGATGCAGCTGGGTGGGACGCCTCCTCTTCCCCTGGAGGCGGTGACGTCCGTCACTCCTCGGAGATGATTAAAATGCTGCTATTGTTAAATTTTGGCGAGTAGATTCTGATATTCTCCCACAGGGCTGGTCATGAGTCACTACAGCACATCCTCAGGAAGAAACTGGCTGGACTCCCGATACGGCCAGATCCTGCTGTGAACTTGGGACCCAGTGAACTCGGCTGTGAACTGCAGGCTCACATGGCTGCTCCTATCACCAGCTGCGGGCTGGACATCAAGGCGAGACCCACTTTTGGTGCTGGCACCACAGAGTGCTCAGCTCATAGAGCACAAGAGCCTGGGTGAAGTCCCTGCTACGACAATGGTGAGAGCTAAATGAGGAAGTGGGAGGGGGGCAGGGGAGGCGGGCAGCAGATGCCTGTGTGGAGGGGCTGTTCAGTAAAAGCATTTCCCTTTTTTCCTCTTAAAGTAGGTGGTCCTTGAGCTGCACCTTAAAGATGACCAAGTCCCCTCCTCATTCCAAAGAGGCACTGAAAAGACAGGGAAGAAACTTGGGGGGAAGGGATAGTCTCAGTTCCTGAAATTTCAGTCAAAACCTTACCTTTTGTTTGTTTTTGTTTGGCTGTATCTGGCCTTAGCTGCAGCCTGCAGGATCGTTCACTGTGCCACACGGGCTTCTCCAGCTGTGCTGCACAGGCTCAGTTGCCCCAAGGCATGTGGGATCTTAGTTCCCCAGCCAGGGATCAAACCCACATCCCTTGAACTGGAAGGGGAATTCTTAACCACTGGACCACCAGGGAAGTCCCAAAGTCTTACATTTTTGATGATTCACCTACCGAATATGGGTATCTATGCAGGAGGAACATTCACCTAAAGTGAAGGGAAGAGGAATGAACAACAGCAATCCAGGTTGAATTAAGAAGGTAAACATCTTCATGCCATGGGAAGAGAATCCAGAAGTGAATAAGTGAAGGAATGACCTAACCTGGTCTGGCTGCAGTATTCATTGTCTGTGCCATCATCCGGAACGGAAAGGAATGTGGCATTGCTCACGCTCTCCCCCTCACTTCCTACACCTCTTTCCTGATGCATGTCCAAGCCTCCCATCCTTTGTCATGGCTCAAACGCACATCCTCTAGTAGGAATTCACCAGCTCAAAAAATTCACTTTTTCCTCTGTCCTTCCAAAGACCACACTTGCACTCTCACAAGGCCCTTATTTTCTTTCCAGGTCAGCTGATGGTCATTGGTGTGTGTGTCTTGCCTGTGTGCCCTCAAGGGCCCAGGGCTTAAAGCAGCCCCTTGTATAGGGTGTTAGGGATTCTTGACCCTCCAAGCACAGCAAGAACACATTTGGTGACCATATTTGGCCGCACCCTATACCACCCCCCCTCACAATTGGAGTGAGTTGCATTTTCTTCTCCAATGCATGAAAGTGAAAAGTGAAAGTGAAGTTGCTCAGTCGTGTCCGACTCTTAGTGATCCCATGGACTGCAGCCTACCAGGCTCCTCTGTCCATGGGATTTTCCAGGCAAGAGTACTGGAGTGGGTTGCCATTGCCTTCTCCGCCTCTCACGATAATTCTCTGCTAATTGAAAGTGATAGTCACTCAGTTGTGTCCCACTCTTTGCATCCACATGGACTGTAGTCCACAAGGCTCCTCTGTCCATGGGGATTCTCCAGGTAAGAATACTGGAGTGGGTTGCCATTCCCTTCTCCAGGGGATCTTCCCGACTCAGAGATCAAACCCAGGTCTCCTGTACTGGAAGCGAATTCTTTACCATCTGAGTCACCAGGGAAGCCCTTCTCTGCCAAACCTGCTTGTTATAAAAAATAATAAAATTTTTCTTTTAGGGGATAATCCACAGCGTTAAAACTCCAATAACTCTCAGAGTCATCTACAGAAAAAGTCCTCTTCAAACAAGAACTTCAAAAGGACTGATAAAAACAATTTAAAATAATGGAGTTATATATTCCACTTACTTCTGAAGGTTCATTTCACTGCACTTCATTTTCTACTTTTTCTTTACTAGGACCCAAGTACATGGGGAAAAACCCAATTTTTTGTTTGATAGGAGACACTGAAAATGATGAAATAAGCTCTTTTCAAAAAAGTAAACTTTAGGCACCTGGATGCTAAGTAATATGTTTTTTCCTATCTGTACAGATATTAAACTCATTCTTCCTGAACCTATTTTCACGATTGAAACAGAAACTATAAATCAAAATTTCTATAGAATTTTTGAAAAATATTTTTCTGCCAAAGAATGTGGCTTGTATAAGGGCAGTATTTGGAGTTAGCATGTTTTCAGCTACAAAAAGCAGAAGACTTCAACTCAAATTGGTTAAGGAATAAGGATAGTTATCATTTCCTCTAACTGGAAGTTCAGAGGAAGGGGAAGCCCAAGCTTGGATCAACCAGCAGTTCAATAAAGCAGCAAGTATTCAATTTGTTATATTCTTCTACTCCACAGTTCTCAGTTTTGGTTGGATCCAAGACTGCCTTGCTAGGTGGCTGAGGCAGCCCCAGGTATAGCATACAGAAACAGATATTGAGAGAATTGACAGAAGCTGTCTCTTCCTTGTAGTTTTCTTTTCAGAAGCAAGAAAAGTTCTCCCAGCAGACTCCTGGCAGACTTCCAGCCAATGCTTTTGCTGTTCTTGTGTGTATGTGTGCATGCTAAATCGCTTCAGTCGTGCCTATTTGTGACCACATGGACAGTAGCCTGCCAGGCTCCTCTGTCCATGGGATTCTCCAGGCAAGAACACTGCAGTGGGTAGCCAACTCCTTCTCCAAGGGACCATCACAACCCAGGAGTCGAGCCCACGTCTCTTTTGTCTCCTGCATTGGCAGGTGGGTTCTTTACCGCTAGAGCCACCTGGGAAGCCCTACTTGAGTGTATGCCTATTCCTAAAGCAATGTCTGGCTTAAACCAGTCCTGCCGGGGACCACCACCCCGGTCACCACAAAGAGACAACAGTCATTTCCCAAGCTCCTTTACTAAAACGAATGCCATGTCTCCACCCAGAAACCAAACTTTTACTAGCCCATGGAAATAAAAATCTTTAAGAGAATAGAAACCAGAAACTTCAAAAAGGTGGGTCTGCATTTTCTCCTGACTGATGATAAACTGTCTCTCTCTCCCAGGGAGTCATCTTGTTTTCCTGAAAAATAATGGTTCCTGAAAACTGTGAAACATGAATTTGCTAACCTAATATTATTTTAAATGCTACAGAGCAGCTTGCTATTGAGAACCATTTGGTAAAACTTTTTTAAATGAAAAATGACCAAAAAAAAGAAAAGAAAGAAAGAAAGAAAGAAAAATGACCAGAATTCCGGGATAAATGATGGGTGGAATGTATAGATTGCTCCCCTCTACCTCCAAACATCACTTGAAAAATCACAAGTTAAACAAAGGCATAAGCTCATAAGGACAAAGAGTGTGGTAAAGGAATCAACAACAGTATTTCAGAGTCTGGAAACCTGATAAGCGGTATTGGGCATAGCAGACCCTAGGAAGTTGAATTATAAAGCAGCCTATGGGAGGCCAAGAGATATTCTGATTTTATATCAAAGAACTCTCAAAAGGCTCAAGAATTGGTGACTCCTGGTACCACTGGAAGTGGGGGTAACAGAGAGCTAAAATGTGAGGACTGGTTAAAACCTGTATAAGCGATGGTTAGATCCCTTATGGTTAGATTCCTTTGCTTCACATAGTAGGGACTTCCCTGTACAGAAAACTGGGACTGATTCTCAATAAATGATAAAAGAGAGAGTCTGCATTGAAGGTCCATACTAAGGACAGAGGTATCATATAGAAAACAGAGCTATTAAATGGATGCTTACATGCAGTCTGTTGAGATCATTAACTCTCTTCTCCTATCCAGTATCCTGAAAGCTGGAAATTCGATTACATGGTCCAGGCAGGAGAAGAGTATTATTTACTGGGGCAACTGACTAGCTCAAGAGAAAAGATAAGAAGATATTGACATTAGGGGTCCCTAGCCAGATCACTGTGCACTGAAAATCACGGTGGACAGGGCCCTTGCTCCATGAAGCTTCCAATCTGCTGCTAAGGCCCTACTTTTAAGGCCCCACTTATAAACAGCAGTGATCACCAGACATAGGCGGAAAGTCTCTAATATAAAAGAGGCCTGAACAAACAGAAAGAAAAAAGAAACTTGGACGGCAGAAACTATGCAAAGAAAATAAAACTTTGAAGAATCTATCATAATAGCCTTGCAGAGATAAGACATTGCATTCTGTGAAACAGGATATTGTGAGAACCTATTGCAAATTAAAAATATGAAAACAAATGAAAAACTCAATAGAAAGATTAGAAAATTAAGGTTAAAAAATATCCCAAAAAGTAGAGTAAAAAAACAAAGCATGAAAAATAAGGAAGAAATTCTTAAGAAGAAAGTTAAGGAAAAATTGTGGAGATTCAATGTCTAAATAATAGGAGTTCCAGAAAGAAAATGGAAGAGAATAAACCATCAAATAAATGGTTTAAGAAATTTTCCTAGAAATGAAAGAAATTTCTGAATGAAAAATGCCCGCTAAATGCCCAGTAAAATGGGTATTTAATCTCTCTCTGCATGTGTACATTGTCTCTCCATTCAGACTGGTTTGTCGCTGTGGTTCAGTCGCTCAGTCATGTCTGACTCTTTGCAACCCCGTGGACTTCAGCATGCCAGGCTTCCCTGTCCTTCTCCATCTCCTGGAGCTTGCTCAAACTCATGTCCATTGAGTCAGTAATGTCATTCAACCATCTTGTCCTCTGTCGTCCCCTTCTCCTCCTGCCTTCTGTCTTTCCCAGGACCAGGATCATTTCTAATGAGTCAGCTCCTCACATCAAGTGGCCAAAGTATTGGAACTTCAGCTTCAGCATAAGTCCTTCCAATGAACACCCAGGACTGATTTCTTTTAGGATTGACTGGTTTGATCTCCTTGCAGTCCAATAGACCCTCAAGAGTCTTCTCCAGCACCACAGTTCAAAAGCATCAATTCTTTGGCACTCAGCCTTCTTTATAGTCCAATTCTCACATCCACACATGACTACTGGAAAAACCATAGCTTTGACTATACAGACCTTTGTCGGGAGAGTAATGTCTCTGCTTTTTAATGTTGTCTAGGTTTGTCATAGCCTTTCTTCCAAGGAGTAAGCATCTTTTAATTTCATGACTACAGTCACCATCTGCAGTGATTTTGGAGCCCAAGAAAATAAAGTTTGTTACTGTTTCCATTGTTTCCCCATCTATTTGCCATGAAGTGATGGGACTGGATGCCATAATCTTAGTTTTTTGAATGTTGAGTTTTAATCTTTTAATTCATTATATGAGACTCAGCTAAGGATCCTCTCCTCCAGGAATCCTTCCCTGACTATACTTCCACCCTGGGAGGATGAAGGGCCACCCTTCTGGCCTTCCACTCCTTCTTCTGGTGACGGATCCCACCTGTTTGGCCTTGAGAATAGGGAAGTAATACACATTGGACCCCAGTGGTGCAGTGTTAAAGAACCCTCCTGTCAATGCAGGAGACACAGTTTTGATTCCTGGCTTAGGAAGATCCCCTGGAGTTGGAAATGACAACACACTCCAGTATTCTTGCCTGAGAAATTCAATGGACAGAAGAGCCTGGCTGGTTACAGTCCTTGGGATCACAAAGAGTTGGACAGGACTGAACTTTTAAGCATGTATGCACATAAGTGGACCAGTCAAAACATCCTACATTCCCCCAAGCAAGCCAATCAGAATCCTCCCCTGGAGTTTTTCTAACTGGAACTGATAGAGGATAGTCCCTTAATTCCCGAAAAGTGAGTTTCTAGGGACCAGGTTCCCAAATAGTGGGGATAATGTCATTTGAAAGAAGTAAATCAACATCCAGAGATAAGCAGAAATGAGAGATGTGGATAGAGACAGAGAATAGCATTTACCGTTAGCTGCAGCAGGGCACAAAAACGCTGTTTGTGGCATAAATGTTTTTAAAGATAATAAAGTAGACATGACTAAGAGACATTTTCAGCAAATGTATACTGAATTTGAAACGTTTCCTGTCAGTAATCAAAAAAACAGAATCAATGAAATTAGTCCCTTGAAATTAAAATTAAATATTCAGCTGAAAGTTTAAACTATATTTAATAGTATCTGAGCCAGTAACTTGGGTTAACTATAAAATGGTTTGGATTTTTTGCGAACATACACACAAATATTTTAGATGAATAATGGGAAATTTTTTTTCACTATTTAAATTATGGAAATTATGAAGAAAAAAGATACCAATTGTGAGAGATCTTCAGTAAAGCTGCCACACCATCGTTCATAGAATTCAAGACCTTTTAATAACATCAAAAATCAATTGATTCAATATTTGAAATTGCAAGTCCTTTCCTTTAGCTTTGGATGAGTCACATAATATAAAAGATTCTACTCAATTACTATCTATGTATAATTTATAGAAAAAGATGTCCAAATTTATGAAGAAAAGTCCATTTATAGCCATGAAAACTGAACTCTTGGCATAGACATTTTTGGATCATTGATATCTGTCAAATAAGAATTTCCATTAGAAATAAGAAAATAGTTTCTAACATGCTGGATAGTGCTTCAACTGCATTAAAATTAAAAATCCAGATTTTATTAGAATTCTAAAGTAAGAGGCTGATGTTTTCCTCTGAGAAAGTATTTTTCTCTCAGCTTTTGAAGAAGAATTATGTCAAGTGTCAAGGATATAATTGTTTTAATCTTTCAGTATATATATATAAATTATTGCCAGTTTATAGAAATGCTGAAAACAAAGGTAATAAGTTTAGTAATCTTATTTTTCTTTTTTTTTTTTTAACCAATGTTTGTGGGCTCAATGGAAATTTCTTTTTACAAAGATTTGTTCTAATTAAAGATTTCTTGAAATGAGAATGTGTGTCTGTGTTAGTCATTCATTCACGTCTGACTCTTTGAGACCCCAGAGAAGCTTCTCTGACCATGGGATCTTCCAGGCAAGAATACTGGAGTGGATTGCCATTTCCTGCTCCAAGAAATGAGAATAATGCTTCAGTTCAGTTCAGTTCAGTTGCTCAGTCGTGTCCGACTCTTTGCGGCCCCATGAATCACAGCATGCCAGGCCTCCCTGTCCATCACCCACTCCCAGAGTTCACTCAGACTCACGTCCATCGAGTCAGTGATGCCATCCAGCCATCTCATCCTCGGTTGTCCCCTTTTCCTCCTGCCCCCAATCCCTCCCAGCATTAGAGTCTTTTCCAATGACTCAACTCTTCGCATGAGGTGGCCAAAGTACTGGAATTTCAGCTTCAGCATCATTCCTTCCAAAGAAATCCCAGGGCTGATCTCCTTTAGAATGGACTGGTTGGATCTCCTTGCAGTCCAGGGGACTCTCAAGAGTCTTCTCCAACACCACAGTTCAAAAGTATCAATTCTTCAGCGCTCAGCTTTCTTCACAGTCCAACTCTCACATCCATACATGACCACTGGAAAAACCATAGCCTTGACTAGACGGACCTTTGTTGACAAAGTAATGCTTGCTAAATACTAAATAATCACAGACAGAATACTACCCTATCATACTGGACATGAATGAGCAAAATTTGAAGTTCCTAGCTAAATAAGTATGAAAGTTTACAATGAAACTGAAGCTATTTATAATAAAAAAACAACCATAATGTTTTGTACATTTTCTAACATGAATTGATATGCAGATTTTAATTATAATAGCATCCTTTAAATTTGCTGCTAAGCTCAATTCCAGAAAAATAAATGACCCAATCAAAAAATGGTCCAAAGAACTAAACAGACATTTCTCCAAAAAAGACATGTGTGTGTGTGTGTTAGTCGCTCAGTCGTGCCCGACTCTTTGCGACCCCATGGACTGCAATCCACCAGGTTCCTCTGTCCATGAGATGTTCCAGGCAAGGATACTGGAGTGGGTTGCCATTTCCTTCTCCAGGGGATCTTCCCAACCCAGGGATCGAACCCGGGTCTCCTGCACTGCAGGCAAATTCTTTACCGACTGAGCTACAAGCCATACAGATGGCTAACAAACACATGAAAAGATTCTCAACACCACTCATTATCAGAGAAATGCAAATAAAAACCACAATGAGGTACCATCTCCCGTCAGTCAGAATGGCTGCTATCTAAAAGTCTACAAGTAATAAATGCTGGGGAGGGTGTGGAGAAAGGGAACCCTCTTACACTGCTGATGGGAATGCAAACTAGTACAGCCACTATGGAGAACAGTGTGGAGATTCCTTCAGTTCAGTTCAGTCGCTCAGTCGTGTCCGACTCTTTGTGACCCCATGAATCGCAGCATGCCAGGCCTCCCTGTCCATCACCATCTCCCAGAGTTCACTCAGACTCACGTCCATCGAGTCAGTGATGCCATCAAGCCATCTCATCCTCAGTCGTTCCCTTCTCCTCCTGCCCCCAATCCCTCCCAGCATCAGAGTCTTTTCCAATGAGTCCACTCTTCGCATGAGGTGGCCAAAGTACTGGAGCTTCAGCTTTAGCATCATTCCTTCCAAAGAAATCGCAGGGTTGATCTCCTTCAGAAAGGACTGGTTGGATCTCCTTGCAGTCCAAGGGACTCTCAAGAGTCTTCTCCAACACCACAGTTCAAAAGCATCAATTCTTCAGTGCTCAGCCTTCTTCACAGTCCAACTCTCACATCCATACATGACCACAGGAAAAACCATAGCCTTGACTAGACGGACCTTAGTCAGCAAAGTAATGTCTCTGCTTTTGAATATGCTATCTGGGTTGGTCATAACTTTTCTTCCAAGGAGTAAGCGTCTTTTACTTTCATGGCTGCAGTCACCATCTCCAGTGATTTTGGAGCCCCCCCCCCCCCAAAAAGTCTGACACTGTTTCTACTGTTTCCCCATCTATTTCCCATGAAGTGATGGGACCAGATGCCATGATCTTCGTTTTCTGAATGTTGAGATTTAAGCCAACTTTTTCGCTCTCCTCTTTTACTTTCATCAAGAGGCTTTTTAGCTCCTCTTCACTTTCTGCCATAAGGGTGGCATCATTTGCATATCAGAGGTTATTGATATTTCTCCCAGCAATCTTGATTCCAGCTTGTGTTTCTTCCAGTCCAGTGTTTCTCATGATGTACTCTGCATAGAAGTTAAATAACCAGGGTGACATATACAGCCTTGATGTACTCCTTTTCCTATTTGGAACCATTCTGTTGTTCCATGTCCAGTTCTAACTGTTGCTTCCTGACCTGCATACAGATTTCTCAAGAGGTAGGTTAGGTGGTCTGGTATTCCCATCTCTTATTTTCCACAGTTTATTGTGATCCACACAGTCAAAGGCTTTGGCATAGTCAGTAAAGCAGAAATAGATGTTTTTCTGGAACTCTCTTGCTTTTCCATGATCCAATGGATGTTGGCAATTTGATCTCTGGTTCCTCTGCCTTTTCTAAAACCAGCTTGAACATCAGGGAGTTCACGGTTCATGTATTGCTAAAGCCTGGCTTGGAGAATTTTGAGCATTACTTTACTAGCATGTGAGATGAGTGCAATTGTGCAGTAGTTTGAGCATTCTTGAGCATTGTCTTTCTTTGGAATTGGAATGAAAACTGACCTTTTCCAGTCCTGTGGCCACTGCTGAGTTTTCCAAATTGGCTGGCATATTGAGTGCAGCACTTTCACAGCATCATCTTTCAGGATTTGAAACAGCTCAACTGGAATGCCATCACCTCCACTAGCTTTGTTTGTAGTGATGCTTTCTAAGGCCCACTTGACTTCACATTCCAAGATGTCTGGCTCTAGGTGAGTGATTACACCATTGTGATTATCTGGGTCATGAAGATCTTTTTTGTACAGCTCTTCCATGTATTCTTGCCACCTCTTCTTAATATCTTCTGCTTCTGTTAGGTCCATACCATTTCTGTCCTTTATCAAGCCCATCGTTGCATGGAATGTTCCCTTGGTATCTCTAATTTTCTTGAAGAGAGCTCTAGTCTTTCCCATTCTGTTGTCTTCCTCTATTTCTTAGCATTGATCGCTGAAGAAGGCTTTCTTATCTCTTCTTGCTATTCTTTGGAACTCTGCATTCAGATGCTTATATCTTTCCTTTTCTCCTTTGCTTTTTGCTTCTCTTCTTTTCACAGCTATTTGTAAGGCCTCTCCAGACAGCCATTTTGCTTTTTTTGCATTTCTTTTCCTTGGGGATGGTCTTGATCCCTGTCTCCTGTACAATGTCACGAACCTCATTCCATAGTTCATCAGGCACTCTATCTATCAGATCTAGGCCCTTAAATCTATTTCTCACTTCCACTGTATAATCATAAGGGATTTGATTAAGGTCATACCTGAATGGTCTAGTGGTTTTCCCTACTTTCTTCAATTTGAGTCTGAATTTGGTAATAAGTTCATGATCTGAGCCACAGTCAGCTCCTGGTCTTGTTTTTGTTGACTGTATAGAGCTTCTCCATCTTTGGCTGCAAAGAATATAATCAATGTGATTTTGGTGTTGACCATCTGGTGATGTCCATGTGTAGAGTCTTCTCTTGTGTTGTTGGAAGAGGGTGTTTGCTATGACCAGTGCATTTTCTTGGCAAAACTCTATTAGTCTTTTCCCTGCTTCATTCCGCATTCTAAGGCCAAATGTGCCTGTTACTCCAGGTGTTTCCTGACTTCCTACTTTTGCATTCCAGTCCCCTATAACGAAAAGGACATCTTTTTTGGGTGTTAGTTCTAAAAGGTCTTGTAGGTCTTCATAAACCATTCAACTTCAGTTTCTTCAGTGTTACTGGTTGGGGCATAGACTGGATAACTGTGATATTGAATGGTTTGCCTTGGAGACGAACAGAGATAATTCTGTCGTTTTTGAGATTGCATCCAAGTACTGCATTTCGGACTCTTTTGTTGACCATGATGGCTACTGCATTTCTTCTGAGGGATTCCTGCCCACAGTAGTAGATATAATGGTCATCTGAGTTAAATTCACCCATTCCAGTCCATTTTAATTCGCTGATTCCTAGAATGTCGACGTTCACCCTTGCCATCTCTTGTTTGACCACTTCCAATTTGCCTTGATTCATGGACCTGACATTCCAGGTCCCTATGCAATATTGCTCTTTACAGCATCGGACCTTGCTTCTATCACCAGTCACATCCACAGCTGGGTATTGTTTTTGCTTTGGCTCCATCCCTTCATTCTTTCTAGAGTTATTTCTCCACTGATCTCTAATAGCATATTGGGCACCTACTGACTTGGGGAGTTCCTCTTTTGGTATCCTATCATTTTGCCTTTTCATACTGTTCATGGGGTTCTCAAGGCAAGAATCCTGAAGTGATTTGCCGTTCTCTTCCCCAGTGGACCACATTCTGTCAGACCTGTCCACCATGACCTGCCTGTCTTGGGTTGCCCGGCAGGCATGGCTTGGTTTCATTGAGTTAGACAAGGCTGTGGTCCTAGCCTGATTAGATTGACTAGTTTTCTGTGAGTATGGTTTCAGTGTGTCTGCCCTCTGATGCCCTTTTGCAACACCTACCATCTTACTTGGGTTTCTCTTACCTTGGGCGTGGGGTATCTCTTCACAGCTGTTCCAGCAAAGCACAGCCGCTGCTCCTTACCTTGGATGAGGGTATCTCCTTACCGCTGCTATTCCTGACCTTCAACGTGGGATAGCTCCTCTAGGCCCTCCTGTGCCTGCACAGCCACTGCTCCTCAGGTTGCTCCTCCCGGTTCCTGCCCCTGGCCTCCGGCATGGGGTGGTCCTCAGGGTCACCGCCCCTGGCCTCAGGCGTGAGATGGCTTCTCCCAGCCGCCCCTGACCTCGGACGCAGGGTAGCTCCTCTCGGCCATGCTTAGTGCGCCGGCCCGCACTAAGTTTTGGCTGCCACCAAAAACTGGAAATAGAACTGCCATATGACCCAGCAATCCCACTGCTGGGCATACACACCAAGGAAACCAGAATTGAAAGAGACACGTGTACCCCAATGTTCATCGCAGCACTGTTTACGATAGCCAGGACATGGAAGCAACCTAGATGTCCATCTGCAGATGAATGGATAAGAAAGCTGTGGTACATATACACAATGGAGTAGGACTCAGCCATTAAAAAGAATACATTTGAATCAGTTCTAATGAGGTGGGTGAAACTGGAGACTATTATACAGAGCAAAGTAAGTCAGAAAGAAAAACACCAATACAGTATATTAAAGCATATATATGGAATTTAGAAAGATAGTAATGGTGACCCTATACGTGAGACAGCTAAAGAGACACAGATGTAAAGAGCAGACTTTTGGACTCTGTAGAAGAAGGCGAGGGTGGGATGATTTGAGAGAATAGCATTGAAACATGTATATTATCATATGTGAAATAGATCCCAGTTCAGGTTCAATGCGTGAGGCAGGGTGCTCAGGGCTGGTGCACTGGGATGACCCTGAGGGATGGGATGGGGAGGGAGGTGGGAGGGAGGGTCAGGATGGGGAACACATGTACACCCATGGCTGATTCATGTGAATGTATGGCAAAAACCACCACAATATTATAAAGTACTTAGCCTCCAATTAAAATAAATTTTTAAAATTTGCTGCTAAAATACAAGAAAATTTGAAGAATGCTTTGTTGATATCAGCAAGTAGAGAAATGCTTTTCAATTTATGCCATGTCTTTGAACTCTATGCTAATGATACTTAGTTGACTCAAGAGTTAGTTAATTTACTGAATTTGGACAGAAATAGTATTGAAACTAATATGCTTTCATGTCTCAAAGTTAAACTGACACTTCTGAAAAAGATGAAGCAGTTTTGGTGACATGAATATAAATAGCAAAGAAAAATTACTTTTTAGTATTCTGTTCAGTTACCGGAAAACTTTTAAGTTGTTTGAAACAACTTGAGCATGTGAATTTACTTTTCAACTATAAATTTATGTAAATTACAGATAAAATATTTTCAGTGAAAATTTAGTGCCCACATCAACACATACTGTAAAAAACACACTCATGACTTGTTTTTTAAAAAAGGATATAAAATATCTCATTAATAATTTTATATTGAGTACATGCTGAAATTATAATATTTTGGATATATTGTGTTAAATATATTATTAAAATTAATCTCATCTGTTGATTTTTTTCTTTAATGTGGTAACCAGAAAATTTAAACTTACATCTGAGTTTCATGTTCTACTTCTCTTGGGAAAAAATCATGCATTCCTTCATCAGGATTTGTGTCTTAAAAGATACAGTATATATTCCTACATGTTGCATGCCAGAGATTGTTAAAGGCTTTACAAACACCTAACCTCAAAACAACTCTATGAGCTAAGTTTACTAATTAGGAAAAAAGAGGCTCAGAGATAAGTAATTTGCTCAAGGTCACACAGCTAGTAAGTAGTATGTGAAACTTAGTTGCTCAGTCATGTTCGACTCTTTAAGACCCTATGGACTGTAGGCCATCAGTCTCCTCTGTCCATGGAATTCTCTAGGCAAGAATATTCGAGTGGGTAGTTATTCCCTTCTCCAGGGGTTCTTCCCAACCAAGGGATTGAATCCTGGTCTTCTGCATTGCAGGCAGATTCTTTAGCAATGAACCACAGGAAGTAAGTAGTATAAACAGACTTTGTGATCAAGGTCTGTTACATCTTCAAACCGGAGCCCTTAATCACAACTGTGGCACCTACCATATGTTCAATATCAGTGTTTCCATGCAGGAATCCCTTCCCTGCATTTCTTTAGAAATTTGGAATTTACATTTCCAATCCTGAATACCAAGAAAAATCAGTCAAGAAATTGAAGAAAAGGATTATAATTCTTCTGTGAGAATTAAAGATTAATAGAGACATTACTTGTCAAAGGTATCCACTGACATCAAATCAAAGGCAAGAGCAGGAAACACTGACCTGTGGAGTTGAAGGCTAAGGTTGGCATGTCTGGGAACTGAGACAGGAGCCTGTAGAAGAGATATCATAGTCTCACTGGTCAGCATTGCTTGTTATAAATGTGTGTTTCTGGACATACCTGCTGCTAATGATGAATCACTGCTCCAAACACATGAAATATTAACGTTTCTATGTACAGTAAGCATTAATATGAACTAGTTTTGGAAGCAAAATAATTCCTTGATTTGGCAATTTCCACATAGATTCTGTGAGGTGCTATTATTCTTGCTAGGAAATCTAGCACTATTCAAATACTACCCAGTGATATTCACTGGTGTTCCTCAGTGTTTGAATATTTGCTATAAGCAATATTTCTTTAAAATTTTACCAAGGTATATGTGATATATATATATATCACATATATATATATATATAATCAAGTACAAGTATTTTACAAAGGCTACCAAACTTAATATTTATTTATTGAACAGAATGTTTAGATATCCATCATAATGAATAAAGAGTTTGGAGAATATTGCAGAGTATTTTTACAATAACTTATGATTTTGGTAATTACTGTGGGGCCCCAGAAATTCCAATTTTTCATTCCCAATTCCAAAGATTGTCTTTCAGGAATTTGGAAATAGCAATAGAACCCAAGGCATCTTAGGCCTTTAAGACTGTTAAAAGAAAAAAAAAGAAAGTGATGGTTAGGATCCAAAACACTGGGATCTTTCTCTCACGGAAGAGGGAAGCAGGAGAGAACTGGATACAAAGACAAATAAATATTTAGCTGTGGAATAAGTCAGACAGAGAAAGACAAATACCTCCTTGTATAACTTACATGTGGAATCCAAAGTCAAATCCATAGGAACAGAGAGTGGAGAAGTGGTTGCCAGGGGCTGTAGGGTGGAGGAAACAGGAAGAGATGGGTCAAAGGGTACAAACTTCCAGCTAGGAGATGAGTAAGCTCTAATGCACAACATGGGGATGATTGTTGATAACTCTGTATTATGTAATTGAAATTTGCTAGAAGAGTAGAATCTGTGTTCACACACACACACACACACACACACACACACACACAAGATAAATATGTGAGGTGACAAATGTGGTAATTAACTAAATGAGGGGAATCCTGTTACAATTTGTACATTTATCAAATCAGCATCATATACCTTTTTAATATTCTACAATTTTTGGTCAATTATACCTCAATAAGTCTGATAAATGCTTATTCAATAGTAAAACTTGCCTTTCACTTCTGAAAATAAAATCTATAACTCTGGTTAGGAAGTTCTGATGTTTCCATGGAATGGTCTCTGTTTTCCACTGAAGTAAAGGTAGGGGTCATGTGTTGGGAAAGAGGCAGAAGTGGCAGCAGAGGGTTCTAAGCTTTGTAAAGGTTTAAATTGCCCTTGAGGGGGGTGAGCATTGTCTTGGGGGTACCTAGCAAGGGGTTCGTGGATGCCTTTCTCAGCTGAAGCCCCCAGCACTCACTAGAGAAGGGAGACAAGGCAGGCTCCCAGTGCTCCGGACCTCAGAGATTTTCTCTGCAGACATAGACTTGCCCACAAGCAAGCGTGAGCGTGCACACACACATGCACACTCTCATACACACACCCAGAACTGCTGAACTGCTATGCAATGTCCCCCTGACTGTGGTGTGAGCTATCATAGAGTAGGAGGCCAGCATAACCAAGAACACCAGGAAAGAAG
The DNA here is from genome assembly GCF_016772045.2 of Ovis aries. NCBI lineage: Eukaryota > Metazoa > Chordata > Mammalia > Artiodactyla > Bovidae > Ovis > Ovis aries. The sequence goes on along the minus strand of NC_056054.1, from coordinate 193,475,981 downwards.
TCACCACAAACAGTATGTGAGAGGGAGAGGGAGGGGAAGACAGTCTAGGAAAGAGGGCACTTTAGATAACTGGATCTAGACACAGAAACGACTGCCTTTGCAACCCCTCTCCTCACCCTACATTTTACCACTTCCCAACAAAACCATGCTTGTCAGCTTTCGGAGGAACCCAAACTGGGCCCCTTCTTCTCAGTGAACTAAGAGTCAGATGACCTGCTTTCGAGCCTCATTTGGGCCACTAGCTCAGTAAGTGGTGTTTGGCTTCTCTGGGGTCCAGTAGTCCAGGCGTCCAACGTGCTGGTGAGTGAGGCTTGGGGGTAGGACATCGTTTTGCTTGTCTCTAGTGCTATGTTGTGGAGAAGGCAATGGCACCCCACTCCAGTACTCTTGCCTGGAAAATCCCATGGGCGGAGGAGCCTTGTAGGCTGCAGTCCATGGAGTTGCAAAGAGTCGGACACAACTGAGTGACTTGACTTTCACTTTTCATTTTCATGCACTGGAGAAGGAAATGGTAACCCACTCCAGTGTTCTTGCCTGGAGAATCCCAGGGACAGGGGAGCCTCGTGGGCTGCCATCTATGGGGTTGCACGGAGTCAGACACGACTGAAGCGACGTAGCAGCAGCAGCAGCAGCAGCAGTTGGCTTTTTATTGCAAGCAACAGAGACCCATGCAGGTTACGTCAATTGATGAAGGCTGTTGCAGGAGTGTGGTAGCAACGAGGAAGGCGAGAGTCACAGGGGAACCCAGACGTGGCTGTAGCTGGATCTGTGGAGCCTGGCACAGAGCTCCACATCTGGGGGCATATGCGGAGTCCAGGAAGCCCAGTGTGGGTTAACTGTCTACCTGCAGCAGCTCTGGGTCTCCACTCTTACCTGCGCTGGCTTCTGTCTCTCTGCTTCTCCTTGGATGCCTGCTTACTTCTGCCCCTCATGGACCATTCAGAGAAAACCCATTTGGCTCAGCTAATCACTCATCTACCTTGTTTGGATTAACCTTTTGGGCTAAGCTGCCTCATAGAACAGCTCCTCAACCCACGAACAGCTGCCCTCAGGTCAGGTACCCACACCAACCCTGTCAGTCACGACAGAATGTGGCCCCTGGAGCTAAGTCTCCTCGCCCACAGCATCTGTGAGACCTCAGGTACCCTGTTCCCCAGGGTTCCCTTAAGGAGGTTAACTTCCACTTAAGGAGGTAAAGTTCCACTTAAGGAGGTTAACTTCCCCCAACCCCATCCTCTACCTCCTAGTAACATTTAATTGTGTATCTGCTGGTGCCGGACTTGGAATGGGCTGGTTCACATCATCCCATGTAGTTCTCTCCACAACTCCCCAAGTTAGAGTCCCTTCATTTCCGAGACAGAAACTGCGACCCTGTTAGTAAAAGTCACCAGGATGTGAGCGGCAGAACCAGAATTAAAACATTACAACATAGTCCTACGTAATTCTAAGACCTATTTTCTTTCTCTTCTGTTGTCCTTATTTTCGTTTGCAATCTTTCTAGTCAATTTCTCTGTGAGAGCCTACATCCCAGAGAATATAATCATTTATTCAAGAGAAGGGCAGCCAGGGCATGACTCTGACAGGAACCATGCCGATCGACTGCCTTCCCCAGGCAGAAGGGCAAGGGCTCTCCAGCCAGCCCTCCCTCCTAGGAGAGCCAGGCCCGGCATCAAGAGAGGCCACGGCAGCGACCCCACCACACGTGCCCTCAGTGCCTCCTCCCCAGGCCAGCTGGGGCAGCAGAGGGGCAGTCTGCTAATCAGTTAAAACAGACCAGTTATTCTCAGACTGTAGTTCAAACCATATCAGAAAAATCCCCTATAAATAAAATTGGGTAGCCACCCTGGCAAACCAGTACTAGTAATTAAATCAATTGATGGTGGTAATTATTTTTTCAGAAAACTTGGTTAATTCCCATCTCCAATAAATCTACCCATGATAATTCTGTATTATATATTCATTGCACACAAAACCAGGAGTCACTATCAAATGTGCTACGAATATGCACTGAGTTTCATGCCTTCACCAAAGACCTCGAATGGTGCCTGGTTTCCTGCAGCGCATGAGCCATCACCCAGGCCTCACAGACACCAGGCTGGCTCTCTGGCTGGGGTCTGAAGTTGCGGCATGGGATAATGCAAACCTTTCAACACTTCTGCTTTTCACTAAGAAACTGCTGGTATCAGGGAAGGACAGCCTAATAAGATGGGGGCAGAGAGTACCATGGAGACCATCAAACAAGTGAGACAAATCAAGTGCACTCCTCTTGCTTCCCCTGGCCCTCCAAGCCAGGTTTCCCTGACTCCAGATCAGAGCTCTGTCCAGATTTGAGGGTCAGATGAGGTCCCCCAGGCAACAGGTGTTTGAGACCCAAGAGCCGCTGACCACATGAGAAAGGAAGACAGTTTCTTTTCCTCTCTCTCTCCAAATGGGAACCACTGGGACTTTGGCTCCTAGAACAGCTGCCCAGCTGCCTCATTTTCTGCTTGGATATAATTGCGGTGTGTGGACTTTACACTCTTGGGCTTCCCTTCTCCATCTGTGCCTGAATTGGCAATTCGAAGGAGCAGTCCCCCTTCCTAACTGGAAGCCAGACCGGTCCTTTCTCTGTAGTCCATGGGGAGCCCAGCTGCTTCCTTGGGGTCAGAAGAGGACTGGAAGGATCCCCAAAGTCCCCATCAGACTCTCCTAGAGCTGCCAGAGAATCACACCGATGTTTGTCAGGTCGGAGGAGGAGGGGGACAGGAGCAGACATTTCTGTATTTATTATTATTATTATTTTTTTTTGTATTTATTATTTAGCATCAGTTTAAAAGGTTGGCAAGTCCCAAACACAGACACATCCTATTGACTCCCAAAACCCAAGTACGTCTGCTCGAGTGTGAGTTAGCACTGTCAGCTGTGCCACCTCAGGCCATTTCTACTCAGAGGGGAATGCTTATTCTTTCAGAGGAAGTTCTCCTGGCCTTTGGTCTTCTTCCAAATAAATCCTTTATCCCTAAAGACACTCACAGTCACCTCCTTCACCTCCTGGGTCAGGGGAACACAGCATTATTTAAAGTAGGATACAATAGGAAAAGGAGGACGTCAAAGCTGTATATTGTCACCCTGCTTATTTAACTTATCTGCAGAGTACATCATGAGAAACGCTGGGCTGGAAGAAGCACAAGCTGGAATCAAGATTGCCGGGAGAAATATCAATAACCTCAGATATGCAGATGATACCACTCTTACGGCAGAAAGTGAAGTAGAACCAAAGAGCCTCTTGATGAAAGTGAAAGAGGAGACTGAAAAAGTTGGCTTAAAGCTCAACATTCAGATCATGGCATCTGGTCTCATCACTTCATGGCAAATAGGTGGGGAAACAGTGGAAACAGTGGCTGACTTTATTTTGAGGGGCTCCAAAATCCCTGCAGATGGTTACTGTGGCCAAGAAATTAAAAGATGCTTACTCCTTGGAAGGAAAGTTATGACCAACCTAGACAGCATATTAAAAAGCAGAGACATTGTCAACAAAGGTCTGTCTAGTCAAGGCTATGGTTTTTGCAGTAGTCATGTATGGATCTGAGAGTTGGACTATAAAGAAATCTGAGCGCCAAAGAATTGATGCTTTTGAACTGTGGTGTTGGAGAAGACTCTTGAGAGTCCCTTGGACTGCAAGGAGATACAACCAGTCCATCCTAAAGGAGATCAGTCCTGGTTATTCATTGGAAGGACTGATGTTGAAGCTGAAACTCCAATACTTTGGCCACCTGATGGGAAGAACTGACTCATTTGAAAAGCCCCTGATGCTGGGACAGATTGAGGGCAGGAGGAAAAGGGGATGACAGAGGATGAGATGGTTGGATGGCATCACCGACTCAATGGACATGAGTTTGGGTAAACTCCGGGAGTTGGTGATGGACAGGGAGACCTGGTGTGCTGCAGTTCACGGGGTTGCAAAGAGTCAGACATGACTGAGTGACTGAACTGAACTGAACAGGGAATGTTTCCTCCCATATGACATCCCGATTCTAGACAGACTGTGGCTGTGGTCATCCTCGGGCCTTTCTCTATAACAGTGTGGTGACTTGCAGTGACCTTACCTACTCAAGGGAAAAATCCACACAGCTGTATCCCTAACAGCTCTTCCCACTGCTCTCCATTTAATTGCCCCACTTATGGGATTTTTACAAGATCAGATATAATGATAAAAGAAGCAATAATGAAACAAGGGCAGAAAAATTGAAGGTGATGGGGGATGAGATTATTATGATTGAAAACAGGTTAGGAGGACCTACTGTAGTTGTGCATGAAGGAAGGTAGTAATAGAGTTCTGCTTATTTAATAAAAGGCATGTAAGGTGGTCAAGGAAGATAAATGTCACTTGAGACAAAATTCATTAAAATGTTCAGAGTTTGGTATATGATCCATATCTTGTTAATTATTCCATATGCAGTGTTTTAAAGGCTAATATCCACTGTTTTCCATAGAGATATCCATTTGATTGAACACTATTTGTTTAAAAAGACTTTTATTTTCCACATTGAACTGCCTTTACTCCTTTGTCGACTACCAAATAATCATACACATGTAGTTCTCTTTGTTTTCTCTGAATTCTCTATTTTTTTCCATTGATTTCCATGCATAACTTTTTACACATTTGACACTGCCTTTATTATAATGCTTTATGGTTAGTTTTTCAATTGGATGGTATAAAAAGCCCTCTAACTTAAAAAAAACTGATCTGGTTTTTCTAGGTCTTTTGTATTCCCAAATAAATTCTAGAATCAGCTTGCCAATTTGTGTTTTTAAAAAGTTCACTTGAATTTCTGTTTGTTGCTATTCTTCAGTTGCTCAGTCATGTCTGACTCCTTGGGACCCCATGGAGTGCAGCACTCTAGGCTTCCCGGTCCTTCACCATCTTCCCAAGCTTGCTCAAACTCACATCCATCGAGTCAGTGCTCCCATCCAGCCATCTCTTCCTCTGTCATCCTCTCCTCCTCCTGCCTTAAATCTTTCCCAGCATCAGTGTCTTTTCTAAGGAGTCGACTTTTCACATCAGATAGCCCAAGTATTGTAGCTTCAGCTTTAGCATCAGTCCTTCCAATGAATATTCAGGATAGATTTCCTTTAGGAGATCACTGGAGAAGGGAATGGAAAACCACTTCAGCATTCTTGCCTTTAGAACCCCGTGAACAATGTGAATTTTGATTGAGATTGTGATAAGTCTGTGTCAGGGAGAATAGCCATCTTAACAACACTGAGTCTTCTAATTCTTGAACATGGTATATCTCTCCATCTCTCCATTTATTTAGTCTTCAATTTCTCTCATCAATTTTTACTTTTCCTTGTAAAGGTCTTGGACATATATGGTTAGATAAACACCTAAGTGATTTATGTTATGCAGGGCACTATCAAAATTTCCGTTTCCCCTAGTAGTAACATCTTTCATTAGAATTGTCTAGTTCTCCTAATTATGTCCATTTTTTCCTCAGTACATTTTGAAGTCCTCTTACTGGATGCATGCACATTTATAGTGGTTATATCTTCCTGTGGAAACTTCCTCTTCCTGTGAAACCATGAAACGCATGCTGCAGTGTTTCTCTATGTGTTGTGATGCTCTTCATCTTAAAATGTATTTTATCTGATATTAATATAGCCAATACAACATTATATACTATTTGCATGATTTTTTATCCTTTTTTATTCAATCTATCTGTGTCATTGTATTTAAAGCTCATCTCTTATAGAGATCATGTAATTGGGTCTCTTTAAAAAATTCATTCCAATAGTCTCTGCCTCTTAATTGGGATGTTCAGTTCATTTCTGTCTTATCAATGACAGTTCAGTTCAATTCAGTTCAATTCAGTCGCTCAGTCATGTCCGACTCTTTGTGACCCCATGAATCACAGCATGCCAGGCCTCCCTGTCCATCACCATCTCCCAGAGTTCACTCAGACTCACGTCCATCGAGTCCGTGATGCCATCCAGCCATCTCATCCTCTGTCGTCCCCTTCTCCTCCTGCCCCCAATCCCTCCCAGCATTAGAGTCTTTTCCAATGACTCAACTCTTCGCATGAGGTGGCCAAAGTACTGGAGTTTCAGCTTCAGCATCATTCCCTCCAAAGAAATCCCAGGGCTGATCTCCTTCAGAATGGACTGGTTGGATCTCCTTGCAGTCCAAGGGACTCTCAAGAGTCGGAGTTCTCCAACACCACAGTTCAAAAGCATCAATTCTTCGGCGCTCAGCTAATGACAGAAAGGTATCAATTATCAATGTCGTTACTGACATGCTTGAATTTAAATCAGCGTTCTGTTCTTTGTCTCTTATTTGTGTCATCTGATCTTTGTTCTTCTTTCTGCCTCTTTTTGGGTTAACTTAATATTCTCTAGAGTTGCATTTCAATTTTTCTATTGAATTTTTAGTTACAGGTCTTTGCATTGTCTTTAAGTGGTTGATCTGGATATTTCAATGATAATCCTTAGCTTTTAACATTCTCCTTAGAGTTAATATTAAGCCATTTCATGCAAAAATGTAAGAACCTTCTAATTCTATATTCATTTTGACATATATCTTACATGCTATCTTTTAATGCATATCTTTTAACTATAGCATTGTAACTTATAATGTTATGCTACTTCTGATAAGTATTACACTTTACATTACTCTAAAAGCCCCACAATGCAACGTTATAGCTTTTGCTCTAAACTGTAAAATAGTTTTTGAAGAAATTAAGAGAAAAAAAGATAACTTTAAAAGTTACCACACACAAAGTTGCCATTTATTCCCTTGCTTTTGGGGGGAGTGGGTACACCATGTGACTTGAAGAATCTGGTTCCCCAGATCTGCAGAATCCCTGGTTCCCCACCAGGGATTGAACCTGGGTCACCGCAGTCAAAGTGCCAAGTCCTAACAAATGGACTTCCAGGGAATTCCCCCAAATTACTATTCTGATACTCTTTTTATCTTCTTGAAGATCTGATCTTCCATCTGGTACTATTTTCCTTTAGTCCTTTAGTATTGCTTGGAGTGCAGATTTGCTAGTAATGAATTATCCTAGTTTTCCTTTATCTGAAAGTGACTTTATTTTTTTCTCTATCCTTGAAGGATATTTTTTACTGGATGTAGAATTCTGGGTTGATAATTTTTACTTTCCACATTTTACTTTTTTAAATTTTAGAATAATGTTTTATTTATAGAAAAGCCATAAAGACAGTGTAGAGAGTTTTCATAAACCCCACACCCAGTTTCTTTTATTATTAACATCTTCCATAATATTGTATACTTGAATTCATATTTTCTGGAAGAGATGGTGGAGAATATGTATAATTTCTCCTTTAAACGTTTGGTTGAGTTCACTAGTAAACTCTTACAGCCCTGATGCTTTTGGGGGAGAAGTTTATTAGTTTTTTACTCAATTTCTGTAATAGATACAGGCCTACTCGGACTATCTATTTCTTCTTGTATGAGTTTCAGTAGTCTGCGTCTTTCAAGGAATCAGTTCATTTCATCTAAGTTGTTAAATTAGTGGACACAGAGTAGTTCATAATATTCCTGTATTATCCTTTAATGTCTATAGGATCAGCAGATGGGCCTTCTTTTATTTCTAATGCTGGTAATTTGTATCTTTCTCTTTTTCTCCTGGTTAGTCTTCCTAGAGTTTTATAGGCCTTATTGATCTTTTTTTAAAAAAAATGGACCTTGAATTTATTGATTTTTCTCTATTTTCCCCTGCTTTTAATTTTATTGATTTCTGCCCTAATTTTTATTATTTTCCTATTCTTGCTTTAGGTTTAAATTCTTTTTCTTTCTCTAGTTTCCTAAAGTAGAAGTTTAGATTACTGATTTTAAATCTTTCTTCTTTTCTAATATGTGCATTCAATGCTATAAATTTTCCTATAAACACTGCTTTCACTGCATCCTGGAAATTTTGATCAGTTGTATTTTTATTTTTGTTTAGCTAAAAATATTTCCCTTGAGACTTTTTCTTTGACCCATGTGTTATTCAGAGGTGTTTTGCTTAATCTGCAAATATTTGGGGATTTTCCAGCTTTCTATTATTGATTTTTAGTTTAATACTTTTATAGTCTGAGAATATGCTTTAAATGATTTATATTTCCTTAAATTTATTAACATGTGTTTTATGGCCCAGGATATGATCTATCTTCATGAATGTTCCTGTAAGCTTCAGAAGAATACGTATTCTGCTGTTTGGGGATGGAGTATTTTAGAAATGTCAATAAGATCAAGTTGATTGATATAGCCATTCAGTTCAACTATATTCTTACTGATTTTCTGTCTGCTTGATTTATCAATTCCTGAAAGAGGTGTATTGAAGTCTCCAACTATACTAGTAAATTTTGTCTACTTCTCCTTGAGTTATATTTGGTTTTGACTCACATATTTCATATTTGTTGTTAGATGCATATCCATTTAGAATTGTTATATCTTCTTGGAAAATTGTCCCTTTATCATTCTGTAATGTTCTTCTGTATCTTTGATAATTTTCTTCATTCTGAAGTGAGTTTTGTTTGAAATTAATATAGTTGTTCCAGTTTTTTTTTCCTGATTTGTTTTAGCATGGTATTTCTTCCTCCTCCCCCTCATGCTTAATGTATCCAAGTCTTTATTTTAAAGTAGGTTTCTTGTAAGTAGTATATAGTTGTGTTCTTTTATTCAGTCTGACAATATGTCTTTTAATTGGTATATTTAGACCATTCAAGTATAAAACAATTATTGACATTGTTGGATTAACACTTACCATATTTGTAATGCTTTTCTGTTCATTACATATATTCTTTGTTTTATGATTTCCCTCTCCTCTTCTGCCTTTTCTGGTTGTAAGTGAACATTTAACGTGATTTCATCTTTTCTCCTCTCTTAGCATAACAAATATACTTTATTAAAAATTTTAGTGGTTGCCCTAGAGTTTGGAACACATATATTAAAACTAACCCAAGTATATTTTTAAATAACACTATACCAATGGCACCCCACTCCAGCACTCTTGCCTGGAAAATCCCATGGATGGAGGAGTCTGGTAGGCTGCAGTCCATGGGGTTGCGAAGAGTCGGACACGACTGAGTGACTTGACTTTCACTTTTCACTTTTATGCACTGGAGAAGGAAATGGCAACCCACTCCATTGTTCTTGCCTGGAGAATCCCAGGGACGGGGAGCCTGGCGGGCTGCCGTCTCTGGGGTCGCACAGAGTCGGACACGACTGAAGCGACTTAGCAGCAGCAACAGCAGACTGCATTACTTGTAGCGTAGGTACCTTGTAGCAGGGTTTCCAGTTCCTCTCTCTCATCCCTCCAACATTGCTGTCATTCACTTTACGTATCAATAAGCTATGTTCACCCAATACATCGTTACTACTTCTTAAGAAAATAGTTATCTTTTCTATCAATTAACAATAAGAAGAATTAAATATTTTACCTTTATTTACTTTTTCTCCAAAACTCTTTCATTACATAGTTAAAAGCCATTTTTAAAAAGGGGGCTCACCCTATGACATCTGTTTTTGCTAAATGCTGATTCCCCTCCAGTTTGTCTGCTCTTAAGTGCCTTCAGCTAGTTGTTTTTTTATTTCTTCAGAGTTTATCATTGTTGTCTTCAGGAGGGTTGGTTCAATACATCCTACTCCATTACTGTAAGATGAGCACTTTCTTGGGGCTATTACATTCATTTTTATATGAAGTATTGGTTTGTAATTTTTCTTCCTTGATCACTCTTGTCAATCAAGACCATGCAGACTTCATGGATAAAAAGAGTTTATCCGTCACTATCAAATATAGATTTGGACCTTTTTAAAAAATTATCTTAATTAAATTTTCCTTCTATGTGTCCTTATTCCATCATTCATTCATCAATATTTATTCAGATTCTACTATACGCTACCATGGGTAAAGCCCTGGGAAGAAGATGAATAAATCTATTCCCTACTCCTAAAAAGCCCCAAGTCTAGTGGCAGTGACATAATCAGATCTCACATTTGTCTAGCCCGAAGTCTTTTTACACAGGACATCATGCTCAGTCCCCACAAGAAGCTTGTGAAATCTATGTGGCAGCTATTGCCATCTCTGCCTAACACACTCCCTCTAAGCCCCTCTAACCTCTAGCCATCATTAAGTCAGGGTTTCACTGCTGTGACTAACCTGGAGCCATAGAAAGCCAGTAATGGACATATAAGAAAGAGAAATTTTGGTTGTGTTGAGTCTCTGAGATTGGGGAATAACTTGTTACCAAAGCGTAACTGGGACAGATATAATTATTTCTTTGAGGTGTCCCTCAGGACCACCCACAGCATCCCCTAAAGAGTCATCCAGTTTCTGTGAAAATTCATCTGGTTTCTTTTACTTGATGCATTAATAGACAGACATAAATATGATTTTATTTCTGGAGCTAATCATTCTGAAATTCAGAGAGGTGAAGGAGTTGCTTAAAATCACACAGCTTGGAAATCAAAGGGCTGGGACTTGAATGTAGCTCTCCTAACTCCCAGTCCAGTCTTTTCCTACATTATAATCTCCCTCATTCTGAAACTCCTCTATTTTGTTAGTGTATTTTAAGCTATATTTAAGGTTGTGTCGTGTTTATGAGATTAATTGGGAAGACGAGCTGTATTTTGATCCAGTCATTTGTGTTGTCTAAGAGGAGAAAGCAAGTATGTGTATGACCCTTAAAAAGAGGTTTTCTCTGACTGTCCCTGCCCAGAGAGACACAGGGGAAGTCAGCACAGGCTCCCGCAAGGCTGCTCGACTGGCCCAGCTTAATCAGAGAACATCTTTGAACCAGTGAGGGGAATGAGGACCCTTTCATCCAGTGAGAGTCGTAGGGCCATTGTGGACAAGCACCCAGCCGGTTATCAATGGTGGGCAGCTGCATAAACGGACTAGTGCCTTTCTGCCCGAGAAGTGCTTTGGATGACTCTGAAATCCCGTCAGGAAACTAAAGGGAAGAGAAGAGATAAAGTGGACTGTTATATTAGCCAGTAGCTAAAAGCATTTTTTAAAAGTTATTATTATTTAGAATGTTCTCTCAACATACTCTTTTCAACTGAAATGTGTAGTAAGTAGTCACAGAGGAGAAATCTGGCTGACATGACCTTAACTGAACAATCAGATGTAACATACCCTATAACGGGACAGGCACCTTGTGCTGTCCCCTCAAGAGATACAATGGAAGTAAACAACATTTATGTACTGTTCCTGTTGAAAATGCTTAACATAAATCATGTAGAAACAATCAGAAACATTCAAAACATCCAAGTCTGTGAAACAGCTTACCTAGACTCCTCAAAAACATCAGTGTCACAAAAGATATTTTTTACAGTTGTGGGGACTATTCCAATTGAAGATAGACTGAAAAGACATGGCAACTAAAGGCACTGTATGATTCCCAATTGTATCCTAGAAATTTTAAATCCAGTTATCATGGCTACTGGGAAAACTTGAATAGGGACTATATATCTGATCACAGTTTTGTATCCTTGTTAAGTTTCCTTAGAGTGGCTGTGGTTATATAGGAGAATGTTCTATTTTTATTCACATGGCATTACAGAGTGAAGAATCATGGTGTCTGTGACATACTCTTCTCACATGGTTAAACTACCTTAAAGGTGTATATGTACTAATATATATACATATTTTAATATACAAATGTATGTGTGCATGTGTGCAGACAGATAAAGCTAATATGACACAACATTAAAGCTGGTGAATCTAGCTGAAGGATATGTGGGTGTTCGAGGCAGTAGTCTGAATTTTCTTTTCTTGAAGCATTACAGAAAAGTACTCAGATCATAAGTCTATGTGAAAATTTTTCTGTAGGATTGAAAATATTAAAATAAGACTTTGGAGGAGGAAAGTAGCAGTCAGAGTAAGTTATCTACACTAAAAAGAGGAGTTACAAATACTGTTTGAAAAACAGGTTATATATTCTTTGAGTTAGTTGCACACGCCTAAGTGGACAGACCCCAAAACTAACGTTACTGCTGACTGGTGTGACCTTGACTTGGTGCAGATTTCCCAGGTGGAAGTGGATTCCTTAGGAATAAATTAAGGCTTCTGAGCACTTGCCACAAACCTCCAACTCTCCACTAAGTGACAGTCTCCTTGTGCCTTGTGAGACCTTCCTATTATGGCCATAGAATTTTACTTGGGGGTGGGGAGGGGTTAAACCTAGAATTATTCACAGACTCGGAGATTTTCCAAACCAGGGATAAACCTGTCCCTCTATCACCCCACTGCCTCTCTCGGGAAGGCACTGCTAAAACTGCAGAGTCAAGGAAGCTCCAGGGAGGAAAACCCCAAAGCAGCCCTGACTCCATCCTTCTGAGGATCCACATGACTAGAAGTGTGGCCTCAGGTGATTGGCTCTGGGGCCAGGTGGCAGGAAAGGGCTCCAAGTAGATCCATCCTGTCCCCCCAAGCTCCTCCTGAAGGGGTGGGGAAACTTGGGTATGCAGTCGGGGCCCTCATCCCGCGGCGTTTAGGTGGTGGTTAAAGCATGAGACCACAGAGGAGCCTCAGCGTCCTCTCAAGTGGAACCCTGTTCATTTGTCCTTCTTTCCACTCTTCAGCCCGTTCCAGGGCCCCGCAGGCTGAGGATTCCTGGTGTCACCAGGTGGGAAGTCCTGAGGGGGACAGGACTTCCTGCGTGCTCGGCTGTGGGGGTGGCTAAAGTGATTAGTTGGAACATTGCAAACAGATGTCGTCCTATTTGTCTTCCAAGCCAGTAAAGCGAGTTTCTGTGCAGCTGGGGTCAAAGGCGTTTTCAAAGTCAAAGAAATGTTAACAACCTCTTCCTCATGTGTAAAACCTACACCCAAACACGCCTGCCAGACGCAAGGACACAAGTTCACATTCTCACCTCCCCTTCTCCCGGTCCATCCTGTTCCCCCACACTCTGACCCACCAAGGAGAGGGCAGGCGGAAAGGCTAGTGGTGAACCAGGGCAAGACACAGGAAGGTGCATCTTAAAGAACTCTAAACCTTGGTTCAGTGACGTGGTTTCTCTCCACAACATTCCCTTCCCTTGCCTCTACTTCCCCTCAATGGAGTAATACTAGGGGCTCAGCACCGCACAGGAAGCTTTGGGTCTAAAAAACATTTCTTCTCCGGCTTCAAAGAAGTCTGAATGCTCTTTCACTAAGTGATCCAAGAGTAAGGATTATTCATTTCCCTGAATTCATCAGGTTTTGCAATAGGTCCCTGAGCCAGGACGCAGGGTTTAAGTGAAATCACACATACTCAAAGAATGTTTGTGTAGCCCAGTTTCATCTGGAAAAGCCAGTGACTGTTACACAAAGATTTTTTTTTTTTAATTCCAAAGTAGTGAAGTATTTGGAGCACAGTAGCCAAGGGATATGAATTATGCTCTCAACTTTACTATTTTAATTGCTTATTTTATTTATCTTTATTGTGATAAATATAAACCTACCCCAACAAAGAAGAGGATCCAACAGCCCATCCTGGACAAAGAAAATTGAGGAATTTTTCTCATGGCAACAATCTCGATTGCCGAGAACTCATTATTGCTGCTGACTGGTTTGGTGTTTATCATGGGAAGAACACCAACCCAAAATAAAATGTTGTCGAAAACTTTATCCACTTGTATTGCAGCCAAATAGCACAGAAGGCACTGGTTTCTCCCGCCCTGCTGCTAGCATCATGGTTTCGTTTTAGGACCAGGCACGGTATCTAGAAATAAATGTCAACACCCTGCTTGATGTTTTGCCATAGCTTGGCTTGGCACCGTAACTGCAGGATTAATTCCAAGGGCAGGCCCCTTTCCTAAGAACACCGCCTACATTTCAACAGCCAGTCTCACTGGACTACACCTGTGGAGAGAGAACCATAGACAAAATCTCTTCGTGATAGAGAAAAGTACCCAAAGTTTGCTGTGTCGAAATCAGGAAAGCGCTGTAGTGTGAAAAGACTCATTTGCAGATAGACCAACAACAAACTCTACATCCTTTTTCTAGAGGGACATGGAAAATGGCTCCATTAAAATACTATATTCGACATTCTTGAAATAATTGAGCTTCCTGATGGCATTCTTCTCGGAGATGGAGAGGAAACTTGACTCAACCTAGCTTTGTGGACAAAGAGAGTCCTGAGGCACATGCCAAAGGCAGGATGGGCTTGTGCAAGAGAGCTGGGGCTGGGGTGGTGTGGTGGGTAATCCCAGCTCCCCGACCCGTCCCCGCCCCACCCCCCCCCCCCCACACCGCCCCCAACACACACACACACAGCCTGGAGTGCGAAGGTCGGGGCAGAGAGGAAGAGTGGGAAAACCTGGATGAGGACTGATTGGAAGCCAAGGTCGTTGCTCTGATTCAGTCACTCCTTCCTGGAAAGAGAGCGTTTCTGTGCTTAGCCTCGTGGCCTCATATTTCCAGGAAGTTGCTGGCTCTCCGGCTCTCTCCAGAGCTTGCTTATTTACCAGGTTTCTAAGCTCAGGGACAGAAAGATGTGAAGAAATTACTCAAGTGGGACACAAAGAGAAACCAAAGGCACAGCAAAAGGCTTCTAGAATGCTACTCACACACATCTTCCTGTGGAAATTAGAATCAATTTTTATTGCCTACAACAACTAAAAAGCATATTTCATGAAGTTTCAGACTATTTTTCCCCCCAAAGAATGTCATTTGGAGAATGCTCAGAACGATAAAGTGAAGGGAGGAAGGCAACTTTAAAACTTCTAGAACACTTAATTTCGGAGAAGGCAATGGCGACCCACTCCAGTATTCTTGCCTGGAAGGTCCCATGGGTGGAGGATCCTGATAGGCTGCAGACCATGGGGTCGCTAAGAGTTGGACACGACTGAGCGACTTCACTTTCACTCTTCACTTTCATGCATTGGAGAAGGACACGGCAACCCACTCCAGTGTTCTTGCCTGGAGAATCGCAGGGACGGAGGAGCCTGGTGGGCTGCCGTCTATGGGGTCGCACAGAGTCGGATACGACTGAAGTGACTTAGCAGCAGCAGCAGCAGAACACTTAATTTAATCCTTTGCAAGCCCATCTCAAAATATAACCAAATGTATGCGAGATCTTTGTGAAAGTTATTGAGAGAGGACAAAGTCTGTGCAAGGCAACTTTCACAGTCTTCTCCTGCCTATTGTTGGACTCATCTGCTCCAGTCAGGCTTTATTTTATTTTTAAATGTTTATTTATTCATTTGGCCATCCCAGGTTCTAATTTGCGGCATTTGGGATCTTTAGTTGCAGTATGTGGGATCTCATCTCCTGACCAGGGATTGAACCCAGGCTCCCTGCATTGCGAGTGAAGAGTCTTAGCCACTGGACCACCAAGATAGCCCCCAGGCTTTATTTTAATGCAGTGCTTTGTTATCAGCTGGCATGTGGTCATGGATCTGTGAAGGGGTGCATGTGAGGACAGCAAGGAGAAAGCGATGTGGAGGGCCAGGGAGCGGGAGGGTCTACATGGTGCACTTTATGAAGCTGGGCAAGGTCTCAGAGAGAGAAGATGTTGTCTGGTGAGAGGCCTTGCTGAAGGCCTTCAACTAACCTTCAAAGACCTCGCCTGTGGACAAAGAGGCAATTTGTACCATGTTTTACCCCTGAGGATCCAGCTAGGACCAAAAGGAAACAGGGTTTTGTTCTTAATACCAGGTGTCTCAGGAGGAAGTGAGGCCCCTGATCTTGGCATATGTCCAGCCAACGCTAGCTGGCTATGGTGGGAAAGCTGTGGAAGGGGCTCTGAGATGTGTAGATGCCAGAACCAGATCACAGAGTCTATGGTAAGTATTGACTCAGAGAAAGGCATGGCAGTAAAACGATATTTCCCCAAGGAAGGAAGTTTCTGGTATCAGCATTTCAAGTAAGTTCTCAGCAAAGGCCCATTTTGAAACGGTCAGAGAAAATAAGCAGCATAACTTCCCAAGGGTAAAGACTTCCTCGTTCTTGTGCTCCTCTCCGGAGAGTGGCACAGTGTTTAATAAAGAATGAATGAATGAGTGGATATCGATCCAATCTGTAAGAACGATGGCGGTGGCGGGGGTGGTGGAATGTAACCCAGGCATAGGGGACAAGCAGAGGAGTAAGTGGAAGAAGCCTAAGTCAGTATGTTGGGACAAGACTGTGCAGGCTCTTAAATTCCAGAGAGAAGAATTTGCACTTCATACGGCAAACAAGCACATGTCCTAGCCAAAGCCTAGGCAACGGTCAGCTCTCCCTCCCCAGTCTCCTAGCTTACACCTTGGGTATCTTCCTGCTCACACACTAAGTCTCACCTTCTCACACTCTAAATCTCCCAAGTGTGTGCTCTGTGCTGTGTGTGCTTAGCCATGTCCAACCCTTTGGGTCCCCATGGACCATAGCCTACCAGGCTCCTCTCTCCATCTCTCCTCTCTCCTAGGCAAGAATACTGGAGTGGGGTGCCATTCCCTCCTCCAGGGGATCTTCCTGACCCAGAGATTGAACTCGTGTCTCTTGCATCTTCTGAACTGGCAGGCGGATTCTTTACCACTAATCACACTCCAAGTATCTTCTAGCTCAGGATGGTTGGGAATTGTTTCTGTGGAGTCTTTTCAAGACTCAGTCCTTGCTGGAATCAATTGATCAGTCCCATTGTCCATCCAATCTCTCTAAGACTGCGGCTGAGACAGCAAACATCACCAAAAATGGAAGTTCCCTATCTAGGGCATAGAATGGATGCTACAAAGCAGATTCTCTGTTAAAGACTATATTTCTCAGCTTCTCTTACATCTATGAGGGGACGATGTGACTAATTGTCATCAACAAGGGTGATAATAGAACCAACAAATTTGATTGCTGTGTTGTTGTTGTTAGAAGTGGAAGTGTCTCCTCCATGGTCTCTTTAATCATCCACCAGCTGAGTAAGAGGCTCTGGCAGTGGGAAGAAATCAAAATACAAATGAAGGGCTCATGGAAGCCTGCCCGCGAATGCCTGCGTTGGACTATGAATGTCTGTTGCATTAAGGCTCTGAAATGTTGAAGCCGTTCATCACAGGAGTTGTATTATCCCAATACACACAGGGACCCAGTTGGAACCACTTAGAGCCCCAGGAATGGACTCATAATCAAGAAGCACCAAAAAGTGCCTGGCACAAAGAAGGATCTCCATAAACACTTGGTGGATGAATAAATCAAAATTCTCTGGGTTCTCAACACTTTGGAACAGGCTCTGGGTAAAAGACATGCTTTCCTCTCTGAGGGATAAGACCTCAAATTACACCCTAACTTTGGAGAAGGGTGGGCTTCCCTAGTAGGTCAGACAGTAAAGAATCTGCCTGAAATATAGGAGACTTGGGTTCAATCCCTGGGCAGGGAAGATTCCCCTGGAGAAGGGAATGGCTACCCACTCCAGTATTCTTGCCTGGAGAGTTCCATGGACAGAGCAGCCTGACGACTGGCTACAGTCCATGGGGTTGCAAACAGTCAGACACAACCGAGCAACTAACACTTTCACTTCCGCTTTGGAGAAGAGCATGAGTGAGGGATGAGGGAGGGTGAGTATAAACGGATACAGATATAAGAGTCTGAGGCACAAAAGTTTCAAGTATGATTCTGCAATGGTCTTGGTCCAACCTGGAGCACATTCTCTTTGCCAATAACTCCAGCTGCATCGCTGGTCTCCTGGCTGCCAGCTGCAGAGCCCAGTTCCCTCCATGAACACTGAGTGATGCCCACTTCATGCCAACCACTGAGGGTACATCAATAATAGACATGGTCCCTGTCCATGGAACATGAGGATGAGGGGTGGGGGAGCAAAACATAAACTCTAGAGGGGCTGAGACTGCTGAGTTGTGCTGAGAAGATGAAAAGAATATTAGTCCCACCACAAAACAACAAAAAGCCAGTCTAACTTCAAGATTATAACTTTTCATGAATCCATCAAAGAGCTGAGGTTTCAGAGCAGCTGTGTAGCCTGAAACCTACAAAAAGACGGGCCCTTCAGAGAAGAGATGTCAAGGGCACTCATTCATCTGTGGCATGGGTGGAAGACACAACAGGTGTAAGAATTCAGCTACCATTTCAAACACCTCACTGGAGATTGAGTGTGGGCTAGTCCGGGTGTTGCGGACCCAAGAGAAACTGCAGACTCAAGAGGAGGTCTCGTCTAGACTCTTCTCCAAGAACCTGTCCCAGGTGCTCTCAAGAAAGCTGGGTCAGGTGAGATAGTAGGAGAAAGGCCCCTCAGTGGTGTAGTCATGGAGATAGGGGAGCTGATGATACAGGAAGAAAACAGAAAGCCAGTCCAGAACCTTCTGTCCTGAGGTTAAGCCACTGGCAGAGAAAGGCAAGTCTTTTCACGCCAGAGAATCCATTATAAGTTGGGGGAGGGTATAAGATGAAAACCTCTGCTTCTGAGGAGGGGCAGGAAACCATCCTACATCTAAAGGATTAGAGGTCTCCTGTGCCCCCACACACCCCCGTGGGGCTGGGAGGGGGGCAGGAAATCTCTTTAGTTCAAGAACAGCATAAACTATGTGGCTTGCACCAACCTGATGAATCTCTTTCCAAACTGCCAGAATGGCATTACCAGCATCCCAGCCCTTTGGCAGAGCTGCTCTGCCTGCAGCCCAGCTGGACCAGCCTCGTGTGCAAAGTGACCTGGGGCTTTAGTGAAAGCCTCCCTCCAAGGCAATCAGAGGAAGCAGAAGGGAGATTCGGTGTTCTGCAGCTCCTTTCTCCTGAAAGGCAGCCCCATCAGAAAGCAGCAGAGAAGTCAACAGCAAAAGGCAATCCGACTTCTGGGCAACGTGAAGAATTCTTTAGCCAAATGGCTTCCAGGCTAATCAGACACCCCCACCTTCCAGCTTGGCAGATTGTGTTTGAGAAAGCAGATGGAAATACAGAAGCTCTGCCAGCTTCACCTCTGCCTTCTCTGGGAGGGGACAGGAGAGCTTTGACAAGTGCTAGGGCTGCTATGAAGCTGAAGTCAGCACTGAGAAATGCAAGCCCCCAAAGTCTGTCTCTCCACAATGGAGCAATTCTCAGTTAAATTTCAAGTTTTAGCCTTGATTTAACGGAATTCTTAACCTTAGGGAAAATTAATTTGAAATAATGGCGGAAAAGTTCTTTCCATTGTTTTCAATAAGATCACATTAACTTCTTTTCCAGCTAAACAGTAATTTCTTGCTCCATCTTTTTGAAACCTTTTGGGAGCTCTGTGCTTGTAAACGAAATATTAGGTATCTCCAGCTTCTTATGATCTCACCTGGAGATGATATGAGTCAGGAAATAAAACAAATTACTCTCCTGATGAGAATAACAGGTACCCTTCAAGCCTCCAGACCATAACTATGCATGTGAAACGGCTGCAGCAGAACCGGCTAGATGTGTGGACAAGCAGCAAATTATTGATTAAACCAGATTTCTGTCATTTGATGACACATTTTCTTCTAATTTTCCTACTTGCTTGGACCAAACCTCAGCATTTTACATGAACTCAAAGCCTACCGTGAATCTTTAAATCCTTAATAATAAATCCTAATCAATTTCTTTCACAGAAGAAAACCCAACACTCTTAATTTCTGTCAATTTCTTTCACAGAAGAAAACCCAACACTCTTAATTTCTGTGAAGCTGGGCAAGCACTGAAAGACTACCAGAAGCAGCTGAGAACATGGGCTTTGAATTCAGACAAGCCTAGGTTCGAGCCCTGGCTCAGCCATTAATTGACTGCTGTGATTTTTGGACAAATCTTGAATCTTGGTCACCTCACTTGGCAAATGAAGAATTCCCATTGTATAAGCCCCTGTGCTGTGCTTAGTCATGTCCGACTGTTTTTGACCCCATGGACTGTAGCCCACCAGGCTCCTCTGTCCATGGGGATTCTCCAAGGCAAGAATACTGGAGGGGGTTGCCATGCGCTCCTCCAGGGCATCTTCCCAACCTAGGGATCAAACCCAGGTCTCCCACATTGCAGGCAGATTCTTTACCATCTGAGCCACCAGGGAAGCCCCAGAATGCTGGAGTGGGTAGCTGATCCCTTCTCTAGGGGACCTTCCCCACCCAGGGATCGAACCAGGATCTCCTGCATTACAGGCAGATTCTTTACCAGCTGAGCTATCAGAGAAGCCCTACAAGCACCTAATAGCAGCTAAATGAAATTATGCAGCTGCAAGCATTCATCAGTGTTCCTGGACAGAATAAATGCGCAACCGCTGTCAGCTGTCATTGGAAGGAGAGAGGAACTACCACCAATGATGCTTCTTAAGGGGCCTGCACCCATCTCCTTAAAATAAGGCAGTCGGACCAGCTCATCTCCAGGGACCCCTCAGAGCTGACACATATGACTTGACTGCTGAGCCCCTGGCTTGGGATTCATTGAGCAGGTGATCCTAGTTCTCAAATTCTGATTCCCGTGGTAGGGGGTTTCTGCTGGAGCAGTTAGGGTCTGGCTGTGAAAACACTGGAAAGCTGTCATCTCCATCTGAGCTGGCCTAGAGATGTAGGGAGTTCTCTATCAGTGAAGGCATCTAAGGAGAAGCTTGACAACCACTTGCTGGGAAGAGGACAGAAAACAGGAGTCAAACTCCATGAAGTTTGGGGTCACCTCTGATGCAGAGCTCCAATAATTCTCCAGGCATCAGTCTTTGCTATTAGCACCAACTGGTCACCTAGAAAAGCTTCGAGTCAGTCAGCCTGTGTCTATTTGTCCATTCAGGCTTAGGGAAATATTGCTACCCACCAAACCCAAATCTGAGTCCCAGGGGCAGGAGGATGGTGGTGGACCAGATCAGATCTTTTCCAAATGAACCACTGTCTGTCGCTGGTGTGCTGGCTGCCTCACCCAGGAATTCAAAATGGAATTCCAGGCCTGGGACAGGGACACTGGAAAAAGGAGCCAGCAGCTGGGTTTGATAGAAGCTGAATAAAGCCATGAACTGCTGGGTAAAAGCCACAGAGGGCTGGGAGCTTCAACCACAAAAGTGAGTCTCTCTCCTCAGAAATGCTAAGACTTGAACTTGCTTATTTTATTGCCTAATTCGGTTGCTTATAAGTAATGAAACACCGAGTCCTGGGAGACAAGGAGGAACACCCACCAACACCATCCGCCGCTCCAGCCAAGGCCTCGGCTATCAGTGTGCCAGCCCACAGGCCCTGACTCTGGCTGTGGCCCTGCCCTCACAGTTTACTTCTCCACTGTGGCCCCTGGGAAGATCTCAGCACCTCTGGACTCTGATACCTGCCCCTGCCCACAATGCCTTTATGAAATTATGTTCTGTCCCTCACTCCTCCAAGCTCTCTGCAAAATTCCCTTCATGAATTCTCACTGCAATCACTTACCAATATCACCTCCTTTCTATTGATGAGAAAGCAGGCCCAGGAGGCTGAGGTGACTTGTTCAGGGCTGCACATGTGTTTTTCCCAGCTGCCGTCAGTGGAGTTTTGAATACTGGGCAGAAACAGCAGAATAAATACTGACTTTGGAATTGATAGTCCTAGGTTCAAATCCTGCTTATTAACTGTGTGATCTTAGGCACATTATTTAACCTCTCTGTGCCTCTGATTTTCTGATTATTAAATGGTGATGAAAAGAGAAATGAATTGACAATACTGCAGACAGGATTGAAATGAGATGATGGAGTGCAGAACTTAGCACCTGGGCATGGAAGGCTATCAGTGTCTTGGGTGCCTCCATCACTCAGATGCCCTGGGAACTGGCAGGGGAAATAAGGACTTTACAAGAGGAAAGGATGAAGAGCCCTGTCCCCTCTTCATCCTCTAGGCCAGCTGCTCCCCCTCCTCAGTGCTGCTCCCTGCTCTCCCATCAGACTTCAGAAGGGTAGTTTGAGGTCCAGCATCTGCCCACAATGAGGATTTTCAATCAAAAAGGAAAGCAAAGGAAGCTGAAGGGGGGAGCTTAGAGCTGCTAGTCCCCCAGAGAAGCAGCAGTAAAAGACTTCCTATGATGGCTGCCTTCCTGACAAATGCCCTTGGCTTCTGTAGCTCCTGCCTCTGCCAAGAGCCAGCCTTGGCCTGGGTGATACATTTTCCCTGAAAAATGACCTGAGCACAGCCTTTCCAGGGATTAATAATGACTGCTGGGGAGGGTTGACAGCCCAGCCAGCGTTGCATATCACCCCCAAATCTGCCCGCTTGCAGGCAATAAAATCTCCATCTTCCCTGGGAGTAGGACTTCAAGACTGCAGGGCAGGACTTCTGTAACTGTCCTAAGCAAGTTTCTTGAATTTCAGGAGATCTCTGGGCCCACTGGACCCCCAGTGCTCACCCCAACAATAGCTGGTTGTCGGCATGGCCCAGACACTGTGCTGGTTCTGGATGCAGGGGAGTTGGAGGGAGAGGGAAGATGGGTGATGATACAGGCTTCTGGGTCTCAGAATTCAACCCAGAGGCTGATCAGACAAATGCACGAGTAGCCATGAGACAGGCCAGGGGGTTAGAAATGTCATTAAGAGCTGAGAAATGGGAAACATCCCTTCTAACTCTAGAGATCCATCACAGAAGGTCTTGTGGAGAAAGTGAATTGGGGCTGGTAGAACTGGACCATGCTAGGATAGACTGGAAAGGGTCTCCAGGTTGCAGGAGCAAAGGGGCAGGAGTAGGCTGCGAAGGAGGGCGTGCTCCAGCTTGCCTGAGGAGTAGGTGCCTGAAGGGAGTTTGAGAGAGATGATGTTCCATTACCCGAAGGGCCTGAATGCCAGGCTAAAGCCTGGGGCTCTGCAGCAGCTCATCAGGGAGTTTGGGCTGCCCTGCATCAGAGGAGTACAGGCCATGTGTGGATTCCAGTGAATTCAAGTCTTGATCACAGTCCTGAGTTACTAAGTGCTGGCAGGTGACTTGGGCTGAGCACACTGTTACCAGTGGGAGCAGATAGGCCTGTGGGAACCTGGGATTCTTGTGTGAAGCCGGGGCATGTCTTCCTCCCCCGATCCCATCACGGTACCTTCCCCACCCCTCCAAGGTGAAGGGGTCCCTGCCCATCTCCCCCGGCTAGGGACAGCTGCACATAGTGGCATCCCCGGAGGGCTCAGAGCAAAAAGGACGGGCTCCAACCTGCTCCCTCCCTTCCCCAGTCAAGGGAAAAGTAAGCTGTGTTTTTTCATCCAGCTCCACTGACTGATTGACTTGTATAGGCCTCTGTGGCAGATAGCGCCCTTGTGTCCTCAGCCACCAGGTGCAAATGTTTAGTAACAGAAGGTTCTTATTTGCAGCAGGACCAGGCCAATGCTGGTGCCTCTCTCTCCAGTAGCCCTGGGACTTTGCTGCTCTGTCTAAACCCGAGGCGGAGGTGGCGGGAGACACGCGCCTGTCGGTGGTCAGAGGATCTGCTCACAGTAGAAGCTGCTCTGGGCTTGGTTATGCAAAGCCTTTTCCCAGATGGCATCATTTGGTCACCATTTGCAAGGGCAGCCTCTAAAGAGCACGCTGCTTCGGCTCTGCCTGCAGCACGCCTGGCAAATATTGACGCCAGCCTGCAGACAGTATCTACCATAGGCCAGAAGAGCCGAGGCTGCACAAACCACTTGAAACATGGCTCATATCTGTGCAGTCCTTGAGAGTTCCCTGTGCCCAAGCTCACAAGGGCAGGGCAGGATGCCCTGGGGTCAGCAAAGGCCCAAATAGGTGGGTGGGTCTAACTGGGATGTGATAATTAGTTTAATTCAATTCAAGGATTTATTGAGTGCCTGCAAGAACTGGATCCTACACTGAGCTTAGAGATAACCAGAAGCAGATCCTGTCTTCACAGGGTCCTGGTTAACAGTTTAGGAGAAAGAGTGGCAAAGAGGATGATAACACAGGCTTTGCGCCCATGCTGTCTCTTCTCTCTGAAATTCACTCATCTGTTCACCTAATTATCTCTTAATGCTCTTCCTTCAGCTTTCAGCTCTTTGGGATTTCCTTGGTGAAGTCTTCCCTGCCTTCCACTCAGGCAAATTCCCCGATCATATACCCACATTGCCCCATGTTCTGCTCCTCAGCAGCAACTGATACTGTTGAAATCTTAATTACCACTGTGATTGTTTTATTCACATTGTGTCAGCAAGACTGGGAGGTCTGTTTCCTTCATCACTGTATGCTGAGTGCTTATCACTCTGCCTGAAATTTAAATATTTCTTAGATATTCTCAAATTCATATAAATGCTGTTGTAATACAAATTCTTTTGAAAGTGTTAGAGCTTTGTGTAGCTTTTTGTAAATATGTATATTCTAATAAACTGATACTAAAAATAAAACTGCTCTTGGCAAGGTAGCAGTGATCAGTGGCATGAAGTGCACGAGATCTTTATTCCCTGCCCAGGAATTGAACCTGGGATAAAAAACTAGGAATCCTAGCCACTAGACCAGCAAGGGCTAGAGGGTAGAAGCTTTTCCCCCTAGATCTTTGCCCCAAGTGGAAAATGCATTTATCACAGAGGCAGAAACTGTAAATGCAGGTACAAAGTTTATTACTAGAGACACAACACAACAAATTATGTTGTGTTTGTCCTCTGAAATGGGAGGGAGAGGACACAGAGGAATGGTTTAGTTAAGATAGAAACCAGGCAGAGACACACATCAGGAGAGAAAGGGTGTGGGTGTCCCCTCTGTTGAGGAGGAGCCAGTAAAAGGCAGTTAAGTCATTCACATAGGTCAGTTCTTCCTGGTCTGTCTTCCTATCTGGTTTCTTTTTCCACGCTTGAGCTACCCTGGAACCCTTCCCTGGGTGTGTATGCACCTCTCAGCCAAGATGGAGCTCAAAGTGAAGGCTCCTGGGAGGAGCAAGAATTATTATGGCCAGTGTTATCCCTTGACTTATGACCCACAAGGATTCGTTCTGTGCATGTGTAGTCTCTTCCTTGTCCCAAAAAGTCGGGGGAGGAGGGAGTGGAGGCTCCTTAATCCTTTACTCAAATAGGGTTTTGGCCTTCTTTGTTCTTGCCATGACTATCACCTTGACTATTACCATGACTATTACCATAAGGTGTTTACAAGAGACAAACACCGGCTCTTTACCCTGTTTCTGTTACTTCCATTACAGAGGACAAACAGGAGGCTGATTGTAAATGCCTTAACTGGAGCCCACCTCTCTCTTTTCTCAGGAAATGCTAACAGTTGTAAGTATCCAGCCTGAAACCCACTTCTTCGTGCCTCATGAAATGTAAACAGGAGGCCAGTTGTAAACATCTAATCTGGAGCCCATCTATCTCCTGCATCAGAGCTACAATCACAAGGAGGCGGGCCTCAGACGAGGTGGTGGGAGACCCTAGAGCAGGGACAAGCCGCCCATGTGCCTGTGGTCCCATAGAGAAGAAAGAGTTTGGTGCAAAATTACCTATTCTCTGCCTGATGACACTTTTCCTTTGGTCTGTCTGTATTCCCATCTCTCTGCCTCATTTCTGTTTGCCCAGTCCTCTCTTTCCCCCAGTTTGGACTTGAGGACAACCAGAACCGCACCCACTGGGTTATCAACATTGTTCTAATGAACCAGCATCATTGGCATAAAGTGCCCATTTCCATTTAACCCCCACTTGAGCCCAATCATCCTTGTATCAATAGATTTGGGCTGGAGTCACTTTTTTTATCCGCTTTCTTTGTTCCGGGCTAGAACAGTAAAACAGGGAGGACTCAAGATGATTTGCTAACCAGTCTCTTCATTTGAAAGGCAGAGCAATTGTAGCCAGGGAGGGGCTTGAATTGTTAGGTTACTCCCAGTGCAGAGTATGGGGTCTCCTGACTCCCCTCCCGGCCTCTCTCAATTCTACCTGAAAAGACACTTCTCAAACCCTCACTGAATTTCCGTTTTCACAGTACTCAAGGTCTCTGGTCAATTTAATTTGGGACTTTGTGCAAGTTTCCATCTGAAGAAATAAATACCTATTTATTGTCATTCTTCTCATTTGAGTACGTTACTGTTTTGACAGCAGTTGGGGAAGAAATTTCTGACCCCACAACTGTCTTTACAATTACAGAGCCTTTTAATTCTCCTGTACACTTTCCCCATAATCCACCATGTAGCTTTCCCTCTGGAGGGGAACTTGGTCCTGTCAGGTCCTGCTTTCCATCTTGGACGTCCCATCTTTACCATTTGCAGAAAAGGCAGAGAATGATCTGACTCCTTGATTGAGATCAAATAAGTGGGTGTTTCAGGCAGGTGGTGGTAGGAGAAGAGCTGGAGGAAGGAAGCGTGGAAGAGGAAGAATCAAGCAGAACCGAGAGGGGTCCACACTAGAGTGGCCCCATCACTGTAGGGCGCGGGCCAGCAAGCCAGGATCTGCAGGGCTCTCCAGAGGCCTGGGCTGTGAGGAGTAGGGGCCTTCTGGGCCAGATGACTGGCACAGGGTCCATGCTTCCCTGGAACCCCAGCAAGGCTGGGAAGATATGCGAGGAGTAGTGCTGGTCTAAGGGGATAGGGGAGCTGGCCTGAAACCTGGCTGGAAACTCACTCTAACCACTTCTCGCCTCCCCTCTCCCTCACTTTCCGTAATTTCTCATTCATCTATTTTCTCACATGCCTTTTGCTTTTCTAGTCTCTCTCTCATCAATCACCTCTTCTATTTATTTCAACTCCATCTATAACTTATATTTATCCGTTTTTCTCTCTTGACATCCATCTCTATTTATGGGTCTATGGTGCTGAAATCCAAACAGATAACAAATGGCCTCAATTCAGAGCAGAGGCCTTCTGCCAAGTTTCTTCTTGGCCTCTGAGGTGACCTCTAACAGGGCCCATATCCCATCTATTTGTATTGTCTCATCTCACCATCTCAGTGGTATTTGATTTTTCATGGTGGATTTGTCTTGTTTCCTCTGTTTTCTTGCAAGTATCCTAAGGAACAGGCCACAGCCTCTGGAGTACACTCTCCTCATAGCCCCTGCTGCAGTATGGGTCATGAAATGGGCGTGGAACCTCTCCACACACACCCCCTCCCCCTATGCCCACAGGCTTCCAGCTTTCAGCGCCCAGTGGAATCCCTTCAGCTTGATGATGGCACAACCAAAGGAGACCTGAGCAATCTTTCAATTGAGTTCAGTCGCTCAGTCGTGTCCAACTCTTTGTGACCCCATGAATCACAGAACGCCAGGCCTCCCTGTCCATCACCAACTCCTGGAGTTCACTCAGACTCACATCCATCGAGTCAGTGATGCCATCAAGCCATCTCATCCTCTGTCATCCCCTTCTCCTCCTGCCCCGAATCCCTCCCAGCATCAGAGTCTTTTCCAATGAGTCAACTCTTCGCATGAGGTGGCCAAAGTACTGGAGTTTCAGCTTTAGCATCATTCCCTCCAAAGAAATCCCAGGGCTGATCTCCTTCAGGATGGACTGGTTGGATCTCCTTGAAGTCCAAGGGACTCTCAAGAGTCTTCTCCAACACCACAGTTCAAAAGCATCAATTCTTCAGCACTCAGCTTTCTTCACAGTCCAACTTTCACATCCATACATTACCACTGGAAAAACCATAGCCTTGACTAGATGGACCTTTGTTGGCAAAGTAATGTCTCTGCTTTTCAATATGCTGTCCAGGTTGGTCATAACTTTCCTTCCAAAGATTAAGCATCTTTTAGTCTCAGTCTTTACCCCCTACCAATATCCATTGTTTACCTCAAATAAATATACTCTAAAAAGAACATCCATTTGGCAAGTATCAGTTAGGTTCAGTTCAGTTCATTTGCTCAGTTGTGTCCGACTCTTTGTGACCCCATTTACTGCAGCATGCCAGGCTTCCCTGTCCATCACCAACTCCCGGAGTTTACTCAAATTCATGTCCATCAGGTTGGTGATGCCATCCAACTATCTCATCCTCTGTCATCCCCTTCTCCTGCCTTCACTCTTTCCCAGCATCAGGGTCTTTTCCAGTGAGTCAGTTCTTCATATCAGATGGCCAAAGTATTGGACTTTCAGCTTCAACATCAGTCCTTCCAATGAATATTCAGGACTGATTTCCTTTAGGATGGACTGGCTGGATCTCCTTGCTGTCCAAGGGACTCTCAAGAGTCTTCTCCAACACCACAGTTCAAAAGCATCCATACATGACTACTGGAAAAATCATAGATTTGACTAGATGGATCTTTGTTGGCAAAGTAATGTCTCTGATTTTTAATATGCTGTCTAGGTTGGTCATAGCTTTTCTTCCAAGGAGCAAGCATCTTTTAATTTCATTGGAAAGTATCAGTTCAAGACAAATCACTGGACATTCACGATGGTTTTCCACCCCAAATCTTTCCAACATAGAAATTCTGGACAGGCCTCTGGTCTAGGAATTGCCTTCCCCCCACCCCATACTTCTACTAGTCATGTTGTTTATGTACTCACCAAAAAAATAAAAACAAAAAACAATTTGAGTTATGATTAAGTGTCAGGCACTTAGCTAGGAGCCAGTAAAACAGAGGAGATGACCATACAGGCCTTGTCCTCAAGGAGGGGATGGCCTAGCAAAGCAGAATGACAGGGGCACAGACACATTTCAGTAGACATTCATTTAAACATATATTTTATTGAGCACACACTGTGTGTCTGGGTCTGTGACAGGTGCTGGGGTGACAGCAGGGAACAACAGAATATTACATGAATAGAAGAGAACCCTGATAGAAGTACTTACTTACCATGTAAACCAATTGATGTGGGGGTAGGGGGCATTCCTCTTTGTCTATTGAAAGCATTCGTGAGCTATTTTGTTTAACAAACATTTAGTATATGTGTGATGCGATTTTGCATTTCTAGCCTAATGATTATTCTAGACCATCACCTAATTTCGATATGTAATACTTGCTGATTTCATTATATATAATTAACCAATGTGCTTTGAATCATGAGTTTTTAATATGCTCTACATTTGTTAGTCCTTAGAAATCTTGAAGAAGAAACTCTCATGTTTATATAATATGATGATGTGGAAATAAGTATCCTGCAAATATAAGAGAGGTGGAGGAAAAGACTTTTCCTCTGTCTTGGTCCAGGGGGCTCTTGCTGGGTCCTGTCCTTTGGAGATGCTAGAATAAACCTTATTAGTCCAGCAGACCTCCATCCAGGAAGATTAAGGGGGAACCAGAAAGACCCTTGGTGGATGAGATATACAGTCTCTTCCCTCCTCATACTCATACTTGACGTCTCCTGACAAAATGACTGACCTGGGCAAGTCTAGGTGCCGAGCTTGCAGCCTGTCCCTGCACAGAGGAGGGCTGTCAGAAGTCTTCCTGGAGTATCTGCCTGATGAGGAGGAAGCAGCGCCTGTCTCCCTCCCCCTCGTTGATCTGGGTCAACCCCAGCTGATCAGAGCTCAGATATGTGAGAACAGCCTTTCTTTCTGCACCAGAAAAGAAGCCCCATGGGGGTCAGTTTGCTGTGTCCCATGTGGGTGTGCACCCTGTGGTGGTGGTTGGGCTTTCTTTAGCCTCTCTCTTTCCCTCTCTCAGATAGTTTGGTTTGGATTCTCATGACACTCACAATCAATATACCCCCTGATTCTCAAGGCAGCCAAGAGAGCCACACAGAAAGAAGGATGAGCTACACCATGCTGGATGGGGAAGGAAGCTGACGTTGGCCTTGGACCCTCGTCACAGGTGGCTTAGTTGCTAAGTCATGTCTGATTCTTGCAACCCTATGGACTGTAGCCTGCCAGGCTCTTCTGTCCTTGGGATTTCCCAGGCAAAAACACTAGAATGGGTCACCATTTGCTTCTCCAGGGGATCTCCCTGACACAGAGATCAAGTCCACATCTCCTGTGGTGGTGGATTCTTTACCACTGAGCCACCTGAGAAGCCCTTTGGAACTCAGCTACTCACAGTTAAATGCTTTAGAAGGAAAAAAACATCACGTCATCTACTCATCTATGATGTTTGCTCTAAGGCAGAGTGTGTGGGGTGTAGGTTTCTGGCTCTGTGGCAAGTCATGTCCTTGCAAGGACTGTGGCGTGATTATGTGGAAGCTGCCTTTATAAATGGCTCGTGGTCATGGCCCTGGGAGAGAACGGCGTCTGCCTGGGTGTCTGGGCTGGAGAATCCATCAGGGCTGTGCCATGATGCCCGTGGCTGAGAATGCGCCATTACGTCATGGCCCTGGGTACCCTCCACACTGCCTGCTGGGCGGCTGGCCAGAAGGTCACTGGCTGAGCTGGAAATCTGCATGTCCCAGGCGTGTTGAGTGGGAAAGCTGCTATATGCTGGCTTGCCCCTTTGGGGCCTGCTAGTGGCCAAGAGATTCAGAGGTCTTAGTTCACAGTAATTTTCCCAGCCTCCTAATGCTCCTAGGAAGGTGTATTCTGGATCACATTGTCTCTCTCCTGGCAGCCGGCCCTCTCTCCTGTTTGATCCCTGACTCACAGTGTGACCCAGATAATCCTCAGCATCCAGCTGGCAAAGTGGGAAAGAGGGCACCCTACCCTTGACCTTGTGGTTCCCACAGTAGCAATGGAATGGAGGGCTCAGGACCCAGAATCCCTCAGCTTTCGGACAAGACTCTGAGCTCAGTACACAGGTCCAATCTCTGCTCCCAAAGATTCCCAGAGGAATCTCAGGATGGAGGATCTAATGGGGATCTGGCTTGTTCTCTCTCACAAGCCATTCAGTGCCCTCTCTAATGACATCTGCCATTTATTCAATACTAAATGCCAGGCACTGCGCTGGCTGGTTCTTCTAGGGAGAGTTGTACTTGTAATGACATGATAAGCTAGCAATTATTAATCCTGCTTTCAGAGGAGGGAAATAGGGACTCAGAGAGGTTAAGGTATTTGCCTTGCTCACTGCCACACTATCACTAAAAAGCATTGGCAAGTGTTAGGCTCCATAGTTATCCAATTCCAAATTCCATGTTTTCTTTTTTGTGTGTGCTGTCTCTCTATGCAGTTCCCCCAAATATTGGTCTAGAATACAAACTAACAATTTAGTTCTTCCAGTGGATTCTCTTATCACTATCAGTAATCTGCTTTAAAATCTGTGTT
Source organism: Ovis aries (assembly GCF_016772045.2). Lineage (NCBI taxonomy): Eukaryota > Metazoa > Chordata > Mammalia > Artiodactyla > Bovidae > Ovis > Ovis aries. The sequence goes on along the minus strand of NC_056054.1, from coordinate 193,445,121 downwards.
GATTTCCCCGCTTCAATCTTTCAATTTTATTACATATATATTTTAATAATTTCAAGGTCTATAACATTTGTACTCTGTGCTTTAAGTGTTCCACATGTTGTTGAGAAGGTAATTCTAAAGGCTGACAACCAACATTAAACTACAGAACTTCCAAAAACTGCCTGGACGCAGGAACCCCAGGTAACGCTGGTGTGCATGTAAGGTTGGGAATAATTAGAGACGGTCTCAAAGGTTTTGCTTTTGTAACTGTGGTTCATGAACCAGCAGTATCAGCATCACCTGGGAACTTATTAAAACTGCAGAATCTTGGGACTCTTCCCAGATGTTCTGAATCAGAATCTGCATTTAAACAAGATCGGCAGTGACTTAAAAGTAAAGTTTGAGGAGAACTGCTTTATGTGTGAGCCTAAGGCAGAGTATTGTATTTGGGTGTGACTCAAGAGTCTAACACATCGAACTTGAAGCCCAGCTCTGTCACCTAACTAATTCATGAGCGCATTAGCCTTAGAGCAACGTGGCTTTAGAGCGTTTAGCGCAGTGCCTGGCTGGTGGCAGAAGCTGAAGAAATGTTATTCCCTCCCTCGTTTACTTCTTCAAATAGTCTTTCCCAGGTTTGAGATTCTTTGGCAGGAATGTTTCTCCTATGCCTCTCCATTTCTCTCCTGTCTGTAAAGCATCTGATTAATCACATTCTTTGATCTTTCCCTTCTCTGGTACTATCAGAGCTGCACCATCAAGTCACTCTTCCTAGTACTGTCTTAAATGATGGTTCCTGGTCTTCCTTGTAATTTAATAGCAAAATGCTTTTGATATGCAAGCTTCTTTGAAGTCAACCCAATCTATATTCCAAAGTTAAAAAGCTGTTCTGCACCATGGCCCTTTCTTATATGAACCCGGAGTGTCAGTTGAAAAGACAGCTGCACTCTCTGCTCTACTAGTTCCATTTTCTCTGGTTCCATTTGGAGTTTTCTGGAAAAACATGGGAAATTGTTTTTCCAGGTGCGGGATGAGGACCCCGCATCCTGTGGTTAGGATTCACTTCAAGGGCACTTTTTATTCACCACCAAATTTATGGAGTTGTGACACTCCACAGGACTTTCTAATTTTTCCTCACTATCCAACCCCCACGATCACCACCTAAAGCCTAGGTTAGAGGTAGGGATGTCTGTCTGTTCCACAAACAAGGAAACAAATGCAGAGAGGCTGGGACAATTTCCAGAGAACACACACCCACAGTCTCGATCCTACGTCTTCTTAACCAGATGCAGTGTCCCAAGAAAACTAGAGGAAATCCTGCCTCCAGCAGCTGCTAACCATCAAATCTGGAGTTAATTAACCAGCTAGCATCCCTTCCCCAAAGAGTCAGGCACTTTAGAAATCAGCATCTGTAGTTGGTTAAAGCAAACTATCAGGCGCCCCCCGCCCCCCTCCGGAAAAGCTATTACTCTCTCCCCATCTCTCTCTCTCCCCATCTCTCTCTCTCCCTCTCCCTCTGCTCTCCTCCTCGTACTGCCTCAGGGACATGCCTTTTGTCAACCCATGCACCTGAGAGCTTGGCTCATAGGGGGGAAACCAGAGCCCAGGGATGCTGAAAAGTTTATGCACATGTATGCTCATCTCAGGCCTGCTCTCTGTTTACCTCTGTCTCTGCTTGTCTTTCTCTTGTATACACACAGAAGAATACCCTAGGACTTCTCTCGGTGGCTCTTGGGTGGGACTAGAGGGCTTCCCTATTGGCAGAAGTGAAATTACAAGAAGCGATTGCACTGCTGTACTGGAGCCATGCTCTTAAGACTGGTATGGTCATGCACATCTCCTGGGAGGGTCTCATTAAATAAATGTCAGATTCTGATTCAGTAGGTCTGGGTGGGATCTGAGAGTCTGCATTTTGAATAAGCTCGCTGGTGATGCTGAAGCTTCAGATCTATGAGCCACACTTTTCATGGCAAAAGATCTAAATGACTGCCCCATCTTCTGGGGGTCTTAGGGGACTACTGGACCAGGCAGAAGTAGACAGGGATGGAGGGTCTGCAGGGGTGCTGCCTGCTGAGGATGGTCACCTAGGGGGCCTGTGTCCTCTCATGATTCTGCTGCTATGTCTAACTGGTCAATTTCAAAGATAGTTACTCAAGGAATGGTATTAATCTTATTTATTCAATAGACCATATCAGTGACTCAAAGGAAAAACCACATGCACATATCAATGTGTAATATTAAGATATTTAATAAAATTCACATCAATTCCTGAAAAAGAAAAAAAAATTCCCTTTATATGATAAAGATATCTTTCTTCAACCAGCTTCTCACATAATGCTTAAAGCCAAGACCCTTAGAAGAAATCTTATTAAATCAAGGCGAAGAATGTCAACTATTGTCAGTGCTATTTATCATTCGTTTAAAATTGGGGGCCAAGGCATATGAACGAGAGATTAGAAGTGCAGCTATAGAAAAGAGACAGTTACCATAATTTGCAGATTGTGTAATTGTTGACTCAGAAATCCAAGATTCAGTTGAAAGTTTTTAACATTAATGCTGCTAAGTGACTTCAGTCGTGTCTGACTTTGTGTGACCCCATAGACGGCAGCCCACCAGGCTCCCCCGTCCCTGGGATTCTCCAGGCAAGAACACTGGAGTGGGTTGCCATTGCCTTCTCCAATGCGTGAAAGTGAAGTCGCTCAGTCGTATCTGACTCTTAGCGACCCCATGGACTGCAGCCTACCAGGCTCCTCCGTCCATGGAATTTTCCAGGCTCAAAAATGTGATGCATGTGAAGAAAACACAAAAAGTCATAACTTTCATACATACATAGCCAACAATCAGTTAGGAAGTACTTTGAGGAAAGTTCCTTTCCATATGATAACAAACAAGAGAAATATGTAGAAATCAACTTAATAATGAATGTGCAAGCCATCAGTAAAACATAAAACATCACATAGAGCTGTAAATGACTTGGATACATGGTGAAACATACCCTGGTCCTCAATGAGAAGATTAAATATTCCTTCACTGTTGATCATATCTGGGGTGAAGCATAAAAACACTGACACAAAGTGCTGAATGTAGCGTAGCTTGTTGGCAGAGGGCTTCACTGTAAGGTAATCCGGCCAGGAGAAGGCAGTGGCAGCCCACTCCAGCACTCTTGCCTGGGGAATCCCATGGATGGAGGAGCCTGGTGGGCTGCAGTCCATGGGGTCACTAAGAGTCGGACACGACTGAGCGACTTCACTTTCACTTTTCACTTTCATGCATTGGAGAAGGACATGGCAACCCACTCCAGTGTTCTTGCCTGGAGAATCTCAGGGAAGGGGGAGCCTGGTGGGCTGCTGTCTATGGGGTCACACAGAGTCTGACACGACTGAAGCGACTTAGTAGCAGGCCCTGGAGAAGATTTACCAGCCTCCGGCCTAGAGTATATTCACTTGGCTGTCCATGTGCTGGAAGCTGGGTGTCTCAACAGACATCATCTAATAGCTCAGATGGTAAAGAATATGCCTGCCATGGAGGAGACCCAGATTCGATCCCTGGGTTGGGAAGAGACCCTGGAGAAGGCAAGGGCATCCCGCTCCAGTATTCTTGCCTGAAGAATCCCATGGACAGAGGAGCCTGGCGGGCTACAGTCCATGTGGTCACAAAGAGTCGGACACAACTGGGCGACTAACACTATCCTACTACTAAACTTTCACAAACTCCTGTTTTCAGGTCAGCACCCTTGCCATCATCAGGGGTAGGGTGCCCCAATCCAGCACCCTCTGTGTAACCCTTTCCTGAGGTAGAACAGCAGTCTCAGAAAGGGTACAGAGTATGTCTCTGCATGGAGTGGTGGGAGATGGTCTTAGGATCTATCTGCTTTTTAAATCAACTTCCAACCAGTCCTCCTCTTTTGAATGCTACTTTGCTCTCACTTACAGACCAGGTGCCCTGTTCCGGATTATCACACAGAAACAACCCCAAACTGGGTTGTTTTGCAAATTTCCCCACTTCTGACTTAGTATTCGCTTCTAATGTATCTGCTTCTAACTGCTGCTCAGCTTCCAAATTTTGTTGCTGTTGTTTCCTCTCCTTGTTGTTTATGCATTTTTGCTTTTTAAAAAATGCCATATGTCATTTTGAATGTTACCAGATAGCAATCAACTCAGGAGCCCAGATAGTAGGAAAAAAAAAAAAAAAACCCTAGTATTGACTGCATATGTTACAGTGCAAATCCATTTCCAAGAAAATGGCAGGGGATCTGAGGAGAAGAGCACCCAGTTTAGGGCATAAGGGAGTGGGGCGTGGGATTCCTTTTTGGTTTATCTCCGTGTAGCAACTTAATGCTAAGTATCAGAAGCCCTGAAAGGATTAAAACTCTTTAACTCAGTAATCCCACCATCTGAATCTATCCTAACAAATGATTGAAAATCTGAAGAGGTACAAACTATTAGGTATAAAATAAGCTGCAAGGATATATTGTAGAATTTGAGGAATATAGCCAATATTTTATAATAACTATAAATGGGGTATAACCATTACAAACTGTGAATCACTATATTGCACACCTGTAATTTATATAATATTGTACAACTATACTATAATTAAAAATAATAATAAATAAAATAAAACCTTGAGTGAACTTTACAAACAAAGATGTTCATCAAACCATATTTATGATCATGAAAAAGTGGAGATAATTTAAATGTTCAACAGTAGGGGAATATTCAAGGGGCTTACAAAACATCCACTTGGTGAAATATATGATACAGTCATTTAAAGAAAAGGTTTATTGAGAGTAATAATGGAAAATACGTACACTAAACAAAAAAATCAAGATAAAATTAAATATGATTGTCTTCAAAAATACATAAAATAAAAAATTTTAAACCTTTTCCAGGAAAGGAGTGAAAAGAAATATCCCAAAATGTTAACACTGGGTAAAGTTCCACTTTTGTGCTTCTTTCTACTTTTCTGTAATGAGCAACTATTTTCTTTAGTAACAGCTTTATTGAGATATAATTCACCTACCACAAAATTCACTCATTAGAAGTATACAACTTGATGATTTTTAGCTATTCACAGGTATGTGTACCCAACAACACAGTCAATTTTAGGACATTTTCATCCAATCAAAAAAAAATGTTGTACACTTAAGCTATCACTCTCCAACCCCTACTTTCAGCCCTAAGCAGCCAGAAATCTGCTACTTCTGTATAGATTTGCCTATTCTGGACTGGAATCAATATAATGTGTGGTCTTTTGGACTGGTTTTTAAGGTACATCCAAGTTGTAACATGAATCAGCACTTCATTTCTTTTTATGGCTGAATACTAGTCCATGTATAGATGCATCTTATTTTGCTTATCCATTCATCAGTTGAAAGACATTTGGATTGTTTCTACCTTTTGACTACTATGAATAACGATGCTATAAACATTCATACACAAGTTTTCACATGGACATATGTTTTCATTCCTCTTGGGTATATACCTAAGGAATAGAATGGCTGGGTCCTATAGTAACCCTATGTGACATTTCCACTTGAGGAAATGTCAGTCCGTTTTCCAAAATGACTGCCCAACTTTACATTCCCACTAGTAACCTATCAGAGTTCCAGTTTCTCCACATTCTCACCAACACTTGGTATTACCTGTCTTTTCAATTATAGTCATCCTGGTGAGATCAAATTCGTGGTTTAGATTTTCTTCTTCCTAATGGTTAATTACATTGACCATCTTTTCATGCTTATTGGCCATTTGGATATCTTTTGGGAGGGGGGATGTCTGTTTAGGTCCTTTGCCTCCTTTTGCTTTGTATTGTCTTCTTATTCTTAAGTTGTATTTCCTCCTGCTTTGATGTCATTTCCCACTCGACATTTTTTGTAGACATTCCTTTGATCTCTCAACGAATCGTCATCCTAGGTCAAATTTCCACATGCTTTCCAGGCATTTTTCTTTTAAAACATCATTCTCCAGGCAGGAACTAACTGCGGAGGACATTTGTCTGGTAATTGCTGTTGTTTTGACGGCCTGGCATCTGGAACACTTCCCCCATGCTTGTGAATTTACCACCTAATGAGTCACGATAGGAAGCAGAACCCTTCTCCACTGTGGAGCCAAGAAGGCTAGATTTGTGTTTTTCCAGCCTCCCTTGTAGCAAGGACAGGAGTACATGATTTGGACTCAGCCAATCAGATTCAAGTGTCCCAGACATGAGCCAGAATCTGATGATGAAAAGCAATAGGGTCAACAGAAACAGCATTCTGGTGAAGGCAGAATCTGTGGCTGCGATCACCAGTGCTGGGGAAGGGGAGGCAGCAGTAGAGCACAGCCCACAGCCACGCATGCTCAGCAGCCTGGGGTGGTGATGGTGGTGGGCCAGGAGGGATGCCAGCTGAAGCTCTGTGTTTCCCAGCAGATGTGACAAGCATCTTCCCCAGACTGGTTCTGGGCTGCAGTTTGGCTGTGAAACTGAGCATGCCAGTCTTCTCTGTTCTGGCCTACTTTTTAAGCTCAGAAGTCTCTTTTTTGGATTAAATTAACAAAATGGCTTTCCACTGTTGCAACAGAGAAGCTTGATTAATAACTACTAAATGCTGAGTGTGAAGGCCATGGATTAACAGCTCAGCATCTCAGGTCTGGCCAGGACACAAGTGGCCCCAGTCATCCAGATAGCACCATGAATCTCCCCCTCAAGGGCCTTGAATCTTCTCCAATTCCTCAGACACAGTAATCTAGTAAAACCCTTGCTTAGCCCATTACTGCACACCATAAGCCTGTGTTGTCCAAGCTCTTAGATTCTTTACGCTGAAGCAACTCCCTATCCCCAGTCGGGAAAAGCCTCCTTACCCAGAAAAAATATTTATAAAACTTCTAACCACTGCCAACACTCCTAAGAAAAAATGTCAACAATGATTAAGCATGTCTTATTCTGTACTCAAGTAGTTATATGAATTGGCAAGCAAAACTGTAACTAATAGTCAAATCAATCAACGAATATGTATTTCTTTTTTTTAGAAATGGACCAGTTTAGCAAATGCTCTAGAACTGACAAATCATCCTGTTTTACCCAACAACTGCACCCCAGCCACCTCACTCCTGTACACATACCTAACATTTTGTGATCATTTGCAAAATGAACAAACAGGACACAATTTTTTTGCATCCACTATCGAGATTCTAACAAGGCCGAGTGTGACTATGTCCTTTGGAGATGCACCATAAAGTTGGATTTTGCTTGCTCCAGGACCCCCACTCATCCTACCCCCCTCACAGGTGCTCTCAGGGCCCCTCTTAGCAGGCTAGCAGTTGGCACAACTCCACACATTTTCTTCCAAGATCAGTTGCTATAAATGGGTGCTGCTGTCTCACTCACCTCCTTTTCACTCTGGCCCTTTCTGGCACCTGGTCATCCTGCCCAGATTCAGGTCTTCAACACCTTTGCAAATAATCTCCCAAGCATCCCCTGGGAATCTTAAACATCAACCCTTTTCTTCCTGCGAAGGAAAAAGACTCTCAAGGCTTCTAAACGCTTCAAAGTGGCTCCAATGATCATCACCAAAATGTCTTCTGCAGTAAATTTGTCCAACAATATCCTTTGGAAGTTAAACAACAAATTCACTTCGGCCAAGCTGACACCATGCACATTCACCCTGGCAGCTGCAATAACACCAGGACCATTCAGGGTCTGGGTCCCAGTGCCACTCTCTAAACACAGTGTCTGCCCTCATCCCCAGGACTCTGACTTAGACTCCAGCTCTCCCGTCTCCATCCAAAAGGTGAGCCTTGGTCAGCCCAGCAGATGCCGGTTCACAGAAGGCTAAGCAACCAATTCACTGGGAGCCAATTCACAGAACTCAACTTGCCAAGCAAACTTTTCGCCAAATTAATCTAATTTGACTTATTGGAATGTTCAATGTGAATATTTAGCATCACTCATGGGAATGTTAGATTTTAGTAACTGATGATAAGGACATAGAAAAGCATATTCCAATGACAACAATCAAATATCGGCTTTTCTATTGGGATTTTTTAGTAGTCACGGACATTTTGGATGATGTTTATGTTAACATCAACTTCTTTCAAACACTCTTAAATTTGAACTACCATCCACTGGATGGATCCATCTCTAAAACCGTTCAGAGCCTCAAGGTACCCAGAATATATGTCCTCATGCCTCATCTCTATGGGTCTGCCTTTTCAGCACCTGTGCCCCCTGGCTCTGTCAAGGTGGAAGGGGTGGCTTGGCAACAGTTGTCCAATATTGCTGGCTCTGGTAGGGCCCAGTGGTCTTCACTGATGGGAAAGAAAACTCAAGATGCTGGACCGTAGCTGGGCTCTGCCTACCAGCTGGTAGAGCTAGTGCCTCACCCTTTAGGGGAACAGGGGTTGAAGGGTACGGCAACTTACCAGACCCTTCCCTTGCCACCTTCCACTGGAGAGGCTGGAACTAGTCAATACAGTAAATCTCCTACATACAAATGAGTTCCTATTTCTGAGAGCCCATTCATAAGTCCAATTTGTTCTTAAGACTGACAAAGTTAGCCTAGGTACTCAACTAACACTATCGGCTATATAGTACTGTACTGGAAATAGGTTTATAATACTTTTCACACAAATAATACATAAAAAACAAATACATACCAAACTGAAGAAAACACTTTAAATCTTACAGGGCAGTACCTTGAAAAGCACAGTAGTACCATACACCAGCTGGCTTGCAGGGGCTAGCATGAGTGAACGGGCAAGAAGAGTCACTGACTGGAGGAGGGAGAGGAGGTGGGAGATGGTAGAGCTGAAGGATCGCCAGCAATAGGAGACAGGACAAACTGCCATTTCCTTCACACCTGAGGCTGATGGAACACAAGTCCCCATCTTTGAAAGTTCGCAACTTGGAAATTCATATGTAGGGGACTTACTGTACTTCCTTTCCCAGCTGCCCTTTCATCCAGGGGCGGCCATGCGACCAGCCCTGCCCTCAGTAGATAACCACACAGAGATCTACAAACGGGGTTCTGCAAAGTGATATTCAGGAGCTGGTGGCAATGAGAGCAACCTCCGTGGATACAGAAAGAAGGTGGAGTGTGTTGTCTGCAGAGAATTTTAAATTCTGATAGCACTGATGAGAGGTCAGTCTGCCTTTTCCTTTCACCAGACACTGGCAGTTTTGAACAATGTCAGTGATGTAACACTCTCACAGCTGGGGCAGATCACTCGTCTTACCACCTCCACATCCTCCTCCAACCTGGAAGGGCTCCTGAATGACTAGAGGAGGTGAATCCATACACACCTTCAGGCTGTGCCAATCACTCAGGTCCGCATTCAGGGAGAGTGCAGACCTCCCCTTCAGTCAGCCATGTCTTTATTAAAGCAGCCTCGTCAGTGAGCATGGGCTTCCCTGGTGGCTCAGATGGTAAAGACTGCCTGCAATGAGGGAGACCTGGCTTCAATCCCTGGGTGGGAAGATCCCCTGGAGACGGGAAGAGCTACCCACTCAAGTATCCTTGACTGGGAAACCCCATGGACAGAGGATACTGGAAGACTACAGTCCATGGAGTCTCAAAGAGTCGGACATGACCGAGCAACTAACACTTTGCTTCATAAGTGAGTGCAGTGACCTGGGTCCCAGTGTCATTTCCTGAGAGCATCAGTGCTTCAGACATTCAGGGCCTGATATCCTCTCCTGGTTGTGTTAAAGGAGCAGCTAAGAGAAGGAGCCTCTGTTTCACGCCAGATGCTGGCTGGTGCCTGCCGTGCCTTCATCCTTACCTCTTTCTTACCCACGTGCGCTCTCTTGCCCCAGGGTCAGGATCCAGAAAATCTGGAGGACACTGCCCCGAGGCGCCCCCAGCAAGCCCCACCTGCCTTGAGGTAGGGAGGCCCAGTGGGACAAGTCCTAAACTAGAATTTGGGAGACTTGAGCTCTATTGGCCTACTATACTGGTCTACTGGTCAGCTGTGTGACCTTGGATAGGTTTCCCTCCTCTTTTGAGCCTCATTTCCCTGGAAATAAAATCAGAGGGCCATACTGGATCATCCCTAGCAGGTTCCTCACATTCTAAGATTCTCCCCCTAACCCCTACCCACTTTTCCCTCTCTCTCATATGTCGCTGTGTGTTTTATTGCTGTGTTGTTCACTCCCTAAGTTGTGTCTAACTCTCTGTGACCCCACGGGCTGCAGCACACCAAGTTTCCCTGTCCTTCACTCTCTCTCAGAGTTTGCTCAAACTCATGTCCACTGAGTTGCTGATGCTATCTAACCATCTCATCCTCTGCTTCCCTCTTCTCCTTTTGCCTTCAATTTCTCCCAGCATCAGGGTCTCTTCACATCAGGTGCCCAAAATATTGGCGATTCAGTTTCAGCATCAGTTCTTCCAATGAATATTCAGGGTTGATTTCCTTTAGGGTTGACTGGTTTGATCTCCTTTAGTTCAAGGGACTCTCAAGAGTCTTCTCTAGCACCACAATTGAAAAGCATCAACTCTTTGGCACTCAGCCTTCTTTATGATCCAACCTTCACATCCATACATGACTACTGGAGAAACCATAGCTTTGACTTTATGAGCCTTTGTTGGCAAAGTGATGCTTCTGCTTTTTAATACACTCTCTAGGTTTGTCACAACTTTCCTTCCAAGGAGCAAGTGTCTTTTAATTTCTTGGCTCCAGTCACTGTCCACAGTGATTTTGGAGCCCAAGAAAAAAAATCTGTCACTGCTTCCACTCTTTCCCCTTCTATTGCTATGAAGTGATGGGACCACATGCCATGATCTTAGTTTTTTGAATGTTGAGTTTTAAGCCAGCTTTTCACTCTCTTCTTTCACTCTCATCAAGAGGCTCTTTAGTTTCTCTTCACTTTCTTCCATTAGAGTAGTATCATCTGCATATCTGAGATTGTTGATATTTCTCCTGGCAACCTTGATTCCAGCTTGTGCTTCATCCAGTTTGGCATGTCACGTGATGTACTCTGCATAGAAGTTAAATAAGTAGGGTGACAATACACAGCCTTGTTGTACTTCTTTCCCAGTTTGGAACCAGTCAGTTGTTCCATGTAAGGTTCTAACTGTTGCTTCTTGACCTGCATACAGGTTTATCAGGAGACAGGTAAAGTGGTCTGTTAGTTCCATCTCTTCAAGAATTTTCCACAGTTAGCTCTGATCCACTTAGTCAAAGGCTTCACATAGTCAATGAAGCAGAAGTAAATCTGTGTGTTTTGTAAAAGCCATAATGTTGCATTGCTCTAAAAATTTAACCATGCTCTAAAAAATTTGAATAAATGATATATTAGTTATATACCTTCTAATGATTTTTTAAAAATGATTCCATTTATCTTTACACGAGGCTTGGAAAGCACACCTTCAGTGACATAGACAAGGATTTGTAACCTTCTAACCACTTCACTCAATCAGTTTTGGATCTTAGTAGCTTTAGCAAATTTCATGAACCAATTTGGATAATTAAAACAGATGTTATACAACCTCTTGGAGTTATTTTCAGTGACACGGCTCCTAATTTTGCCAAATGCAATGCTATTATTTGCTCAAATTGCTGAGCACCTTGCATGCACTTGAAGCAGCTGTCAGTGCTGATGCCTCGTGGACACTGAGTCGAGCTTAGGGGCTTGTTTAGGCACTGAGCACAGAGGGGTGCTGCACCAACTACAGCAGCGCCACCCCAGGGCAATCTGATCCTCACCAGCTGCAGGAAGCACCCTACCCATGGGGACACAGGGCACTTTAAGGACATCAGAGGCAGAGCCCTGGGGAAGAGGGGAAGACAAACACCCAGCACCTAGACTGAGAGAGCAGAGCAATCCTGGCCACCCAGGATGGTCCATACTGCTTACTTGGAAAATGCACTATTTTTTCTGGGTACTGAGGTCCATCAGGGGACTTCATGTCCAGCAGTGCAGTGGCCTAAAGCAGGCATGATGGGGCACCTGACTTCCAGTCAAGGGAGTGACCTGAGCTGGTGTGGTGAGTCCCCTTCCTGCTCTAAACCCATGGACCTGCTAGGTAAAACACTGAAAATTAAATCTAAAACCAAGATTAGAAGCTAAATAAATCTGTGGATGTTTGAGTGAAGAGGAGACTCAGTTGATGGCCAGTGGGCGAACCCATCTAAGCAAATGCTGCTGAGTTGTTGTTTCTGTGTGTGTGTTTGATTTATCAACAATTACATTGAATTCAATATGTAATCTTGCGTCTTTTTAAAATGTAAATAAGGTATAATTTACATGCAGTAAAATCATCTTAAATATACAGTACTATGAGTTTTGACAAATGTGTTCAGTTATGTACCCACTATGCCAGTCAAGCATAAGTCAGTTTCATCACCCACTAAACTCCCCTCTCCCCTTTGCAGTTAATCTGTTCCACCACGTCTTGTCTCTGGCAACCACTGATATGTCTCTGTCCCAATATTTTTGCCTTTTACAGAATTCTATATAAATGGAATCATACAGTCTTAAGAGAGGCTGTAATTTTAATTCTCACCTACGGAGGGATATAAAAGCTGCAGTCTTGCAAATAGCAGAGATATTGGAACTAAGCTGCTTAAATGAAGCCAGGAGTCAAGAAAGGGCTTCTTTCCTTGGAACTGGGATTAGACGAAAAATTCTGCTTGCTGACCCAAATATTAGGCACAAAAGTGGGCCACTTGACTTGAACTGTGAGGAAAATATCCACGAGACAGCTAAACCTCTAGTCTGTGCGTTATATGTGGACAGGTATTCTCATATAATCAGTATGATATGAATGTCCTGAGCCTAGAAACTCACATAAAATCTGGCCCAGAAACTATTTATCCTTTAGACATGGCAGGGGTAATTTCAATATCATACCACAGGAACATTTCCACAATTGAAGCATATAAAGGACCCCCACATAAAACAATTTCTCACCTGGAAAACTGCAAACTTTGCAAGCAAGTCTATGAGGAATAATCAGCAGATACATTAAACAAACACAAGTGAGAAACTTTAATATAATAAAAATTATATAGAAGTCTGAAGGGGTCTTCAAGATAGGTATGCTTATAGGATGTAAAGAAATTTTTAAATGATTTTACTTATAAGGCAAAAAAACCAGATTACTATAAAAGATAAATAGAGGGATTGAGACAGGTACCAAATAGAAAATTACAAATTGAACAATATAATATATAATTTTAAAAAATCAATGATCAGATTAAACAATTACTAGATACAATTGAAGGAGGAATTTGTGAATAGGACAACAGAGCTAACAAAATCACAGAGCTATAAAATATGAGAGAGGATTGAAGAGATGTAGAGTAGAGGTTGAGAAGCCACAATATATATCTCTAATAAGAGTTTCAAAAGTAAAGAATACACAGACTAGAAAAGAGATGCTATTTAAAGAAATAATGGCTAAGGTTTCTCCAGAAATTAGGAGAGACATATAGCCTTACATTGAACAAGCACACTAAACCCCAAGCAGGATAAATAAACATGTTATCTACAAAGAAAAAAATCAAAAATGCTAATTTAGTGAAATTATAGACACTTACAAGATAATGGTTACCAGATAAGCAACAGAGTATCCATCATCATAGACACCACAAAACATTGAATTATATCTTCAAAGTGCTAAGAAAAAACATCATCCAAGGGGATTCTAGTGTGGAATATTTTTCTTCCCTCTCTCAACATGTTTAGATTTAAGGCTATCAGTGTACTTAAGGGTATACAAATGTTCGTTTATTTCACAAATTGTCATAAAGCATGTTCCTTTGATAAAATGACCAAAGAGAATCATTCCTAGGAGGGGTAGAATTTGGTGAAATGGAGCTTACTAAATCCAGATACCTTGGGACTGTGAGTTACTCCTAGAATTCTATACCCAATTTAATGTTATTTAAGAGTGAGGCAAAATAGAGAAAATCATCTCAGAAAAAGGAATGGCTAAAAACATTAGTTTCAAAGGTAAGGGTAAGCAAAAAAATCATTATGATCTAAATAAGTATTGAATCATCATCATCGGTTTGAGGAAGTTTAAAAACATGGGAACATCAAAATGCTAGAAATAGTAACAGGAACTGCAGTTGGGGGAGATAAAATTGTAGTGAATAAAATCCCTAATTTTATCCAGAAGGAGGACAAAGATATTGATTAACCTCAGGTTTTGTTAGAAAATATAAAGTGAAGTACGTACATTAAAAACTAGGGGACATCCCTGCAGTGGATAAGAATCCACCTGCCAAAGCAGGGGACACAGGCTTGATCCCTGGTCGGGGAAGATCTTACAAGCCTCAGAGCAACTAAGCCTGTGCACCACAGCTACTAAGCCTGAGCACTTAGAACCTGTGCACCACAGCTACTGAGCCTGAGCACCCAGAGCCTGTGTACCACAGCTACTGAGCCTGAGCACCCAGAACCTGAGCACCACAGCTACTGAGCCTGAGCACCCAGAGCCTGTGCACCACAGCTACTGAGCCTGAGCACCCAGAGCCTGTGCACCACAGCTACTGAGCCCACACTCTGGAGCCTGTGCACCACAGCTACTGAGCCTGAGCACCCAGAACCTGAGCACCACAGCTACTGAGCCCACACTCTGGAGCCTGTGCACCACAGCTACTGAGCCTGAGCACCCAGAGCCTGTGCACCACAGCTACTGAGCCCACACTCCAGAGCCTGTGCACCACAGCTACTGAGCCTGAGCACCCAGAGCCTGTGCACCACAGCTACTGAGCCCACACTCTGGAGCCTGTGCACCACAGCTACTGAGCCTGAGCACCCAGAGCCTGTGCACCACAGCTACTGAGCCCACACTCTGGAGCCTGTGCACCACAGCTACTGAGCCTGAGCACCCAGAGCCTGTGCACCACAGCTACTGAGCCCACACTCCAGAGCCTGTGCACCACAGCTACTGAGCCTGAGCACCCAGAGCCTGTGCACCACAGCTACTGAGCCCACACTCTGGAGCCTGTACACCACAGCTACTGAGCCTGATCACCCAGAACCTGTGTACCACAGCTACTGAGCCTGATCACCCAGAACCTGTGTACCACAGCTGCTGAGCCTGAGCACCCAGAACCTGAGCACCACAGCTACTGAGCCTGTACACCACAGCTACTGAGCCTGAGCACCCAGAGCCTGTGCACCACAGCTACTGAGCCTGAGCACCCAGAGCTTGTGCACCACAGCTAATGAGCCCGCACTCCAGAGCCTGTGCTTCACGACAAAAGAAGCCACCACGATGAGAAGCGCACCGTAATGACGAGTAGCCCCTGCTCAACACAACTATAGAAAGCCCCTACAGAAGCTTTTAATTTTAATTAGATCCCATTTGTTTATTTTTGCTTTTATTTCCAGAATTCTGGGAGGTGGATCATAGAGGATCCTGCTGTGATTTATGTCTGAGAGTGTTTTGCCTATGTTCTCCTCTAGGAGTTTTATAGTTTCTGATCTTACATTTAGATCTTTAATCCATTTTGAGTTTATTTTTGTGTGCGGTGTTAGAAAGTGATCTAGTTTCATTCTTTTACAAGTGGTTGACCAGTTTTCCCAGCACCACTTGTTAAAGAGATTGTCTTTACTCCATTGTATATTCTTGCCTCCTTTGTCAAAGATAAGGTGTCCATATGTGTGTGGATTTATCTCTGGGCTTTCTATTTTGTTTCATTGATCTATATGTCTGTCTTTGTGCCAGTACCATACTGTCTTGATGACTGTGGCTTTGTAGTAGAGCCTGAAGTCAGGCAAGTTGATTCCTCCAGTTCCATTCTTCTTTCTCAAGATTGCTTTGGCTATTCGAGGTTTTTTGTATTTCCATACAAATCTTGAAATTATTTGTTCTAGTTCTGTGAAAAATGTGGCTGGTAGCTTGATAGGGATTGCATTGAATTTGTAAATTGCTTTGGGTAGTATACTCATTTTCACTATATTGATTCTTCCGATCCAAGAACATGGTATATTTCTCCATCTATTAGTGTCCTCTTTGATTTCTTTCATCAGTGTTTTATAGTTTTCTATATATAGGTCTTTAGTTTCTTAAAAGCTTCTGCACAACAAAGGAAAATATAAGCAAGGTGAAAAGACAGCCTTCTGAATGGGAGAAAATAATAGCAAATGAAGCAACTGACAAACAACTAATCTCAAAAATATGCAAGCAACTTATGCAGCTCAATTCCAGAAAAATAAATGACCCAATCAAAAAATGGGCCAAAGAACTAAATAGACATTTCTCCAAAGAAGACATACGAATGGCTAACAAACACATGAAAAGTTGCTCAACATCACTCATTATTAGAGAAATGCAAATCAAAACCACAATGAGGCACCACTTCACACCAGTCAGAATGTCTGCGATCCAAAAATCTGCAAGCAATAAATGCTGGAGAGGGTGTGGAGAAAAGGGAACCCTCCTACACTGTTGGTGGGAATGCAAACTAGTACAGCCACTATGGAGAACAGTGTGGAGATTCCTTAAAAAATTGCAAATAGAACTACCTTATGACCCAGCAATCCCACGGCTGGGCATAAACACCAAGGAAACCAGAATTGAAAGAGACACATGTACCCCAATGTTCATCGCAGCACTGTTTATAATAGCCAGGACATGGAAACAACCTAGATGTCCATCAGCAGATGAATGGATAAGAAAGCTGTGGTACATATACACAATGGAGTATTACTCAGCCGTTAAAAAGAATTCATTTGAATCAGTTCTGATGAGATGGATGAAACTGGAGCAGATTATACAGAGTGAAGTAAGCCAGAAAGAAAAACACCAATATAGTATACTAACACATATATATGGAATTTAGGAAGATGGCATTGACGACCCTGTATGCAAGACAGGAAAAAAGACACAGATGTGTATAACGGACTTTTTGGACTCAGAGGGAGAGGGAGAGGGTGGGATGATTTGGGAGAATGGCATTCTAACATGTATACTATCATGTAAGAATTGAATCGCCAGTCTATGTCTGACGCAGGATACAGCATGCTTGGGGCTGGTGCATGGGGATGACCCAGAGAGATGTTATGGGGAGGGATGTGGGAGGGGGGTTCATGTTTGGGAACGCATGTAAGAATTAAAGATTTTAAAATTAAAAAAAAAAAAGAAAGCCCCTACAAAGCAACAAAGACCCAGCACAGTCAAAACTAAATAATGCATATTTTAAAAAATAGGAAAAGTCTAAAGGCCAGAAACAAAATATATAACTATAAATCATTAGAGGGCAAATGAGAGAAGAAAAACCAATCAGTCTCACAAAAAGCAGGGAAAAGGTAAGCCAAGAAATGATATATGGAAAATGCAAAACATTTTAGATATTAAGTCCAAATAATCACAGTAATCACACAAATCAGAAGAGTTAACACTGCCTATTAAAAGATAGACATTCAGACTACACTTTAAATATCCAAATAAATGCAGTTTATAAGAAGTGTGCCAAACATAATGACACAGTTGGAAAATAATTCAAGAGTAAAAGATATGCCAAGTCAAAGAGAAAGCTGTAGCTACAAGTTATTGAAAAACCCACTTAATTAGTTGACAACAAAGTAGATTTACTAGCTCAGATAAATAGAACCTCCAGAGGCAGGATCAGAGTAGGTGATTCAGCAACAATGTCATCAAGGATTCAGTATCTTCCCGTCTCTGCTCTCTTCCATAGTATCAGCTTTACACTAAGGCTGACATCCCTCTGGGAGTAAAATGGCTGCAAGACTTCTAGCCTTCATCTCACATATCCCATCAGGAAAAACCAACACATTTATAAAGAACAACAAGAGGTAAGGGACATGATTTAACCAACAGGCTCTAAAGACAAAGTTGTAATCATGAAAATAGGGTGGTATTTGTACAGCAATGAAAAAATAGATTAATTGACTGGAGAGCCTAGAAACTACATCTATATGATGTTGGGACAATAATTACTGTTGTAAAAGAATAAAATTAGGTTTCTGTCCTATAATATGTACCAAAATAAATTCAGATGAATGAAAATCTAAATATTTTAAATATCATCACAAAAAGTAACAGATTAGAAATTATTTGAAATATATAATGGAAAAAAAGTAGTTTCCAGAGTACATGAAGCCCTTCTACAACTCAACAAGAAAGACAGTCAGCCCAACAGAAAGCAAGGTAAGAGATATGAAGGGGTAATCACAGAAGAGGAAACTCAATGAACATCTGAAAAGATGCTCAACTTCCCAAGCATTCATGGAAGAACAAATGAAAATGTCATGATTTCATTTCACTCCCCTTGCTTTGGAAAAATGTCAAAGGTCTAATACTCATCTTTTCGAGGATGTGAGGGAATAGGAACATATATGCTCCATGTTAAGGGACAAATTAGCAAGGCTACTTGGAGGACAGCTCTGCAGTTTTTATTTAAATTGAAAAATACACATATTATATGACAGATCCCCCAAACCCGAGTAAAAAAAAAAAAAGGAGCTAGAAAGATGTATAAAATCAATATAATTTATTTATATTGTTACAAATTTTTTAAAATAAGACATTACATTGCTTATGGGCACATACATATGTTAGAAACATTTTTGAGGTGGACAAGAAGGAACCTATCAAATTTACGACAAAAATTTCCTCAGGAAGGAAAAGGAAGGAAATAAGATTGGATAAAAGTGAGAGTCCATTTCATCAGAGGTTTTTCTCCTTAAATCTACCTGTTGGAGTAGCCTGAGACTGGGGCTTCCAATTTGGCATGACTAGCTCCTTTCGCTTCTCTGACCCGCTTTTCCCATTCTTCCTAGTTCCTCTTGGGAGAACTTCCCTAATAAACCTGGTGCACACGAAGCCTCAGCCAGGGTCTGCTTATAGGGAGCCTGTCCTAGGACAGTGACCAGTGACTTCAAAGTCTCTCCCCCACACTCTAGTCTTTCCCTCTTCGTTAAACTGAAAAGTGGCCCCCCAAAGATCATAATCCCTGGAACTTGTGAATGTTACTTATGTGAGTAAAAAAGAAAAGATTCTTTGCAGATGTGACTAAACTGAGGTTCACCTCCACTGAATCACATCCCTCTTTATAAGTGGGAGGCAAAGGGAGTTTTGACCACACACATATGGAGAAGGCCAGGCAAAGACAGATCATGTAGAGAGATGTGAAGAGGCCAGCCTCGAAGACTGGAATGAGGGAGCCACAAACCAAGGAATGCTGGCAGCCAAGGAAAAGTCAAGGAGCAGATTCTTTCCTAGAGCCTCCAGAGGGGAGCACGGCCCTGCTGACACCTTGATTTCGGACCTGTACATCAGAACTGTGACTGGGTGTTGAAAGCCACACAGTTTATTGTAAGTTGTTACAGCAGCCACAGGAAATGTACTACTACTAATAAAAACTATACTTCATCACTGCTTATCAAGTACCAGGCCCTGTGCTTAAACTTCTCACCCTAATTATCTAATTTAAGCTTCATATAACTTTCCGGGATAGTTAATTTACAGATGAGAAAACTGAGGCTTCAAGAGGAGAACTGACTTGCCCCGGGTGACATGAAGTCAGGATTCAGACACGAGCAGGCTGACTCCTGAGTCATCACTCATTACAGGTACTATGCCCCATCTTTCAAGTTGAGGGGGCCCAGCAGGGATGATTATTAAGCAGGGAAGGAAAGGCACGTCCACCCCCTACTTTGTGTCTGGACCGCAGGAACAAGGTCAGCAGCCTGGATTCAGAAGCCTCTCCACCCACCAGCCCCACTGCCCAGTTGCAAAGAAGGGCCCTCCAGAGAGTGGCCAATCAGCAAACCTGTCCACCAGCATTAAGCATCGCAGGTAGACACACAGCCAAGCAGATGGAGGGAGACATGCTGACCGTGCTGAGGGACTGCTCTGGAAAATGTCGGTCTCCATCCCAGCCCCAGTGTTTCAAGTCGCCAGGCACTGGAATCTTCCCCAAGAGTGGCTCATTCCAAAAAAGAAAAGAGAGGAAAAGCACAGCCCGAACCATTCCTCATCTGGGGGCTGCATTCAACAAAGGAAACTGCAGTTCTTAAGGAAGCAGGTGCTCTCTGGCTGGGATGACGCCAAGCAGATCCCGGAAGCCCCATCAGTCCTCAGGAGCAGTTAGCCTCCCTTTGGGACACCTGGTTCATTGCTGATCTCTCCCTTGGCTGAGAAAGACGGCTCTGTACTATGATCTCCTCCACCTGCCTGCCAGGGTCCCTCTCTGGGAAATGTCAAGTCTGCCACCACTTATGCCCCTTCCTCAGCTCACAGCCATACCTAGGCCACACTGCCACGGCAGGCCCTCCTAACACTCATCTAGCCTTGACTGTGGTCTCCAGACACCACTACCCCCATATCCTCTGGGCACAATACCACCAGAGAAAAATTAGACACAGCCTCTACCTTGAAAGAACTCAAGATTAGTGAGGGAGATAAACTTGTACACAGAAACCTTAGTAGAGGCCAGGCGTGATAAGGGCTATAATGGAGCTAAAGCTACCATTTATTATGGGAGTGTTTTCTCTGTATGGAGCACTGGCCCATTCCCATTTCCCACATGGCCCTGTCAAGTCTTTGAGGGTCCTTTACCCCCATGGGGCCTGTCCCCTTGCTGTCCTTCCCTACAGCAGCTGGAGGCTAGGAGGCTCAGGTCTTCACCTGAAAAGTCTGGCTCACATGTTCAGCGGATCTGGAATTCACTGGGAGCCAGGAGATGGTTCTCACCTGTCCTGCTTCCTCAGGGTTGATGCAGAGCCCCCTTTCCACCTCAGCTTCTCCCATCTCCTCACCATGGGGCCCTGCTTCATCCTGTAGAGATCCCAGGACCCCTGCCCAGCAAGTCCCAGTTGTCTTGGATATTTGCTTTTCTCTCAGTTAAACAGATCTCTGTCTTGCTGATACTGACTGCATCTCAAAGCCTAACTATGATGCTGAATTATCACTCCTTTTAAGAACAGGGATAGGGGAGGGGAACTGGAGGAAGGGGAGATATACATGGATGGAGAGGACCAAGACTTTCCTCTTGCTTCTTGGTGCTGAGAATAAAAGACTGAAGGGGGAGTTCTGGGGAAACTGGGGCTCAGAATGGTCCAATAACCTGCCCAAACTCACATATCTAACTCATGGTGAGGCGGGGACCCTACTTCTGACTTTATCAGAAAGTAGGTGAGAATGAGAAATTGGTGGGGCGGGGGTGGGTGGGAGAGGTGGGCTCATCAACCAGGCTGGGCAGAGCCTACCCCAAGCTGCTCACGGTGGGGGTTTAACTCACTCCCTCCCTGGTCCATGCAGGACTCCAGCAAGAACCTAGAATCACACCCCAGGGGAAGACAGGCAGGAACTCTAAAGGCTGAGCAGGGCGGGCTGCAGAGTTGCCCCAGGACCCACTTACCCTGGCCTCCTGCCATACACTTACTAGGGCCAGCTCAGCCCAGGCAGGGTTCCAGGCCCTGAGAAGGACACAGATACATCAGACATGCCCCTGACCTCTAGGAGTTCACAGCCTCCTGAGGGACACAGATTGCTACTCTGGAAGCCACACCACCCAGAAAGCCTGCAGTAAGACACCGGGGTCAGTTGTCAAGTCACTGTTCTGGGCCCGAGCCAGGATTCCATGCCCTCCCTCACATGGCTTTGCCGGCTAGCGCTGTGTAAGCTATGGCGATAGGGGGCGCAAGAAGGCCCCTACGGGCTGGAGGCGGAGAGCCGGCTTACTCTTTCCTGTTTGTTCCCCGTCTGCTTCCTGCAGGCTTCCTGTTTCCGTGAACACCATCCCACCGCTATTCTTCCCCCGGCCCCAGCCAAGGCCAAACTGGAACAGCAGCTGACTCCAGTTTGCAGCTTTTCCAGCTCCTGCAGAACCCGTTTCACCCCACCCTGACCGCCAAGAGACAATGTTAACAGCCAGCTGGCGCCCCTACTGGGAAGGTCTGGTTCCAGGCACGCGGCCCTCCTTCCTCCCAAGTATGAGTTCCAGCTCTGCAGAGCTCCTCCTCTGTGCTTTGCTCCTTCAGCCAGGGGAATGGTGGCTGATTCCTGAAGTTGCCACCACTGTCGTCCTTGGGGGGCGGGGGGGGGTCTCCTTTTTCAGTTATCTAGTTAATTTTATACCCAACGGTTCTGTCTGTCAAGTTCTTTCTGTTCTTGTTACAGTATGTGTGTGTGTGTGTGTGTGTGTGTGTGTGTGCCCTGCTCAGTCATGTCCCGGCTCTTTGTGACCTCATGGACTGTAGCCTATCAGGTTCCTCTGTCCATGGAATTTTCCAGGCAACAGTACTGGAGTGGATTGCCCATTTCCTCCTCCAGGGAAACTCCGGGACTCAGGGATCATACGTGCATCCCTTACAGTCTCCTGCATTGGCAGGGGGATTCTTTACCATTGCTCAACCTGGATAGTGGGTTTCTGTTGTTTTGATCTCTCACAATATTCCTCTGACCTCACTCTGATAACAATATCCCCTCATTTACGAAAATGCTACACACACACACAGACACACACACACAGACACACAGACACACACACACCACCACCACCACCACCACCACCACCACCACCACTACCACCACCACCACCACTACCACCACCACCCCCAACCCCACCCCACCCCCTTGTTCCATGGGATTTGACTGCCAGTGGCTACAACCCTGCTGCCCTAACCTGGCCTGGATATGGTGTAGGTCCCAGAGGTGGATATGTGGCCTAAGCCAGCCAATTAGAGCCTCTCCTGAGACTTGTGTACACTGAAGTTCTTTCTTTTAGGGCCACTAACAGGAGTGGTTTCAGCTGGGTTGTCTGCAGCCATGCAGACTCCTCTCCCCCGACTCCCATGCCAAATATTTCTATTTGTAATAGAAAAAATAAAAAAGAAGACAAATTACAAAGAGAGAAAAGTGATTGGGCACTGAAGGATATCAGCCCTGCGATTTCTTTGGTGGGAATGATGCTGAAGTTGAAACTCCAGTACTTTGGCCACCTCATGCGAAGAGTTGACTCATTGGAAAAGACTCTGATGCTAGGAGGGATTGGGGGCAGGAGGAGAAGGGAACGACATAGGATGAGATGGCTGGATGGCATCACGGACTCGATGGACATGAGTCTGAGTGAACTCCAGGAGTTGGTGATGGACAGGGAGGCCTGGCGTGCTGCAGTTCACAGGGTTGCAAAGAGTTGGACACGACGGAGCGACTGAACTGAACTGAACTGTTGAAAGAAAGCTGACATCATTGAGCCTGCAATCCAGACACCTAATGTCCATTTTACCCCTGTCTTTCCCAGTTTCCTGAGTCCAAAATTCCACTTCGTATTAAAGCAAGTGTGAGTTGGGTTTCTGTCACGTTCTACTGAAAGAGCCCTGACTAATATGGCTGAGGAAAAACTCCTCAGAAGTGAGTTGTCTAGAATCAGGGTGAGTCAGGACCTTGTCTGGTGGGATTCCTCACCAGGTATAGCAAACCCTGTGCAACATCTCCACCACACAACAGCCCCGAAGACACCAGAAGACAGCTTGCCTGTCCCTCTGGACAGAAGCAAAGAAGCTCAGGAGAATAAAACTAACCAGAGCACAAAAAGTTCTAATGGAGATTCCGTTTATGAAGTGCCTAGTTGTTTAGTCAACCATAGCTGAGCCAGGACCCAGCTGAAGAAGCAAAATCTAAGAGGAATTTAGGCAACGAAAGAGTCAAGAGTACAGTCCAACTTCCACCCTAAGGTCCTGAGCATAATTCTGCACTATACTGTTTTTCTCCCTCCCAGATTTGTGGAAAAAATATGTAGACAATATGTGTAGTGTAATTCTATGGTTAAATAAGTATTCCTTCTTTCTGTTCGTGCATGCCAAGTCTCTTCAGTTGTGTCCAACTCTTTGCGACCCCATGGGCTGTAGCCTGCCAGGCTCCTCTGTCCATGGGATTCTCCAGGGAAGAATACTGGAGTGGGTTGCCATGCCCTCCTCTAGGGGGGTCTTCCCAACCCAGGGATCAAAATCGGGTCCCCTGCATTGCAGACAGATTCTTTACCAACTGAGCCACCAGGGAAGCCCTCTTTTTGGGAATGTTGGGCTTCAAAGCTTGCTGAGATCAAAACAATGCTAATCCAGAAACTTTCCCCCTTCCTGTAGGACTGGGTCACAGGGACCTTAAAGACCATTTAGTCCACTGCTACCCCTCCTCACTCCCATCCCCAGAGAAGGAAACAGCCTCATCACTGAATCACACACCTAGTGACCCTCTAGGTCAGAAACAGTGCTCAGGTCTCCTCTCATAATGTCAGGGGTCTGACTGAACAGAAACCTCACAAAACTCAGAGGCTTTGCAGCCGCCACCTCTCGGTGTCAGTCTGACAGGATTTCCTGCAAGGTCCTTCTAGGAGGAACAGGGTAGCTGAGGGCCCTGGGTAGGCCTGCAAGGCCATCCTCTCCAGCTGTGGTCATTTGTATGGGGTTTCCCAAGAACAGGAGCTTCTGCCAGCTATATTTGCAAATTTCTTCTCTGCACTAGATATTCAAACAAAAACACAGCTAAATCGCACCAATTTGCTAACTCCAGCTTACACCCCACAGGGCATATGATAATGGGAAAGAGCCCTGAGCCAGCAGCCGAAACTAAGGCTCTAGGTGGACAATTTGGGGTGAGTCATTTAGCTTCCCTGGGCTTGTGCTTCCCCATTTGACACACAGTGGGAAAAGGCATGCCTCCTACTCTTTCTGCTTCCTTGGGTGATGGTCTCCAGCTCTCATCCTCAGGCACTGTCCTGACCCTGCCAGCTCCTGAGTCAGTGCCCCCTTCCCCAGGGATTAGAGGAACAGTGCCCATCACAGGGTTTGGGTTTCTAGGAGTGTTGGGGGTGGGGAGCATTGCTGCCTGGGATTCACTTGAGAGGCCTGTGGGAAGCAATCACTCACCTTCACTCCTGTTTTCTGAATCACAGAAAATGTAGCTCTTGGGTTTTCCCAGTCAGCCCGGCATCTTCAGTCACCTTGCTGACTACAGGTAAGAGTCAAGAGATCAGGGTGGATCTCCAAGGGCTTGAGAAGCAGACTCATCCCTGCTCTGCTGTGAATTTCCTTCACGGCTAGATTCATCTTTGCTTGTGTCTCAGTTTCAAACTTGAGAATCACAAAAACCCAGCAGATCAGAGCTAGGAGGAGAGCTCTGATTTTAGCCTCCTTGGTCCCAGTTCATCTCATAGGTGAGGACTAGGAAGCCAGAGGGGAGAGGATGCTCTTCACAATACCTAGAAACTGCAAATTTATTTCATCAATTTATGAAAAATAGTTCTCACACAACTTGTCATACCAATCCTTACTGTTAAATCTATCAACCCAGTCAGACTTACTTTCTATCTGAAAAGTGATGGGCACTTCAAGGAATACCATACAATCTAATGGAAAATAAATTTGGGGAGAAATCTCATAAGATAATGTTCTAAAAATAGTCAAGCCAAGATTTACATGGTTTTGACCTGATAATCTATTTTATAAATTATAAAAACAAAATCATAGCTTAATTTGTGGTTACTGATGACTTAATTTGTAAATTTTATAAATAATTTTTGTAATGTGAAGCCTAAATTACTAGCTTTTCAGTAGGTTAGGAGTTTGATTAAAAAACAACCTTATTCTTTGAACTCTGGTGTTGGTTTGGGGAATGAGTTAAAGAAATAATTCCATTCACTTCATCGCACATTGTGATCAAATTGTTCTATGTATTCAATGAAAAAGAAAAGATAAGTGCAACTAAAAAATAATTGACCCACAGTTGGCATACTAAATGAGAGGTAGAAAATCTGAACATTTTACAAGATGAAATAAGATGAATGTTGGCTGCACCTGGAATAAATAATTTATAATATGATTTGATAAAAGTAACCAAACTGCTTTATTGAATAATGCACACAAATATGAAAGACATCACATAAAAATTTTATCTGTATTTTTTTCTCAGTGTATCTTGAGAAACATGACCATCCTGGAAACATTAGAGTTACATTCAGAGAATAGAAGAGTTAAAGTGTTAAAACAAAAATTGTTATTACTTCCACCACTACACTCTTCTACATATCTGGATTCAGAATATCCCAGTCTGAGCCCCAGTTCCCATTTCTAATGCCAGGCTTCACCCTTTAACAGAAATGTGTGTAGGAGTTGGAAAGACTTTGTGCCCAGAGTGTTTGGGGTAGCTTGATTAACCCTTGAAAGACACCTCCATTTTGTTTTTAGCCTGGGAGGTGGGGGCACGTGGGGCTTTCTTATGGTAGGGGAAGGGTTAGCATGAAGCCAGGTGCTTCCCAGGGAGATCAGCTTTACGAAAGAGTACCATGGGAGGCTGAGCATCTGGACATTAATTCTTTTCAAACCTTCAGTGCTCGAGACTCTGTGGCAGTGTCTCCTATGTGTGGGGGTTTGCATCCCTCACTTTGGGGGAGCCCGGTGGGCTGCCGTCTATGGGGTCGCACAGGGTCGGACACGACTGAAGCGACTTAGCAGCAGCAGCAGCAGGACTTGGGCATCCAAGAGACCATCTAAGTTTCCCTCTAATAGCCCTACCTATGTTTCTGGGTCCAGCTGCCCCTGTGACCCCTTACTTGCTCACAACTTTCTCCCCACACCCTTTGCTCCAGACTGGAGGAAGCTGACAGGTGTCCAGGATCACACAACCTGGAGAAAACCTCCTTGGACCCAAGAGTTTGGGTGGTAAAGGGTGCTGGAGAGCAGGAGTCAGTTCCCATCTTCAGGACCTGCCCTAAGGAAGGACACCGGGTAAGAATTCCCCTTTCTCAGCGCCACTGGATGCCCGGGAATTCTTTAATTACCGTCTCTTCCCTGGGGAGGGGGGGAGGGGGAAGAGGGCTTTATTCCCGTGGCAGTGGAAAATCTACATTGTTTGACTTTTCTGCTTCCATGGCAGCATCTTGGAGAGTGCCAGCCTAGGCTGCACGGCAGCATCAGTGTGGCTGAGGGGAAGTGCCAAGACACTGAGGTCAGCACAGTGGGACTCCAGCCTTGGCTCAGCTGCTCGTAGGTTGTGTGACTCGGAACAAGTCACGTAGCCTCTCGAGCCCTATTTTCCTTATGTCCAAAATGTGGATGTTGATATCTAACCACCGAGTTTGGGGAGGACTAATTAGCCCAAGTACCTAACACCGCCTGCAGACAGGAGGTACCCTGTGATATCAGTACACTGTCGTCTCCTGCTTTTCAGCTCAGGGTCAGCATGCTCCCTCCTGCCTTTTGTGGGACAAGTACAGGAAGCTGCTACTCAATTTCTCTGCCTCTCACCCTCAAATTCCAAAAGACAGTCTCCACTCTCTGGGTTCCCTGTTTCTCAAGCAGCCCTGGACCAGCTCCTGCCTCCACCTGCAAAGCCTTCCTCATATTTCACAGTCAGTGTCCTTCCCTAGTGAGCCTGGACCACTGGGTGTCACACAAACACACACACACACGCACGCACGCACGCACGCATGCGTAGGCACACACCCCAGAAGCTGCCTCCTTTGGGGGCTGAGGCCAAAGACAGAGAGAAATGCAAAGAACAAAGGAAAAGCCTGGAGTCCATTTTTCACATTCTTCCAGGATCCATGAACTTCAGGGTTATTAAACAGATATGAAATGAATATGGGTTCTTTTTAATCCTAGGTCTACTTAATTGCCTCAGTTGGGAGAGCCATTAATAAATGATTAATGGAAATAGCTTTTGTAAAAATTGAATTATCTCAGATGTGTTGCAACCTGCTGCCCAGATACTCTTTAGAGAGTTTAGAACTATTAATAGCTTCCAGTTGACTGTCTTCTTTTACACAGCAGATAATGCCCCAGGCAGAAGGACTGTCTCCCCAGAGTCAAGCATTTGCCTCATTGTCTGAGGGAAAAACTAAGATCAAGGTTAAATAACTGGTTCAAAGTTCCAAAAGCAGCCCATGTGTCAGCCAGGATAGGAGTTTGAGGGCCAGGGCTTCCTGCCCAGTAAGAGCCAGGCTGATACCCAGTCATTCACAACACCTCTCCCACTGCCATAGGGATTTAATGGGAGCCAACAAAATGCCAGACAAGTTGGGGGGCTGGGGGACAGGAAGTACTCGCGCTCAAATGTAGCAGTGGTTATCTTCAGGTGAGATCATAGTATGTGTGTGTGTGTTAAGTCGCTTCAGGCGTGCCTGACTCTTTGCGACCCTGTGGACTGTAGCCCACCAGGCTTCTCTGTCCATGGGATTCTCCAGGCAAGGATACTGGAGTGGGTTGCCATGCCCTCCTCCGGGGGATCTTCCCTACCCTCATCTCTCATGTCTCCAACATTGGCAGGTGGGTTCTTTCCCGCTAGCACCAGCTAGGAAGGCTGAGATCATAGAGGGGCCTCTCATCTGTTTTACTGGGCTACCTTTCTCTATCAAGACTGCATTCGTTTGGAAATTAGGGGAAGAAAAGTTATGTCAAAGACTCTTTCACAGAGCATCTCAAAGCACACCTGATTATAAACAGGCAGACAGACTGAACATAGATCATCTGCTCACACCTCTCTCTTTCTCAGAATGAAAAGTATTTGGGCCTGAGGTGGGCAGAGACCATGGGGAGCCCCATCATAGCGAGACCAGGGCAGACCTCAAGAGAGCAGAGTCCTATGGAGTTCTGCGGTAGCCTCTAGGGATACCCAGCCAGCTTGTCCATGATCTCCAGGCCATCGACAGACATGTGCATTTTCAAAGCCAAGACCAAGGACATGAAATGTCTCCCAAATATTGGTTAAATTTCTGACCAAGAGGAGGAACTGATAAATGGAATATTGCCCACAGTAAACAAAGGATGTCCTAGACATCCATGATTGCAGCCACTGCTAACAGTGAGCTGGTGAGCCCTGCGGGAACTCAGGAAGGAAATGATTTCAGTGAACCCAAACTCTTTCATCTTGCCATACATACAAAAGCACTAAATTCCTTAACTTGAGTTTTCTAGTTTTCTTTAATTAACAATAATCTGTTTGTTCCTGCAACCTGCCCTTTGTTGGAAAACTCCAATGTATCCTAGCTGTCCCCTCTGCCTTCTTGGAGCAGTTCTGTCAGGTTACTTGAGAGGCTGCCTCCCAGGCTTGTAGTCCTAAAAGTTCCTGCTTAACATAACTCTTAAAAAAAAAAAGCAAGGGACCAAGGAAAGCGTTATTGACCAAATGTAAAGAGCATGCCAGCTTCTAAGCATGAAGAAATCTTGACTGTTCAAGCTTCAAAGTTTAGAATTTCACCTCAGATGGCAAAGTTAAGAGATTAGGGAATTGTTTTCTGCTGTAAACAGCTAAATCACCTGTGTCTCCAGGATTTACTCTTTCCCTGCATGCGTGTTCAGTCACTTTAGTCATGTCTGACTCTTTTGTGGCCACATGGACTGTAGCCCGCCAGGCTCCTCTGTCCATGGGGATTCTCCAGGCAAGAATACTGGAGTGGGTTGCCATTTCCTCCTCCAGGGGATCTTCCTGACCCAGGGGTAGAGCCTACATCTCCTGCATTGCAGGTGGATTCTTTACCACTGAGCCATCTGAGGAAGCCCTTACTCTTTTCTTGCAGTTACCTTAATATAAAGTCCAGTTTCCATTCTCTAAAAGGTAATCCTGCAAATTCAGAGTGAGAAAGTGGATTCGTGGTTACCTAGGGTGGTGGTGGGAATGGGGATGAACTGTTAATGGTGAAAGGGATCTTTTTCAAAATATTATAAAACTGATATATGGTAATGGTTATGCCACTTGGTAGAGTTACTAAAAATCATTGAATTCTATACCTGAAATGGCTCAGTTTTATCATATGTAAAGTATACCTCAATGAAGCTGATAAAAAATTTTTTTTAATCAAAGGGCAATGACAAAGAATGTTCAACTGCTGCTGCTGCTAAGTTGCTTCAGTCGTGTCCAACTCTGTGCGACCCCAGAGACAGCCTCCTCCCAGGCTCCCCCGTCCCTGGGATTCTCCAGGCAAGAACACTGGAGTGGGTTGCCATTTCCTTCTCCAATGCATGAAAGTGAAAAGTGAAAGTGAAGTTGCTCAGTTGTGTCCGACTCTTAGCGACCCCATGGACTAGAGCCTACCAGGCTCCTCCATCCATGGGATTTGCCAGGCAAGAGTACTGGAGTGGGTTGCCATTGCCTTCTCCAAAGAACGTTCAAACTACTGCACAACTGCACTCATTTCATATGCTAGCAAAGTAATGCTCAAAATTCTCCAAGCCAGGCTTCAAAAATAAGGGAACCGAGAACTTCCAGATCTTCAAGCTGGATTTAGAAAAGGCAGAAGAACCAGAGATCAAATTGCCTACATTTGCTGGATCATAGAAAAAGCAAGAGAATTCCATAAAAATATCTACTTCTGCTTCATTGACTATGCTAAAACCTTTGACTGTGTGGATCACAGCAGACTGTGGGAAATTCTCAAACAGATAGGAATACCAGACCATCTTACCTGCCTTTTGTGAAACCTGTATGCAGGTCAAGAAGAAACAGTTAGAACCAGTCATGGAACAATGGACTGGTTCCAGATTGGGAAAGGAGTACGTCAAGGCTGTATATACTGTCACCCTGTTTATTTAACTTATATGCAAAGTACATCATGTGAAATGCTGGGCCGGATGAAGCACAAGCTGGAATCAAGATTGCCGGGAGAAATATCAATAACCTCAGATGTGCAGATGATACAACCCTTATGGCAGAAAGCAAAGAGGAACTAAAGAGCCTCTTGATGAAAGTGAAAGACTTAAAAATGCTGGCTTAAAACTCAGTATTCGAAAAACTAAGATCATGGCATCTGGTACCATCACTTTATGGCAAATAGATGGGGAAACAATGGAAATGGTGACAGACTTTATTTTCTTGGGCTCCAAAATCACTGCAGCCAGAAATTAAAAGATGCTTGCTCCTTGAAAGAAAAGCTATGACAAACCTAGACAGCATATTAAAAAGCAGAGATGTTACATTGCTGACAAATGTCCATCTAGTCAAAGCTATGGTTTTTCCAGTAGTCATGTATGGATGTAAGAGTTGGATCATAAAGAACACTGAGTGCCAAAGAGTGGATGCTTTTGAATTGTGGTGCTAGAGAAGACTCTTGAGAGTCCCTTGAACTAAAGGAAATCAAACCAGTCAGTCCTAAAGGAAATCAACCTGAATATTCATTGGAAGGACTGATGCTGAAGCTGAAGCTCTAATACTTTGACCACCTGATGCAAAAAGGTGACTTATTGGGAAAGACCCTGATGCTGGCAAAGATTGAAAGCAGGAGGAGAAGGGGATGACAGGATGAGATGGTTGGATGGCATCATTGACTCAATGGACATGAGTTTGAGCAAGTTCTGGAAGATAGAGATGGACAGGGAAGCCTTGTGTGCTGCGGCCCATGAGGTCGAAAAGGGTTGGAGTGACTGAGTGGCTGAACAACAACGGTGTTGATGTACCCTGCTTCCTGAAAACTCCCCAGCTGCCTTCACTGCACAGAACCAAAATCATTCCTTGCTCAGAACTCCTGTAGCCCCTCCTTGGGCTCACTCCCATGTTGTACTTTAAACTGTGGTATTTGTGGCTGTGCCTGTATCTCCTATCCAGATCAGGCCTCATCATCTCTGACTGCCTCACATCTCTGCCTCCAGGCCACCAGGTCCTGCACGTCAGAGAAGCAGTAAACCCATCTGCAGTGAATGAATGGAGGAAGAGAGGGGACCCTACAGGCTCAGTACTTCTGGGGCCCCAGGAACTGAACAGGTGCCCAAGCCCATTCCCACAGACCTGTCATTCATATCCCAAGCCACCCCATCCCAGGCCCAGTGGGACAGACAGGGCCACTTGCCTTGTGACCCCAAAATTCAGGGACACTGCTACCCCCAGGCATAGAAGGAAGTAACCTGGACAAAGCTGGGTATATTAAGATATTCATCACCTAGTTATTTAATAATATTAAAAACCTAGAAATGTAATCAATAAATAGGGTGTTGCTTAAATGAAATACCACCATAGGATGGATGGGCTTCCCAGGTGGCTCAGTGATAAAGAAGCCGCCTGCCAAAGCAGGAGGCACAGGAGACGTGAGCTTGATTCCGGTGTTGGGAAGATCCCCTGGAGGAGGAAATGGCAACCCACTCCAGTATTCTTGCCTGGAGAATCCCCATGGAAAGAGGAGCCTGGTGGGCTACAGTCCATGGGGTCACAAAGTGTTGAACACAACTGAGCGACTAAGCACAGCACAGCGTGCTACATATAACGTGCTGCAGCTTATAGCCTTCTAGAGCTATCTGTTTCGAAATAAATGTATTTGTTTCATTCCCTTAACTGTTGTATAGTAATCCATTGTGTAATATGTCACAATATTTTTCTCCAGTCCACTGATGGTCTTCGGTTTTTTCTTAATTTTTACTATAATAAATGAGACATCAATGGGCATGCTTTCTTGTTGCACATAAGCAAGAATTTGACTGGAACAATGGTTCTCAAAGTATGGTCCTTTTCCCATAACCATAGCCATCACATCCTGAGCCCATCTGCCCAGGAACAATCCTTACCCAAGAGTTAATGACAGGGAAAGTTCCTCTCCCCAGCCCAGCCCAGCCCCAGGCCTAATTTAAGAGATCAAGTACAAAAAATTTGTTATCAAGTCCAGAGTTTGACTCATTCAGTCATTTTATTCATCAGCCAAAAAGAAACACGTGTTGCATTAGCCAGATGCCAGACCCTGGGCTTGGCACAATGATGAGTGAGAACCATCACTTGACCTGACCTCAGGGACCACACAGTTCCTTGGAAGAGAAATATTAAACAGTTGCACAAATTAATGTAAACTGAAACAATCATGAGTGCCAAGAGGGAGAAATCGATGGTATGATGAGAACAGGTCAGGAAGTCAGAGAAGTCTTCCCAAGGATGCAATGACTCAGTTGGGAACTGGAAGAATTAAAAGAAAGCTTTCTAGGATCATCCAGCATTCCCAGATCCTCAAAGCCCACCCCAGCCTTTCATACACAGCTCTGATTACCCAGTGACAGCTGAGAGAATGTGATTGCCTGGAGTTGGGACCCCAGACACCAGCCCAGGCCCACTTAAATCTCTTGTCTGAATACCCATGCCCTGGCCTCCTAGTCCAAGAGGCTCTTGGGGTCTTGTGTCTACCTCAGTAAAAGAACAAAGACCAAATTTCATCAGTTACCATCAAAAATCAGTGAAGCCCAGAAAGATTCTACTGGCCAAAGACCAGAGACCTCAGAGACAGCCCTAGAGAACCTGGGTGGAAGACTGGGTATTCGCTGGATTTTTAGGCAGACGTGATCTAATTTGTGCTGTGAAGAAAGGAGAGAGGAATCATTTTTCCCCTAACACAGACTCTCCCACGTCTCAGGGGAGAGGTCTCCGTCCCCATGAATTTATGGTAATACCACTCTTCACAGTTTGCAAGTGACGCAGGACTGATTCACTGGCGCCTGGGGGCCAGCAGAGGAAACGGTCACCCTCATCTGTCTGTCAAATTCTCAAGGAATGTTATGTGATTGTCTTTCCCTCTCCACCCCAGCCCAACCACACGCCTGCCCCCCAACCCAAGAAATAGTGAAAGGAGCATCTACTGCTTTGTTTTCTAACCAGCACAGACAGCTTTCTTCATGATCTTCTTTTATACAACTTATTTTTTATATGCCCGCCTTCTCCTGCCTCCCATCCCCTCACCCCTCAATCCCCCCATCCCCATCCCCATCCCCATCCCGTGATGCAGATTACACCTACCTTTGGCTTTGAAGATGGAGTGTTTGGGGCTTATTAACCTCACTGGTGTTGCCAAGAGAATCCATAGGGGGACGCCAGAGCAGCAAGATGGCAGAAGATGCCTGGGGGAGGGGCGCCTTGCCCTGATGGGTGGGAAGGTAGTCAGCAGGTGGCGAGCCTACTGGCTGGATGAGCTGGGGAGGGGCAGGGCCTTTTAATCTCTGTCAGGGCAGGTCTGGCCTGGACAGGAGCCAAAGGCAGAAGTAGGAAAGCGGTTGCCTCTCTGTGTATGAGCACTTGATGGGCTTTGTGCTTATTGGCATTTCTTGCTGCATCTGTTTATTTAACCAAAACATTCTGATCACAATGGCCATCCAAGCTTGTTGACATTGGAATTCTACATTCATGCAACTCAGGCTTCAGCCCTCCATCCACCAGCTGTGGCGGGTATTAATTAAAACAGTGGGTGAGGAGAGCCCAGTTAATATTCTGGGGAAGGGTGGGGCTTATTTTTCCAAAGGGTTAGGGTTTCAGCTGGAAAGTTGCCTAGTTTGCTTTTCAGAGTTCCAAATTTGCAGTGCACTGTCGCGCACAGCGCCTTCTACTGGCTTCCTGAGCGTGCCCGAACACCGAAGTGTGGGCAGGTACTTGGCAGTTGCATACATGGGACGTGCATGTGCATGAGTGCTCTTGTGCTTGGGCACGCGAGGCACGTGCACACACACACCTGCGTCAGGTCCCAGCACCAAAACGCAGACAGGCCTTCAACCCGTGTGCTTGGCAGCTCTTCAAGCTCAGGTGTTCTTTGTTGCATTCAAAGGCACGAGGGAAGCTGAAGCACTCATGTGGATCACTTGAGATTGCAAGAGAGAGAGACGTGGAGTTTGCGCCGCCCTCCTTGTGATTATTACTAGGACGCTGTGACGTCCCTCGTGAGAACGCTGTCCAGTGGGCTAGGACTACCTCACTGTGACTGTCACCAGCTCCTTCCAGAAGGGCTCAAGTCACTCCTCCCAGTCATTTCCTTATTTGTCTCATTCTGAACGGCAGCTCAGGATCATGGAAGGCGAGGCAACTTCCAGTGGGAGGATTTTACTTGAAATGTGATGAAATGGAGCTGCCCCCACCCTGGAGCTGTCCAAGGACACGGGGTGAGGGGGTGCCCTAAAGGAAAGAGCCCAGGCCTGGGCATTTTGAGCTGCGGGGTCTGGAACCTGACCTACTGTATGATCTTGAAAGATCCCCCCCACACACACCCTGTCTTGGAACTTGTTTTCTTATTTGCAAAGTGAAGGGACTGAATTGTGTCCTTTCTAAGATCCCTTCTATCCAGCAAGCTCTAGGGCTGGTCCACAAAATGGATCTAGTCTGCTGATTTGGGTGAGAATCACAGATTCCTAAAAATGTCAGAGCTAGAAAGGACCTTATTCTAACTCCTAGCCTAACCCCACGATTCCTGGAAGTCAGCCACTTGTTAGAGTATGTCAAAGCAGAGTAGACAGAACACCTACTTGTGGATAGGTTAGGGCCATTCTGGCCCCTTGGTGAGGTCTTGACTGCATTTTATTTCATTTATGCATTTCATTTCATTTCAGCTCACATTCCCTCAGTTTTGGTCAGGACTTGGCTCAGGCCTCAGCCCCTTCCCAGACCCTCATTCTGTCTCTGGTCCTTTCCCTCCAGCACCAGGCATACATTCTTATCATAGTATCTAAAATCCTCAGAGGTCTTCTTATACCCAGCGTGGTACTCACCAGCAGTAGGATCACCTGGGAGCTTGATGGAAAGGCAGACCATCAGGCCCCACGCAGACCTACGAGCCAGAGCCCCAGGTGGTTTACTGGCTTGAGAGTTGCTCTCTGAGGGATGCCTACTCCCTTCTGTGTCTGTTCTGTTCACTGGTCTGTCTCACAAGCTAAACAGTAATTTATGGATAGGACCCATGGTTCCTTCATTTTTGCATCCTGGGGCTCAAAATGGTCTCTGATGAGAAAGAGGTGCTCAACGGTATTGGAGAGAAAATTACTATAGTGAGGCTGGGCAGGTGTTTGGAAGGCAGTGAAGTTGGTACCAAATCTCAAAGGGAAGGCCTGGCATGGCTGGACAGAAAAAAGTGGGGATCTTGGAAATAGCCCCATTGTCCAGAGTCAGGGGTTACGGATTCGCCTAGTTGGAAGGGAGGGTTTGGTATGGAAAAGCATGAGAAGAGTTGGAAAGAAAAGAAGGTAGGGAAGAAAGGATGGCAAGGACCCGAAAAACAGATGGCTAGATCGGGATCCATCTACCCATCATCTCACATCAACCTCCTCCAAATTCATTTCCTTTTGTTCGCTTAACTTTGAACCTAGATGAGCATAAAGCTTGGAGATGAGATTGTGGGTCAGAGAGACTGGCTTCAAATCCTAGATTCAACACACACACACCCATGCTGTGTGATCTTGGGCAAACCGCTGAACCTCTCTACGCATCAGTTTCCTCATCTCTCAAATGGGGATCATGTTCAGTTAAAGAAACCCACCAGTTCAAAAAAATGTTTTAATAAAATGGGAATCACAGAAGTATCTTCCTCAGAGGGTCCCCCTAAGTATTGAATGAGATGATACAGTACATCAACACAGCGCTTGGCATGAAGAAAGGGCTGGCTGGATGTAAGATGAATACAAGTGAAAGAATAAACTCAGCACCAGCTTGCTTGCCCGGCCTGAGAGTTTGGCACCAGCTCAGTCCGCAGGCTCTACACCTGGTCTCTTGCATCGAAGGCTACAGCTTTCTCTCTCACTCACCCTCTAGGCTTACTTGAACACTCCGCTTTCCCTGAGAGCCTCAGATTTGTATCTATCAGGAGGGTTTTCTCTCTAATCTCCAGGAATCCTCACTTCCCAGAGGAGAAGACTGTGCCATCCACTCACCTTTTTATGATAGTAGGCCAGGAGTGACTTTTGGCCGAGGAGCAGTGCATGGCATGGCTTTGCCCAGGCCACTAAGCCCAGTTGATGGCTCCCAGGCCCTGCCACCCAAATGCCATTGCCTTCGTGTTGATAACTGGCAAGAATGCTGGAGCACGTTTGATTCGTGGGAGTAGAGAAAGCCTGGCAGCACCAGCCAGGGGTTTCCTGGGTGCCTCCCATTGTGTCCAGGATTCTGTAGCAGGGCCACCCACCTACAGGTCATGCAGTTGGTACACTGGAGTCTGCATGAGCAGTGTCCCTCCCCTCGAGTTGGGCAGTGCACAACCTGAGCGCCTGTGCACAGTGCTCCGCCCCCCAAGCCCCACAGCGATTCACAGTGTGTTCCTTGTGAACAATTTAAGAGCCTGAGGGACAGCTGTGCAAGTGTTAAGCACATGCAGTTCAAAGTGGTCCCAGATCTGCCCTTTTGAAATAGTCCCTGCCATTTCAAGTGGTATTCTGGGAAAAAGACCATTGGTCTCCACCCCAGTCATCTAGGACAGGGGAGAGCTGGGGCAAAGGACACAGCAGGAGATGTTCTCAAATATGCAACCAGCTTGTTCCTTTCTGGGAGCCCTGCCCCTGAGCTTCAGATTGCAGGTGGTCTGCTATCAGCTGAGCACAGGGGAAACATTCTCTGAGTCGCTTGTGTCCGGAGGTGTGAGCGCGGGAGCTGAGAAGAGAGCCCAATGCTGAAGGCAGCTGCATACCATTCCATCAGCACCAGCCAGTGGTTTTGGTACTGTTTGTTCCAAACAAACTGACAAATAAGCCCTGCACCTTGCCGGAGCCTTCTCTGAGATAATGACCCCCATCCCTCCAGTCTCTTTGTCTAATGAGGCACTTCTCACATTTGAATCTGTATGGTGGTGGAGAAATGGTGGCTCATTTCTTCTTAATAACGTTACTGAAAAATACCAGTAATTATATAGTGACTATGGAAAAATGACATTTAAGTGAATGAAGAGAGGAAAGACGTTTATTACATTTCCTCAGTGAATATTAATTACTGGCTATAAAACACCTCCCTGACTCACAAAATGACCACCTTTTGTCCTTGTGAGAAGAGATGAGGTGTGTAGTCATTCATGTAGGTCAGGTAGTCTGAGATATTTGGGGTAAGTGCTGTGATGTACTCAGTCATGTCCAACTCTTTGTGACCCCATAGACTGTATCTCTGTCCATGGAATTTTCCAAGCAAGAATACTGGAATGGGTTGCGATTTTCTACTCAAGGGGGTCTCTCTGACCCAGGGATCAGACCCATGTCTACTGAATTGGCAGGCAAATTCTTCACCTACTGAGCCACCTGGGAAGCCCCATATTTTGGGTAAACTACCCTCCTTATTCCTCACACATTACGCTGCTCCATCCTGAGTCAGCTGACAGGGATGAGCCCTGTCCCCATATGCCCTGGAAGCTGCATCTGGTCGGGGAGCGAGGTGAGGATGGGGGAGAGGTGAGCATGGGGAAGAGTCTAGGTATGTGGATCCCTCTGTACCTCTGCACACAGCACCCACCCCATCTTGGGGAGAAGACTCCCATCTTTCCAAGCCAGAGCCAACGCTGCCTCCTCTGTGGAGCCTTCCTGATAGCCCAAACTGTGCTCTGATCCGTTTCTAAAAGGAAGGAGTGGGGTCTCAGGGTGCCTCTGCCTCCTGGGCACACAGCTAGAGTGTCTCCCTTTGTGATCAGCTGGGTCCTGGTGACTGCATTCTGGGCAATAAAATGCGGGAGGAAGAGGTAAGCACCACTGCCAAGCTGGGTGTCCCTGAGCCGTCTGTGCTCTCGTTGCCTCCCCACTCAGAGACCCCTGGACAGTGAGGAGGGAGGACATGGGGACCCTGAATGGGAAAAGCAAAGAGCCCCAGCCTACATTAGACAGTGCCATAGTAAGAAACTCGCATCATAAGGAAGAACTTGAATTGGGGGGGAGGCCATTTGTTACATCCAGCCCAGCGTTTCTCATGATGTACTCTGCATATAAGTTAAATAAGCAGGATGACCATATACAGCCTTGACATACTCCTTTTCCTGTTTGAACCAGTCTGTTGTTTCATGTCCAGTTCTAACTGTTGTTTCCTGACCTGCATACAGATTTCTCAGGAGGCAGGTCAGGTGGTCTGGTATTCCCATCTCTTGAAGAATTTTCCACAGTTTCTTGTGATCCACACAGTCAAAGGCTTTGGCATAGTCAATAAAGCAGAAATAGATGTTTTCCTGGAACTCACTTGCTTTTTTGGTGATCCAGTGGATGTTGGCAATTTGATCTCTGGTTCCTCTGTCTTTTCTAAAACCAGCTTGAACAACTGGAAGTTCATAGTTCACGTATTGCTGAAGCCTGGCTTGGAGAATTTTGAGCATTACTTTACTAGCATGTGAGATGAGTGCAATTGTGCGGTAGTTTGAGCATTCTTTGGCATTGCCTTTCTTTGGAATTGGAATGAAAACTGACCTCTTCCAGTCCTGCTGGACGAAGCACAAGCTGGAATCAAGATTGCTGGGAGAAATATCAATAACCTCAGATATGCAGATGACACCACCCTTATGGTAGAAAGTGAAGAACTAAAGAGCCTCTTGATGAAAGTGAAAGAGGAGAGTGAAAAAGTTGGCTTAAAGCTCAACATTCAGAAAACTAACATCATGGCATCCGGTCCCATCACTTCATGGCAAATAGATGGGGAAACAGTGGAAACAGTGGCTGACTTTGTTTTTGGGCTCCAGAATCACTGCAGATGGTGATTGCAGCCATGAAATTAAAAAACACTTACTCCTTGGAAAGAAAAAGGTCCATCTAGGCTATGGTTTTTCCAGTAGTCATGTATGGATGTGAGAGTTGGACTATAAAGAAAGCTAAGCGCCGAAGAATTGATGCTTTTGAACTGTGGTGTTGGAGAAGACTCTTGAGAGTCCCTTGGACTACAAGGAGATCCAACCAGTCCATCCTAAAGGAGATCAGTCCTGGATGTTCCTTGGAAGGACTGATGTTGAAGCTGAAACTGCAATACTTTGGCTGCCTGATGCAAAGAGCTGACTCATTTGAAAAGACCCTGATTCTGGGAAAGATTGAAGGCAGGAGAAGGGGATGACAGAGGATGAGATGGTTGGATGGCATCACCCACTCAATGGACATGAGTTTGGGTGAACTCCGGCAGTTGGTGATGGACAGGGAGGCTTGGCATGCTGCGGTTCATGGGGTTGCAAAGAGTCGGACACGACTGAGCGACTGAACTGAACATTTGTTACAACAGCGCAGTTCTCCTAACTGATCAGAGCAGAGCTCTGAGGCCAGGAGCAAGTCCAGCTCTCCATGAGGGGTGCTTCTCTGAAGTCCAGCAAGTTGGAAAAATCCCCTGTTCCTAATTTTCCAACTGCAACATCTCTTTCCTCACTTTCTCCCAGCCTGGTGCCCTCTACCTGCTCCTTACTGGCTCTGGATTCCCTCACACTCAGGTCTTGGTGACTCCATGGCCCCAGGTAAACTCTCGTTTCGGAAAAGTTGCTAGACAAGGTGATGTTTAACTCAAAGGCAGAAAGCTCTGAGCGTGGACTCTCGGGCCTGTAAACAGGTTGTTGAGGGGATAACTTAGGGAAATAGGCCATTCCAGGCCCTCTCAGATCACCCCAACCTCAGGCTCAAAGGGCAGACTCAAAGATCTCTAGGGCTGCTTCTGCCCCCAAGTCACTGCATCTTGTTACCAGTCACTCGTGCGCTGCGTCCTCTTCCAGCCCCCTTAGTCCCTGTGGCTTCCCAGACCACGGCTCCTCCAAGCCTCTACCATCCAGTAGCACTGGTCCTGTGTGTGGCGAGGCTCAGGGAAGCTTTGGGAGGCCACCACC
The DNA here is from genome assembly GCF_016772045.2 of Ovis aries. Lineage (NCBI taxonomy): Eukaryota > Metazoa > Chordata > Mammalia > Artiodactyla > Bovidae > Ovis > Ovis aries. Next base: position 193,404,724 of record NC_056054.1, on the reverse strand, counting down.
ACCACCCACACCACCAGAGGAGCCACAGCCAGTCACCAAACACTGCACTGAGGCACGTCATGGGTCTGTGTTGTCTTCCTGCCCCGAGGGGCTTTGCCTGCACCTCCTGGGTACACTGGCAGATGCAATGCCCACAAAGTGGGGTAGAGGATGGCATCTTCTCCTGTGGCCTTACCTGCTGCTTGCTCTCCAAGGAGCAGAGCATCTAATCCAGCCCAGCCCTTGCCACACAGCTTCAGTTGCTAAATGAGGACGGGCGAGGGTGGGGTGGGGTTGGGGGCGGGAAACTGCAGTTCCTGGAGTATTCTCATCAGAAACACAAGAGTGCTGTGCTTCAGAGCCAGGGTTCTGGAGTCAGACAGACGTGTGTTAAATCCAAGCCCCACCACTTAACCTTCAGCAAGCTCCATTAGCTTTCAGAACCTGTTTCCTTCATCTGCATCGTGGGCATAGTAACCGTACCTCCATCATGAGAGTGGTGTGGGGATTCAATGATTTCATGCATCTAAAGGGCTTAGACATGCAGGCATACAGTAAACACCATATTCATGACTATAATTAGGATCGCCCATCCACCCATTTCTCTGTCTACTGTTCATTTTCATTCTGTCTACTGTCTGATTTTCAACTGGCCTGAAAGACTGGCAGAGGGACTATCCCATTTTGCACTGAAGGAAAATAGGCTTAGAGAAATTATGTGACCATCCAAGATTATGGACGCAGGCAGTGGCTGAGACTGGATCAGAGGCTGGTCTCCACCCCGAGTCCACTGCCCTTGCCGCTCACTGCCGCCTGTGTGTGTTGCGGCGGTTTTAGATGCCCTCACCTGGGAAGGTCCTCTTGTTCTCTCAGCAACGCGTGAGACTCTGGAGGGCAGGAATCTCGCCTGCAGGTCTGAGGACCTCCCTGCCTCCCCTGGGGTCAGAGGACTAGACTGCTGGGTCAGTCAGTGGGGCAACTTGGTAGCTTCACGCTGGCCTCGGCTTTCTCGTTTGCCTCTCCTTGGGAGGCCCCAAGGACATTCTGAGCTTCCAACCCCCTTGTTTCTTGCTGCGTGTCTCCCAAGGGCCAAGGGCCGGAGAGGGTGGTGTGCAACCTCTGGGCTCCACCTGCCTGCCCACCTCCCAGCAGGGAGCAGTACACAGTCTGCCAAAGCCAGTGCAGAGCAAGGAGGCCTCTGCCAGCTCCCAGCATGGGTTCCCTGGGCAAGAGGCGGGTCCCCTGCCTTGCCAGATGTGGGGCCCATCACCTTCTCTCATGTTTGAATCAGTCGGACAGGACTGGCCCCTAAGACCCTGGACGGAACACTCCAGCTCTGTGTGGTCACACCACATACGAGGGGCTCAGGGACTGCAAACATCTTGTGGTCCTGTCTAACATCCTGTGGTCACCAGCGGGCCTCTATCTCCCCAGCTCTCCCTGGCATTCTGTTTTCAAGGTCATCATCATGTCTCCAGCTTCACTTACCCCTTTGTTATTAAAGACGAGCAAAAGAAGCAAAAATATACAAAGAATAGTTTGGGCAGCTCTAAATAGTTCTGACCCACATCCAACTATCAGCTCCCTCAAAGCATTTGTGAAAGGATCATAGAATCTTAGAGTCCTTGTGAAAAACCTAAAAAAGTCACAAAGAAGCTAATTTTGCCCTCATCCATCATTTGCCTGTGGCCTAATCTTCAGATTTAAAGCTTCGACTGCTAAAACTTCACTTGTGAAAAAGTCTTTCACTCTGCAGACTTTTCCTTCATAACACTTGACATATATGGCTAATAGAATCTAAAAAAACAGATGCTAGGACTTCTCTGGTGGCCCAGTGGTTAAGAATTCATTTGCCACAGGTTCAATCCCTAGTCTGGGAAGATTCCACGTGCTGCAGAGCAACGAATCCCATGCACCACAAGTACTGAGGCCACACACCATGACGACTGAAGCACGCATGCCCGGAGCCCGTGCCCTGCAAAGAGAGAAGCCTCTGCGTTGAAAAGCCTAAGCGCAGCACAACTAGAGCGTAGCCCTCTCTTGCGGCAAATAGAAAAAACCTGGATACAGCAACACAGACCCAGCACAGCCAACAAGTAAATAAATAAATTTTTAAAGCAGATGCTAAAAATTAGATAGGGAAACAGAGGAGCCAAAGCAATTTTGGGAAAGGGTAAAGGTGGAGGATGTACTGCCTTCACCTTTCTACAGCGAATGACTCTTTCACTAAAACCAAGTGTAGTTTTAGTGAAAGGAGAGAGACTCAGGAGAGAGACTCAGGCCAATGGACAGAGTAGAGTACACATGTGGAGTCACTGAATTTTGATGAGGGTGCCAAGGTGATTCATAACACTTACCACTATCGTCATTCAAAATGATGTGTCTGCATTGTAGTTAATGCCTGTCTCCCTCCTAGGCTGCATGCCCAGGCAGGAGAAAGACCATCTTGCTTGTTCACAACTATGTCCTCAGTACTTAATACAATGCCTGGCACAAACCTGAAGCTTAGCAAGAAGGCTGGTAGGAGAGTAGGCTTGATGCTTTGGACATGAATGGGTTCTTTCTTCAAACTCAGACTTCTGTCAACATCCATATAGCTATTGGTGTTTTTTTTCTTTACACATACAAGATGTTGTATAACGTTTCATTCACTGTACAACTCTCTTTACTTACAAAATGCAGGTTTTCCAGTTACAAAGATATGAATACCAAAAGCAAGCAAGCCTTTGTACTATCTGCTCTGGCAGGAGGGTTTGCATTGTGGAGATGGCAGATCCTCACTTCAGCTCCACAGTTTATCAGCCCCAAGCCCCTTGTAGCTCCTTCTGTCAGCTTATTGTGGTCTGCATGAGGATATCTCCCGTCCTGCGTAAGGACACTTGTTATTGATTTACAGTCTCCCCAGATAATCTAGGATGATCTCATTCCAAGAACCTTAAGTTAATGACGTCTGTAAAGACTACTTTTCCACATAAGGTCACATTCACAGGTTCTCAGCATTAGGACATGGACGTCTCTCTTCAGACATCACCATTTCAGTTCCCTACACACATCCAGCCCCTACCTCACATGCAGGATCAGCAACTCATAACTGTGAGCTGGGCTGCTGTGTAGGTGTGTTAGCTAACAATTGTCTTCCACCAAACACACTTCACAAGCATTATTTACTCCTCAAAGAGATCTGGGAGGTAAGTTCAGTTCAGTTCAGTCGCTCAGTCGTGTCCGACTCTTTGCAACCCCATGAACCACAGCACGCCATGCCTTCCTGTCCATCACCAACTGCCGGAGTTCACCCAAACTCATGTCCATTGAGTGGGTGATGCCATCCAACCATCTCATCCTCTGTCATCCCCTTCTCCTGCCTTCAATCTTTCCCAGAATCAGGGTCTTTTCAAATGAGTCAGCTCTTTGCATCAGGCAGCCAAAGTATTGCAGTTTCAGCTTCAACATCAGTCCTTCCAAGGAACACCCAGGACTGATCTCCTTTAGGATGGACAGGTTGGATCTCCTTGTAGTCCAAGGGACTCTCAAGAGTCTTCTCCAACACCACAGTTCAAAAGCATCAATTCTTCGGCGCTTAGCTTTCTTTATAGTCCAACTCTCACATCCATACATGACCACTGGGAAAACCATAACCTTGACTAAACAGACCTTTGTTGGCAAAGTAATGTCTCTGCTTTTTTAATACGCTATCTAGGTTGGTCATAACTTTCCTTCCAAGTAGTAAGAGTCTTTTAATTTCGTGGCTGCAATCACCATCTGCAGTGATTTTGGAGCCCAGAAAAATAAAGTCAGCCATTGTTCCCACTGTTTCCCCATCTATTTGCCATAAAGTGATGGGACCAGGTGCCATGATCTTTGTTTTCTGAATGGAGGTAAATATTATTACCCTATTTTATATGAGAGGAGACTGAGACACAGAGTTTGAGTGAGGTCTCAAGATCATGTAGTCTCTAGGATTTAGAGCTGGGACTTAAAACCAGGCTGGTAAGGCAGCAGACCAGAGATCCTTATCTGCTTTTAGCAAAAGGAGTGTGTTTCAAGGAGTGGTGTCCAAAAGGAGGTATGTCCAAGGAGAAAGCTGGGGCACTCAACTTGCTGCACCAGAAACCTCAATGGAGGTATTTCTTGTCCTTTGTCATTACCTTCTGTCACACCCCCATGTCGGGATTCACTCTGCCCACACCCCTGCACGATGGAAAGGCTCTGGGCTGGGCCTCCGTCACTCCCGTCTGCTCCCCTCTGCCCTATCTGAAGTGGGCCTCTAACTGCAGGCCTCAGGTATTGCTCCTTCAAAACGAGAAGGAATGAGCGAATCGTCTATGTCAGTCATAGCACTGGAGGAGGGAGTCAGGTGGCTTGTGGACTGATCAGCACAGGAGGAGTTTTCTAGCAATTTCCATTGCCATCCAATGGACTCACCGTGACATCTCCCTGGAGACGTTCAAGCAGAGTCCAGATGACCACCTGTCAGGGATGCCCTCAGGGGCCCTGGCCCTCCTGGATGTGGCACCAGAGGACCCCTGAAGGCCCAGCATTGTAAGGTTTCTTACCATGTGGAAGGGGACACCCGCTGTCCCAGAAGCAGCGCCTTCCTGATCCTGGGTGGCTGTCACTGATGGATGCCGCAGAAAAGGGACCAGACACAGAGGAACGCCCACCATGCATGTGATGGTTCAGATCCTCTAAACAGCAGGCGCCAACAGGAGTTTAGATGTGCAGGAGAGTCATGTGAGAATGGACATGAGGGATAAAGTGAGGAGAGCCGGGGGCGGGGGGTAGGTGAAGACTTTTATGAAAAGACCACAATGCAAGCCTGACCTGGGAAGGAGAGAGTCCTGGACCCTTAGGAGCCACATAGCAGGAGACAGGGAAGCGGGACTCCCTCAGCCAACAACAGAGCCAGCAGCAGGACCAACACAGACAACACAGACCTATTCCTACGTGACAGGGGATTGAGATTCCTCCCTCCAACAACTGGTTTTAGCTCAAGGACTCCGCATGGGGCATCTGACATGTTTCCGGTCAAGACTCCCCCTTCCCCTCCCCTTCCTAGGTCAGAGCTGGGCTGCATAGAGCTGTTGTGCCAGCCGCCAGTTCCCAGCAGCAGCCCCTCTGAGTGGGTGCCACCCTCCTGCTTCACCCTGGGGCACAGCTGGGTGGCTGCTCCCAGCTCTGGTTCTCTGCACTTGCTGTAACAGCACAGCCCCAGCCCTCCTCCCGGGACCCTGGCTGGCTGATCCCAGTGAGCTCCATTTCCCTTCAGAGGGAGGGAAACGTGGGGGCAGGGAGAGCTGGGGCCCAGCCATCTGGGCTCTGCACTGTGAGCCTCCCCTGTCGGCGAGGAGAGAAGAGCTTGGCACGGGGCCACACCACAGCGACCCAGGCAGCCGCAGAGCCCAGCTCTCTGCAGCACGGTTGAGGAAGGTGAAGCACCAGTGCACAGGCTGAGCGACACAGCCTTCTCTCTGCGTGCAAGGGAACCTAGGGGACATACAAACACCTTTCCAAAGAGTTCTCAGAGCCTGCCTGCCCCCGAGATAAGGGACCCTGGGAAATCTAGGTGGCAGAGGGTCAGCCACCCTGAGCACCTATTGGGGATCGAGTCCTGCTACTTAGCAGTGTTCACAGAGCCCCTCTGTGTGCCAAGGATGGGGACAACCCCCTCCCCAGCTCAAGCACCCAACACAGTCTCGGCACAGGCAGCATGGCGGGGAAGCAGGCACGTGGTCCCTGTGCCCCAGCAGCCCAGCAGACCCAGCACTTGCCTTTAATCCAGTTAGAGACTGGGGGAGGACATACAAGGGTCAGGGGACATCGGAGGGGTTCTGAGGATGGAGAGAAGAGCTCAGGCTGAAAGGGAGCTGAGCTGAATCAGCAGCTGGAGAAGTACAGCTGGCCTCAGGGTGACTAGTTTGGAGAAGGACCGCAATCTTCCCATGAACAAATGGTGTCATTTCAGAGATGCCCATCCTCCCTGCAAGCCCGTGCCATGTCAATACCCAAGGCAGTCCCCAGGGCTGCAGCCCTGACTTCACCAACCAGGCCCCTGCCCTGTTCATACAGCCTTGAAGCAGCAGGAAGGGCAGCCTCTATGTCTCCTGGCTGGGGCTTAACCCACCCTCAGTGATACTATAGTTGCTCAGTCGTGTCTGACTCTGTGACCTCATGGGCTCCTCTGTCCATGGGATTTCCCAGGCAAGAATACTGGAGTGGGTTGCCATTCCCTTCTCCAGGGGATCTTCCTGACTGAGGGGTCAAGCCCGGGTCTCGTGCATTGCAGGCGGATTCTTTTACCATCTGAGCCACCCGGAAAGCCTAGTAAGCACATGGCTGTGCCAGCAACAACACGTCTCTCCAAAACTCAGGGGTCAGGGAGGATTATAGATCAAAGCTCCGCAGACTCCTGAGTCTTGGTTCTCAGAACACTCAGAATTTCAACCAGAAATTCTTCACAGAGAAGAATTCCCACAGGTCCAGGCCAGGGACAATGCCAATGACCCTAGTATAACTGTGAGTTTTCTTGATCTTCCCATCCTCATAGGACAGATAGGTGAAAGTAGTGCTAAGTGCCATTAACTATTTTTGTCGACTGATAAACACGGGCACGTGTGTGCTAAGTCACTTCAGTCATGTCCGACTCTTTGCGACCCTATGGACTGTAGCCCTCCAGGATTCTCTGCCCATGGGATTCTTTAGGCAAGAATACTGGAGTGGGTTGCCATGCCCTCCTCCAGGGGCTCTTCCAGACCCAGGGATCAAACCCGCATCTCTTGTGTCTTCTGCATTGGCAGGCAGGATCTCTACCACTGGTGCCACCTTGGAACTCCAAACATGGGTGGTTACCTGCAAGACTGCCCTGCAGAAGCCACCTGTGTCTGTCCTCCTTGGACATTTCCGTCTCTCTTGGCTGAGCGCTCGGCCGTGACAACCTAGAGCATCTCAGCCAGCTTTACATTTGCAGCGTGGGTTAATCTGGCTGCTTCCTATCACTGCGGGCTGCAGCATCTACAGTGACTCAGATCATTTTCACAGCTTGTAAATGTTTTCTCGCAGATCACCCAAAGTATGTGATAGGAAATGATGCAGCGTTAAGTTGGCCCGACATCTCACACCAGATGTTGCAACAAGCAAAGAAATATACTTAGGACATATGTGGAGAACACAGAGTTTGCTTTGCCAAAGGGAAACTGTTCCTCCCTCAAGGTTCCCTCAGCATCTTTGAGGGCAGAGAAGGCTTTGCGAGACACAGTTACTTCTCCGGGAGGCAAGAGCTCTGGCTTCAGATAGGATCTCTGGCAGGAAATGAATGGGGCATTTCATAAATGTGGTTTTCACTCAGCCCTGCTCAGAGGGTGGCAGCCAGCCTAACCAGGCCTGTGTGGTGGCTCCAGTCAGGGCTTACACCAGTTCTCAGTGTCCAGCCTTGTCTCCTGATGGTATCTCGCACCCGGCGCTGTGATCACAGTGCCGCTTTGTGTCCTGTAATTTCTCCACCATGCTGCCCAGTGCTCAGGAGAGGCTGTCTGGAGCACAGCTGCCATACTTGCCGTTTTCCAGGTTGACTTCAAGGGCCTAAAGTAGCCCCCTTTGACCAGCCTAGATCATGTTGGACTTCTTTATCTGAACCTTTATTGCACCTAAAAATGAAACTTCTAACCTGAAGCTGGAAGGGCTAGAAGGGACCTTGGAGATAGACAGTCTCCCCTGTCCACTCCTCCGGCCCCCACTCTCTCCTCAGTGTCCCCAGGAAAAATGGTCCAGACTCTGAGCATCTGCCCCAGTGGGCACTACAAGCTCATGAGCAAGGGAGGTCAGTCCTTAGGCAGGTCAGACTGTCAGGAGCAGCTGCACAGACAGGCACGGATGTGCCCCCGTCTAGTTCCACTCGTGGTTCATGGCTCCACCTCTAGCAGCTACACGGCCCCAACCCTTCCCCCATCTGATGACTTCTCTAGGACCCGGGCTAAACAGCTCCTTTTCTTTCTGTAATTTAGCCCTCCGTCCTGCAAATGCCACTGATTATCCTTTATTTATTTAGCTACCTTTTCTCCCCAAGTGGACTCAGGAGCTGGTCTTTTCTTCCCTCAGGTTGAACAAGTGCCTTCCCTGTCCGGCCTCTGACTCCCCTTTCTCAGCATAAACCCCACACAGGATTGAGCACATAGTAAACACCCACTGTGCAGGTGCCCAGCAAACTCAGCACCCTCTACAGAGAGCCCATCACAAGCTGGCTTACATTCTTCTGAGGCCTTTGAATGATTTAGGGTTGGTTGATAAGTAAGGTAAGAATAGATGAAGTGCTCTGAAGGCCTCATAGCAAAGACAAACCAAAGCCAGGCCACTCCTAAGCTCTGAAATCGATGGTGGATAAATGAAACCTGCGTGCTAACCCATAGCAGAGGTCCCCTTAGACCTGAGCCTCAGCAGAGACCCCTCAGACATCAATAGTCAATGATCTGAGTGAGGCCTGTTTTCTTGATGCAGCTTAGATGATGAGGGATCTTCAGAATCACTTAGAGTTGGGGGGCAGGTTGCAAATGAACTTTCACAAGAATCTAAGACAACTCTAGTAAAGTTTCACAGGACAACACTCTTGCAGGAGGCCTAAGCCCCACAGCTGGTCTTTCCTTCACCCCTCAGAGATCCCTGAGAATCACTATTGGAACTCTGGGGTTCCAGAGCATGCAGTGTGAGGACCACCATTCCAGATCTTCCCCTGGAACCTGAAATTTGTAGAGGACCTGCCAGACCAGCAGTCACATCTCTTGCAACCTATTAGAAGACAGGACAACTCAGACTCAGAGAACTCTGGGCCTGGAGAGAACCAGAGGCATCTTCTGGACAGGGACGGGAGTCAAAAACCTCGACTGGAGAAAATCCATGTGAGATGCGGAGCAAGTGGTGGCAGAGCAGAACGACAGGGCAGAGAAGGAAGAGGTGCCCTCACTGAGTGAGCAATGGGAAGGCCCTGAAGCAGAGTCGTGGCCCTGAAAGTGGCCGCCAGAGACTGGCATTGCCCCTTCTGTGCTCTCTCCCAGTCTCCAAGGCCCCACCTGTGCCCCCAGTACCAATCACCTCCCTGCATGGTGCTCTGCTCAGGCCTGCGCAATGGACCACTGCCGGTCCCTGCCTCTTCCTGTCACCTGAATTTTCCATCCATTCAGCCTCCTCCTCTCTGTAAATTAGACTGATCCATGTCCAACAGCATGAGCAGTCTGTTATCTCTCAAATAACAGAAACAATTTGGAGGTGAATTTGTCTTTTCTTTAAATGGTCTAACACATTGGTATAAATTTATTCGGAAAACCCTCTTATTATCTCTGCATCAGTAGCATCCACAGTAATGACCATTTTTTCATTCCTGGTGTTAATTATTTGAGCTTTCTCTTATATTTTCTTTAGTAGTCTTGCCAGAGGTTTTACTATTTACTATTTTTTGCAAAGATCATGATGACTATTTTATTGATTGTTATTGTTGTAATTTAATTGCTAGGTCATGTCCAACTCTTTCCAACCCCATGGACTATAACACACCAGGTTCCTCTGTCCTTCACTATCTCCCAGAGTTTCCTCAAATTCATGTCCATTGAGTCTGTGATACTGTCTAACCATCTCATTCTCTGTTGCCCTCTTCTCCTTTTGCCCTCAATCTTTCCTAGCATCAGGGGTTTTTTTTCCGTTGAGTCAGCTCTTCACATCAGGTGGCCAAAGGATTGGGAGTTTCAGCTTCATCATCAGTCCTTCCAATGAATATTCAGAGTTCATTTCCTTTAGGATTGACTGGTTTGATCTCCTTGCTATCCAGGAGACTCTCAAGAGTCTTCTCCAGCACCACAGTTTGAAAGCATCAATTCTTCAGTGCTCAGCCTTCTTTATGGTCCAGCTTGCCTGGTGTGCTGCAGTTCACAGGGTCACAATGAGTTGGACACAACTGAGTGACTGAACAACAACTCATATCCATACATGACTACTGGAAAAACCATAGCCTTGACTGTATGGACCTTTGTCGGCAAAGTAATGTCTCTGTTGTCTAAGTTTGTTATGGCTTTCTTTCCAAGTGTCTTTCAATTTCATGGCTGCAATCACGCATGGGGGGGGGGAAGGGGTGGGGGGGGGGGGGGGGGGTGGGGGGGGGGGGTGGGGAATCTGTCACTGCTTCCACTTTTCCTCTTCTATTTGCCATGAAGTGGTGGGACTGGATGCCATGATCTTAGTTTGTTGAATGTTGAGTTTCAAGGCAGCTTTTTCATGCTCCTCTTTTACCCTCATTAAGAGGCTCTTAGGTTCCTCTTCACTTTTTGCCATTAGAATCGTATCATCTGCATATCTGAGGTTGTTGATACTTCTCCCGGCAATCTTGATTCCAGCTTGTGACTCATCCAGCCTGGCATTTCTCCTGAAGTACTCTACATGTACAACAGGGAAGTCTGATGTGCTACGCTTTTTGAGGTTGAAGAGTCAGACACAACTGAGTGACTGAACAACAACTCTGCATATGAGTTAAACAAGCAGGGTGACAATATACAGCCTTGTCCTACTCCTTTCCCAATTTTGAACCAGCCATTGTTCCACGTCTGGTTTTAACTGTTGCTTCTTGACCTGCATACAGGTTTCTCAGGAGTCAGGTAAAGTGGTCTAGTGTTCCCATCTGTTCAAGAATTTTCCACAGTTTGTTGTGATCCACGTGGTCAAAGGTTTTAGTGTAGTCAATGAAGCAGAAGTTTTTCTGGAATTCCCTTGCTTTCTCCATGAACCAATGAATGTTGGCAATTTGATCTCTGGTTTCTCTGCCTTTTCTAAACCCAGCTTGTACATCTGGAGGTTCTTGGTTCACATATTGTTGAAGCCTAGCTGGAAAGATTTTGAGCGTTACCTTGCTAGCGTGTGAAATGAGCACAATTGTGCAATAGTTTAAACTTTCTTTAGCATTGCCATTCTTTGGGATTGGAATGAAAACTGACCTTTTTTCAGTCCTGTGGCCACTGCTAAGTTTTCCAAATTTGCTGACATGGTGAATGCAGCACTTTCATAGCCTCATCTTTCAGGATTTTAAATAGCTCAGTTGGAATTCTGTCACCTCCACTGGGTTTTCTATATTAATTAATTTGGAATAATTGTATAGAGTATAATTTGATTTACAATGTTTTGTTAGTTTCAGGTGTACACAAAATGAATCACATACATAGATCCACTCTTTTTTAGATTATTTCACATATAGGCCATTACAGAGTATCGCATAGAGTTCTCTTTGCTATACAATAGGTCCTTATCAGTTTTCTATTTTATATATAGTATATGCATATGTCAACCCTAGTCCCCCAATTTATTCCTCCCTGCTTTTCCCCCCAGTGACCATAGTTTATTTTCAATCTATGACTCTATTTCTTTTTTTGTGAATAAGTTCACTGCTACCATTTATTTTAGATTCCATATATAAGCAATATTATATATTTGTCTTTCTCTGTCTGACTTTTATTATTTGTAGACTTTTTAATGATGGCCATTCTGATAGTGTGAAGTGACACCTCATAGTAGTTTTCATATGCATTTCTCTAATAATTAGTGATATTGACCAAATGGCATTATTTCTTTTTTGTGGCTGAGAATTATTCTATTAAATTCTAAAGTATTCATCTTCTTTACCATTTTTCTGTTGTTGGATGCTTAGGTTGATTCCATGTCTTGGCTAGTGTGAATAGTGCTGCTATGAACTTACAGGTGCATGTATCTTTTTAAATTAGAGTTTTCTCCGGCTATAGGCCCAGAAGTGAGATTGCTGGATCATATGGAGTTTCATTATAGGGGACTGGAGTGCAAAAGTAGGAAGTCAAGAAACACCTGGAGCAACAGGTAAATTTGGCCTTGGAATACAGAATGAATCAGGGCAAAGGCTAATAGAGTTCTGTCAAGAGAATGCACTGGTCATAGCAAACACCTTCTTCCAACAACACAAGAGAAGACTCTACACATGGACATCACCAGATGGTCAACACCAAAATCAGATTGATTATATTCTTTGCAGCCAAAGATGGAGAAGCTCTATAGAATCAGCAAAAACAAGACTGGGAGCTGACTGTGGCTCAGATCATGAACTCCTTATTGCCAAATTCAGGCTTAAATTGAAGAAAGTGGGGGAAACCACTAGACCATTCAGGTATGACCTACATCAAATCCCTTATGACTATACAGTGGAAGTGAGAAATAGATTTAAGGGACTCGATCTGATAGACAGAGTGCCTGATGAACTATGGACGGAGGTTCGTGACATTGTACAGGAGACAAGAATCAAGACCACCCCCAAGAAAAAGAAATGCAAAAAAGCAACATGGCTGTCTGAGGAGGTCTTACAAATAGCTATGAAAAGAAGGGAAGCGAAAAGCAAAGGAGAAAAGGAAAGATATACCCATCTGAATGCAGAGTTCCAAAGAATAGCAAGAAGAGATAAGAAAGACTTCCTCAGCGATCAATGCAAAGAAATAGACGAAGACAACAGACTGGGAAAGACTAGAGATCTCTTCAAGAAAATGAGAAATACCAAGGGAACATTTCATGCAACGATGGGCTCAATAAAGGACAGAAATGGTCTGGACCTAACAGAAGCAGAAGATATTAAGATGAGGTGGCAAGAATACACAGAAGAACTGTACAAAAAAAGATCTTCATGACCCAGATAATCACGATGGTGTGATCACTCACCTAGAGCCAGACATCCTGGAATGTGAAGTCAAGTGGGCCTTAGGAAGCATCACTACAAACAAAGCTAGTGGAGGTGATGGAATTCCAGTTGAGCTATTTCAAATCCTGAAAGATGATGCTGTGAAAGTGCTGCACTCAATATGCCAGCAAATTTGGAAAGCTCAGCAGTGGCCACAGGACTGGAAAAGGTCAGTTTTCATTCCAATCCCAAAGAAAGGCAATGCCAAAGAATGCTCAAACTACTGCACAATTGCACTCATCTCACACGCTAGTAAAGTAATGCTCAAAATTCCCCAAGCCAGACTTCAGCAATACATGAACCATGAACTTCCAGATGTTCAAGCTGGATTTAGAAAATACAGAGGAACCAGAGATCAAATTGCCAACATCTGCTGGATCATCAAACAAGCAAGTGAGTTCCAGAAAAACATCTATTTCTGCTTTATTGACTATGCCAAAGGTTTTGACTGTGTGGATCACAAGAAACTGGAAAATTCTGAAAGAGATGGGAATACTAGACCACTTGACCTGCCTCTTGAGAAATCTGTATGTAGTTCAGGAAGCAACAGTTAGAACTGGGCATGGAACAACAGACTGGTTCCAGATGGGAAAGGGAATACATCAAGGCTATATATTGTCACCTGCTTATTTAACTTCTATGCAGAGTACATCATGAGAAATGCTGGGCTGGAGGAAGCACAAGCTGGAATCAAGATTGCCAGGAGAAATATCAATAACCTCAGATATGCAGATGACACCACACTTATGGCAGAAAGTGAAGAAGAACTAAAGAACCTCTTGATGAAAGTGAAAGAGGAAAGTGAAAAAAGTTGGCTTAAAGCTCAACATTCAGAAAACAAAGATCATGGCATCTGGTCCCATCGCTTCATGGGAAATAGATGGGGAAACAGTGGAAACAGTGGCTGACTTTATTTTTCTGGGCTCCAAAATCACTGCAAATGGTGATTGCAGCCATGAAATTAAGAGACGCTTACTCCTTGGAAGAAAAGTTATGACCAACCTAGATAGCATATTGAAAAGCAGAGACATTGCTTTGCCAACAAAGGTCCATCTAGTCAAGGCTATGTTTTTTCCAGTGGTCATGTATGAATGTGAGAGTTGGACTATAAAGAAAGCTGAGCACAAAAGAATTAATGCTGTTCAACTGTGGCATTGGAGAAGACTCTTGAGAGTCCCTTGGACTGTAAGGAGATCCAACCAGTCCATCCTAAAAGAGATCAGTCCTGGGTGTTCATTGGAAGGACTGATGTTGAAGCTGAAACTCCAATACTTTGGCCACCTGATGCAAAGAGCTGACTCATTTGAAAAGACCCTGATGCTGGGAAAGATTGAGGGCAGGAGGAGAAGGTGACGACAGAGGATGAGATGGTTGGATGGCATCACCAACTCAATAGACATGGGTTTGGGTGAACTCCAGGAGTTGGTGATGGACAGGGAGGCCTGGCGTGCTGCAGTTCATGGGGTTGCAAAGAGTTAGACACAACTGAGCTGCTGAACTGAGCTGATGGTAGTTCTATTCTTAGTGTTTTAAGGAACCTCTGTATTATTCTCCATGGTGGCTGCACCAATTTGCTCTCCCTTTTCTCTTCACCCTCTCTAGCATTTATTATTATGTAGACTTTTTGATGATGGCCATTAGGAATGATGTGAGAGGATGCCTCAATGTAGCTTTGATTTGAATTTCTCTAATAACTAGCTATGTTGAGCATCTTATGTGCCGACTGGCTATCTGTATGTCTTATTTTGCAAAATGTCTGTTTCAATCTTTCCCCATTTTGATTGGGTTGTTTGTTTCTCTATTATTGAGTTGTATGAACTGTTTATACGTTTTGGAAATTAAGCCCTTGTCAGTCGCATCATTTGCAAATTTTTCTCCCAGTCCATAGACTGTCTTTTCATTTAGCTTATGGTTTCTTTCACTGTGCAAAAGCTTGTAAGTTTAATTAGGTCCCATTTGTTTATTTTTGCTTTTATTTCTCTTGCCTTGGGAGACTGATCTAAGAAAACATTACTACAATTTATGTCAGAGAATGTTTTGAATATAATCCCTAAAATGTTGTGTGCATGGTTCACCTAATATCCCATTTGGTCAAATATTCATTATATTATCCAAATCCTCTCTATTTCTAGAAATATTAATAAACAGCGCATTTATATGGCTGAAAAATCAAAATGATAAAAATATACACATGGAAAAGCTTCACTCCCACCTGTGTCCCATCTATACATCCATACTCCAATCCCTAAGGTCAACAATAATTACTAATATTTTTGAATATTCTTTCCACATCAACACAAATACACAAAGGTAAGGATATAAATTCTTATTTTCATTCTCTTTCTTAAATAAAAGGTAGCTAGTTATATAGACTTTTACTGGCTTTCTTCAGCTAACAGTATGAAATGTTAGCTGAAATCTTTTTACATAAATACATAAAGAGCTTCATTATTTTTTGTAGTTGCATAGCCATCTTTGGGAAAATGCACCGTGGTTTGTTTAACCTATCCTCTAATGAGGACACAGGTTGTCTCCAACTTTTTTTTGTTTTACAAATAATACTGCCACTAATAGCCCTGTCCACATGTCATTTTTTACATGCACAAGCTCTATGTTAATTTTAGACATGCTGGCATTCTTTATCTATTATCCTAGTTTCCTGGAACCCTGGTCATTCTGTCCAGCACGTTGTCAGACTCATGCACATGGTGGACATTTTCATCATCTTTGGTGTGGATTGTACGTTCCATGAAACTGCTTTCACCCCAGATTATTGAACAGTCCCTCCAGGATGTTGATTTTTTTACTCCTCTAGGTAAATCTAAAGTATCAGCAGCCTGGCAGTGACTTTTTATTAAGGCTTTTGGCTTGGGAGTTTCTAGATTTCTGGACGCTATAAACTCGAGCTTAAATCTATGTGAGACTCAAGCCCTGGCTTGTGATTTATCGGGGGAGAACTTTTCACACAGACTCCAAGCAGAGGCAGACATGTTCTCTTATTCTCTTGCTGAGCCAGTGGACAGGTTGCTTTCTGATCTATACTTTCCCTGAGGGGTAGCCCTCCTAGCATGCCAGCCATAAGCAGGGGTTTCATTCTATTCATCCAATAATTCCTTGCCTTACGTGGCCCAAGGTTTCATTTCTTTCCCTATGTGGGCATGAAAGCCCAAGCCCCCAGGTTTTTGAAACTGACAATAGTGTGACCACCACGCCCACCTCCACACCAGCCACTGCCACAGCTACCCCACCTCCACCCAGGAGTCAGCAGCAGCACCTCATTCACTTTGCAGTAAAGCTTCTATTCCTCTATGTATTTCTGGTACCTGGTAATTTTCCTTTCTTGCTTGCACACTTGGATGTTCATTTAACATAATTTTTGTTGTATTTTATCCTCATGCCTAAGGCAGAAGAATTTGTGTTTATCCAATTACTTTCCTACAATCTGTTTCCTTCCTGGGCTTTATAGCAGTTTACATCAACTCTGTTTACCATCCGACTATAATGCAAGTCACCATGGGGACTTCCCTGGTGGTCCAGTGGCTTAGACTCCACTCTCCCAGTGCAGGGGGCCTGGGTTTGATTCCTGGTCAGGGAGGTAGATCCCACATGCTGCAACTAAGACCTGGTGCAGCCAAATAAATATTTTTTTAAAAATCATAATATTTTGAGCTGGTAAAGAATCATACACATAGTCTAAGACTTCAAGGGCTAAATTTCAATTGCTGTTTGAGTATTTCTGTTCAGGCTAGGATTTTTGGTACAGTCTTTTTTCCATTTTTGTATATGCTTCTTCCTTTGTTTGGCTTCAAAAATCATCTAAGTTATGGATTTTTAATCCAAACCATTAATAATCTTTGTAAACAGCCATAAATAGTGTCAACAAACAGATTCTCATTTTACTCCCAATAGTGACATACTTGTCAGTACTTTGGTGGGGTGACACTAACCAGGAGTGAATAGCTCTTTCTGACTTCCCACATAAGCAGTGGTGATTGGAGTTTTGATTAATATTTCTGCCCTTTTGCTATTTATCATCAGGCCCTATGAAGCTATTTATCAATGTCAGTTTATCATCTATAAACAGGGTGATAATCTCTACTCCCTTTATTCTTAGAACATTTTCCCTCTACCTCTCCCCTGACATGTAGGACTTATATAATGTTCATGTTCCTCTAATCTACTGATGCTGAGCCTGAGAGGGATTCAGGCAATATTTCATATGTCAGAGAGCAGTATAAAGCCCCATTCCATACGGAAATATTCCAGTGTACTTGGCACATCACAAGATGTTACGAACAGACCACGAATGTAGGAGACTTCCTGAGACAAAGATCTCCAGATTGAGGCTAGAGGTCATTTTGACAAGCTGATACCTTCCATATCTCCTGAAAGTGCATCTGCTGCTGGTCACTGAATGGATGCTATGGTGAAGGAAATGATTAGGGGGACTCAATACAACCAGAATAGAATTGCAAAGTGTTCAATGCTTTTGTGAGCTTACATAATCAGCCTTGCTCAAAAAGTTCCTCTTTCCTTTGCTCTGGGCTGGGAGTATATAGCTGTGTCCCAATGTGAAGCAAGCATTGTAGTGTTGGAACGGTCTTTGTTTTGTCTTATTATTCCAGGACGTATGGGGTACCCAGCACTCCGATGAGGGTCCTGTCATCAGTCTGAGATTTGCAGTTCCTTTAGAGCTAGAATCACACAGGACACTCCTCTCTCACCTACTGCCTCCCTTGCAAAGCTGCCTCTAAGATATAAGCACCAACTCAAATTGTCTACAGAGAACAAAACTTTGATAACCCACAGTCAGCAGGGGAAATGCTGAGTTTAGGAATAGAAAATTATAAAAGTCACCAGCAAACAAAAAGACTGTGTCAAAGTGATACTCCATTTCCAGCCATTTCATCATGCCTGCTCAAGAGAGATGAATAGTGCGCTAACTTATCAGTCAGCACGATGGTGCATCTGCTCCATCATAATTATCTGATACTTAGGAGAACTGACCTGGAATGAGAGTGTAAGAATCACATAATCTATTCTAAGTGCACAGCATTTTCAATCCATTCCCCTGGGGAAGCTGAAAGGCAGGTCACTATAATTTGCATAAGCTGGAAGTAATTTGATTTTGTTACGTTACTTGCAATACCTAGAATTATAGAATCATAAAATCGCAAGGTTGACAGAGAATGGAAAGGTTATTTAGCCCATCCAGTCCAGGGATAGGCTTATACAAGCTCTGCTTCAGTAGTTTCAGTAGTGGGGAGTTTGCTTTTCCCCAGTGAAGGCTGATGGGACTATCCTTTCCCCACAACGAGGAGACAGAGATTTCCCAGGGAAGGTGACAGGTTTTTAAAAAACAGGTTTTCTACAAATTCATGCTAAGTTGTTGCAGCAGGCTCATCCATTTCCTTGCTACCAATGAGTCACCTCTTGGGAGTTCCCTGAACCTTTCCCCATAGTCTCAAATCCTGTCCCACCATACCTTTCCGCCACGCATTAGGCATCCTTATTTCTGCACGAGGAAATCAAGACTACTAGACAAAAGCTGTTAGCCTCCTTCTGACTCTCTCATTGCTCATCATTTCCTTCCCTTGGTGCTCGAGAAAGCAGTATTGGTCTTCTTGATCCAAGGTAAACCTTCCTCTTTCTGTGCCAGGGTGGGGTTTATGGTGAGAGTGTGTCTTAGCCTTTCCTACCTGCTTTGATGAGGGTATGTCCTAGTGTGTCAAAATGTATAGGAGTTGCTCAGATAGCTTCTGGATTTAGGAGTTGTTTTATGTGTAGCTGTAGATTTAGTGTGTCCATGGTAAGAGAGTTCAGGAGCTGACCCATGAAAATTCCTAGAAGGAAACACGGGGGGACATTTCCTTGACATTGGTCTCAGCAGTGATTTTTTGAGTATGACACCAAAAGCACAAGCAAAAAGAACAAAAATAAATAAGACTGCATCAAGCTAAAAAACTTCTGTACAACAAAAGAAACAATCAAATAAATGAAAAGGCAACCTACAGAGTGGGAAAAAATATTTATAAATCATATATCTGATATCTAAATTATACAAAGAGTTCATATAACTTAATTAGGAAATAAACAATCCAATTAAAAATTGACAGAGGAGCTGAATATACATTTTTCTGAAGAAGACATATAAATGGCCAATAGATACATGAAAAGGTGCTCAATGTTACTAATCATCAGAAAAATGTAAATCAAAACCATGAGATATCATCTCACTCCTGTTAAAATTACTATCATCAAAAAGGCAAGAGGTAACAAGTGTTGGCAAGGATATGGAGAAAAGAGAACTTTTGTGCACTCTTAGTGGGAATGGCAACCCACTCCAGTGTTCTTGCCTGGAGAAGCCCAGGGACGGGGGAGCCTGGTGGGCTGCCGTCTCTGGGGTCACAGAGTTGGACACGACTGGAGAGACTTAGCAGCAGCAGTGGAAATGTAAATCGGTATGGCCTGTATGGAAACCAGTATGGAGGCTCCTCAAAAGATTAAAAATAGAACTGCCATTTGATCCAGCAATTCCACTTCTGCATATATATCCAAAGAAAATGAAAACAGGCTCTCAAAGAGATATCTACACTCCCATGTTCATTGCAGGATTATTCAAAGAGCCAAGACCTGGAAATAGCCTGTGTCCAGCAGCAGCTGAATGGCTAAAAGAGATGTGGTATATACATAAACAGTGGAATGCTAGTCACCCATGAGAAAGAAAGAAATCCTGCGACAACGTGGGTGAAGCTTGAGGGAATCATGCTAAGTGAAATAAGCCATATAGATAATATGTGTATCATGTCACATATATGTAGAATCTAAAGAAAACCAAACTCAGAGACAAAGAGTACTTACCAGGGGCTGAGGGGTGGGGGAGATGGGAGATGATGGTCAAAGAGTACAAATTTGCAGGTATAAGTTTTGTTATCTAATGGACAGCATAGTGATTATGGTTAAGAGCTTATATGCTCTTATGCTCTCTTATATGCTTGAGAGCTACTAAGAGAGTAGACTTTAAATGTCCTCACCACAAGAAAGCAACGGTAACTATGTGACATGATTGGGTTGTTAGCTAAAGCTATGGTAGTAACCATTTTGCAGTGTGTGTGTATCAAAGCAACATGACTTACACCTTATATTTACGCAGTGTTATATGTCAGTTAAATCTCAAGAAACATGAAGAAAATATTAATACTAATATTAATACTTATCATTTTAGCTTATTTGCTTCCTATTTTCTTCAGTCTGTTTTCTCTACTTATCCCTCCAACCTATTTGAAAGATACCTTTTCTTGTGCGATCTCAAGTTTACTTTTTAAAGCATTGTGGGGAAGGGGGTTAAAAACATTAGAAAGCCTTTTCTTACCAGACTGGAGACTCTATCTGTAATTCCTAACCCTGTAGCAGAGTTGGAGGGTCCCACAGGGCCCAGCTAAGCTACGGTCAATCACAGTTCTGTTAGAGAAGGTGCTCCAGGCATCCTCAGAAATCCTCAGCTCTCATCTGCACCTTCCAGATTCTCCTGCCTGAGCCCCAGGACAGACAAAGGAGATTCCTGAGAAATAAGAGATTCTGTAGCTGTTAAGTCTGCAGCACCCTTCCCCCCTCGCAGCACAGGCTGGGGGAAAGTCACTGTCTACGGAGAACAAGTGGGACAGGAGACCAGAGTTCTGAGCAGACTGCTTTGTCTAAGAAGAGATGATGATTAAGATTTGGGTATCAGGGTGTTGCTATCTTTGTAGATTTAAATGGGATATTTTCCTAAAGTCTGGGACAAATGGCATGTGAATTGGGCTTTAAAGTTTTGACAGAATTCAAATCTATTTCTGTTTGAAATACATTTCTGTTCTTTGAAATCTATTGACTCTTCTGATTCTTTTTCTATAATCACTCATTGTTTATTTTTGAAAGACTTTAAAATCTATCAGCAAATAGAGTGCACAATGTTCTCTTTCATTTGAAAACAATGTCCTTTGTTCATGTGGTTACATTCCCTTTCTCAAATCTAATGTTCAATATGTCTTTCCTTATTTTCTTGGCTAACTCTATTAGATTTGCCAATTTTATTGGTTTTATTTTTCTCAAAAGAGCACTTAAATTGTTTATTGCTTTTTATTATTTTCCAGTTTGTTGATTTCTGAATTTGTTCTTGTGGCTTTCCTTAAGTCTGTTTGTTGGAGAGTACAAGAAGATTAGCTTCCATACTTGAAGGTGGAATCTATTTAATTTTTTATTATTTGTTGTTAAATATCATTACCAATTAATGCTATAGAATTTTCTCCAAGTATAGTTTTGGTTGTATCCCTTGGGTTTAATATATCATTTCTTGTTTTTATAGTTTTACTTTACAAATAATTTATTTCCTATCCATATTGTTTTGTTACTAGAAAATGTGGCCTCCAAGGTTTCTACCTTTTCCAATGTATTGTGTATTTCCTATTGAATAAGTGGGTAAGCAGCTTCTGACAAGACTCCCAATGATCCCTGTTGCCTGGTATTCATGCCTGTATGAAATACCCTCTTCTATAGTGTAGACCAGGGGTCTCCAACCTCCAGGCTATGGACCTCCTGTCAGATCAGCAGTGGCATTAGATTAGAAATAAAGTGCACAGTAAAGGTAATACGCATGAATAATATACTTGAATCATCCCAAAATTATTCCCCCTACCACCAGCCTGTGGAAAAATTGTTTTCCATGAAATCAGTCCCTGCTGCTAAAAAAGTTAGGGGCTGCTGGTATAGTCTGTACCTAGTGACTTCCTTCTGATGAGCAGAAAAAGTGATATGATGTCAGTTTCAAGTTAAGATTGTGACTTTTATTCTTTCTCTCTCATTTGCTTTGTTTTATGAAAGTCAAATGACACATTGTAAGGCCCATATGGAAAAAAACTACGGGTAGCCTCTACCCAACACCCAGTGAGGAGCTGAATATGCCAGTTGCCATGTGAACAAGTTCATGAGTGGATCCTTCCCAAGCTGAGCCTTCATATGAGACCACAACTTCAGCCAACGTTTTGATTGCAGCCTCATAAGTGGCTCTGAGACAAAGGGCTTGGCTAAGCTGTACCCAGATTACTGGTCCACAGTAACTGATAATAAACACTGGGGTTTCTTAACATAGTTGATATTTATACTGAGGTATAGTTGCTGTACAATGTTATGTAAGTTACAGATGTACAGTAGAGTGATTCACAATTTTTAAAGGTTATACTTTACATAGTTATAAAATACTGGCTATATTCTCTGTACTGTGCAATATGCCCTGTGGTGGTTTAGTCACTAAGTCATGTCTAACTCTTGCGACCCCATGGACTGGGACCCTTCCAGGCTCCTCTGTCCATGGGATTCTACAAGCAAGAATACTGGAGTGGGTTGCCATTTCCTTCTCCAAGGGATCTTCCCAATGCAGGACTTGAACCCAGGTCTCTTGCATTGCAGGCAGGAATTGAACTTGGGTCTCCTGCATTTCAGGCAGATTCTTTACGACCAAGCTACAAGGGAAGCCCTGCAATATACCCTAGTAGCTTATTTTATACACAATAGTTTGTACCTCTTATTTCCCTACATCTATATTATCCCTCCCCACTTCCTTCTCCCAACTGGTAACTACCAGTTTGTTCTCTATATCTCTTGGATAGTATGGTCTTTTTAACAATATTAATTCTTTCAATCCAAGAACATAGTGTACCATTCCATCTATTTGTGTTGGCTTTAACTTCTCTCATCGGTGTCTCACAGTTGACTGAGTACAGGTCTTTTGTCTCCTTAGGTAGGTTTACTCCTAGATATTTTACTCTTTTTGATGCAACGGTAAGTGGAATTGTTTCCTTAATTTCTCTTTCAGCTATCATGTTGTTAGTATAAAGAAATACAAAAGATTTATGTATATTAATTTTGTATCCTGCAACTTTATTGAATTCATTGATGAGTGCTAGTATTCTGGTAGTGTCTTTAGGATTTTCTATGTATAGGGTCATGCCACCTGTAAGCAGTGACAGTTTTACTTCTTACGTTTCAATTTGGGTTCCTTTTATTTTTTTCTTATCAAATTGCTATGGCTAGTATTTCCAAAACAGTGTTGAATAAAAGTGTCAAGAGTGGGCATCCTTGTGTTTTTCATGATCCTAAAGAAAATGCTTTTAGCATTTCACCACTGAGTACGATGTTAGCAGTGGGTTTGTCTTATACAGCCTTTATGATGTTTCCTCTATGCTGGCATTCTGGAGAGTTTACCAGCTGGTTCCAGGGTAGGGTTAGCCTGCTGTGTATGAGATCAGTCCACAGGTTATGAGATTGTGGGGTTTTTTTTGCCTCTGGTGTCTGCCTCCTGGTGGGTGAGGCTGGCCTAGATGCTAGTACAGGCTTCCTGGAGGACAAGGCCAGTGGTCGTCCACTTCTGCATGGAGCTGGGTCTTGGCCCTCTGGTTGTGTCTAGAGATATGTCTATAGGTAGCTGTGGACTCGGGAAGATTTTAGACATCCTGTCCGCTGATAGGTGGGGCTGTATCCCCACCTAGTTAGTTGTTTAGCCTGTTGTGTCCCACACTAGCACCTATAGGCTGTTGGGAAGGGCCAAGTCTTGACACTAATGAGCTAGATCCGAAGATGGCAGCCACTAGTAGCAGTGAACACACAGTAGAAGGAGCTCCCAGATACGGCTGCTGCCAATGCCTGTGTCCCTAGGGTGAGCCACAGCCACACACACACACACACACACACACACACACACACACACACACACACACACACGCCTCTCCAGGAGACTCTCCAAGACCAGCCAGGCAGGTAGGTCTGGCCCAGGCACCTACCAGATTATAACTTTTGTCCTGCATCCTGGAACATGTGAGATTTGTGTGTGTACCCTTTAAGAGTGAAGTCTCTATTTCCCTCAGTCCTGTGGTGCTCCTGAAATTAAGCCCTGCTGGCCTTCAAAGCCAAAAGCCTTGAGGGGGTCATCTGGAGGCTGGGGAGCCTGATACAAGGTTCAGACCTCTCACTTCTGTGGGAGAACCTGTGCAACGTATTTTCCAGTATGTTGTGTGCATCGGGCACGATTATATCGTAAGTCCACCCGTCCTCTCTCACTGTGGTTCCTTCTTTACGTCTTTAGTTGTAGAAGACTTTACCTGGTAGGTTCTGGTCTTTTACATCAATGGTTGTTCTGTAGATAATTGTGGTTTTTTTCAGCTTATGAGAAGGAGTGAGCTCAGGGTCTTTATACTCTACCATCTTGACTGACCTCCACAAATATTGTTGTTTAAACCCCTACTCTTGGGGCTAATATCTACACAGCAATAGCTAGCTAGTGAATACATTCACATTGATTGTGTGTATGTTTCATAATTTTTTCCCTTGGAGAAATATTTTCTGTTCAATATACCTATATTAAGCTTATTCATTGTTTACAAGTTTTTCTCTCAGCATTTGACATCAATGATTACTCCTCCTTAAGAGTTCCCTTGACACCACTCCTTGCTGATTTTTTTTTTTTGCCTTTTCTCTAGTAGAAGTGATCTAATTCAAGCCAAATATAGCCTCCTCTAGAACTTTTCAGCAAAATCATAATTAAAGAAGAGAAACCTATCTGTTGAAGTGGATGGGGTTTCCAGTGGTTATCTTGGTGTCTCATGCAGAGAAGTTGTAAGAAAATAAAATCGAGCATATGAGGGCAGAGAGCTAAGTGCCCGAGGCCTGGGGACACTCTTTGAGCTCCTGGATCCAGCCAAGCTTGCATTCCTTAGATTTCCCACATCCACACATAGATAGACTTTTGGCCTAAACTAATTCAAGCTGAACTTCTTACTCTCTTGCAACTAAACATCCTATGTATTATTACTCCCAGTATTATCTCTTATCTCAGCGTTTTCCTAGTTTCCCATCTCTCCAGCTTCATACTGATTATTTCTACCTGGATTCCTTCACATACTGAAACACATCCAGTCATTTTTCCTATCAGTCCTGCTCGTTTCTTCAGGATCTCTGTTTCTTCAGAGGTGCCACCGACCTCTGAGTTACTTAAATTTGAAACCATAAATTTTCTTCAATGCACCCCTTCTCTCTTCGTATTCTGCTGTTCCCAAGCCCATCCTTCCCTAATCATTGCACCTCCCTGGCTCAGCCCTTTCTCCCCTCTCACGTGGACAATGTCAGAAGTCTCTTCACTGGCCTCTTTGATTCCCTTGCAACTCACCCTGCACAAGTGACCAGGTGACCTTTCTGAAATTTCAATTCTGTTAATATCACTCCACTGGCCAAAACCTGCACTGGCTTCTTTCTTATTGCCCACAGAATAAATCTGGCATTAGGAGCCCTTGAATCATAGGGGAGCTGAGACTTACTGTGCACTTCCTGCTGCCAAGCCTGGCCTGAGCCCTCTACCTACCTTGCCTGTCCTCCCTAGGGTCATAAAACCCTAGGAGGTACTATAATTATGTCCAGTTTACATAAGGTAAATAACTCCTGATGTCACAGAGCTGGTAAATGGTATAGCATTTGACCTGATTTTTACTCACTGTTCTTTATTATACTATATATAACATACTCTTAATGAAATATCTCCATAACTGTCACTTTACTAAAGACTGCTGTTAAGTTGCTTCAGTCATGTCTGACTCTTGGTGACCCCATGGACTGTAGCCTACCAGGCTCCTCTGTCCATGGGATTTTCCAGGCAAGAGTACTGGAGTGGGGTGCCATCGCCTTCTCCGTTACTAAAGACTACGTTTCAGTAAAACTATTGTGTGACTCTCTCCAGTTCCTCCTTCTGCTTCCCAACTCTCTGTCTTTGCTTGTGCAGTCCCCTTGCCCAGGACGGTCTGGCCCATCATCAGCACCCTTTAAGACCCAGGGGATGCCTCTTCCCTCAGGAAGCATTCCCTGTATAACCCAGTTGAAACTAAGCTCTTTCCTCCATGAAATGCATTATTTAATTTTTAAAAGTCCAGGTAATTAATTCATGACAGATTATAAAGTATAAAACATAGAAAAATTGGAGTAAGGCAAAATAGTCATTGTATCCTATGAACTACTTTCCCTCCCCAGCGGCAGTCAACCCTAACAGCCTTTTTGGTACCATTTTAGAGATGTTCTATTCATTTATAAGCAAATGTATATTTTTCATGTCTTTAACAAATAAGGTAGCAATATAGCATACTATACACATTGTTATGAATGTAGCTTTCTCCACTTCCTTTACTGGAAATTATTCTATGTCAGATATGTAAAGCTGCCTCGTGTCTATCTTTCTTATAAAGAACTGCACTACCTATTCATCAGTCTTTCAAATTATGTTAGGCTTTATTCACATACATTTCAAGTTCCTTGAAGTAGGTAATAGTTCTTTTACTTCCTTAATAGCACAGCCCCTGGCTTGGGTGGTCCACAGGTTGTAGGGTTTTCTTTGTAATGTTTTTCATTTAGAAGAGTTACAGATTTACAGAAAGATTGAAAAGTGTGTGAAGTTTCCATAAATGCTTACTTTGTGCCTTTTTACCAGCTGATAAATTTCCTTAGGCAGATGTTCCACAATTAAGAATTAAGGTCATTTACAATCATTTACATTGGCAAAATGTTGTAATCAATGCTCTTAAACATGGGTTATCTTGTAACCTGTATACATGTGCAGGCGTATCTATAAGATGAGTTCATTAAGGTACATTTGCTGGATCAAGGGTTGTGTGATTTTCTGTAAGAGGCATTTAGTGTTATTCAGAAAAGTTATACCCATTTACATCCCCACTAGGAAGAGTGTGGCAGAGCCTGTTCCTTCTCACCCTCTCTGCCTCACCACATTATCCAGTTTTCTTATCTTTCCAGTCTGACAGGCAAAGATTGTAGTTCATTATAGTTTAATTTGCACTTCATTTTTATAAGTGAAATTAAATATCTTTTCATTTGTTTAAAATCTATTTATATTTTATCTTCTATGAACTGTCTATTCAAATCCTTTGCCTATTTTTCTATTGGGAGGAAAGTCTTTTTCTTATAGCTTTGTGGGGATTCTTAACTATTAAGAGGCTGTTATTTATAACTTGCAATTTTCACAATATATCCAGACATTATTGTATTTGTTTTCATACTGAGCTTTTTAAAGAAATTACATACATAAATTTATGTTTCTTATGGATTCTGGTTTTGCAGTTATACTGAGAAAGAACTTCCCTACCCTGAAAAATGAAAAAATTAACCTTTCCTGATCTCTTGCAACACTTTTATATTTAAACATTTCATCTATTTGGAATTTATTTTGATGTGAAATATGAAGTACAGATCTAGTTTAATTTTTTCCAGACAGCTAACAATTATATCAATTCTATTTATTAAATAATCCATATGTTATCACTTATTTGAAGTGCCTTTCATTTGCTAGTATATCCTTTTGCCTAATATTTCATTTGGGATTTCTTTGCATTGGTAATGAAAAGTTAAATTGGCTTGCAGTTTTCTTTTTTGTGTGTGTTTTTTGGGGGGAGTGCATCAGTGTTATGTGTTATAAGAAGACTTCCTGTGCTCTGGAATAACAACTGGCATCATCATTATCTATCCTTTTAGATTCTCCTGGAATTCTCCTGTGAAGCCGTCTGCATCTCCTGATATTTTTGGTAGCTGCATGACAATATTTTCTCTCTGTTTTTTATTGCTCTGCTTACATATTCTGTCTATCTGGTGATAAGTTTGTGGAATTTATATCCCTTATAAAATAATCTGTTTCATCCAGATTTTCAAAATGATTTAAAAAGAGTAGAGCAAAGTAACATCATACAACCCTCTTAGTCTGCTCTGTATCTGAGAATATATCTGTATCTGTTAGTCTCTTATCAAGGAATAAGTTAATAAGTAAATTAGAGATTACTGAATCTTTAGAGTAGAAAAATGATAAAATTAATAAATCTGAGAACCGCTTCTTTGGGTAAAAAAGATGAACTATTAGCCAACCTAATCAACCACTAATCTCTTTATTAACTCCACAGTTCTGCTTGTTCCAGAATGTCATATGGTTAGATTCATTCGGTTATAGGCTTCCTAGATTGACTTCTTTCACTTAGTGGGTTGCATTTAAGATTTATCCATGTCTTTTAGTGGTACTCCATTTTTTTCACACTGAATAATATTATATTGTATGGATGCACCACAATTTGTTTATCCATTCACCTGCTGACAGACATCTTGGTTGCTTCCAAGTTTTAGCAATTATGAATTAAGCTGCTTTAAACAGTTATTTGCAGATTTTCATGTGGATGTCTTAGTCATCTAGGGCTGCTGTAACAAAATACCATAAACTGGGTGGCTTAAACAACAGATGTTTATTTCTCACAGTTCCAGAGGCTGGAAATCAATGATCAGAGTGCTAGTATAATCAGGTTCTAGTAAGAACCATCTTCCTGGCTTGGAGACAGCTGCATTCTTGCTGAATCCTCACTATCAGTAAGGGTGATCCCTCTTATAAAGGCACTAATCCCATTATAAGAACCCCACCATCATGACCACATCTAAAACTAATTACCTCCTAAAGGTCCCACCTCAAAATATTGTCACATGGGGATTAGGGCTTCAATAGATGAATTCTGAGTAGACAACAGTGTTCAGTCCTCAACAGTGCACATCCGCTTCCAGTTTATATGGGTAAATACCAAGGAGTGTGATGCTATAAGAGTGTGTTAATTTTGCGAGAAACCCCCAAACTGTCTTCCAAAGTGGCTGTACCATTTTACATTCCGACCAGCAGTGAATGACCGTTCCTTTTACTCCACATCCTTACCAGCTGTGTGGTGTTATCAGGGTCTGGAGTTTGGCCGTTCTCATTGGTACGTAGCGGTATCTCGTTGTTTCAATCTGCTTTTCCCTAATGGCATACGATGTGCAGCGTCTTTTCATGTGCTTATTTACCAACTGTAAATCTTTTCTGGTGAAGTGCCTGTTTAGGTCTTTTGCCCTTTTTTCATTGAGTTGTTTGTTTCCTTATTGCTGAGTTATGAGAGTTCTTTACGTACTCTGGATAGCAATCCTTGATGAGATATGGGTTTGCAGCTATTTTCTCCCAGTCTATGGCTTGTCTTCTCATTTCCTTGTATCTTTCTAACTTGCAGAGTTGTCCGCATTAAACCTTCAGCAATCATTGATTACAGTTCAGATTTTTCTAACTTGGTACACCTTCCACCAGAGGGTTCTGCTCCAGTAGCTTGTGATTCTCTGTCTCTTCAATTTGACGCTGTGGTTTGCCCTGCGAGCCCCTTTCTCTGATGAATCTAAGAAGAGCTCTTTTTTCAGACTGTTTAACTTTTTGCTTGTTATTAGGATTGAGCAGAGACTTCCAAGCTTCTTACATGCTGGGCCAGAAATAAGAACAAAATTTGGTTCTGTTTATATTTACATTTTTATATAATAGGGATGTTTACTTCTAGCTTTATCCATTTTTATTTGTATTTCATTGAGATCAAAGAAAGTCCATAGTAGTCCTACTTCCTAGAATTTACTGAGCTCAGGTGGCAGTAAGGTTTGATCATAGACATATTTTTTAAGTTTATTTTTAATCATAGGATAATTGCTTTCCAATATTTTGTTGACTTCCGCAGTACAACAACATGAATCAGCCATAAGTACACATATGTCCCCTCTCTCTTGAACACACCCCGGACGCCCACTCCATCCCACCCCTCTAGGTTATCACATAGTATCCTGCTGAGCTCCCTGTGTTGTGTAGCAACTTCCCATCAGCTGCCTATTTTACGTGTGTGTGTGTGTGTGTGTGTGTGTGTGTGTGTATGCACACGCATGCGCACTGTGTGCTCAGTCGTGTCTGACTCTTCTGCAACCCCGTGGATAGTAGCCCACCTACTGCGGGAATTTTCAGGCCAGAATATTGGAGTGGGTTGCCATTTACTAGTCAAAGGGATCCTCCTGATGCAGGGATCGAACCCGAGTCCCTTGCGTCTCCTGTCCTGGCAGGTGGTTTCTTTACCACCACACTCCCTGGGAAGCCCCTGTCTATTTCATACATGGTAACATATATGCCTCAGTGCTACTCTCTCACTTCATCCCACACTCACTTCCCCCACTGTGTCCAATGTCTGTTTTCTGTGTCTGCATCTCTATTCATTCATCAGCACCATTCTTCTAGATTCCATATACATGCGTTAACGTACGATATTTGTGTTTCTCTTTACTTCACTCTGTATAACAGGCTCTAGGTTCGTACATTTCACTCAAACTGACTCAAATGTGTTCCTTTTTATGGCTGAGCAATATTCCATTGTATATATGTACCACACCTTCTTTATCCGCATATCTGTCAATGGACATCTAGATTGCTTCTGTGACCTAGTTATTGTACATAGTGCTGCGATGAACACTGGGGTACACGTGTCTTTTTCAGTTATGGTTTTCTCAGGGTGTGTGCCCAGTAGTGGGATTGCTGGGCTATATGGTGGTTTTATTTCTAGCTTTTTAAGGAATCTCCATACTGTTCTCCATACTGGCTGTATCAACTTACATTCCCACCAACAGTGCAAGAAGGTTCCCTTTTCTCCACACCCTCTCTTGTAGACTTTTTGATGATGGCCATTCTGATGGTGTAGGGTGAATAGACATATTTTATGTTGATTTTTTGTCTCAGCACAGGCTGGAGGAAGGCAGGAGTCCAGGTGATGGGAAAATGTAAGGTGGGGTCTGGGAGCAGCAACAACTCTGTTCTGTTTATCTGTGGAGTCGACTGTGTCAACTGTAGCTTTCATTAGCCCTGAGTCGTTTCTCTTTCTCTTTTCTTCTGCTAACAGAACCCTTCCTTAAAAGTGGGAGCCCATTCCATGAGAATAACTTCTTCCCTCTCTAAAAGGCTGTGCACAGGATGCAGGTCTGGCCAATCACAATACCCCCACTTTGGATAATAGTGATTACTCCAGAAATGGGCACATGACCCAAGAAGAGCCCATCAGAGTCTTGGCTAAATCTCACTGGGTTCCTTCAGATAAAAGTTCTGCTAGGGAACCACTTTACTGTAATGTAGGGAAAGTGTCTGAGAACGAGGCCAACACGAGGAAAGCAGGCTATGAGGAAAGAGAATGGAGCCAGATGACTGGTATTGTCACTGGAATCCTTAAGCCATGGGCACCGTTTAGAACTTTCTAGTTATGTGAATTGATAAATCCCCTTCCTATTTGTTTATATTAGTTTGCTTTTCTGTCCCTTGCGACTAAAAGATCCCTGACACAGGTACACAGGTGTTGAGGCTGGGATGCACACTGCTGAACTGACTTGAACTCACTATGTGGTGAAGTCTGTCAGTAGCACAAAATTTCAGAAGTTGCTCTGACCTCTCACTCATGGTGTGGAAAGCAGGCCTTGCCTGGGCAGGCTGACAGTACTCTCTCTGCCCGCCCTTGACTGTGAATTACACGCTGCTTCCCCTGAGGCATCAGCTCAGCAGAGCAGCTGTGAGGTGGGAGGGCAGGCTGAGCCACACAGGGCACGTCATCCTGCCTGTGTGGGAGACGGCTGGCCTTACACCCCAGAACCCAGCAACCCTCCTCCAGCACCAGGCTCTTCCTTTCAGGGCTTCCCCAAGGACCAGAGATAATCGTAAATAATGCTTAGTGAGGGTGCAAAAGGCACTGCAGGATATTCAGCAGCATCAGCCTTAGAAAGCGCCCAGCTGGAGAAGCATGTTCGTTTGCCAGGGCTGCTATGACAAGACATCCCAGACTGCACAGCTTAAACAACAGAAATTTACTTTCTTACGGTTCTAGAGGTTGGAGTTCACAGGTCCAGGCATCTGCAGGTTTGGTTTCTCCTAAGACCCCCTCCCCTCTGTGTCCCCACGTGGCCTTTCCTCTGTGCACCCACGCCCTTGGTGGCCCTGTGTGCCAGATGTCCTCTTCTCATAAGGACAGCAGTCACACTGAACCAGGATTCACGCGCACAACCTCACTTTCTCTTAATCACATCTGTAAAGCTCCTGTTTCTAAATACAGTCCTGTTCTCAGGTATCAGGCATTGGGACGTCAACATGTGAGTTTGGGGAGGGAACATAGGTCAGCCCATAACAGGAAGGGTGGGCTTCTCCCTGTCTCCTCTTTACTGCTTCTGCTCTTCCTGCCCTCTTGTTAACTGCAGTTTCTGCCCTCCCCAGGGAGAGAGACAAGGCAAGGAGTAGGAGAGTTCCCACTCACCTGCTTCTGCTTTTTTTTGGTTTTCACTGCTGATTTTCAGAGGTCAGCCCTCACCCATGGCAGCAAATTGCTCACTGCAGTTCCCTTAACTGGGTGAATACCCTACCGTCCCAGCTCATCCATGCCCCGCCCTCTTCAGGCATAGGAATCCGTGATTCCTTCCTGCTGAAGTCAGTTCACCACCACATACCTGCCCTTGACTATTAAGAAGAGCATGCTTCCCAGATGCAAGCTCAAGGTGGTGACAGGTAAGCCTGTGGGCACAGCAGGACCAGGCTCAGATAAGAACCTGGCTCAGATGGGACCCAGGTCTAGGTGCCAGCTGAGCACGGGTAGAGTGGCTGTAGGTTGCAGATGGAGCTAAGGCCAGGTGTCACCAAACCAAACTTGGGTCCACTTGCCTGCATGCAAAAACCCAGTCTATTGACAACAGATGGTGTTGGTAAAGGACAGAGAAGTGTTTCTTACAGGGTATCAAGCAGAAAATCTGAGCAGCCAGTGCTCAAAAGGCCCAGACTCCCCGATGTCTCTCAGGGAAAGGTTTTTAAAGACTGAGTGAGGGAGGGGTAATTGAGGGGTGTAAGATCAGCTCATGGATATCTTTCTGATTGGTTGGTGGTGATGTAATTGGGAGTCAATGTCATCAACCTTCTGGTTCCAATGAGTCTAGAGTCTGTGTACTCGTGGGCAGCATGCAGTTAACTTCTTCCACCTGGTGGAGTTTCAGTATCTGCCAAACAGCTCAAAGGATACTATCTCTGTGTATTATGTGAGGCTCAGGATATTATCTATAGCCCTGAGGAGAAACTAATGTCTTTGACTTTGTTTAAAGGCTCAACTATTATTATTTTGTCTTGCTTGACTCTTTTCCTTTGTTTCTTCACTGTCTCATTTCTCTTGTTAAATTTGTCCTTTGGAACTCAGAGAAGGCCTAGGAGGCTAAAGTTTTCCTACAAACAGGAGGCAGCTGGAGGACATGGGGCGAGGGGCTCTGTCCTGGAAAGGCCCCATAGGGTCCTGCTCAGTTACACAGGTACATCTGAGATCAAGGGGTTGGGGATACAAAAGAGGCCGTAGAGGTGGTAGGTGTGCTGCTCTGGCATTAAAGACTGCGTATGTACCACAGAACAGATTGTTTTTCAGAGAGACTTCCCTCCTTTCCAACCAGGAGTGCTGATCCTGCAGGCCTCACAACGAAAGCTAACGTTCAGTTAATCTGTTTGAGGGGCCAGGCCCTGTGCTAAGCACTTCGTATGTACTCACTGACTCATTTAACCCTCCAATCCTTTGGAGTGTGTGCTCTCGCTGTCCTCACTTTACAGATGAGGAAATTGAAGCACAGAGAAGTTATACAATGTGCCCTGGGTCACACAGCTGGGAAGCACTGGTGCTTCAGTTAACCCAGGAAGTCTGCTTCCAAGGTTTATGTGATCAACTACTGTACTATCCTGCTTTTCAAAGGAGAGGCTGTCCAAAGGAGACAGCCACTCCACACTTGGTTTAGAGCTGTATATAGGAGGACGTGGTGGGAGGAGCCGGTGGTGGGAGCCAGGTCCTGCCTCACCCATCTTCTCTCACAGGAGCCGTGGGTTGGGAATTGGCCCTTCTCCTGTCCTGCTCTCCGTGACAGCTGGGTGAGTGGCTTCCATCCGTTTCCTTCCACACAAGCACAGACTATGCGGTCCCTGGATCTTTGCTCAACTGAAACTGGTCTTTAATTTG
Source organism: Ovis aries (assembly GCF_016772045.2). NCBI lineage: Eukaryota > Metazoa > Chordata > Mammalia > Artiodactyla > Bovidae > Ovis > Ovis aries. Next base: position 193,371,136 of record NC_056054.1, on the reverse strand, counting down.
CCAACCATATACAAAACCATGGACAAGTCACACTCTTCCCTAGAAAACTTCTTAACTTAGCAAACATAACCAATCCCGTCGACTGACCTCAAAGTTCTTTCTCGCTTTCCCTCCTGCTCAGGAATCCCCAATCCTAGCTGCTTATTAAAGCCATCTGTGGCACTTTTACAAATAACCATGTCAAGGCTCTCAAATCAGTCAGATCCCAATGGGGATGGAGGGGCACCAGGTGATTCTACTGCACAGCCAGCCTGAGAACCACGTTCCCATCTCCCCACAGCATCCCAATCAAAGCCACAGGTCAGGACCATTTCTTTCTCTCCTCAAGCAAGGTAAATCAGAGGCACTTTACTGACAATGATTTTAGAAGCAATTGCTTCTCCCCACGGCCATTTTTACACAGACCAACCCTAAATAAGATGTTCCGGGTTGGGCAGACTGGTCCTAAGGCCCTTCAGTGGTCTGTCAAGCCAGGGGAAGGCATAACACCTCTTCTGGGGAAATATCATGGCAACATGGCCCAGTCATCTCAGCTGAAAACCCGCATCAGCTGAGAGAGACCTCAGCTCTCCAGAACTGGAGCAAAACCCTTATCAGCCAAGAGTTCCAGCAGAGACAAATCCAGGACTCAGGTGCAAATAGGTCCAGAATTTCCAAATTCAGCGATTAACGTTCTGTGAAGTGTTAGCAATTGGCATATTGACACCATCTCACAGAGCCCCTCTGTTATAAGTAATGAGAAATTTGCCTTCACAGAAACAGAGGGAGTACAAGAAACCATAATTTAAATTCTGGGCTCTCCTTAACTCAGAGACAAGTTCCCTTTACACAGACGATCTGCTCGCCAAGCACAGGAACAAAGGTGAAGTAACAGGAAGAGTCCTAGATTTGCAGATCAGGAAACTGGATCTGGAGGCCAGTGCTGCCCTCCGCTCACTCCCAGCAGTTGTGGCCCTTCTTCCCGCATCTCTCTGGCCTTTGTTCCCCAACCACTGCAAACGGCACATCAGACCAAGATCACTCAGATTCCCCAAGCTGAAAGGCCTGGGGTTTCCTCTTCCCATGGAAAGGACTTCTCCTCTTCTCCTGTAACATTCTGGAATAGCCTGCAAGCTTCATGGACATTTCTTAATCCTAAGAAATGTATCCTGTGAACCTTGAGGGACAAATTCTCTGGAGGATATGAACTTTGTTTAACATCTTTTCATTGCCAGAAGTCTGCGATCCTGAAGAGAGGAGTATGGCCCCTCCAAGGCCCCTCCCAGTAGGAGTACTGGCACTCTGATCTTTCTGATTTCTTTCCTTCTACTAACTTTGGGTTTTGCTTGTTCTTCTTTATCTAGTTCCTTCAGGTGTAAGGTTAGATTGAGATTTTTCTTGTTTCCTGAGGTAAGCTTATATCACTATAAACCCTCTATAACCCCTATCACTATAACTATAAACCCACTATAAACCCTCTTAGAACTGCTTTTGGTGCATTCGATACGTTTTGGATCATCTTTCTGTTTTCATTTGTCTCCAGATGTTTTTAAGTTTACTCTTTGATTTCTTCATTGATCCTTTTTTGTTGTTGTGTAGAAGCATGTTGTTTAGGCGCCGTGTGCTTTTCGTCCCATTTTTCTTTCTGTGGTTATTTATAGTTTCATACCAGTGTGGTCAGAAAAGAGGCTTGAGGCTTGTTTTTGAGTCTTGAGCATGTGGTCTATCCTAAAGAATGTTCCATACATGCTTGAAAAGAATATATATTCTGTTTTTTTTTAATGTATTGTCCTATAGATATCAATTGTGTCCAGCTGTTCTATTGTGTCATTTAGGATCTCACACTTACTGATTTTATGTGTGAAAGATCTGTCCTTTGATGTCAGGGGCTGTTGAAATCTCCTATTGTTGTATTCCTGTCAACTTTTCCCTTTATGTCTGTTAGAACTTTTTCTATATGTTTAGGTATTCCTATATTGAATGCAAATATGTTAACAAGTGTAATGTCCTCTTCTTGTAATGATTTCTTTATCATTATATAGTGTCCTTCTTTGTATTTCTTTATGTACTTTTTTCAGAGACTTTTGTCTGATATGAGTATTGCTTACCCCCACTTTCATGTCATTTCCATTTGCATGCAATATCATCTTCTATCCCTTCACTTGCAGTCTTTCAACCTAAAGTGGGTATCTTGTAGGCACCATATCATAGGTTCTTGGTTATTTTTTTTAATCCAATCTGCCACTCTCTGTCTTTTGATTGGGACATTTAGTCCATTGATATTTAAAGTAAACACTGACAGGTATGTATCTATTGCCATTTTAAACCTTGTTTTCAAGTTGATTTTGTAGTTCTTTGTTTCTTTCTTTCTGATTTTCCTTTTGTGGTTTTATAGTTTTCTTTTGTAGTATGCTTAAGTTCCTTTCTTTTTGGTTTTTGTGAATCTATTATATTTTTTTTGATTTCATGGTTAGCCTGGTTTTCAAGAGGGTTAATCCATAGCTTATATCTACTTGCTATAAACTGATAGTCTTACAAGTTCAAACACATTCTAAGAGATGTACATTTTTTTACTCTCTTCCCCACATTTTGAGATTTTTATATCCTATTTTACATCTTTATGTTGGTCCTTTTGCTATTATTCTATTATTATAATCATTTTCCAAAAAATTGAATTGTTTTTTAATCTATGTACTGGCTTAAGTTATCATCAATCCTTTTATATATTTGTCTTTCCTATTACATTTGTCCCTTTCCTATAGATTATTGTTCTTTTCTATCTAGAAAAGAGCTTTCAATATTTCTTTCACAGTAGGTTTAGCATTGGTGCATGGCTTTGTTTTTATTCATTTCTCCTGCTATAAATGATAATCTTTCTGGGTAGAGTAACCTAGGTTGCAGAGTCTTCCCTTTCAGGACTTTAAACATATCATGCCACTCTCTTCTGGTTGGCAAAGTTTCTGTATAGAAATTAGCTGGTAGCCTTATGGGGGTTCCCTTGTAAATGACTCTGATTTTTCCTCTTGCTGCCTTTAGAAATCTTCTCTTTTTCTTTAATTTTTCCAATTTAATTTGGGTGTGGGTCTGTTTGGGTTCATCTTATTTGGGACCCTCTGTGTTTCCTGTACCCAAATATCTTTCACCTTCTTTAGGTTTGGAAAGTTTTAGCCATAGTTTCTTCGAATACAGTTTTGACCCCCTTTTCTGTTTTCCGTCTGGAACCCCCATAATACATAGTTTGTCGTGCTTTACATTGTCCCATAGGTCTCATATTGCTTTCATTGTTTTTTCATTTGTTTTTCTGACTGCTGTACTGATTGGGTTATTTCCATCATTCTGTCTTCCAGATCATCTCTTCGTTCTTCTGTATTAGTCTGCTATTCATTGCTCCTAGACCGATTTCTATCTTAGCAACAATTTTGTCTAATTTTGATTGATTCCTCTTTGTAGTTTCTAGTAGCTTGTTACAGGATCTGCATTTCTATTAATAATCTTTTTAAATTCCTTTAGCACTTTCATTGCCTGCTTTTTGACACTGTGGTCTGGTAGAGTGGAGAGGTCTCTTTCATTGTTCTTTCAGATTTCTCTTGCTCTTTTATTCGGTACTAGTTCCTCTGCATTTTCATTTTACTTAAGTTTCTCTGACTTTTACTGAAATATTACTTTGAAGTATTACTTAAGTAATACTTTTACTGAAGTACTTAGGAGAGAAAATTATTTACTGGTCCTGAAGGCTGTTTGTATGTAGGAGTATCCTTGTGCAGACCGTGTGGGCTCACAATTTTTGATGCGAGGACTGTTTTTGATATGGATGCCAGCTTTGTCTTTGGCCATTGTCCCGTTGGTAGGGATGTATTTTGTGTTGTGATTAGAGCCTGCGCTGGTTGTTGGACAAATCCTGTTTGCTCTGTAGCTGTCATAGCCCTGTCAGGGGCAGGGTTTGGTCCCCAGTTGTTGGAATAGAAGCCCGCATATGTAGACTAGAGCCCTCCCATTGGGAAAGGAGTTGTTTGTAGATTCCTCTGCTGGGGACATGAGACTCTGTTTCACCACCCACCACCCTAGTGTGGGTCAACAAAGTCCATTGCTCCTGGCCATATCCCCAAACTCAGCTCCAATGTCCCAATTCCCACATGTGAACCCTAACAAACCCTGCTGTGGCTGGAGCTGCACCCCCACCGTGAGCACGGTGACAGTGAGTGTCTTACGGCAGACCCATGTCCCATCTTGCATGCGCTGATAATAGAGCTTCTATAGTAGACTCGCACCATCTTGCATGTGTTAACGCGGGTGGCCTGGACCACACTCTAGGCCCTTCAGGCAGTCTCTGTGCAGCTGAACTGAGTCTTCTCCCAGCGTCCACATTCTGAAGCCTGAGTTTCAGTAGCTAGCCACTGCACGTACTAGCAGGCGTGCGTTCTGGGCTGGCAGGTGTGGTGGCATGGTAGCCGTCAGCGCTAGGCGCTCTCTGCCCTGACTGCTAGCAAGCCTGCATCCACACGCTCTCTCAGACAATCTCCAGGCCCTTCCAGCACCCTGTCTGCCTTGGCAGGCCTCCCAGCCAGTGAAGGGGATTCCCAGGGCAAGAGGGCCTCTGCTCTTTCACAACTTCCTCATAGGTTCCATCCCAATTCTGTTTTTTCATTCTACCTGGTTATGTGGGGAGCTTTCTTGAGGTTTTGGTTGTATAAGAGATCTTACATCAGCCTTTGGTGGTTTTCTGTGAGAACTGTCCCAGTGTAGATGTATTTTTGATGTGTTTGTGGAGGAAGGCAAGCTCCACATCCTACTCCACCATTTGATCTCGACCTCTGAAAGGTTTTAATTGAGTAAGAATTAAAATATCACCAGAATAATTATCCAAGATATGGGGTGCTTTATTATTTTGCAAGGATTTTAGATTCACAGAAGAGTTGTAGAGACAGTACAGAGAATTTCCCTTTTGTTCATGTCTTACATAACTAGGGTCCATTTATCAAAACTGAGATGTTAATGTTGGTACACACTGTTGACTAAATTATAGATTTCATGTGGACTTTATTAATGTCCTCTTTTATTCTAGCATCGAACCAGGGAGACCACATCATAATTTTTCCTTACTGTCTATAGCAATTCTTCGGAGCTTACTGCTCTAAATCAGGGGTTCTCAGCACTGACTATCCACTAGGACCACTTAGGAAGACTCTGAGAAGCATCAAGGCTAGAGCTACTCACCAGTTACACCAAGAGTTGCTGGGTGCAGCCAGGACTGGCATCATTTTTCTTTAACTCCAGGTAATTCTGATGTGCATCCAGCCTGGGTTGAGATGTACTGCTCTTAAAGCATCGGAATTCTGACTCTCCTGGTGGCTCAATGGTAAAGGTCCACCTGCCAATGCAGGAGATGCAGGTTTGATCCCTGATCCGGGAAGATCCCACATGTCACGGAGCAGCTAAGCCTGTGCACCACAGCTACTCAGCCTGTGCTCTAGAGCCCGGGAGCCGTAACTTCTGAGCCCCTGTGCCACAACTACTGAAGCCCACACACCCTACAGCCCATGCTCCACAACGAGGAGCCCCCACAGTAGCAAGCCATGCATCATAACTAGAGAGCAGCCCCAGCTCCCCACAACTGTAGAAAATCAGCAAAGACCCAGCACAGCCAAAAACAAATAAATAGTTTCTAAAGTATCAGAATTCCTATTCATCCAGCCAACGTTCTTCTTCGTGTGAGTAAGTAAATATTTATAACTCAATTTTTAATGACACATGAATATTTAAATACATTCTTACATAGTACTTACAAGTGCTTCATAACTATTTAATCACATCAGAACATTGCAGACAAAGGTTAAGTCTCTTGTAATTATCCCTCAGCTACAGTCTCTTCCCCTTCTCCAAAGACACAGACACCCTTATGACTTTGGTTTGCACCATTATAGACTTCTTTCTATGGTTTTTCATAAAAGTACAATAAAAAAGATGGTAGTATGTGCTTATAATTTTAAATGATATTATGTGTAACATTCTGCAGTATGTTTTTTTCACTTTATATCCATGTTATGACATGTAAGTGTAGCTCATTCATTTAATAGTTTCATAGTATAAAATATGCTGACATTTATTTATGGACATTTAATTTATATCTTAGTGTTTGCTCTTGCAAGGCCTGCTGCCATCTGCATCCTTAGGTATGTCACAGAATGCTTCTTACAGTACAGCATTTATATCAGTAAGTATACTACCCTCTGCATTTGTTGTTCCGTCGCTAAGTTGTGTCTGACTGTTTGCAACCCCATGGACTGCAGCATGCCAGGCTACTCTGTCCTTCACTGTCTCCCAGAGTTTGCTCAAACTATATTCCATTGAGTCAGTGATGCTATTTAACCATCTCATTCTCTGTTGCCCTCTTCTCCTTCTGCCCTCAATCTTTCCCAGCATCAGTGTCTTTTCCAATGAGTCAGCTCTTCCCATCAGGTGGCCAGAGTATTGGAGCTTCAGCTTCAGCATCAGTCCTTCCAATGAATATTCAGGGTTGATTTCTTGTAGAGTTGACTGGTTTGATCTCCCTGCAATTGAAGGGACTCTCAAGCATCTTCTGTAGCACCACAATTCAAAAGCATTAATTCTTCGGTGCTCAGCCTTCTTTACGGTCCAACTCTCACATCTGTACATGGCTACTGGAAAAACCATAGCTTTGACTATACAGACATTTGTCAGCAAAGTGGTGTCTCTGCTTTTTAATATGCTGTCTAGGTTGGTCATGGCTTTCCTTCTAAGGAGCAAGCATCTTTTAATTTCATGACTGCAGTCTCCATCCACAGTGGTTTTGGAGTCTGAGAAAATAAAATCTGTCACTGTTGCCATTGTTTCTCCATCTATTTGCCATGAAGTGATGGACCCGGATGCCATGATCTTAGTTATTTGAATGTTGAGTTTTGAGCAAACTTTTTCACTCTTCTCTTTGACCCTCATCAAGTTCTTTAGTTCCTCTTCGCTTTCTGCCATTAGAGTGGCAGCATCTGCATGCTTCATTTCCAGCCTGCATGTGTGCTAAGTCACTTCAGCTGTGTCCAATTCTTTGGGACCCCATGGGCTGTAGCCTGCCAGGCTCCTCTGTCTATGGGATTCTCCAGGCAAAAATACTGGAGTGGGTTGCTACGCCCTTCTCCAAGGATCTTCCTGGTCCAGGGATCGAACACTTGTGTCCTGCATCTCCTGCCTTGCAGGCAGATTCTTTACCACTGAGCCACTGGGGACATCCCAGTTTCCAGCATGTTTCTTTATAAATTAATGAGTATCTAAAAGTGCTCAACCTCAAAGGGTGTGGAGTCTTCATGATTTTGTTTTAGTTGATATCTTATTCTTATCCTAACCAGCCTTTCAAACTGATTCTCACTTTATTTTCCCAGAAGCAGTGCATGAGAGGACCAGTTTTCCCAACATCTTTGCCAATACTTAATTTATCAATCTTCGTAATGCTTGCCAGTGAACAGGTAATGTTATCTCATTCCTTTAATTTGCATTCAGTGATTATTTTAATAGAACTATAAAACACCAGAGTTGAAAGAGAACTCATTCATCATACAGTGCAACCACTCTGTTTAAAAAATAATTTTTTGTATATGAGTAATACATGAACACATTATCAGGGTGAAAGTCTAACATGAAATTGCAGTTTATTGAATTTTAAAAAAGCAAGTTTTCTTTTGCATCTTTCTCTGATCCTCTTACTGATGTTAATTGGTTCATATATTATTATGTCTTGTGTATTACATACGTACATGCATACGTGGGCTTCCCTGGTGGCTCAAACAGTAAAGAATCTGCCTGCAATGCAGGAGACCTGGGTTCGATCCCTGGGTTGAGAAAATCCCCTGGAGAAGAGAATGGCTACCCACTCCAGTATTCTTGCCTGGGAAATCCCGTGGACAGAGGAGCCTGGCAGGCTACAGTCCACGGGGCTGCAGGGCTGAACACTACTGAACGATTAGCACAGCACACACGCATGTGTAAATGCAGAAAAATATAGCAGGTGGTCATGGTGTTTTATGTAAAAGGGGTATAGCTCTGTGTATTTTTCTGAGGTTATCATTTTCTCAAAACAACATATCAGAAATCTTTCCATATCAGCACATAGAGATCTACTCTATTTTTTAACTGCTGCATAAAATTCTGTAGTCTGGGGTGTATTAGTTATTTATTGCTGTGTAACAAATTACTCCCCAATTTAGCACATTTCTCTTGGCTGTGTCAGGTCTTAGTTGCGACACAGAGGTTCTCTCCAGTGGTGGTGCGCAGACTCCAGAGAGCGTGGGGTCTGTAGTGTGCATCATGCATGCTCTCTAGTTGAGGCACCCAGGCTCAGTAGTTTTGGCTCACAGGCTTAGTTGTCCCATGGCACGTGGGATCTTTGTTCCTTAATCAGGGATTGAACCCATGTCCCCAGCATTGGAAGGCAAATTCTTAACCACTGGACCACCAGGAAAGTCCCCCAATTTAGCACTTTAAAATAACATACATTTATTGTCTCCTCAGTTTGAGGCCAGGAATCTGGGAACAACTTATCCTGCTGGTTCTGGATCAGAGTCTCTCATGAGGTTGCAGTTGAGCTGTGGGCCAGGGCTTCGGTCACCTGAAGACTTGGCTGGGGGTAAAAGATTGGCATATAAGGTGTAAGCCATCACTTAATGGCAGGAAGACTCAGCTCTTCTCTACATAGGGCTTTCTATAAGGCTGTTCACAACAAGGCAGCTTCCTTTATGATGAAAAAGAGGGAGAGAACCCAGGATGGAAGCTGCTGCCTTCGTATAGCCTAAGCTCAGGAATGGCTGGCATGCCATCACACTGCCATGTGCTGTTGGCTATTGGTGGTACATAACAACACTGATTCAGTGGGAGAGGACTGCAGCGGGGCGATAGCAGGAGGTGGGGTCAATAAGGGCCAACTTGGAGGCCAGCTGCCACATGGCAGTCTTCAGGTATTCACAGTAACATGAGGCGTTGCTCTGAACATCCTTAGGCTTCTTGATGCACCTGTACGTCTCTCCAATACTAAAAGCAGAGTTGTGTTCTTTTTGTTTTCATATAGGGAAATTGAAACTAGAGAAAGCGACTTCTCCAAGGTTATACTGCTAATCCCCTACAAGTCTAGGATTACAACTTCTGTCACCTGACTTCCAGTCCGTTCCATTTCCAGAGCCATTCTGTGGGCAAGGCAAACATGAACTGAATTTCAATACATAACCTGAGATAAAACCTGGCTGTTAACTGTCAACAGTCAGTTCCCAGAATACCAGTGAACACATAAGAGCAAATCTTGTTTGCAGGTGCTAAATGTATGTCACTGCACTGAAAGGCTAGCTTAGCCCATGTGTGAATGCCTGGTCTGCCTTGATTGAAAAGAAGCTGGTGGAAATGGGAATCCTTTCTATGCCATAATTAACGGAAACACTGCGGTCAGACAGATCTGTGTTTAAATCCCAGCTCTAACTCTTGTTACTGTTGAGTCACCCCCAAAATTCCCCTGACCTGTTTCTTCATCTATAAATGGGGATGTGCAGAATACTCACCACATGGGGTTGTGCTGAGGGTTAGTCATGCTGAGATATGTGCCGTCTCAGGGGCTGGTCTGCTCCCATATGGGAGCTCCACGGGGCTGCTATTCTCTGTATTCTTCGTGCTGGACCCACTCAAGTTCTCCATCAAGATTCCTGAGTGAAAGAACAACATTTTCTAAAAATGAGTGATACTGACAGAGCCCATCTTCGTACTTTTTCCCACCTTCTGTATCTCTGACCATTGCGCTGGCCATTGTTCTGCGGCCTGTGTTTCCTGCTGGAAACGATCCAGGTTTTCGCTGAATGCATGTGCAGTGAGCATGGAGCCCCCTGAGGGCTGCCCTCCAGCCTAGCACACATGTTCTTCCTGGCCCTGGTGTAGGCGGTAGTTGTCCCTGCAGGCCTCACCTGACTCCTCCTTACCTCTGCAACTCTAGCTCCAACAGAGAGCCCAGCACTTTAGAAGTGTCTAGAATTAATCAGTGAGTGAATGAATGGGTTTTACCACAGAGGACGTCTTGAGAACATCAGATAATCACCTGGATTTAAGATGTTGAGAGGATTGGGGGATGAGGAATGGCTTTGAGTTCTCAGATGTCCAGCAGAAGGAAGGAGAGGGTGGAATGAAACCAGAGGAGGGGTAGAAGTTTCTATGTGGTCATTTTAAGGTGCCCTTAGGGCTTCCAAGTAGACATCATCTACTGAGTGGAGCTTGAGAGAGACCATGACTTTTCACCAGCTGATTATTAGCAAATGGGCTTTTGATCACAGGTCACTGGGTTTCCCTGAGCTTCAGGAAAGGATTTTTGGGACCGCTACAGTCCTTTAGTATCTAAAGCCCACAGAAGTCTTCTGGCCAGAGCCAGTCAAGGACAGAGACGTAGAGATGTAAAAGGGAAGTGACACGGGTCCCAGACAAGTGATTCCCAAGGCCAAACCCAGAGGACACAAGCATCTTCTGTCTTTCAGGATCCTGAAAGTTCAGTTGACACCCCACTGGGAACATGTGAGTTTGGCTCCCCAACCCTGCCTTTACCCAAGCACTCACCCTACAGCCCCGAGGAAGACCTGATTCCTGGAGGGAGGCTGGCTCGGGGGCTTCAGTGGTGAAGACCTGTTTCCTCCTCTGCTTAGGGAGCCACGCTGGTCCCATCAGCTGCCCTCACTGGTTATGAGGGAGGTGGACCATGGAGGGATGTGGGTGGGAAGGGCAGGGCTCTGGCGTACCCGTGCAGTGCTAGCGCTCAGCACAGCCATGATGCCACTCCCAGTGAGGCTCTGCGGGGCATGCCAGGCACTAAGCCTGACAAGCAGAGGCAAGGACAGGCCAGACTCACACAGTGCTCTCGTTCCAAACCCCCTCCACTGTTCTTCCTCAGGAAGCTTCCTGTTGAAAGATAAATGTTCTGTCTGTGATCAGACAGATTTATATTTGTTTTCTTTTCCTCCCAGGCCTGCGCCAGCCCAGACAGGTCAAAGGGCAGGATTCCAAGCCGTTGAGATGGTCTCTGGAGAAGCCTGGAATTTCCCTGTGTCACAAGGGTGGCAGAAAGAGGCAGGCTTGCCAGCACCCCAGGTTCCTTTGCCAAGTGGAGCATCTCTCAGGATGGGGAGGGGCCCCCACCTCTTTGGTGACCCTGGCCACCGGTTCCTGAATGTCTGGTTTCAAGGGCCCTGAGCAGCTTATGTCGCAGGAGCATGGAGTCATCACAGAGTATTTGCATCCGAAATACATTTTCCTTCACAACAGTGCCCGGGTTAGAGTAAGCGAAGGCGATTCTGTGCACTTTGGTGAATCAGTGATGGGTCTGTACCGTAACTGGGCCTTTAGATCTGACTGTTATGTTCCCTATGTGATTCTCATCAGAGAGCACTGCAGAGTTCCTGGAGAATCCCCTAGCAGACCCTACCAGGAAATGGGGTTCCACAGAGGTGACTGTGGTGAATGACTAAAGACCACTCCGAGGGCAAACTTAAAAAACTGCAAGACTAAAGAGCACTTAAAATATATTTTTTATAATTTAAATGTAAAGCTTCCTAAAAACACTGTACTCAGCTAATATTCTTAAGCAAATAAATGGAGCAAAAAGTGAAGTAAGACAGATAATTATTATGATATTACTTATATGTGTAATCTAAAAAAATAATACAAACATATATACAAAAAAAAAAAACACAGACTCCTAAACAGAAAACAAACTTATGATTACCAAAAGGGAAAGGGCGGCAGTAATAAGTTAGGAGTATGGCATTAACAGATACAAACGTTGTTGTTTAGTCACTAAGTTGCGTCTGATTCTTTTGTGACCCCCTGGACTATATATAGCCTTCCAAGCTCCTCTGTCCTTGGGATTTTCCAGGTAAGAATACTGAAGTGGTTTGCCGTTTCCTTCTCCAGGGGATCTTCTCAACCCAGGGATCAAACCCATATCTCGTGCTTGGCAGTTGGGTTCTTTACCATCTGAGCCACCAGGGAAGCCCAAACAACAAGAATTTACTGTATAACACAAGGAACTACATTCAATATCTTATAATAGCCTGTAATAGCAAATAATCTGGAAAAATATATATATATGTGTAACTGAATCACTTTGCTTTACACTGTTAACACAATATTGTAAACCAACTGTACTTCAGTTTTTCAAAAGCAAATTTGCAAGCTTAGGCCCACTGGCAAGGGTGGGACAAGTGCCCCTACACAGGTGGCCCCCAGTGGTCTTGCTTTTGCCTTCTCGCTGTTGTTGGCTTTTTAGTTTTGTGATCTGTCTGTTTGTCAAGCTATGAGCACCTCAGCAGCTTCTCCACCACCTTGAAGTTACTCCTTCCAGGACTGGAGCCAAAATGCAGTACATGGGGAGCAGCTGAGAGGACAGTGTTGTGGAGGGGACAGTGTTGTGGAGGGTCTGGTTCTACCCGTCCTTTACCCTGCAGAGCGTAACTTCTCTTCTGTGGATCCCAGGCTCCTCATCTGGAACACAGGGAGTTAGCAAAAGTGATTCTGTAAGGCTCTAAGCTTGGTAATTCCCATGAAGATATTCTAAAGTGACCTCAAACTCAAGAGTATCAACCCAAATGAGATTACACTGTGGTTACCGGTTAAGCTGCTTCACTCTTCCTATAAATGGGGCACTTCTGTGGGCAGGGACCATCTTGTGGGCACTTTCCAGTGCCTGGAAGGTAGCAAGCCTGTGATACATGAGGGCAGACAGGCACGTGGATGGTCCAGGTGGAAGTGATGCATTGATTCTCTCCAGCTGTGACCCTTTCCCTGTCTCCTCAGCTCTGTCACAAATTCTCTGGGAGCAAAGAATAGAGCTTTTCTTCATGAGGTCTCCAAGGAGGGCTGATGGTCACTCAGGATGCACTGGTATGTCCAGACAAGTTATTAAAGCATTGAAATACTTCTCTACAGTTGCTGCCTGAGCCTCAGAGAGCCCCCACCCCCAGATGCCCAGCATCTCATCCAGTGCCCCCAGCCCCCCACCTGTCTGCTAAAGGGTGACTCTTGGTCTGGCAGGGCCTCCAAGACTCCGCTCCAGCTCTGTGACTGCGTCCTTCTCGCTGGTTAGCGTATTCCCATGCCGTTGTTCAGTGTCCAGTGATGGACCAGCCTGATGCAGATGGTGGAGAGGCAGCGGGTGCCTGGTGAGTGCTATGAGAGCTGTCTGTTACCTGAGAATTGATACACATTGGCTCTGGTCCCCCCGTGGACTGAGGGAGTTCTCAGCAGGTAAGTGGACAGTGTCTGCCGCCTAATGTCAGGAAGACAAGTTTACAGAGTCCCTGGCTGGACAACATAAGGTCCTCCAAGGACACCTGCTGGGGAAGGAAAATATAGACTTGCTGTCTTTGCCACCTCCATCCCTTCCCATCCATCCATCTGTCTACCCATCTACTGTTTGGGGATCACACTTTGGGCACATCAGTTCCAAGAAAGTCAGAGAGCAGGACATGCAGTATGATGAGCTAGGCAGGAAGACGGGCTGGGCAGTAGGAAGAGGGCAGACAGTGCCAGGAGCTGATCTGAGCCCCCACCCTCATACCAGCCTGGAGGCCAGACTCTCAGAGCCTGTATTTTCTGCACGAGGGACAAAGTTAAACCTACTTTCCAGCTTGTTGAGAGGCCTAGTGATTCTAACAAATGATCTGTTCTGGGCCCTTGGTTGGGGCTTCACCTCCTGACGGGATCTTATTTGAATAAATCAGGATGTAAAAGATGATATTTCATGCAAAGATGGGCACAATAATGGACAGAAATGATATGGACCTAACAGAGCAGAAAATACTAAGAAGATGTGGCAAGAATACAGAGAACTGTACAAAAAAGATCATGACCCAGATAACCACAATGGTGTGATCAGTCACCTAGAGCCAGACATCCTGGAGTGCAAAGTCAAGTGGGCCTTAGGAAGCATCACTACAAACAAAGCTAGTGATGGTGATGGAATTCCAGCTGAGCTAGTTCAAATCCTAAAAGATGATGCTGTGAAAGTGACACACTCAATACGCCAGCAAATTTGGAAAACTCAGCAGTGGCCAGAGGACTAGAAAAGGTCAGTTTTCACTTCAATCCCAAAGAAAGGCAATGCCAAAGAATGTTCAGACTACTGCACAATTGCACTCATCTCACACACTAGCAAAGTAATGCTCAGAATTCTCCAAGCTAGGCTTCAACAGTATGTGAACTGAGAACTTCCAGATGTTCAAGCTGGGTTTAGAAAAGGCAGAGAAACCAGAGATCAAATTGCCAACATCTGTTGGATCAAAGAAAAATCTAGAGAATTCCAGAAAAACATCTACTTCGGCTTCATTGATTACACTAAAGCCTTTGACTGGGTGGATCACAACAAACTGTGGGAAATTCTTCAAGAGATGGGAATATCAGACCACCTTACCTGCCTCCTGAGAAATCTGTATGCAGGTCAAGAAGCAACAGTTAGAACTGAACATGGAACAACAGATGGTTCCCAATTGGGAGAGAAGTACCTCAAGGCTGTATATTGTCACCTTCTTTATTTAGCTGATATGCAGAGTACATCATGTGAAATGCCAGACTGGATGAAGCACAAGTTGGAATCAAGATTGCAGGCAGAAATATCAATAACCTCAGATAAGCAGATGACACCACCCTTAAGGCAGAAAACTAAGAGGAACTAAAGAGCCTCTTGATGAAAATGAAAGAGGAGAGAGAAAAAGCTGGCTTGAAACAACATTCAAAAACTACGACCATGACATCCAGTCCCATCACTTCATGGCAAATAGATGGAGAAACAATGAAAACAATGAGAGACTTTATTTTCAGGGCTCCAAAATCACTGCAGGTGGTGACTGCAGCCATGAAATTGGAAGAAAAGCTATGACCAACCTAGACGGCATATTAAAAAGCAGAGATATGACATTACCAACAAAAGTCCAACCATAGTCAAAGCTATGGTTTTTCCAGCAGTCATATATGGATGTGAGAGTTGGACCATAAAGAAACCTGATTGACAAAAAATGGATGCTTTTGAAATGCAGTGTTGGAGAAGACTCTTGAGAGTCCCTTGGACAGCAAGGAGTTCAAACCAGTCAATCCTAAAGGAAATCAACCCTGAACATTTATTGGAAAGACTGATGCTGAAGCTCCAATACTTTGGCCACCTGATGCAAAGAACTGACTTCTTGGAAAAGACCCTGATGCTGGCAAAGATTGAAGGCAGGAGAAGGGGACGACAGAGGATGAGATGGTTGGATGGCATCACTGACTCAATGGACATGAGTTTGAGCAAGCTCTGGGAGTTGATGATGGACAGGGAAGCCTGGTGTGCAACAGTCCATGGGGTCACAAAGAGTCAGACATGACCGAGTGACCAAACTGAACTGAACAGAGGGGTTACAAAAGTCTGCCTTGTTTGCAAAGATACATCAAGCTGTGTTCAGTTCAGTTCAGTTGCTCAGTCGTGTCTGACTCTTTGCGACCCCATGAATCGCAGCACGCCAGGCCTCACTCTCCATCACCAACTCCTGGAGTTCACTCAGACTCACGTCCATCGAGTCCATGATGCCATCCAGCCATCTCATCCTTGGTCGTCCCCTTCTCCTCCTGCCCCCAATCCCTCCCAGCATCAGAGTCTTTTCCAATGAGTCAACTCTTCGCATGAGGTGGCCAAAGTACTGGAGTTTCAGCTTCAGCATCATTACCTCAAAAGAAATCCCAGGGTTGATCTTCTTCAGAATGGACTGGTTGGATCTCCTTGCAGTCTAAGGGACTCTCAAGAGTCTTCTCCAACACCACAGTTCAAAAGCATCAATTCTTCGGCGCTCAGCCTTCTTCACAGTCCAACTCTCACATCCATACATGACCACAGGAAAAACCATAGCCTCGACTAGACGGACCTTAGTCGGCAAAGTAATGTCTCTGCTTTTGAATATACTATCTAGATTGGTCATAACTTTTCTTCCAAGAAGTAAGCATCTTTTAATTTCATGGCTGCAATCACCATCTGCAGTGATTTTGGAGCCCAAGAAAATAAAGTCTGACACTGTTTCCACTGTCTCCCCATCTATTTCCCATGAAGTGATGGGACCAGATGCCATGATCTTCGTTTTCTGAATGTTGAGCTTTAAGCCAACTCTTTCACTCTCCTCTTTCACTTTCATCAGGAGGCTTTTAGCTCCTCTTCACTTTCTGCCATAAGGGTGGTGTCATCTGCATATCTGAGGTTATTGACATTTCTCCTGGCAATCTTGATTCCAGCTTGTGTTTCTTCCAACCCAACGTTTCTCATGATGTACTCTGCATATAAGTTACATAAGCAGGATGACAATATACAGCCTTGATGTACTCCTTCTCCTATTTGGAACCAGTCTGTTGTTCCATGTCCAGTTCTAACTGTTGCTTCCTGACCTGCAAACAGATTTCTCAAGAGGCAGGTCAGGTGGTCTGGAATTCCCATCTCTTTCAGAATTTTCCACAGTTGATTGTGATCCACACAGTCAAAGGCTTTGGCATAGTCAATGAAGCAGAAATAGATGTTTTCTGGAACTCTCTTGCTTTTTTGATGATCCAGTGGATGTTGACAATTTGATCTCTGGTTCCTCTGCCTTTTCTAAAACCAGCTTGAACATCAGGGAGTTCATGGTTCACGTATTGCTGAAGCCTGGCTTGGAGAATTTTGAGCATTACTAGCATGTGAGATGAGTGCAATTGTGCAGTAGTTTGAGCATTCTTTGGCATTGCCTTTCTTTGGAATTGGAATGAAAACTGACATTTTCCAGTCCTGTGGCCACTGCTGAGTTTTCCACATTTGCTGGCATATTGAGTGCAGCACTTTCACAGCATCATCTTTCAGGAGTTGAAATAGCTCAACTGGAATTCCATCACCTCCACTAGCTTTGTTCGTAGTAATGCTTTCTAAGGCCCACTTGACTTCACATTCCAAGATGTCTGGCTCTAGATTAGTGATCACATCATCATGATTATCTGGGTCATGAAGATCTTTTTGTACAGTTCTTCTGTGTATTCTTGCCACCTCTTCTTAATATCTTCTGTTTCTGTTAGGTCCAGACCATTTCTGTCCTTTATCGAGCCCATCTTTGCATGAAATGTACCCTTGGTATCTCTGATTTTCTTGAAGAGATCTCTAGTCTTTCCCATTCTGTTCTTTTCCTCTATTTCTTTGCATTGATCGCTGAAGAAGGCATTCTTATCTCTTCTTGCTATTCTTTGGAACTCTGTATTTAGATGGGTATATCTTTCCTTTTCTCCTTTGCTTCTCGCCTCTCTTCTTTTCATAGCTGTTTGTAAGGCCTCCCCAGACAGCCATTTTGCTTTTTTTGCAAGAGGGCATCAGAGGGCAGACACACTGAAACCATACTCACAGAAAACTAGTCAAGCTGTGTACTTTATAAGTATTCCTTTCTGTATGCAAAATAGATACAGTAAAAAACGAAAACACCAAACATGTTCTCAAGCATCAAAAATATCATTAATAAAAATGTTGAGATGCTAAATCAAACAGCTAAGCAAAATCTAAGATTTTAGCTTTAGAGAAAATTCCTCAGATCAGTCATTTTCGATCATGAATTACATCTTTCAGCACAGGGATGGGAGGGTATAAAAATTGTTTTGGGCACAACTTTCTCCATGAAGCTGTTTAACTGGTGCCTTTCAGCAACAGGAGAGCTGAATACATAGGTCTGAGTAAGGATCAACAGAAACAAGGATCCAGTGAGTCAGGGGATTGTTCAGTAGACACGCCTGACCAAGTAAATGTCAAATTAGATGGGGTTAATTGCATAAAGATTGATGCAGGTTAAAAGGGAAGGGGAGAGTGATGCAGTCCTCACCATATGCCCAGAGGTGGGCCTTGGCTAATGGGAGCTAACGACTTTTTTATTTTTTATCCAGGAAGTGCTGCAGTGTTGACCTTCAAGGTTCAGGAAATCTGTTTAGGACACAGTGAAGTAGACAGCTGTAATCCTGGCAACAGTGGAATTGCTAGGGTTTCATTTGTGCTGGAGGGGTGGGCTGAGGAGATGGCTTCAGGTCTTTATAATTTCAAAGGACAAGGAGCTGGGGGACTTTCTGTTTCATGTCTGCTCCTTCCTGCTTCAGGAATGCTTATGGTCTTCCCATCTTGACCAGTCTTTAGACTGGGCTCCTGGGCCTGCTTATGGGCAAATGCAGATAGACCCCAAGTTCAGCGAAGACAACTTATTCCCGTGAGCTTATTTGAAGCCAGGCTGTATGGAACTCAGAGTGCATGTCCCATGCAAACAATGCCCTAAGCAGTGCTGAGTGCCCAGCCAGCCCACTGAATATGCCCTAGCTAGTCCACCTAGCTCTAGGGACCCACCACCCTGTTCCTATGGGCAAACACTTCTCATTTGGTGGGCAGTGTGGAGGTGGGCTAACCTGAGTCCATCAGTGTTCCTTCAGCACACACTGCTGAGCAACTACTCTGCTCCTTATTGGGGAAAAACAGCAAGGTCGCCTCTACCTCAACGGCCTCAGTCAAGTGCAAAACTCAGGACAGCTGCCGGATACTTACACCCGAGACCAAAAGTGGTCCCATTAGAAATGTGTGTTGGGTGCAAAGGGGATTTCAAGGTGGGGATGGGGTGAGGGGCGGTCACAGTCAAGTGGGGTAGAAGCAGGGATCTGAGGCGAGAGAACACAGCAGGGCTCGGCGGAGGGCCGAGCGGCCGGGGTAGGGTAGGCGTTCCAGGCCAAGGATCGATACAAGGGAAGGCAGGACAGGCGAAGGCAGGCATGGGGCCAGGGCGAGACCCTGAGATGCGTGAGGGGGTCTTTGTCAGAAGTCAGGCAGCAATGGGCCAGGGAGATGAACACCAAGAGCCTCACAGGACACCCCATGTTCCTGAAGCCTGGACGCCCCAAGGCAGGAAGAGGTGGAATCCTGCAGACAACTCTTTTTACAGCTTGCCCAGTTCCTCTCCCAGCTTTCTCCTCTTCAGGCTGAGGGGCCCAGTGGGCCCAGTGACTGCGGGGAGCAGGGGGCAGGGGGAGATTGTGGGGGGGGCACCTGTGTCCCATAGGAAAAGTGGATGTGGGTTCAAGAGAGAGAATCTCCTTCCCCAGCACTGGGGAGAGGAGGGGTGTGTCTCCATCAGCTCTTCAGACGGCCTTCCTGCCTGGTGCCTCAGAGAGAGGACGCCTCCTGTCCAAGGGCAAATCCTCAGATCAATGGATTCACGCCACTGAGTTTGTTCAGACAACCGCCTGATACACCCCTCTGCCCCTGGCAGAACTCTTTCTGGAGCAGCTAAACAGTGTAGGTAACATTCTGTGCTTTCCCAGGGAAGTCAGAATTCAGAGCCAACCAGCCAAGTTCTTGTGGGTTCATTCATCTGGATACCAAATGGGAGGGGCAGAAAGAAATCTCCTTAAAGAAAAGAGAGCTGAAGACAAAGTCTGCAGGCAGTTAGAGGGTGGTCTATCTAAAACAGCTGAGGCTTGTAAGCCCCAATATGTGTTCTCCCCTGTTCCATGGGACCGTTAGCTAAGAATATGGCCATTCAGAAGGAAGCCTACATTTCCCAGCATGTGTCTAAGATCTAGTCAATAGCTAAGTGTCACTTCAGGGACTCCTTTTTAAAGGGAAGAAATATACTTTTCTCCTTTTCTTCCTCATTGGTGCCTGGAATGTGGATTTAATGGCTGGAACTGGAGCAGACATTTTGGAAGATATCTTGGGACTAAAGCAACATACAGAAAAGCAACAAGGCCAAAGGATGCTGTGGGTTCTTGACCCCATGGAGCTGCTATACTAGCACTACCTCTGTATAGTTCTTTGAAAAGAAAAAACCTTGCATTTTGCTGAAGTCATTTGCTATTTTGGATCTCTCTGGTACTAACAGTGAGACATAATATTACATCATTTTTCAAAGTGCAAATCCACCCTCTTCCCAGAAACACAGCCAGATAGTGGGTTGCTACTTGCAAGATCCATTCACATGCATCTAAAAAAAAATCATTTCCTGTTTTCTGCACAACCACCATAGGAAGGTATTATTGCCAGCATACCACAGGCAAGGAACTGGCAGCTCAGAGGGTAAATGGTTTTATGGTTTGGCAACACTCGTCAGCTTAAATATGAATTGCTGATGCCTGTGTCCCTCTCCCCTCCTGCCCATGATCATCTCCATGGCCCAGTGGGGGCTGATTGAACCCTGATTCCCTCCAGAGCTGCGGGCCCCACCCACAGCAGGTGCTCTGTAAATTAGTGCCAAATTGATTTGCTGTACATACAAAGTTCTCCTCCATCTGAGGATATTGATTTCTTCTGAATTCCATTTCTCTGTTTGACATTCTCCAAGAAAGGGAGAAAAACTCCAAGGGGAGAAAAGAGCTCAGTCCTGCCAGGTGAATCTTTGGCCGGCAGAGGGCCAGGTGGCCAGGGCTGGGCAGTGTATGAAAGAGCCTGCTCTGGGATGTCAGAGGACCCACAAGAGACTGCCAGGGACCCAGAGCGAGAACTGCAAAAGAAAAGTCCCAGGAGGAGGAAGGACTTCTGAAGCTGGGGAGGCTCAGCCAGGACCCTACCCAGGTCCCCCTCTGGGGGAGGGGAGGTGGGCAGGAGGGGCCTGGGGAGGGCCAAGGAGCTGGCGGCATAGCCAGATGATTTGTAAGTATTACTTCATTGAACCTCACTGTCCTCCTCTGGAGCTGGGTGGCAGGCAGTTTCATATTTTGAAGGGTGTGGAGAGCTGAAAATGAAATAAAATGAAATCTGGCCACCTGGCTATAAGGAAAAACCACTGCCCCAGATTTGCAAAGCTCCTGCTAGGAGGGAGGGACCCGAGCATTCTACCTCATGATGGAAATAGCTGTTTTCATCCCCACATTCAACCAAAGGCTCTTTACTGGGTTCAAAGGTCATCACCTTTGATCTGCCTATCAGTTCTTTGAGGATAGAGGCAGGCATTGCCCCTTTCAACAGATGAGGAGCCTGAAACCCAGATGGGAAAAATGACTCACCCGAGGTGGGCAGGAGCACCAAAGCTAGAGTCCCAGTGTCCCTCCCTCCACTACCTGCAGCTTGCAGTGGATAAACCTGGAGAGAGTGGTCAGCCTCATCTGCTCACCAGCCTGCAAACCCCTGATGCTCCCTGCTGCTGTACCCAAAATGTAGGCCACAGGAGGGGAGAGTGGTGACAGGCTGGGCCACTTTGAACAGGAGCCTGGGCCCCATGAACAATTCCAGGGCTGTGGAGTGCTACAGCCTGGCGGGGCAAGCAGAAAGTGAGGACAGCAGGCCCGCGGAGGGGAGGGGACTTACCCAAGACCCCACAGCAAGGGCAGGGGCAGAACCAGACTGCAGCAGGCTCGAAGGCCACTTTTCTCCGAGGAGCTCTCATTCATCCTCCTTCTCCAAGGTCCTCTGACACCTGTGACACCCTTTCTGTGCCCTGTCACGTGTCACGTGTAATCGCTGACCCAGGTCTTGGTGCTCCGACTACTGGGTGCTCCGTGAGCATGCCCCTGTGCCTGGGTGCCCCTCGGGTCCCTTGATATGAGAGAGAAGTCGGAGTGGCCTCCTGATGGAATGAAGTTGGCTGTGTTTAAGAGATGCTGGGTTGGAAGACTCTATTAAGAGCTTGTGGTATATGCTCTGGGTCCTGGAGGGTAGTCTGGAAGGCTAAGGGTGTATGAAGAAGGAGGCTTCATAGTGCTCTGGGCCAGGCCTTTCCCTGAGGCATTGGCAGCGCTAAGAGGAAGGATCCATGAAACAACCCAGGGTCGGTCGAGTTCTAGTGACTGTAGTTGCAGCTCTTTAAGAAACCTGCCAGCTAGACTCTTTCAGATGCCCAAGAAGGGCACCTTCTGCAAAGAAAAGTTGCCAAGACCCCAGATGGGCCTTCCTGAGTGGCCCTGGAGTCTGCCTGGGGCAATGGACTCGGCTCTGGAGGCCACCACCCTGTCTGGTCACAGTCTGCCGACGGACTGAGCAGTGTAACGCACTCTGCCCCAAGTCCTGGGCTCCCACCCCACACTATGGTTGATATATGTACATGCAATCGTAACTTAAATAGCCAAGTAAAGCCAACCACAATGAATAATCTTAAAACTAATGAGAACCTTAAGCCAAAAGGATTAAAGCCTCTTGTGTCTTAAAGCCACATTCCAGGTGAGGGGCAGACGACTGGCTGCTCAGCTCTCAGTGGCTAGAGAGCAAACATGGAGCCGGGGGGGGGGGGGGCGGGCACATACCCCACCCTGACCCTCAGTCCTTCTCTGTCTTCCCAAATGTTTCTAAGTGTGAGTTTTCAGGAATGTGAAGAGGCTTGAAATACAGGCCTGGTCATGTATATGAAAGAGATTGTCTATTCCTTTTTTATTAACTTCAGCCCACAAATTCCTCAAAGACACTTCCCAGGACTGCAGCACCTAAATACTTCTGCACAGAACTTTGTTCCTTTGATTTCACCTTCATGGTGTTCCAGCAGGTTTTGCAACAGCAAAATCTCAGTTCCCACTCCACTCAGCCCCCAGCTCTCACCAGAGGGCCCCTTCTAACACTCCAATGGGGGTCTTTTCTCCCCTGCATCAAACTTTCCCATGGCTCTTCAGCACCAAGGCCAGGCTCTTGGGTCTGTGTAAATCAGACTGCACAGCAGAATCACCTGGGAGCTTTAAAAATATAGTGATGCTCAAGCCCCAACCAGAGAATTCGATCAGAATTTGGAGGGCAGGCACTAATCACTTTTAAAAGCTCTCAGGTAATTCAAATAAAGAGTCACTGGTCTAAAGAGTAAACCAGAGAAAGCTCCTCTTTTCAGTAGAACGACAGCTAACAAATCCAGAAGGAATCAAGGAATTAGTGAGGCACCATCTGCAACCACTGATAGAATGATTGACACCTGCAAGTCAGTGGATGCTAAAACCACTGGGTGAGAGGTCAGAGCAGGATATTCACACAGTCCCCAAATAATACACAGTCTGCAGAGTATGAAAAGATGAGGCTCGAACAGTGTGCTCAGAACGTGGTCCCCAAGGTAGCAGCGTCTCCACCTGGGAGCAAATTCTCAGGACCCACTGAGTCAGAAACTCCAGCGCTCGGGGTTCAACGATGGTTTAACACAGCCTCCAGGTGACTTGAGTTTAAGAACCACCTTAGGGTGGGCACCACGATAGGCTGCTCAGACTCCCTTGGAAAGAAAGCTTCATCATCCCCACTGCTGGGAGAGTTGCTGGACAATAGCCTCCATTCTCAGCCCTGTGAGACTGGAGCTGAAGAAACCCACTGGGAGCAAGGTCTAATTGCACTCTGGGGTGTCCCACAGCGGGTGAGTGAGTGATCAATGTAGGGATGTAAAATGTCTGGCCCCTCCTTCCATGCTGGACTTCACTGGAGTCCTCCTCAGCTGAAGCCTCAACTTTTTTCATGCAATCCAGCCCTCCCACAGGTGTGGATCCTAACAGCTCTGCCCCAGATGCTGATCTTCATCTCGGAGTTCACTTCCCAGAGAGCCCTTTCTGCAGCGGCCCCAGAGGCCTCAGACACCCGGTCGTCTGCAGCAGCACCATCTGCTTTGTCCTCACCACAGTGTCTCACTCACTCACTCACTCTGTGAGGAGCCGAGAACGCCAAGCACATTTCTGTTCAGTTGTCAAGCCCATCCTGGATCTCTGTATCACAGGTGAGGCTCAGAGAGGTGATGCTGGAGGGTCAGTGTTGGTCTGTATGAGGCCTGTATCACTCTATCTACCAGGCTCCCATCTACTCTCCCTCCTGTCTCCCAGGGGTGCCCCATTCATGAGGGTTGCTGGGGTCAGGGTGGGCTTGTAGAGAGACCGGGAGCAGGGTCCCAGAAACTCATCAACACACTCGAGGAAGTACCAGGTTGACGCCAGGCTTCCCACAGTCACTCCCCAGAGCAGCAGGCAGGGCTACTGAGCCACTCAGACAGTGCTGAGGGAAAGGAAGCACACACATAGCTCTAACACAAAGGCAAAATGACGAGCGCCAGGAATGACACGGGAGGGGGCACTGAGGGGACCAGGCGAGAGGCTGCAAGGCAGGGAAGGTGCAGGGCCCCAGGCGGGGACCCAGGAAGGCCAAGTACTTGGTGAGCCTGGGATGCAGGTGAGCAGCTGGGCCCCAGAGATGAGCCTAGAGACCAAACAGGCCTGTGGGGACAGCTGCCCTGAGGGACGGAGTCAGGGAGCCCCGGGGGTGAGGAGGGCTTGCCCAGGCCCAGAAGGCAATGGCAACGGCTGTAGCTCATGCCCAGAAAAGAAGAAAGAACACAAGCTGAGTCCAGGCCTCTCCACCCTCCTGGGAGATGTGCAGTGGGGAGGGAAGGGCAGGGGACACAGAATCAGACGCCCTGGCCACATCTCAGCTCTGCCACTTGCTGACTATGAAGCTTTGAGCCAGTAATTTAATATTGGTAAGCCCCGTATTCCTCGTCTGTTAAATTGGTGCAATATGTGCTCCTTTCTGAGTTTTTCATTAGGTTTCCATAATATGAGAGATATAAAAAGCACCTGGAACAGAGGAGGCCCACAATGTTTGTTCCATCCTGTTTCACTTGTGGCCGATGACTTGGAAATGAACACAAAATGACCACAATTACCCTTGAAATCGACTCAATGGACATGAGTTTGAGCAAACTCCAGGAGATGGTGAAGTACAGGGAAGCCTAGTGTGCTGCAGTCCATGGGGTCGTCAAGAGTCGGACACGACTGAGCAACTGAACAACACCCCTGAAATCAGGCAGGTCATACTAAATGGGCCTACCTGCAAAATATTCTTACCCATCCTTGGGTAATTACTCCAAAGCAGCAATTCTTTAAAAAAGGATTCTGTAGTGAAATAAATTTGAGCTGCCCTACAATAAAAATAGACATAATTCTCTCCTGCAGGACTTCTTAGAGACTTTAATATGTACACAAGAACACTGTGAATCTCTGAGAAAGGAATCCAGTGCAGGTCTAGGGTTTTCCAAACATTTGTCCAAAAAACCTTTTGACTCTGTCCACAAAACCTTTTTTTTTTTTAATAGCCATTAATATGTTCTGAGAGGTGCTGAGCTAAGCTCATTCCATTACTTTACAGATGGAAAACTGCAGCCCGGAGGAAGGAGTGAGCATACTCAGGGTAGAGAAACAGAGTGGTGATGAGAACCCAGCCTTCCACCATTTCCGGGAGCCTGGAAAAATGGTAGGAGATGTTTCCTGACATTCTTGGGCAAGATGGAGTGGGGGCTGGTGGACAAATGGTGTGGTGGGGCTCGACTTCTCTGACTGACTCAGGTCACACGACAGCCCACTGCCATTCACAGCCGTCATTATTAGAGAGCTCCTGACAATGCTGGTCCCTTCATACTTTGTTGCACCTGTGTCTCCCTGAGCTTCTCTTCAGAATTTTCTGTGTGATCTGAGCCGTGTACCTAGCTCTTCCCTCAGCCTCATTGCCAGCAAAGGCTCCATGAAAATAAGAACTGTGTCAGAGAGAGTGGCGCTGTCAGTCCCCTTGCTGGGGGCACTAGGGGTGGGGGGCAGAGAAACGGGCAGGGGACAGCTGGGCACCAAGGCCACTTACAGGCATGAAAGAATAAAAGGTACTCTCTTCCCTCTGCCTGGAAAGCTCTCCTTCCCCTAGTATGGGCAGAGATACCCAGCTTCTCCCAGCAAGCGTTTCCTTCTGCATGCTCAGGCAAGACTGAGCTGATTGATGATACTTTTAACTAAGAACAGACATTTGGCAGCTAGAGTCGGGCCCTCCTAAGTGCCACTGCTGTTCATGCACTAGACAGGTGGTCTTTGGGCTCCAGGGACGTCAGAAAGGGAGGGGCCTTCCAACAGCACAGCCAATTAGCCAGCCAGCCAAATAACCAACCAACCAGCAAGCTACCCATTTATCCAACTATATATCTAAGAGAACTAGGCAAAGAATGCTATAAACAGTGATGTACTGGTATGTTTAACCACTGGCAATCTGGGGGGAAAAACCCTGATTTGTGGTGTTTGCCCATTTCTGTGGTGTAAATATTCTCACGTGTAAATATTCACGCTATCATGATGTCATCAATGTAGAGTCAAGAAAGATGCCCAGTAGCCTGCTTTTAGATGGTTTATCCACCACACAGATAAAGATAACCTCAATAGCATAGATAATTGTAAAACCATGTAAAATTATTAGGAATTGGGATGTTTTAAGTATTGGTTATTTTTACTCTTAAGGTAATTTACCTAATTGAAAGCTTATATAGTGATGGTTGTGTTAAGCAATCTAAAAGATAACTCTTATCACTAATTCCAATGTGCGGGTATATGTGCATATAGGGGTAGGAGGCAGGTGGGTGTCCCCATACCAAACAGAAATTCTCAGGACACCACCTGGCATTCTACAGTTTAACTTGATTCTGACATTATCTACCCAGAGATAACGGCTCAGTACTACAAAAATGCCCTGAACCCAGCTTGAGACATCAGTCACAAGTCCAGATTGTCAACTGTGATTGTGACCAACTTGTTGTAGATCAGAGCTTCCCACAACCCCACTTCTTGAGTTCAGTTAATTTGCTAGAGCAGCTCACAGAACTCAAACATTTTACTTATTAGATTACAAGTTTATTATAAAAAGGTATAGCTCAGGACCAACAGATGAACAAGATGCCTAAGCTGAGGTATGGGAGAAGGATTCCCATGTCCTCTCCAGGTGTGTCATTCTACCTGATTCTCCATGTGTTCCATCAGGAAACTCTCCAAACCCCACCCCCTGGGGATTTGTGCAGGCTTCATATATAGGCATGATTGATTAAATCACTGGCCACTGGAGACTGGTCCAACCTCTAGCCCCTCTCCCTCCCCAGGGCCCAAGGGGCAGGAGAGGTGGCATTGAAAATTCCAACCTCCAATCACGGGGTTGTTTCCTCTGGCAACCAGGTCCTATCCTTAGATGACCTAGGGCCATCCCCAAAGTCAGCTCATTAATGTAACAAAAGACACCATTATCTCTCTGCCACTTAGGGTTTTAGAAGCTCTGTGCTAGAAGCAGGGACTATTATTATAAATCACAATATCACACAACCAGATGGCAAAATTTTTGACAAATTATCAGCTCTTGCAAGCTGATATGAGCCAGCTCCAGCACAAAGTAGATTTGGGACATAGGTCTTTACTGGGGACAGGCATTGAAAGGGGATTGCTAAAGATATGACAGCCAGAAGTTTTAAATCTGTACTGGAGGGAGATGACCGGTCTAATGTAGCTAAGTCTGAGTTCATGTGATTGCCCTGATACAGGCCTTCCAGCATTCTTCGTATTGGGCATTCATTATGTCCTCCATTTCTGGGAATTTACCTTATTCCTTATGTTTTCTTACTTGTTTTACTTTATCCCTTTGGTACTATCCTCCCTACTACTTTCTCTGATATCTCTATATCTCTTTCTAGAACTACATTCTAATTTACTGTTTTATTGACATACAGTTGATTTACAGTGTTGTATTTATTAGTTTCTACTGTACAGCGATTCAGTTATATATATGTATACATTCTATTTTTAAAATTATTCATGTATTTGTTTATTTTTGGCTGCTTTGGGTCTTCCTTGCTATGTGCAGGGCTTCTCTAGTTACAGTTCAGTTCAGTCTCTCAGTCATATCCAACTCTTTGTGACCCCATGGACTGCAGCACGCCAGGCCTCCCTGTCCATTACCAACTCCCAGAGTTTACCCAAACTCATGTCCATTGAGTCAGTGATGCCATCCAACCATCTCATCCTCTGTCATCCCCTTCTCCTCCTGCCCTCAATCTTTCCCAGCATCAGCGTCTTTTCAAACGAGTCAGCTCTTCACATCAGGTGGCCAAAGTATTGGAGTTTCAGCTTCAGCATCAGTCCTTCCAGTGAACACCCAGGACTGATCTCCTTTAGGATGGACTGGTTGGGTATCCTTGCAGTCCAAGGGACTCTCAAGAGTCTTCTCTCGTACCACAGTTCAAAAGTATCAATTCTTCGGCGCTCAGCTTTCTTTATAATCCAACTCTCACATCCATACATGACCACTGGAAAAACTACTACTAGTTACAGTAAGCGAGGGTTATTCTTCATTGCAGTGTTCAGGATTCTCATCGCGGTCGCTTCTCTTCTGCGAAGCACAGGCTTTAGGGGAACAGGATTCAGTAGTTGTGGCCCATGGGCTTAGTTGCTCTGAGTCATGTGGAATTTTCCTGGACCAGGGATTGAATCCATGTCCCAGTGGCTCAGCAGTAAAGACTCTGCCTGCAATTCGGGAGGCACGGGAGATGAAGGATCAGTCCCTGGGTTGGGACGATTCCCTGGAGGCGGAAATGGCAACCCACTCCAGTATTCTTGCCTGGAGAATCCCATGAACAGAAGGAGCCTGGTGGGCTACAGTCCGTGGAGTTGCAAAGAGCTGGACACGACTAAAGGGACATAGCAACAACAGCCCCTGCATTGGCAGGCAGATTCATATCTACTGTACCACCAGGGAAGTCCCGTTTTTTGAAAAATTGTTTTTCCATCATGGTTTATCACAGGATATTAAATAGAGCTTTTTGTGTCATACAGTAGGACCTTGTTTATCCATTCTACATGTAGTAGTTCATATCTACTAAGCCTAAGCTCCCAATTCTAACCCCTCTCCACCCACTCCCGCCACCCCCACCCCTTGGCAGCCACAAGTTCATTTGCCATGTTGGTCTGTTTCTCTTTTGCAAATAAGTTCGTTTGTGTCATATTTCAGATTTCACATATAAGTGATATATAATATTTGTATTTCTCTGACCACTTATTAAGTCCATCTATGTGACTGCAAATGACATTATTTCCTTTCTTATTGCTGCATGTCATTCCGTTTTGTGTGTATTGATATATACATATTACTACATCTTTATCCATTTGTCTGCTGATGGACGTCCAGGTTGTCTCCATGTCTTGGCTATTGTGACTAGTGCTGCTGTGAACATACAGGTGATCTCCAATGGCCTTGGCCTGCAATGACTTGGAGTTGGGGCTTGGTTCCCAAGTAGAGACTGGGCCGGGTCAAGGTGGTGAAAGCACTAGGTCCTAGCCACTAGACCAGTGGGCAGTGACAAGGGCCCTGGGCCTTCAGCTTTGTAGAAAAGAATCGCCACAAAGACAAAAAGTAGTGAGGCAAGTAAAATATTCCTTAGGAGGAAAAAGAGTACAGTATGTGTGACTAGCCACATGGACAGACTCACAGGGAGAGTCCCTGAGTTGGTTGCACCCACAGAGCAGGGTAAACCACTTATTTAGGGGCATTTCTTCCAGATTTCCTTTGACCAATCGCTTTGGTTTGGTTCACAGTCCATATTTAGTGTATCTCAGGATCCTTCCATGTGTGCGCACACATTTTTAGCCAAGATGGATCCTACCAAAAAGGCGTCTGAGTAGAACATCCCTTGACATGACTCCCTTTGGCCTTCAAGAAGCTTTTCCTGTGCAGGTGTGGCTGGAGAGGTCTCCTGACTTTAGAATAAGAATATGTGGTCTGGCCAGGGTCCAGCCTCCTCCCTTAATTGCCCTGCTATTCTTGTCTTGGCGTTTCAATCAATAGAGAATAAATTTCCAATTGCTCTACCCTACGGGGCCAATCTGCCTCCTGTCTCAGGGGTACATGTACCTGTTTGAATTATTGTTTTATCTGGATATAAGCCCAGAAGTGGGATTGCTGTATCATATGGTAGCTCTATTTTTAGTTTTCTGAAGAACCTTTATACTGCTTTCCATAGTGGCTATACCATTTACATTCCCACCAGCAGGGCAGGAAGGTTCCCCTTTCTCCACACCCTCTCTAGCATTTGTTTTTGTTAAATTTTTAAATGATGGCCAATCTGACTGGTGTGAGGTGCTACCTCACTGTTATTTTGATTTGCATTTCTCTAATAATTTGCAATGTTGATTATAGCAATTATTATCATATAAAATAATTAGCATCTTGTACCTGTTGACCACCTGTATGTATTCTTTAAAGAAATGTCTATTTAAGTCTTCTGCCCATTTTTCAGTTGGATTATTTGTTGTTGTTGTTGTTGTTGTTGTTGTAAGAGCTGTTTGTATATTTTTGAAATTAAGCCCTTGTCGGTCTCAACATTTGCAAGTATTTTCTCTGGTCTGTAGGTTGTCTTTCACTTTGTTTTCGGTTTCCTTTGCTGGACAGAAGCTTGTAAGTTTGGCTGAGTCCCATTTGTTTATTTTTGCCTTTGTTTCTATTGCCTTGGGAGACTGACCAAAAACACTTTGGTACAATTTATGTCAGAGAATATTTTGCCTATGTTTACTTCTGAGTTTTATGGTATCACGTCTTTAAGTATTCATTTATTGATTGATTTTTGGTTACACTGGGTCTTCTTTGCTGCTGTGGGCTTTCTCCAGCTGCAGTGCGCAGGCTTCTCATCTCAGTGGCTTCTCTTGGTGAGGAGCACAGGCTCCAGGGCGCACGGGCTTCAGCAGTTGCTGCACGTGGGCTCAGTAGTTGTAGCTCGTAGGCTCTGGAGCACAAGCTCAGTAGCTGTGGCACATGGGTTTAGTTGCTCGTGGCATTCAGGATCTTCCCAGATCTCTAGGTCCTCAGAGATCACACCTCTGTCCCCTGCATTGCAAGGCAGATTCTTAACCACTGGACCACCAGGGAAGCCCAGTGTTATGTCTCATATTTAAGTCTTTAAGCCCTTTTGAGGTTATTTTTGGGTATAGTATGAAAAGTGCTAGTTGCTCAGTCGTGTCTGGCTGTTTGTGACCCCATGGACTCTAGCCCCCCAGGTTCTTCTCTCCATGGAATTCTCCAGGCAAGAATACTGAGATGGGTTGCCATTTCCTTTTCCAGGGTATCTTCCCAACCCAAGGATCAAACCTGGGTCTCTCACATTACAGGCAGATGCTTTACTGTCTGAGCCACCAGGGAAGAATACTATGAGGGTGTATTCTAACTTCATTGATTTACATGTGGCTGCCCAACTATCCCAGCGCTACTGGTTGAAGAAAGTGTCTTTTTCCCATTGTGTATTGCCCCCTTCATCAAAGATTGATTGACCATAGTTGTGTGGGTTTATTTCTGGGCTCCCTGTTCTATTCCATTAATCCATATGTCTGTTTTTGCCAATGTCACGTTGCTTTGATAACTGTAGCTTTGTAATATTGCTTGAAAGCTGGGAGTCTTGTGCCTCTAGTTTTGTTCCTTTTTTCTTGGGATTACTTTGCAATTCTGGGCCTTTTATTGACCAAAACGTCAGTATTTTTTCTGTTGACTTAAAAAATATTTGCAACCTATGACTTGAGAGTTATGTTTTATTCAGTGGAAATTTGGGGGTCTTCACGCTTGGAAGACAGCATCTCAGGTAGCCCTGAGAGAACTGCTCTGAGGAGGCAGGGCAGGGTGTGGGGAGGAATCAGTTTATATAGAAGTTTGCAACAAAGGGCAGACAGTCTGAACATCAAAAGTATTTTTGTGAATTAAAGAGAAGGGGACACAGAGGACGAGATGGTTAGATGGCATCACTGAGTCAATGCACGTGAGTTTGAGCAAGCTCTGGGAGAGGGTGAAGGACAGGGAAGCCTGGTGTGCGGGAAGCCTGGTCATAGTCAGACACGACTGAAAAACAAGCTATCTCAGGTTAAGGAACTTACTGCCTCTCTGTGTATGGGAAGATGCAAGAGGCTGGGCTCACTGCCATCATTCCTTTCATATGCATTTCAGGTATCTGGGGCCAGTATCCTGTGTTTTCACAGCCTGAGTTCCCCAGTGCTTCCGCTTAACAGCTGCTGATCACCAGTATTCTCCTTCTCCAGTGCCCCAGAGGGCTGGAGTCACTGATGACCATGACATTCTTGTTTATTGACATGGCAGGAATTATTCCAATTCTTAGTTGTATATAAATCTTAGGATTATTTGTTCTAGTTCTGTGAAAAATGTCATGGGTAATTTGATTGGGATCACATTAAATGTATAGATTGCTCTGGGTAGCTGGGACATTTTAATAATATTAATTCTTCCAATCAAAAAGTGTGGGATATCTTTCCATTTATCATCTTATCAAATCATCTTCAACTTATTAATCTTATAGTTCTTAGCATATAGGTCCTCCACTGACTTGATTAGGCTCATTCCTGCATACTTTAACTTTTGATGAGATTTTATTTATAATTTCATTTATTAATTTTGGCTATGCTGGGTCTTCATCGCTGCCTCAGGCTTTCCCCTAGTTGCGGTGAGTGGGGGCTGGGCTGTGCTTACAGGGTGCAGTCTTCTCCCGCCGTGGGGCCTGGGCTCCTGGGTACTCGAGCTCCAGCAGTTGGGGCTCCTGGGCTCCACAGCACAGGCTCCATCGTTGTGGCGCATGGGCTTAGTTGTTCTGAGGCATGCAGAATCTGCCTGGATCAGGGACTGATCCTGTTTCTCCTGCACTGGAAGACAGATTCTGTACCACTGAGTCACTGGGGAAGCCCCTGATGCAATTTTAAATGAGATTGTTTTCTTACTTTCTGTTTCTGATATCTTATGAATAGTGTAAGGAAATGCAACAGATTCCTGTATGTTAATCTTGGATCCTGCTACCTTACTGAACTCATTTATTGCTTTTAATAGCTTTTATATTGAGTCTTTAGGGTTTTCTGTATGTAGTATGTCATCTGCATACACAATCTAATTTAAAAACACTTTACTGCTTTCCACCTTTCTCACCCCCTCCCATTTTCTGGTGATTTTTCCCAAATGTATCATCCAACCCTATTATTAAATTTTTTATTTTAGTATCATTTCTAATTTCCAAGAATATGTTATGATCTCTGGCTCTTCCTTTTTAAAATAGCTTCTATTTGTGTCTCATGAATTCAGTACCATCTCATCTTTTCTGAGGATATTATCATTAATGTTGACATTTTCTTTGTCTCTGGGTATCATCTGCTTCTTCTGGGTGTCTTTTTCCTGATTGTTTGGTCTCTGTGTTTTATGTTGGAGGTTTCTCTCAAATATTTGCTGGAACTTGACTGTGCCTTTGTGTCCAAATGTTATGGGAAACTCAGGCACAGGTGGGATTAGGAGACTGGCCAGCTGCTTTGTGGGGTGATCAGGTAGTCCATGGTATTTCCACTCAGGGCCCCCAGAGTCAATAGCTGCAGGTATTCTTGGGCACTTGAGTTTCTCTGGAGAATGCAAAGCTTCTCCTCCTCCTGCCAGCCCAAGTCAGACCCCTAGCTTTGGGGAAGAGGTTGGCGCAGGCTCATCTGTTGGGTTGCAGATTCTTGTGGTCCTTAGGTCCTAAGAATCCACAGACTCTTAGTCTGTGGTCCTTAGGGTTTCATCACTGCCCTCCCACTCTCCTCTCAGCTCTCCCTGGTTCATTATTCAGGAAACAAAGTTCCAGTCTCCTGCCAGATTGCTGAAGGGGTACTCATTGGTGGGGATCTGGACCAGGACTACTTCTCTTTATACAGATTTTCAATACCCCCTCCCTGCTTTCCGTACCATTTCCCTGACTCCAATCCCATCTTTCCTAACTAGTACCTCCCACTCTTGTTCCTCACAGGGGTTCTGCCAGGTGGACCAAATCCCTTCATGCTGGTACCCTCTGCCTTCAGACAGTGAGACTTGGGCTTTTTTCCTAGTTGGTAAATTACTCCTTGTCCCTCTGTCTACTTCCAACCTTCATATATTGTGGTCTGGAGCAACAGACAACTCCTCGCTTCATCAGACTGGGAGTTCTGTTCTAGGTTTTTGGTGTTTGGAGAGGAAAGGATACAGTATGTCCTGACTTAGCCATCCTGAAACCACAAATCCGACTCTCAGATGGATGGCTCATAACTGATCTCTCCCCTCAACTCTAACAGTATGTTTGAAACTTAAGTTTGGTTGTTGTTGTTTTTTTCTTTTAAAGAAAACCTCACATTTGTCATCACCAAGACATGACTTTTTCTGCTCCCCTAAAAAAAAAAAAAGGACTGCTTCTCTCTAAGTGTTCTCCATCTTAAAATAGTAAAAGTCGCCCAGTTGTGTCCAACTCTTTGTGATCCCATGGACTGTAGCCTGCCAGACTCCTCTGTCCAGGGAATTCTCCAGGGATGAATACTAGAGTAGATTGCCATTCTCTTCTCCAGGGGATCTTCTCAACCCAGGAATCAAACCTGGGTCTCCTGCATGGCAGGCAGATTCTTTACCACTAGTGCCACCTGGGAAGCCCCATCTTAACAAAGGCATCTAGCAAATTGCTCGAGCCAAAAACACAAGCTGTAATCCCCCTCTTATTCATCCCAGCCTGTCTGCAGCCCTTTCCCTTGGCAAGGCCTGGCTGCTTCTCCTTCAAAATATATCTTGTTCTTTGATTTCTTATTTTACCTTAACTTGTCACCAACCCAAGCCTCCATATTTTTATCACCATTTGCCTGAGCTATTTTATCACCTCCTAATCCGTCTTCCTCCTGACACACTTGCCCACCTATAATCTACTTTCTATACAATGACCAGGTCATGTCACTTCCCTAATTCAAATTCTTCCCATCACACTTTGTATAAAACCTGCACTCCTGCCAGTACCTGATGAGGCCCTCCTGATAATGGCCTCTCATTCTGCCCCCTCTCCCTCCCCAGCCCTCTTCTGTGTCCTCAGCTACTCTGGCCTCTGATGGTGCTTCCTTGGTGCCTTTGTTCTTGCTGTTTCCTTTGCCTGGCATCCTCTTCCCCCAGATTTCACAGGGCTGCCTCCTCCGTGTTCAGTTCCTGGTTCAGATGGCACTGATCTCCCTGCCCGTTCTCTCTAAAGCAGCACCTCCCACTACAGTAGTAGTAGCGGTAGTGTTAGTCATTCAGTCGTGTCCGACTCTCTACGATCCCACAGACTGTAGCCCACCAGGCTCCTCTGTCCATGGGATTCTCCAGGCAAGAATAATGGAGTGGATTGCCATTCCCTTCTCCAGAGGATCTTCCCGACACAGGGGTCAAACCTGGGTCTTCTGCATTGCAGGCAGAGTCTCTACTGTTTGAGCCACATGGAAGACCTTCCCACTACAGTAACTATCTATCAGATCCCCTTTATTCCACTTGCCACTGTGAAAGACGGTCTTGTTTGTCTATTGATTTCTTTCTTTATCATCTATCTCCTCCCTTTAGAAGAGAAGCTCCATGAGGGCAGGGACTGTGTCTGTCTTGATCACTACTATATCTCTAGTGCCTCAAACAGTATGTGATACACAGTAGGAACCAAATAACGACTTGGGGAATGAGAGAATAGTTGGGAGCCAGGAGTCCTTTGCTATTGTACCAGTTTTATGACTTTCAAGCTAGGTGAGCTTAGGCAAAGAACTTGGACCTCTCTGAGATTCCATTTTCCTCATATGTACCATGGAGATAAAAACACACTGCTGTAAGGCTAAATGAAGTTGTAAAAGTGAAGATCCTCTCTAAGGACGTGTTTATGAACCATGAAGTCTTCTGAATGTGTACAGAAAGGTTCGAATTTGCATACTTCCCCAGTAGCTCCGTTTATCCCAAGAGGGAGCAGAACTGAAAGGAAGGCTGGGAAGAGAAGAGGGTAACTGAGTTTAATACCCTTGTTTCAGAGAGAAAGCCCCGCTGCCATTTGCCCAGCAAGAAGCAGCTGGGTGGTGTGTCTATAGTAGTTACACACCCCAGACCTGAGGTTTGCGGGGCTCCTGCACTACCCCTGCAAGCTGAACCCAGAGGACTTAAGTCAACCTGGCATCAGCCTGTGAGCAAAGACTTCCTGGATTTAGGTCAGAGCACCTGTAGTGTTTGTTGATGGCTTTTTTTTTTTTTTTTTTTAAGAAAAATCACAGGAAACGCCATCTGACACAGCATCTATTATCTTGGTTGGGTCAGGATGGTTCTTTATCCATTTTGTGGAGATCATTACTCTTTTTAAAAATGTTGACTGTAATTTTTTCTTAAACGATATTGCCTTTTGCTTTCTAATGTGGCTTTTACTAATCCCCCTCCCTTCTCGGGTTTCTGCCCATGTGTGTGTCTTGATCTGGGAGTGGAACCACAATCAAATCCCTGCAGCATCATGAGTTTGCATCAAGCCCCTTTTCACCACCTTTCAGGCCAAGCGCAGCCTGATGCCTCTTCCCCAAACCATCCCCCCACTCCTGGGTTTCTGTTTGCCTCGGGATGCCTAGTGTGACCTTTATAGCACTTTGTACAGGAAGTTGCGATTACCACATGGAAAGTGGGGAAGGGAGAGTGATGAGAGTATGGAAGGGATTTTCATGCGATCGTGATCCTACAGTCTTTTGAGAGGAGCCTCCTTCCTAGCAGTAGGCAGAGCATCCAGAACTAGAACCTGAAAACGCGCAGGTGTCAATGCGGTTAGTTGTAAAGGGTAGAGAAAGAACTTAGAGATCAAGAATCCCAGGGTTATCAGGGACACAAAGGCCAGGCTATGTGAGCTCCCATCTGTTGCTCAACATTCATCTCATATCCTCTCACAAGAGGCTGCAAGCCTCTGCTAGCATACCTCTGGTGATGTGGAGCTCACTACCTCTCTAAGCAAATCTTTCCCACTCTACCTGCACCTGAGGCTCACCCTCCTTGCTCCTCGTGAGCAGGGCTAATAGAACATTTGATGGCATCCTCCAGTCAGATACTGGGAATTCTGTGGGCAAAACAGTGGCCACAGCAACTGTTGAGTCCCAGGAACTCATTTAGCTTGATGAAAGGACTAATGTAAGCACAGGGTATTCATTAAATTGGGACACAGAGAGAGTTTTCCTGCCTTGAGTGTTGTTGACTCTTGGGCCTCCCTCCACCCATCTCCCCCAGTTCAGCTCTAAGTCTGTGTCTTCCCAGTTGCCCAGTGCCCTCCCATCCCTTCCTTTGGCCCTAACTGGGATTCTATGATGTGGGCAACTCTGGGCCTCTCTCCACTCTTCCCTCTTTGCTGCTCAAGTTGTGAGTTACTTATTCATGCAGTCAAATGACAAAGACTGAATGAGCAGCCACCATGTGCCCGGCACTGTGTCGGGTGCTGGGAGTACAAGGGTGCCAGGGTTCCTGCCTTCCAGGTGTGCACAGATTACTGGCAGAGTTGGAAGACTGACAAGGCAGCAAGATTACAGTGGTGTCTGGGCAACAGACCCATGGGTGCCACATGACCCAGCTTTTTGTGGCACTTCCCATTATGTGGTCCAGCGGCCAAAATTAAATGCAAGAGTAAGGTCAATCTCTACTTATGTTCATGAAAAGGGGAGATGGTGATCCCATTCATAACCCCCTGCCGCCAGTGTCTCCATCCCTTACACTTCCTGGAAAACTCCTCACACATCTCGGCATGCCCCCGTGCTCTGGACCTCTCACTCACGGCTCTTATCCTAAAACAGGTCCTAGCACGCCTTTGTCCTTTCCCCCAATAGTCCGCGCCTCGCAGCTGCCTGCCAAGGGGCTCCTGGACTCCTGCTTCCCTCTGCAGGTTGAGCCAGGGGTTGTAGGATACTCTAAGTCAGAGGGTCACAGACCTCCTTCACACCTGCAGTGCAGGAGATGACGCCCACTGCTCAGCATGACTGCTTTCTCACACAAGAAATCCTTGACACGTGAAATTCTCCACATTGTTACAGAGGGATGCACAAGTCTGGTGCTGACAGAGGAGGGATGTCTAATTTCAGATGGGGTTCAGAGAAGGCTTCCTCCAGCCCTGAGCTGAGCTGTTATGGAGGAGCAGAGAGTGGGAAGGAAGAGAGAGAGCAAGGAGCAGGGAGGAGGCCTGAAGACAGATCCATGCCGACTTTGGGCTCATTTTGGGAAACACAGGACTGGTCCATTTGTTCATCTTCAGAGACTGTTGACTAGAAAGACTGGATGTGGGTCAAATCAGGCTCTTCCCATGAAGGCAAGCCCACAGACTTGAGGCAGGCAGCTGTTCTCCGCACTTCACACATTTTCCACTTCCTTCCCTTTTGGTACCAAGTGACTGCGACTGCAGGCTTCAGACTCCCCCACTAAACAGGTAGGTCAAGGGTGGTCAGCTCTGCCCCATTTGCCTCCCCCAGACTCTCTGCCTGGGGTCTTCCCCCTGACTTGGTGACTCCCTAGAATATGAAGATGCCAGGTTGGATCTTATCTTTATGTATTTATTAAAGTATAGTTGATTTAAAATGTGTTTAGGTCTTTGGCAAAGTGGTTCATATATATATATATGTATATGTATATACATATGTGTGTATATATATGTATATATGTGTATATAAATGTGCATATCTATGTGTGTGTGTGTATATATATGTGTGTGTATATATATATATATGTATATATGTATATATATATGTATATATATATCGGAGAAGGCAATGGCAACCCACTCCAGTACTCTTGCCTGGAAAATCCCATGGACGGAGGAGCCTGGTAGGCTGTAGCCCATGGGGTCACGAAGAGTCGGACACTTAGTGAGCAACTTCACTTTCACTTTTCACTTTCATGCATTGGACAAGGAAATGGCAATCCACTCTAGTGTTCTTGCCTGAAGAATCCCGGGGATGGTGGAGCCTGGTGGGCTGCCATCTATGGGGTCGCACAGAGTCGAACTCGACTGAAGCAACTTAGCAGCATATATACATACATATATATATATATATATATATATATACACACACACACACACACACACACACACACATTTCCAATTATTTTCTTTGGGTCTAATTATCTTCTATTAGGTCTTTGTAAGATTCAATATAGTTCCCATACTGTACACAAAATCTTTGCTGCATATCTAGTTTATGCTTAGTATTTCGTATCTGTTAATTTTGTATCTCACACTCCTAATTTATCCCCCTCCCTTTCCATGTTGGTAACCATGAGTTTGTTCTCTTTTCATGTATATTTGGCTGCTCTGGGTCTTTGTTGCTGCACGCAGGCTTTCTCTAGTTGCAGCAAGCGGTGGGTACTCTTCGTTGTGGTATACAGGCTTCTCACTGCAGCGGCTTCTCCACGTGGAGCACACGCTCTAGGTGGACAGGCTCAGTAGTTGTTGCATATGAATTTTGTTGCCCTATCAAAATTCTCCAAGCCAGGCTTCAGCAATACGTGAACCGCGAACTCCCTGATGTTCAAGCTGGTTTTAGAAAAGGCAGAGAAACCAGAGATCAAATTGCCAACATCCACTGGATCATCAAAAAAGCAAGAGAGTTCCAGAAAAACATCTACTTCTGCTTTATTGACTATGCCAAAGCCTTTGACTATGTGGATCA
The DNA here is from genome assembly GCF_016772045.2 of Ovis aries. Taxonomy (NCBI): domain Eukaryota; kingdom Metazoa; phylum Chordata; class Mammalia; order Artiodactyla; family Bovidae; genus Ovis; species Ovis aries. Next base: position 193,331,926 of record NC_056054.1, on the reverse strand, counting down.
CAATAAACTGTGGAAAATTCTGAAAGAGATCGGAATTCCAGACCACCTAACCTGCCTCTTGAGAAATCTGTATGCAGGTCAGGAGGCAACAGTTAGAACTGGACATGGAACAACAGACTGGTTCCAAATAGGAGAAGGAGTACATCAAGGCTGTATATTGTCACCCTGCTTATTTAACTTCTATGCAGAGTACATCATGAGAAACGTTGGGTTGGAAGAAACACAAGCTGGAATCAAGATTGCCAGGAGAAACATCAATAACCTCAGATATGCAGATGACACCACCCTTATGGCAGAAAGTGAAGAGGAGCTAAAAAGCCTCTTGTTGAAAGTGAAAGAGGAGAGTGAAAAAGTTGGCTTAAAGCTCAACATTCAGAAAATGAAGATCATGGCATCCAGTCCCATCATGTCATGGGAAATAGATGGGAAACAGTAGAAACAGTGTCAGACTTTATTTTTTGGGGCTCCAAAATCACTGCAGATGGTGACTGCAGCCATGAAATTAAAAGATGCTTACCCCTTGGAAGAAAAGTTATGACCAACCTAGATAGTATATTCAAAAGCAGAGACATTACTTTGCCGACTAAGGTCCATCTAGTCAAGGCTATGGTTTTTCCTGTGGTCATGTATGGATGTGAGAGTTGGACTGTGAAGAAGGCTGAGCGCCGAAGAATTGATGCTTTTGAACTATGGTGCTGGAGAAGACTCTTGAGAGTCCCTTGGACTGCAAGGAGATCCAATCAGTCCATTCTGAAGATCAACCCTGGGATTTCTTTGGAAGGAATGATGCTAAAGCTGAAGCTCCAGTACTTTGGCCATCTCATGCGAAGAGTTGAGTCATTGGAACTTGACTCATCTCATTGCTGGGAGGGATTGGGGGCAGGAGGAGAAGGGGATGACAGAGGATGAGATGGCTGGATGGCATCACAGACTTGATGGACATGAGTCTGAGTGAACTCCGGGAGGTGGTGATGGACAGGGAGGCCTGGCATGCTGCGATTCATGGGGTCACAGAGAGTCGGACACGACTGAGCGACTGAACTGAACTGAACTGAACTGAATGGGATGTGGAATCTTCCCAGACCAGGGATGGGATCAAACTTGTGCCCCCTGCATTGGCAGGATGATTCTTAACCACTGTATCACCAGGGAAATCCCATAAGTTTGTTTTCTATGTCTGTGAGTCTTCTTCTGTTTTGTATGTATATTCACTGGCATTATTTTTCAGATTCCAAATATAAATAATATTTGCCTATCTCTGCCTGACTTACTTCACTTAGTAAGATAACCTCTAAGTCTGTCCATGTTGCTGCAAATGGCAATATTTTGTTCTTTTTAATGGATGAGTAATATTCCATACCACATCTTCTTTATCTGTTTATCTATTGATGGACATTTAGGTAGATTCCTTGCTTTGGCTACTGTAAATAGTATCGCTATGAACGTTGGGGTGCATGTATCTTTTCAAATTAGAGTTTCATCTTTCCTAGGAGGGGGATTGCTGGACCATATGGTAGTTCTAGTTTTGGTTTTTTAAGGAACCTTCATACTGTTTTTTTTTTTTTTAGTTCTACTGGTTTATTACTACCAACCTGTCACCCTCCACCCTCATGCACACATGATTAGTCATGTGACCGCATGGACTGCAGCCCGCCAAGCTCCTTTGTCCAAAGGATTCTGCACACAAGAATACTGGAGTGGGTTGCCATTTCCTTCTCCAGGCATACTGTTTTTCATAGTGGCTGCACCAACTTAGCAGTCCCCACAATTTAGCATTCCCTCACCAGCATTTATCATTTGTAGACTTTTTGATGATGGCCATTCTGACTGGTGTGAGGTATTGCTTCATTGTGGTTTTTACTTGCATTTCTCTAATAATTAGAGAAATTAATTATCTCTTCATTGCCAGTTGGTCATTTGGATGTCTTCCTTGAAGAAATATCCAAGTCTTCTACCCATTCTTTGACTAGATTGTTTGTTTTTGATACTGAGTTGTATGAGCTCTGTGTGTATGTGTGTATATGTGTGTGTGTGTGTGTACTGGTCATACCACACAGAGTGTGGTATATTAGCTCTCCAAGGATTGAACCTGAGCCCCCTGCATTGGAAGCACAAAGGTTTAGCAAGGGAAGTCCCTATATAGTTTGGATATTAACCCCTTGTTGCCTGTATCATTTAGAAATATTTTTTCTCATTCCTTAGGTTGTCTTTTTGTCTTGTTTATGGTTTCCTTTGCTATGCAAAAGCTTTTAAGTTTAATTAGGTCCCATTCATTAGGTTTTAAAGTATATTAATCCATAACTGAATCTACTCACTGTAGACTGGCAATCATATAGGCTGAAAAACATGTTCTAAGAGATCTACTTTTTTTACTCCTCTCCCCCACATTCTGCGTTTTTATGTCCTACTTTACATCTTCATGTTTATCCTTTTGCTACTGTTGTGGTTATCATAGCTTGTACAATTCTGATTACTTTTTAACATATGTACCGGCTTATTTAAGTGATCTTCAGTCCTCTATGGGACTTCCCCAGTGGCTCAGTGGTGAAGAGTCCACCTGCAATACAGGAGGAACACAGACACAGATTTGACCCCTGGGTCAGGAAAATCCCATGGAGAGGGAAATGGCAACCCACGCTGGTATTTTTGCCTGGAAAATCCCATGCACAGAGGAACCTGGCGGGCTACAGTCCACAGGGGTCATAAAAGAGTCAGACACAAATGAGCAACTAAATACCAACAATCCTTTATATTAATCTGCCTTTCCTATTGTGATTTTCCCTTTCCTATAGATTCTTATTTCTTTTCTAACTAGAAAAGATCTTTCAGTATTTCTTGTAGGGTAGATGTAGTATTGTATTCTTTCAGTTTTTGCTTGTCTGAGAAATTATCTCTCTGACTATTCAAACGATAATCTTGCTAGGTAGAGTATCCCAGGTTACCTGTTTCCCTCTCAAGACTTTGAATATAACATGCCACTCCCTTCTGGCTGCAAGTTTCTATAGAGAAGTCCACCATTTTTTTTTTTTTTTTGAGGTTCCAGTTTTCTCCCAAGAGAAAAACTGACTCTGTTTTTCTCTTGCTGTGTTTAGAATCCTCTCCTTGATTTTTGCCATTTTAATTAGGAGTAGTTCCTCTACTTTTTCATTTTACTTAACTTCCTCTGTCTCTTTGAATTTAGGAGAAATGGTTACCTACTGTGGTCTTGAAGAGCTGTTTTCATGTGGGACCATCCCCGTGTAGATGGTGTGAGGCCAGTACTTTTGGTGCAGGGCTGTTTGGGTGTGTGCCAGCCAGGTCTCTCCTCGAGTGTGCTGGCCATCACCGCTCTTAGCGGCAGGTATGACTGGCATTGTGGTCACCAGAGCCTGCAGTGGATGTTGGGCAGGGCCTCCTCTTTCCCTTGTGGCTGTCTCCTGTAGCCCTGTCAGGGGTGGGGGTCTGCTCCCAAGTTGTTGGAGCAGAAGCCGTGAGGCTCTGTTGCCACCGAATGCATGCTCTGTCTGAACAGAGACAGTCACTGCAGCAGGTGAGCCTCGTGTGGTCACAGAACCCGTATGCCACCTGTGCAGCATCCACGGTTCTGCCCAGAACAGCCCAAGGTCATGTCCATTTCTCCACTGTGTTTGTCTGAACCCAGTGCTAGGCTGTGGTGTGGATAGGTTGGTGCTGGGGGCTGAGGCGCTGTGGCTGCAGGAATTGAGGTGCTAGGTGCTGCTGCCCCCTTGGCAGGTTTCTCCCAGGACACGTGTGCCCCAGGTGTGACTTCAAGCTGAGGTGTGGGGCGGGAGACGCTGAACCACTGCAAACACCCCCCAGGGGCTGTCCACCTGAGACAGTCTCTGTGGCCCCGCCTGGTATGCACTCTGACAAAGCTGGATGTGGCCAGACCCGCCCCCACCACGTGCAGGCCAAGAAAGTCTGCCCCTGCCATGAGCGTGCTGACAGCAGGCTCCAAGGTTCAGAGCAGACCACACCCCAGGCCCTCCAGGCTGTCTCCATGTAGCTAAACTGAGTCCTCCAGGACCCATTTGCCTGAGATTCAGTGCCTAGCAGCTGCATTTACTAGCAGCCCAGTCTGGCAGGCGTTCTGGATGGGCCGAGGCTGCCAGCACCAGTCTGTCTTCACACTTACTGTGAGCAAGCCAGCATACACCCCAGCCCCTCTGTCTGTCCCACTGGACCTCCCAACAGGCAAGGGGGCTCCCCAGGGCCAGAGCCTGCCCATGTAGAGCCTTTCTCTTTTATAGATCCCTCCCAGGGGATTTGGCCCCATTCTGATGTCTTTTTTTTCTTCCCTACCTGGTTACGTGGAGATCTTTCTTGCAGCTTTGTTTGTATGAGAGTTCTTCTGCCAGTTTCCAGTGTGTTTTCTCAGAGAATTGTTCCACATATACCTTTTTTTTTTTAAATGTGTTTATGGGGAGAAGTGAGCTCCACATCCTCCTACTCTACCATCTCGATCCTTCCTCCCCAACTTGGGTTCTAGCTAGGCCTTGAATTATAGACTCTGGTCCAACTCCTTTCTGTTACAAAGGATGCAAGTAAGGCTAGAGGTGGGATGTAAGTTGCTCTGGGTCACATGGCAAGTTGGTGGCTGTGCGGGGCAAGACTGAGAATCCTAGCAGCCCACGTCCCACGCAAACCCCAGTGAGAACAAAGTCCTTAGCTCATACTTACCTGCAGAGCTCAGGGAATTTCCTCAGCCCTAGAAAGTGGTAGCTCCCTTTATTTATAGTAGTAATAGCCACCATGGACCACCACCGGAATTCTGGTCCATGAACTGGGACCTGAGACTATGATACTTACATTATTTCACTTAGTCCTCACAGCAGCCAGCAGATGGGTGTAATTGGGAGGCTCAGGGAGGTCAAGTATGTTCCCCAGGGCCACAGAGCCGTGCTCTCTCTCACCAGGGGTTGGGATTCTTATCGCATCCTCCAGGCTGCATCCCTCACCCCTAGTCTGGATCCTGGGTTACCCCCCTGTGTGCACCATAGCTCCCTCTCAGAGCACCCATGGCAGTAAGGCTGCCTCAGCGTGAGGATTTCTGCTGAAGTGGGGACTGGCTCATGCTCTTCACCATGGTGACCCCATCATCTAACACACAGTGGGGGCTTGGTAGATATCCATGACACAGAAAGATGAACAGTGTCACGCTGGGCTATCGGCTTGGATGCCCCTCCTCCAAAGCCCATGCTGTCTGTACAGAACTGTTCCTCCATCCGTCCTCCATCCTCCAGTGAGCAGGAGGCAGCCCCAGCGGAGGCTCACAACTCTGACATCATCCCTGGCAACGGCAGATGCCCCCTTGCTTTGAGGAGGTTCCTGAACTTTGCAGAGCACCCCACCTGTCAAGATGGCCTAGGTCTTGCTCTTCCTGCCAAGTAGTGTCCCTACAACCTTGAGCCACACTTATATCTTGAAAGCACAGAGGCAGGTGGGCCACTGGGCTCCCACAGGGATTCGAGTCTGGCGGGAAGGGACTATAGATATGGCCTTGCTCCCAGCAGATGATCTTCCCTGATTTTGCCATGGGACTGGTCTGGCAATGCAGAGCAAGCTGGGCCGTAACAGCAGGGGAGTGTCATCAGGGAGCCTGGGCTTCTGCTCAGAGAAAGGGAACAGGAAGCCCTGGAGAAAGCAGAGCTGAAGCAGGTAATGCCCCCAACTGAAGGACTTGGAGAGAAAGAGCAAAGGGTAGTTCAGAGGAAAGCCAAGGAAGAAGATGCAGAAAGAGGGCTGTGGGCAAATGGGCTGCAGGGTTAGGGCTTCCAGAGTGGATACTGGCATGCTGCTCCGACTCCCCCTGGGGCAGCCTGTGTAGTGACTTGATGGGAAAAGGGCTGAAGGCCCTACCACCAGGCTCCAACCGGGGCTCCTCTGCGAGCTGGTCCCAGCTCCAGAGCTCTGTGTGGAACTGGCTGAGGCTTTCCCAAAACTGCCTCACAGCCCAGCTTCTCCCTGTCTGATCCCGGTCTTGCTCCCCTCTGCTCCCACAGAACCCTCCCCAGAGAGCCTCTTGCACATAAGTCTCCACCTCAGCGCCTGCTTCCTGCAGGGTGGTGGTGGAGCGGGGAGCAGCAGAAGCCCCATAGAGAGAGGTGGGAATGGTGTTAGATTGCAGCACACAGGCGTTTGGACACTGTGAGATGGTGGGAGCCACAGATGGGAAGTTTCAAAGCACATGGGGTGACAGGAGGTCCTGGGGGTACCTGGGGAAGAAGGCTGGGCCTGGGAAGGCAGGCGGGAGAGGAGAGGTCACAGGGGGCCCCAGAGGGATGCTGGAAGGGAGGGGAGTTGCCACAGCTTTCTGGATTAAAGATAAGGTTAGTTTTTCTGAAAGGTGGGATGAGATGGACCCAAACCCTGTGAAGTTTCCTGTCCGTGACTGTGAACAAGGACTTACATTTTTCAAAGCATGTTTTCACTTAGACTGGGGAGATTATAGACATCTCTGCCACTTTATGGCTCAGATCGTTGCTAACAAAAGCGGATTACCCACATCTCTGACAGCATGCCTTCAATCACAGAAATTCCACACACACCTAGCAGGAGCTCTTAGCTCGGCTTTGTGTTTTGGAGAAAGGCATACTCTGTGCTGTGGGAAGTGCCAGGCCCGGGCTGGATGAGGGTTAGCGGGCTGGAGCTTCCTGGCTGCCTGGGACGTGAGAGGAGGCCTTCCTGAGAGACCGCAGGGTGCTGTAATGGGGGGTGGGGCGGGACACTGGGCTCTTCCCAGGGCAGCTTGGCATGAGTCCTGTCTTTATTTTGCATACGTTGAGCCATTCTTGCGATCCTGGTACGAAGCCAGCTAGACCATGGTTTATGATCCCTTTTATGTATTGCTGGCTTTGGTTTACTCATATTTTGTAGAGAATTTTTCATCCATATTCATTAAAGATTTTGACCTGTGATTTTGTTTATTTGTAGTGTCTCTTATCTGGTTTTGTGTCAGGGTGATGGTGGCTTCATAGAATAACTTTGGGAGCGTTCCCTCCTCTTCAGTCGTTTGGAAGAGTTTGAGAAGGATCAGTTTAAGTCCTTTGTATGTTTAGTAGAATTCCCCAGTGAAGCCATCTGGTCCTGGACTTTAGTCTGCAGGGTTTTTTTTTTTAAATCACAGATTCAATTTCACTTCTGGCAATCAACCTGTTCAAATTATGTTTCTTTTTGACTTGATTTTGGCATCCAGAGTGTCTCCACACTGGGGCCAGAAACGCCACAGGCTCCATGTTTCATGATACTGCTTAGGCCTGTGTACAGGAAGTGAGGCTCAGGGGCGGACTGGAACAAATCCCATCAGGGAAGGGGGTACTGGAGATGGCAGCTGGCGTCCAAATCACTGAGTATGTGGGGTGCTCAACGTAGCTGCAGGGTCTGCATGGAGCAAACAGGTCTCCCTCAGAATGGGGGTACACCTGGAGACACCCTGGGAGCCGAGCCAGCCCCAGTTAAAGAAGCCTTCACTGCAGAAGGGTTTCTGATCTTCGTAGGCACTTCAGGGGGTAACTACCCACTCCACTCAATGTGTCCTAAGACATCTCTACTGGGCTCCCAGGTCGGGGGCTCAAGGCTCAGGCCACCCATTCAGGGTGAGACCCATGGGGATGTGGGTCCACCTCTAGAGCAGCTCTGATTGGGAGGCCCTTTGGGAACTAGTCATATAAGCCGAAAGCTCAGATGAGATTTTAGCTGCCATAACTAAATCAGTAGGCTATAAGCAGAGGGGCGGGGGCTCAGGGAAGGCAATTGGTTCTCTCTGGATTTTAAATATAATTCCAGCTCCCACCCCAGTTTGTCTGTATTCTTTTGCCTATCCCAATTTTTTTTTTTTTTTCAGTTCAGTCATTCAGTCTTGTCCGACTCTTTGCAACCCCATGAGTCGCAGCACACCAGGCCTCCCTGTCTATCACTAGCTCTTGGAGTTTACCCAAACTCATGTCCATTGAGTTGGTGATGCCATCCAACCATCTCATCCTCTGTCGTCCCCTTCTCCTCCTGCCCTCAATCTTTCCCAGCATCAAGGTCTTTTCAAATGAGTCAGCTCTTCACATCAGGTGGCCAAAGTATTGGAGTTTCAGCTTCAACATCAGTCCTTCCAATGAACACCCAGGACTTACTTCCTTTAGGATGGACTGGTTGGATCTCCTTGCAGTCTAAGGGACTGTCAAGAGTCTTCTCCAACACCACAGTTCAAAAGCATCAATTCTTTTGCGCTGAGCTTTCTTTAGAGTCCAACTCTTACATCCATACATGATTACTGGAAAACCATAGCCTTGACTAGATGGACCTTTGCTGACAAACTGACGTCTCTGCTTTTTAATATGCTGTCTAGGTTGGTCTTAACTTTCCTTCCAAGAGTAAGCCTCTTTTAATTTCATGGCTGCAATCACCATTTGCAGTGATTTTGGAGCCCCGAAATAAAGTCAGCCACTGTTTCCACTGTTTCCCCATCTATTTGCCATGAAGGGATGGGACTGGATGCCATGAAGGGATGGGACTGGATGCCATGATCTTAACTTTTCACTCTCCTCTTTCACTTTCAACAAGAGGCTCTTTAGTTCTTTTTCACTTTCTGCCATAAGGGTGGTATCATCTGCATATCTGAGGTTATTGATACTTCTCCTAGCAATCTTGATTTCAGCTTGTGCTTCATCCAGCCCAGCATTTCTCATGATGTACTCTGCATAGAACTTAAATAAGCAGGGTAACAATATACAGCCTTGACGTATTCCTTTTCCTTTTTGGAACCAGTCTGTTGTTCCATGTGCAGTTCTAACTGTTGCTTCCTGACCTGCATACAGGTTTCTCAAGAGGCAGGTCAGGTGGTCTGATATTCCTATCTCTTTCAGAATTTTCCACAGTTTATTCTGGGGGTGGGGGCATACCAATAGTACTTTTTGAGTGAGTTTCAGTTTGGGTGGTCATAAACCCAAAGTTGGTGACTGAGTGGAGGTCTGGGGTTTCTGCCTTTGATTTTAACTTCCTGCCGTGGGCACACCAACGAATGCAGACAAACACTGTACTCCCAACAGAGCAAGGGCAGGGTGCTGCTCAGAGACTGAGGCTCGTCCCTTTACCCCCTTGTTTTCAAAGAAGAAAAAACTGAGCCAAGGGGGAAGGGGTTTACCCAGGAACCCCCAATCTCCTGGACACATCTAGGCCTCTGCAGAGTGGCATACTAAAAAAAAATATTGGATAGCCTATAAGCAAGCATCTGATCATGCACTTGGTTTAGGGATGACACTTAATGTACCCCAAATGGCTCATTTATTATTTTAAAAATGTTTTAAGTAGTGACTCTTAAGATTTCCCCTGCATTTATATATTATTTCTCAGCCTTACATATCTTTTTGCCTCCAACAACACTGTTTAGAGAGAGTTCTTGTTATCTATGTCTATAAATGAGGAAAGAGGTGATCTTGCTTGTCCAAAATGGCCCAGGGGGTTGGGGGAGAACACAGGCTCACAGCCAGGCCTGTTTCAGGAGAGAGGTTCTCTCTATGGTACTACCTTGCTTGCTCGGAAATCTCTGCTTGCCCTGCCAGACTCCATGTTCAGCCCAACCTTGGGTCTCCACGCTGAGATCAGGTCTGATGATGAGCAGAGTCTTTGGTTAAAGCAGGTGCCAAACCCAGCTGCACTTGCCCCCTAAGCTGGTGAGCCCCCCTGTACCAGCATGCACACTGTACCTTGATGAGATCTTATGGAAAGGGGGGAGCTGTAGTTTGGTTCTGACACATACAAAAATAAACCTCTTTGATAAGCCCACAAGTCTCCCAAAGGCCATTGTCATTTATGTACACACGAAAGATGACAGTATCAGAAGTGAAAGCAGAGTCTGGAGATGCTATTATTAGGTTTTTTATTTGGAGAACTAGGGCATTCATCGGGAAAATAGAAAACCCAGAGCCTGTTTACCGAAGATTGTTTTCTTATGGATGACAGTAACCAGAGCCAACAGTGAACTGTAAGGGGGTCAGGATGATGCTCGCCTGTAATTGGAAGGAAGGTGTGTGGCTAGAATTTTACAGCCTTTACTATTTGTTTCACTATGGAAAATATACAAGTAAATACAGACGATTAAAAAGCATCTTAATCCTACTACCCAGAAAGGTTCTCTTTTTGGACTTCAGTTCCAGTCATACCCACAGGCCTGTGCTCCACTCACAAGGCAAATTAAACAGCACAGTTGTTTTTGCACTGCATCGATCACTTGTTGGTATTTAGTCACTAAGTCGTGTCTAACCCCTTGGTGATCCCTGGGGACTGTGGCCTGCTAGGTTCCTCTGTCCATGGGATTTCCCAGGAAAGAATACTGGGGGGGGCTGCCTTGCTTATAACAGGATCCCAGTCAGGAACAAGCCTTCCAGGATTTGTCAAAAAAGTTGCTCGTGGAAAAACTCAGGAGCACATGATGGCTTTGTTGTTCTGGTTGGGTTTCCCGTTGTTATTTTGCTGTTTACCATGGAGTTGTAAGGTCCAGGTTATTCAAGACAGAGAAGGGGGAAGCTCCTGCTTAGGTGAAATGCAAAGGTAAACAAGATTTTGTTTGGCTTGTGCCCATTTTGATCAGTTTATTGCTTTTTCCTAACAATGATAAAGTCCACTCAAGCTATAGAAACATTTTAACTACTGAAACTACTGCAGGAAAAATGCTTTGCTATTGTGAGTCTAAAACGCTCTAGTGTTTCATTCACTTTTCCCCATTAAAATAATTATTTTTTAGTGTGTTTGAAACATGATTTTTTTAGGCATTGAACTAATGAAACACAGAGAACAGGCTCTGTCTCAATATATTTACATACCATATATGTAAGTTTAAAAATAAAATTAGGATCATTAATACATATAATTTTATATTTTGCATTCTTAATAGCATATTATAAGCATTTTTCAAGGCATTATTTTTCAAAAAAAATTTGTAATGCCTAAAGTATTCCATTATACAGCTATAACACACATTACTTATCCACTCTGCTATTCAGCATTTTGTTACTGCCAATTTTTTTCTATTATAAAAAAGGCTGTGATAAACAATGACTCTGTCCACATCTCTTGTTATTTTCTTACAATAAATTTTAGAATCTGAATTACGTTCATGAATCTTAGTGTGTGTGATCACACACATAATACAATGCTTGGCACACAGCAGGCATTCAGTATTCGGTGGCTATAACTAGAAAGTCAACTACCTAACAGAACAGTCCTGTTCTGTCAGAGCTGAGAGTTAGGAGAGACATGTGTGCCATTTCATCAGGGGACGATGTAGCCAGATACTTAGGGGTAAACAGATGAGAACTGACGGGGGCAGTTTTGCTCCCAGAAGCAGACGGGCCTGCCAATACCTAGAATGAAATGATTCTCTGTTTTGAGTCCAATACAACCTTCTTCAGACATTCTCCCCCTTCGGCCCTAGAGACCCACTGTAAGCCCGCTTATTCATGTGGGGAGGGAGACTCTGAATGACACTGATCACACTCTTGATTCAGGTCCTTCAGGAAACTGATCAGAGAGCAAACAGCATAAATCACTGCATTCTCAAAGATTATTTATTATTAACTATTCTCTCTCATGGTAGAAAGAAAAAAGTAAATGAAACTGATATAAAATGAAAAGTCAACATTTCTTCCGCAAGGACCTCAGCTGGATTATACAGAATGGACCACTATGGGCTTCATGTTTACAGCTCACCTACAGGAGAACTCAGAAAGCAGAAATCAAGAAATGACAGCCTAGTTTTCTTCTAAGGTATGGGGTCTCACCTGGTGCAATAAAGTCAGGAGGATGATTCTTCTGAATAAAAGGTTAGAATGTTTGGAAGTCTAAGAGTGACATCCCTGCCAAGTTGCAAGGTTACATTCAGGTACCGCTGGGCTGGCTCCTCTTTGGAATGAGTCTTCCCAATCCAGACAATACTATCCTTGGGGCTGGCCAATCACTGTTCCTTGATGGCAGATTTGATTTCTGAGCAGAGTCTGGTCACCTGGAGCTGGCTTGGATGATTAAGGGATAAGGAGGTTCTGTGATGCAGTTGGGAGATGAACACTGTGAAGGCTCAAATAATGAGACCAGGTTTCTTATGTGGCCACTGTTGGTGGTGACCTTTACACTTTCACCAGGCGCCAGGAGCATTGTGAGAATAACCACACAGCCTCCCAAGTGCGTGTGCGGAAGGCTAGCATTCCTTTGGATGCTTAAACTCTGGGTTGGCTGGTAAAACCCTGGCTCATGCATTTAAAGCTCACTAGGAGCTACAGCAGTACTGTTTGTCCTGTCTCGCCTGTCGAGTTAAGGTAAATTTATATTTGGTCTATGAAAGCCCAGTTCTTAAGAGGATTTCCAGCCTTTGGGGGTTGAAGGCAAGGGGCACCGTTTTGTTTTCTTCCTTCTTGTCAAACGCGTGCTTCCTAGCCCACCCGAAGAGGTCTGTGTGTGTGCTCTTCACAACGTCTGGCTCCTGGAGGCAAAAGGTCCAGAGCACCAGTGGGTGCAGGGCAGGCATCCCTGGGCGGCCTCAGACAGCACCCCCGGGTGGGAGAGCCGCAGCACCTGATCACAAGGATGCCCTGCAGTGTCTCTCTAGGAGTCCAAACGCTGTCCCGGGCCTGCCCGAGAGGCGCCCGGGTTCTGAGCCCGAGGGCATGGCGGGCGGGGCGGGGCTAGGCCTCTGGGATCGGGGTGTTGCAGTTCCCGTGGTAGATCTTGACGTGGCCCTCGCACCGGAAGTAGGCATCGAAGACGTCGCTGTAGCCGTGATCCCTCCACCAGGTGCAAAGCTGCCGGTTCCAGGTGCAGTCCAGCACGTGGAAGAGCTCGGGGTGCTCCATGCCGATCATGGTGAAGAAGTCCTGGTCCCCGAGGTGACCCCGGAAGTGGTACTTGTCGGCCAGCTGCTGCACCTGCGCCGGCTCCAGCAGGCGGTCGTACAGCGGCGACTGGCGCATGGCCTCCAAGTTGAGCAGCATCACCCCGCTGTTGAAGCCTGGGAGCCCCTCGGGGGGAGGGCTCCCGACCCGCGTCTTGGGGTTATCATGGCGGAACTGCCAGAATGTGTGCCTAGGGAGGGGGAAGAAAACAGATTTAGCCTGATGCGTGTGTGAGAAACAGTCTCATTTCCCTGGGTTGTCACAAACTCCCCAGAGGGAGGGCCCACTGTCACTGCAATTTTGCAGCCACCAGACCTGAGATAGTCTGAGGTTCAGACTCTGCCTCACACCCCCAGTAGGAGGTAGAACCCGGCCAAGTCGTCTCCCGAGTCCCGGCCTCAGTGTTCTTCCCAGAACCCTGTGAGGACACCATTGTCTCCATCCATTACATCTGTACAGACTTGGGGAGCACCAGGCACTGCACCCTAGAGACAGGTGCTCAGAGACAATACGTCAACCTCAGACTGCACAGAGAGGTCAGGGACCTGCTCAAAGCCATGCAACCAGCAAGCAGCACAAGCAGGGACTCAACCCAGGCCTCCTCTGCCAGTGTCCACTTTTGAGGACAGCAACAATCTAGGTGGAACCTTCCACCCCTGTTTTTGTCTGTGATTGTGAAAATGAGAGGAGAGAACTGGGCGAGCGATTCTGAATGGTGATCAGGTCTGCTGCTGCTGTTGCTAAGTCGCTTCAGTGTGTTTGACTCTGTGCGATCCCATGCGATCCCATAGACGACAGCCCACCAGGCTCCCTCGTCCCTGGGATTCTCCAGGCAAGAACACTGGAGTGGGTTGCCATTTCCTTCTCCAATGCATGAAAGTGAAAAGTGAAAGTGAAGTCGCTCAGTCGTGTCCGACTCCTAGCGACCCCATGGACTGTAGCCCACCAGGCCCCTCTGTCCATGGGATTTTTCCCAGGCAAGAATACTAGAGTGGGTAGCCATTTCCTCCTCCAGGGGATCTTCACAACTCAGGAATCAAACCCACATGTCCTGCATTGCTGGTGGATTCTTTACCCCTCAGCCACCTGGGAAGCCCAGGACAGCCAGGCAGAACTATGGCAATTTTAGAGAGCAGCATGGATCAATCTCAGTCTCTCTCTAGGCAGATTTAGAAATTCATTCTAGGTATACAGCTCATGGGATATTAGAACCAAGGGGCCAAATGCTTCCAACTGGAGAAGGGAAGTCAGACCCAGAAACCTCTCTGTGGGTGATGGGGTGAGAGCACTACCCACTCTGTTCTCCAGCCTCTTTAATATCAAGTTCCAGCATGGGGTGGGGACAGGAAGGACCAGAGAGCCCCAGGCTCCACACCCACAGAGATGCAGGCAAAGCAGCCAGACCTGCAACCTGGAGGAAGGAGGAGAGACGGAAGGTCCTCAGTCATGGGCAAGAGCAGGAGTGGACCTTGCTTTGTTTTACCAGCTTTGCATCTTCCCTAGAGTCTGTAGGGTGGGGAATGTATCAGGACAAAGCCACCCTCTGGCCTCCCTTTTAGCAGCTCCCCCGACCAATCACAGGGAGGAACTGGGCGGTGAAGTGGACAGTGCAGTGGAAAGAAAACCAGAGGCCTGGCCTGGGGTGGGCCTCCCTGATCCATTTTCCAGTTCAACACAGTTCTCCAAGTCTGGGAATAGAGAAAGCTTCCTTGAGGTCTCACATATCAAAAGGGGCCGAGACGTTGCTCCTGGCTAGGGCAAAGCATTCCGTTTGGACGTTCTTACAAGGGGAGTACACAAGTTCATTGTCTGAATTTCACTGTAGTTGAACTGTGAGTGGAACAGAGCTCTGGCGCCTGCTTGGTGATAACAACCTCCGCAAAAATAAGCTTCCAAAGCAAACAGAGATGCTAGATCTTTCTAGCCACTAAAGCCTGCAGTAATAGTATCATAGCGAGGTTAGAATGCAGTTTGACAACTGTGAGTTCATTTTACCATATTTCCTCCAAATGGTTAATTTCAGGAACCCTCCAATCAGGAGAGGGTTTGGGTTTGTTTTGCTATTCTAGCTGGAAATGTTATTACCCCGTTCTCAGTAACTGGTAGAGCAAGAAGACAAAGGATGTGGAAGATCTGAACAAAGCTATCAAGCAACATGACCTAGTCGACATTTGTGGAACTCTCTACCCAGCAACAGCAGAACACACATTCTTTTCTCCTGCAAATGGAGCATTCACCAAAATAGACCGTATGATGTATGACAAAACAAGTCTCAATACATTGAAAATGTTAAAAGTCATATAAAGAATGTTCCGTAACCAAAATGGAATTGCACTTGAAATAAAAAAAAAAATAGAGAAAATTTCTAAATATTTGGAAATTAAGCAGCACACCTTTAAACAATCCATTGGTCAAAGAAGAAGTCGTAAGGAAAATCGAAGCATTGCAAATTGAATGGATAGTCATGTACCTTTTCATTTTCAAAAGCAGGGTGACCAGCTGTCCATGTCCTGAGAAACCCTGAGTCCCAGTCTCAGGCAAACCAGGATGTTTGGTTATCCATTGAAACGTTTGGGTTCCAAATATAAGTTACATGTCACTTTGGGTATAGAGCTTTTCTCTCCCTCTGTCTTTTTTAAGGTGAGGGTTGTTATCTTGCCAAGATGTAAGATTTACCTCCCAGAGAGGAGACACCCGGAGGAAGGGAGAAGGCAGCAGTGGAGAGGCAGAGCCAGGGCTTGTGCAGCCCCTGGACACCTCATACCCCATCAAGCTCACCGGTACCCTGTCCTTCCCACACAGGTCTGTCCTCCACTCCCACAGGACAGGGCAGGGGAGCGTGGCTCGGGCTGGTGGTGTGAGCATGAGGGTCACCTCTGTGGCCACCATCGCCTCTGCCTCCTCAGCACCCAGCACGGCCCTGGTTCTGCTGTACCAGGACTGAGGGAAAGGTCAGGGCAGCTCAGGCTCTGTGGCCTTCAATATCACCTGGCACCAGGGGCAGGGAAACAAAGTCAGGACACAAAGCTGTTGCTGCCGAGAAAAAACTTGCTGCTTCTCTGGATTCACTGCTGCCAGGTCTATTTTGGGGGAGAGTGAGGAGCAGGGGTCCACGAGAGGGTTCTTGGATGTTAAGATTCAGAAGGGTTTCGACTCTCGAGCAAGCTGGGAAGCAGAGGGACCAGCAGTAGCCCCGGGGCACCCTTACCAACCTCAGCAGGGAAGCTCGCCCAATTCTTCTTGTCTATACCAGAGTAACCTGGCACTGAAGCTGCTGGCTCAGGAGGGTGGGACCAGAGGTGGAAAGATGGACAGAACGTTCTTCCAGGCAGAGACCACAACTCCAGTGGCTCTTTGGGAACATGCCACCTAGCACCGCTGCTTAATCAAGACAAAGAGGCACTTCCTAAGAAAGAGCCAGAAAGAACCAGGTCTGGGATTCAGAGCATTGTGATACGTACGAAGCAAGGGAGGGACAGGAAACTGAAAATACAAGCCACCCAGGGGGAAGCAGAAACACAGCCTGAAAATGAACCAGTTGCCCTCTAAGTAGAAAATTATTGCCCTTGTTTAAAGCATTCGTGCTACCCCAAGATGAACCCTGAAAAGCAGAGCAGCTGCTTAGGGCAATAATGGAGTTCTCTGGCCTCTACGGCAGCTGGTTCTTGTGGAGGAACTGCCCCAGCCTGGGAGTGGAGAGTGATCCAGGGACATGGAGGGATGAACACTCACAGAAAGGGTCTGATCTCGCCACAGGGACCGGCCTGACAGGGTGGGGTCCCCAGTTCCTCACCTGCCACAGTATACCAGGGCTGCAGAGCCCTCTGACAATTCTCTACCTCACTCCTCTCCCAGGAGTACAGAGGCATCACCGCCTTCACATTAACAAGGGGTAGCAGAGGCCCTTATTGTTGGTGCAGGGCCCCGACTTGGATCCTCTTGTCTCCAAAGTCCCTTTTCATCTGTGTCTCGGACTCTACCATGGGCTGATATTCCGAGGAGCAGCACATGGACTGCAATCTTATTTCTCAATTTGGCCAGCACACCCCAAGGCCACAGGTGCTGGGGACCAGGCCATTAGGTGATGCAGCTGCTGCTTCATTGACTTGGGGTGGGGGGAACTGGAGAGCCCCCCCAGACCCTTGCCTTCCTCACAGGCCCTGGGCTGACCACATATATTCACAGGCACTGCCAGTGACACCTGCTGAGGCTTCAGGAAACCTCAATATGAATGAAGGGATGGGTTCTGAAAGCTTCCAGAAGTTTCTCAGGATAACCACCATGCCCACACCCAGCCGTGTTACACTGCCTAATTGTTGCATTTGGGGCTGTGCAGAGGCTTGTCCCCCCACTTCCTCACATGGTCACCTGGAGACCCACAAGGGAGGGGATAAGGTTTCTTCCCTTTTAGAAATAATCCTAACTAAAATGAGCCCCGGGGCAGATGGTCCATTGAAAATAGCAAGTCCTTCCAGAAGCCAAAGAGGCTTGCTGGGAAAGCACAAATGAGGAACCTTCAAGCACGTTCTTCTAGTTTATGGGAGATGCATTTTCTAAATCTTTACACCAAATACATCCTAATTAATAATCCTAAAAAGAAGTATTAAAAGCTAGTGGACTAACTGTAGTGAGGAAAACTCATCTTTATGGGAAGGAGCATTTGAAGTAACTTTGAGCCATCTCTTCCCTCGGATCTTGCCCCTGATAATCACTGCTGAGGTTACTCCAACAAATCTGTCAACCAGAGACCCTGGCCTAAGAACCTGAAGCTCACCTTCTCCAGAAAAGAACCCAGTTGCCATGAGTCGCCCCATTCTCCTCCTCCCACCACCCCAAATCACAGCTCCTTCTGCCTCCCTGTTTCTTCATGATTGCTGTCTCCTGGGTTGGCCCTTCTCATCTCCTAAGGCTCAGTTTTCTACTTTAACTTCCAAGAGGGGAGAAGCAAAGATGGGGACACGCATGAGGCCCAGAGAGTCTGCACAACATCCCCCCCAGAAGGTTCGAGAAGCCTGTGCTGACAGGCTGAGCTTAGGCCATAGGTTTGCAGGCCAAGAAGACTCCATTGTAGGCTGGGGATTCACAAGGATGGCCCCACTCACAGCACATCTCACCGTGGCTCACCCACCCGCATCCCATCCCCCCTCCCACCGCCAAGCGTCCCTCAAGCTGAGGGCAAAGTCTCTAAGGAACACAAGGGGCTGGCCTCCACGTGGAGAAGCTCGCCGCCTAATCAGCAAAGGCTGGGTCAGGAAACTCTATCATACCTTCCTCATGCCTCTGCTTGTGTCCCAGGTCAGTCCGCTCTTGTTTGACTTGGAAGGGGCCCTATTTTCCAGTCCTCTGAGAGGAAAGACCCGTGCTCAGGAGCAGCCCAGTGTTTCCCCCAGCCCCAGTCTGCAAGGTGACAGGGGACAGTTCTGGGGCATGCAGCACTGGCCTCAGAGCGGTGGCACAGCCTCTCAGCCTTGAGCTGAGGTTCTGTGGGATGGGCACTCACCCTTCATTCTCCAGGAGAACCACCCTGTGGGGTCGAACTGGAGAGGACATGGACCGCTGGGAGCTGTGGGCCCCATGAAGCTTTAAACTGCCTGTCTCCCCAGGGTGCTTCTTACTACCAGGACTCACAGGTGACCTCGTTAGGATTTCCTGCTAGCAAGGCCTGAAACAGGTAGGTCTCTAACCCTGCTGGTCAGAGAGTGTAAGAAATGTCCACAAAGTCATACAGGTTGTCAGGGGTAGGAATGACAGGGGCCCCTTATCAGCACTGATCAGTCAGCAGAGAGATGTCCTGAAGTCTGCTTTGAAGTCCACATCTCCAAGTCCTATGTGAGACAGGCAGGAACAACAGAGAGCACACTGAACTGAGAAGATCCAATCTGAAATCAGATATTTAACAGTTCAGTTCAGTCGCTCAGTCATGTCCGACTCTCTGCGACCCCATGAATCGCAGCACGCCAGGCCTCCCTGTCCATCACCAACTCCCGGAATTCACTCAGACTCATGTCCATCGAGTCAGTGATGCCATCCAGCCTTCTCATCCTCTGTTTTCCCCTTCTCCTCCTGCCCCCAATCCCTCCCAGCAGCAGAGTCTTTTCAAATGAGTCATCTCTTCTCATGAGGTGGCCAAAGTACTGGAGTTTTAGCTTCAGCATCAGTCCTTCCAATGAACACCCAGGGCTGATCTCCTTTAGAATGGACTGGTTGGATCTCCTTGCAGTCCAAGGGACTCTCAAGAGTCTTCTCCAACACCACAGTTCAGAAGCATCAATTCTTTGGCGCTCAGCCTTCTTCACAGTCCAACTTTCACATCCATACATGACCACTGGAAAAACCATAGCCTTGACTAGACGGACCTTTGTTGGAAAAGTAATAGCTCTGCTTTTTAATACTCTATCTAGGTTGGTCATAACTTTCCTTCCAAGGAGTAAGTGTCTTTTAATTTCATGGCTGCAATCACCATTTGCAGTGATTTTGGAGCCTCAAAAATAAAGTCTGACACTGTTTCCACTGTTTCTCCGTCTATTTCTCATGACGTGATGGGACCGGATGCCATGACTTAGTTTTCTGAATGTTGAGCTTTAAGCCAACTTTTTCACTCTCCTCTTTCACTTTCATCAAGAGGCTTTTTAGTTCCTCTTCACTTTCTGCCATAAGGGTGGTGTCATCTGCATATCTGAAGTTATTGATATTTCTCCCGGCAATCTTGATTCTAGCTTGTGCTTCCTCCAGCCCAGCATTTCTCATGATGTACTCTGCATAGAAGTTAAATAAGCAGGGTGACAACATACAGCCTTGACATACTCCTTTTCCTATTTGGAACCAGTCTGTTGTTCCATGTCCAGTTCTAACTGTTGCTTCCTGACCTGCATATAGGTTTCTCAAGAGGCAGGTCAGGTGGTCCGGTATTCCTATCTCTTTCAGAATTTTCCACAGTTGATTGTGATCCACACAGTCAAAGGCTTTGGCATAGTCAATAAAGCAGAAATAGATGTTTTTCTGGAACTCTCTTGCTTTTTCCATGATCCAGCGGATGTCGGCAATTTGATCTCTGGTTCCTCTGCCTTTTCTAAAACCAGCTTGAACATCTGCAAGTTCACGGTTCACGTATTGCTGAAGCCTGGCTTGGAGTATTTTGAGCATTAC